>NC_086449.1:776242053-776842053 GCF_028390025.1 Pseudophryne corroboree | reverse complement strand
AAGCAGATTTCCTTCTGGAAATTATACTCCTTATACGCCAGTACCACTGGAATTATACGGCAGGATAACTGGAATTATAGGGCAGTACTGCTGGACTTTTACAGCAGTATCACTGGACATATACGGCAGTATCACTGGACTGGACTTATACGCCAGTACCACTGGAATTATACGGCAGGATCACTGGATTTATACAACAGGATCACTGGATTTATACGTCAGTACCACTGGACATATACAGCAGCACAGGGACACCACCGCTGGACTGATGCAGGACAACACAGCACCACTGCAATGGACTGGACTTATACAGCAGCACTGGACATATGGCAGCAGAGGACACAACCACTGTGACTGGACTGATGCAGCACAATACACCACCACTGGACTGATGCAGGACAACACAGCACCTCTGGACTGGACTTATACAGCAGCACTGGACATATGGCAGCAGAGGACACCACCACTGTGACTGGACTGATGCAGCACAATACACCACCACTGGACTGATGCAGGACAACACAGCACCACTGGACTGGACTTATACAGCAGCACTGGACATATGGCAGCAGAGGACACAACCACTGTGACTGGACTGATGCAGCACAATACACCACCACTGAACTGATGCAGCACAACACAGCACCACTGGACTGGACTTATACAGCAGCACTGGACATATGGCAGCAGAGGACACAACCACTGTGACTGGACTGATGCAGCACAAGACACTAACACTGAACTGATGCAGGACACTGAGGACGGAGACACATCCTCTCTCTACACTTTCCAATGCCGGAGGGAAAATGGCGGGGACACGCGGCTCCTTATATGGAATCCAAATCCCGCGAGAATCCGACAGCGGGATGATGATGTTTTGCCTCTTTCTGGTTTCCGAGTCAGGTGGGAAAACCCGAGCCTGACTCGGATCCGGGCTTGTGACGTGAAGTCCGAGGGGGTTCGCTTCTCTGAGTAACGAACCCGCTCATCTCTAGTGAAGATCCAACTGCTTCTGCACATGTGTACCATCGAAGATTATACCATCGAATGGTCTTGATGTGATGGCCATGGCTAGTAGCCATCACATCACTTAACTTGATGTTGGTAGCCAGGCAAACATTCAATGCTGTACTTGCAATGTCCATCCCTACTGGAGCTTCCTCTGTATGCTCCTGACAGTGCTGTACTTCCAGTTGCTGGTGCCCACGCCCCCTCGGTGTCATGTGGCATCATTATGTCATGTGTTCAGGGCAATGCTGACGGGATGTAGTCAATTTACCTACAATAAAAATCCCCACGGTCAAAATACCGACAACCATTGACTGACGGTCAAAATACCAACAAGGTCAATATACCAACAAGGTCAAAATACCGACATGGTCAAAATACTGACATTACAAATGTTGATACGATCAAAATACCGATATTTAAAATGCGACAGGTCACATAATCGACATGAGTTTTTCATGATTTTTTTAATTGAAACTGACTTATTCATACTTTACCATCCCATTGGACATGGAGGGGGAATATAATAGTATGCCGAGCGCAGCAAGGCACCTTGCCGAAGCATGGTGAGTGGTACACTTATACGGTGTCCATGTCGTCCTATGGTGACATACACACCAAATGGTTTTAAAAAAAATTGTGTCGACTTTTTAAATGACGTTTTTTTTACCATGTTGGTATTTTGATCTTGTCAGTATTTTGACCATCTGGATTTTGATTGTGGGTAAATCGTACTGATCCCAGGCTGACACATTGCCCCCCTTCTCTGGCACTGCAGTAGCGTAATATACAATGTGCATAAGTATACCTAACCTATAGTAACTGTGTCAAGGAACACCCAATCCGCCAGGCTGCTTCTGTCAGAAGATGCAAACTTTTCATTTGTTTAAAATGACAAAATGCAATTTGCTCTGCGATTTCAGTAATGTGCCCTATTATAGCCAAACTTTGCCATCTAAGGTACCTTAATTTTCCATGATGCCACTAGAGGTCTCTTCAAACCTCTATTTTGTCACTTGAAATTAATTACCTGTTATAGTCGCACATTTTAGCATATATCCTCTGATACCGGTCCTAATAATGAGGTTTTCTTTAAAAAGATTCTACACTGGATGTCATCAACATATATACTGTATTATAAGCCAAAATAATAATTTGCAGCTTAATTGCCCGTATTTTCTTGGAAACTGTGCGCTACTTATCTTGCAGGAATAAAAAAAACCTGTCACGCTAATTGACTGCTTCCGTCTCCCGTCTTACTATTTTAAGATCTTTTTAATTCATGGGTCCTGCACGTACTTTGAGTGTGATTGAAAAATAATAACCTGGAAAATTACCCTCTAAAATGATTGGAAACCATATGGTGCAAAGTAATATGTCCAAATGAATTAAACATTTCTTATGCATATTTGAGGTAATAATCCCTTCATGGCTTGTGCTGAATCTAACTTAAAGTTATAGGACACTAGAGAGATTGTAGAACAGTATTAAGTGTTTCTCTATCGTCCTAAGTGGATGCTGGGGTTCCTGAAAGGACCATGGGGAATAGCGGCTCCGCAGGAGACAGGGCACAAAAGTAAAGCTTTTACAGGTCAGGTGGTGTGTACTGGCTCCTCCCCCTATGACCCTCCTCCAGACTCCAGTTAGATTTTTGTGCCCGGCCGAGAAGGGTGCAATTCTAGGTGGCTCTCATAAAGAGCTGCTTAGAGAGTTTAGCTTAGGTTTTTTATTTTACAGTGATTCCTGCTGGCAACAGGATCACTGCAACGAGGGACAGAGGGGAGAAGAAGTGAACTCACCTGCGTGCAGGATGGATTGGCTTCTTGGCTACTGGACATGAAGCTCCAGAGGGACGATCACAGGTACAGCCTGGATGGTCACCGGAGCCACGCCGCCGGCCCCCTCACAGATGCTGAAGCAAGAAGAGGTCCAGAATCGGCGGCTGAAGACTCCTGCAGTCTTCTTAAGGTAGCGCACAGCACTGCAGCTGTGCGCCATTTTCCTCTCAGCACACTTCACACGGCAGTCACTGAGGGTGCAGGGCGCTGGGGGGGGGGGCGCCCTGGGAGGCAAATGAAAACCTTTAAAAAGGCTAAAAATACCTCACATATAGCCCCAGAGGCTATATGGAGATATTTACCCCTGCCTAAATGTACTAAATAGCGGGAGACGAGCCCGCCGAAAAAGGGGCGGGGCCTATCTCCTCAGCACACGGCGCCATTTTCTGTCACAGCTCCGCTGGTCAGGAAGGCTCCCAGGTCTCTCCCCTGCACTGCACTACAGAAACAGGGTATAACAGAGAGGGGGGGCAAAATAAATGGCAATATATTAATATAAAAGCAGCTATAAGGGAGCACTTAATCATAAGGCTATCCCTGTCATATATAGCGCTTTTTGGTGTGTGCTGGCAGACTCTCCCTCTGTCTCCCCAAAGGGCTAGTGGGTCCTGTCTTCGTATAGAGCATTCCCTGTGTGTCTGCTGTGTGTCGGTACGTGTGTGTCGACATGTATGAGGACGTTATTGGTGTGGAGGCGGAGCAATTGCCAAATATGAGGATGTCACCTCCTAGGGGGTCGACACCAGAATGGATGCCTTTATTTGTGGAATTACGGGATAGCGTCAACTCGCTTAAGCAGTCGTTTGCCGACATGAGGCGGCCGGACACTCAATTAGTGCCTGTCCAGGCGCCTCAAACACCGTCAGGGGCTGTAAAACGCCCCTTGCCTCAGTCGGTCGACACAGACCCAGACACAGGCACTGATTCCGGAGGTGAAGGTGACGAATCAACCGTATTTTCCAGTAGGGCCACACGTTATATGATTTTGGCAATAAAGGAGATGTTACATTTAGCTGATACTACAGGTACCACTAAACAGGGTATTATGTGGGGTGTGAAAAAACTACCAGTAGTTTTTACCGAATCAGAAGAATTAAATGACGTGTGTGATGAAGCGTGGGGTGCCCCGATAAAAAACTGCTAATTTCAAAGAAGTTATTGGCTTTATACCCTTTCCCGCCAGAGGTTAGGGAGCGCTGGGAAACACCTCCTAGGGTGGACAAAGCGCTAACACGATTATCAAAACAAGTGGCGTTACCCTCTCCTGAGACGGCCGCACTTAAAGATCCATCAGATAGGAGGATGGAAAATATCCAAAAAGGTATATACACACATGCAGGTGTTATACTACGACCAGCTATTGCGACTGCCTGGATGTGCAGTGCTGGGGTAGTTTGGTCAGAGTCCCTGATCGAAAATATTGATACCCTGGACAGGGACAATATTTTACTGTCGTTAGAACAAATAAAGGATGCATTTCTTTATATGCGTGATGCACAGAGAGATATCTGCACACTGGCATCACGGGTAAGTGCTATGTCCATTTCGGCCAGAAGAGCTTTATGGACACGACAGTGGACAGGCGATGCGTAGAGGAGTTATTTGGGGTCGGTCTATCGGATTTGGTGGCCACGGCTACGGCCGGGAAATCCACCTTTCTACCTCAAGTCACTCCCCAACAGAAAAAGGCACCGACCTTTCAACCGCAGCCCTTTCGTTCCTTTAAAAATAAGAGAGCAAAGGGCTATTCATATCTGCCACGAGGCAGAGGACGAGGGAAGAGACAGCAACAGGCAGCTCCTTCCCAGGAACAGAAGCCCTCCCCGGCTTCTACAAAAGCCTCAGCATGACGCTGGGGCTTCGCAAGCGGACTCGGGGGCGGTAGGCGGTCGTCTCAAGAATTACAGCGCGCAGTGGGCTCACTCGCAGGTAAATCCCTGGATCCTGCAGATAATATCTCAGGGGTACAGGTTGAAATTAGAGACAGAGCCACCTCGCCGTTTCCGGAAGTCTGCTTTACCAACGTCCCCCTCAGAAAGGGAGACGGTTTTGGAAGCCATTCACAAGCTGTATTCTCAGCAGGTGATAGTCAAGGTACCTCTTCTACAACAAGGGAAGGGGTATTATTCCACTTTTTTTTGTGGTACCGAAGCCGGATGGCTCGGTAAGGCCTATTCTAAATCTGAAGTCCTTGAACCTGTACATAAAGAAGTTCAAGTTCAAGATGGAGTCACTCAGAGCAGTGATAGCGAACCTGGAAGAAGGGGACTTTATGGTATCCTTGGACATCAAGGATGCGTATCTCCACGTTCCAATTACCCCTCACACCAGGGGTACCTCAGGTTCGTTGTACAAAACTGTCACTATCAGTTTCAGACGCTGCCGTTTGGTTTGTCCACGGCACCTCGGGTCTTTACAAAGGTAATGGCCGAGATAATATTTCTTCTTCGAAGAAAAGGCGTATTAATTATCCCATACTTGGACGATCTCCTAATAAGGGCAAGGTCCAGAGAACAGCTAGAGATGGGTTTAGCACTATCTCAAGAGGTGCTAAAGCAGCACGGATGGATTCTGAATATTCCAAAATCCCAATTAATGCCGACAACTCGTCTGCTGTTCCTGGGGATGATTCTGGTCACAGTTCAGAAAAAGGTTTTTCTTCCCGAAGAAAAAGCCAAGGAGTTATCTGACCTGGTCAGGAACCTCCTAAAACCAGGAAAGGTGTCTGTACATCAATGCACAAGAGTCCTGGGAAAAAATGGTAGCTTCTTACGAAGCAATCCCTTTCGGCAGATTCCATGCAAAGGGATCTGTTGGACAAATGGTCAGGGTCGCATCTTCAGATGCACCTGCGGATAACCCTGTCGCCGAGGACAAGGGTATCCCTTCTGTGGTGGTTGCAGGAGGCTCATCTATTGGAGGGCCGCAGATTCGGCATGCAGGATTGGATCCTGGTGACCACGGATGCCAGCCTGAGAGGCTGGGGAGCAGTCACACAGGGAAGAAATTTCCAGGGAGTGTGGTCGAGCCTGAAAAAGTCTCTTCACATAAGCATTCTGGAACTAAGAGCAATCTACAATGCTCTAAGCCAGGCGGAACCTCTGCTTCAAGGAAGACCGGTGTTGATCCAGTCGGACAACATCACGGCAGTCGCCCATGTAAACAGACAGGGCGGCACAAGAAGCAGGAGGGCAATGGCAGAAGCTGCCAGGATCCTTCGCTGGGCGGAGAATCACGTGATAGCACTGTCAGCAGTATTCATCCCGGGCGTGGACAACTGGGAAGCAGACTTCCTCAGCAGACACGACCTTCACCCGGGAGAGTGGGGACTTCATCCAGAAGTTTTCCACATGCTATTAAACCGTTGGGTAAAACCAATGGTGGACAGGATGGCGTCTCGCCTCAACAATACACTGGACAGGTATTGCGCCAGGTCAAGAGATCCGCAGGCAATAGCTGTGGACGCGCTGGTAACACCTTGGGTGTACCAGTCGGTATATGTGTTTCCTCCTCTGCCTCTCATACCAAAGGTATTGAGGATTATACGGCAAAGAGGAGTAAGACTAGTGGCTCCGGATTGGCCAAGAAGGACTTGGTACCCGGAACTTCAAGAGATGGTCACGGACGATCCGTGGCCTCTACTTCTGAGAAGGGACCTGCTTCAGCAGGGTCCTTGTCTTTTTCAAGACTTACCGCGGCTGCGTTTGACGGCATGGCGTTTGAATGCCAGATCCTAAAAGGAAAAGGCATTCCAGAAGAAGTCATTCCTACCTTGATAAAGGCAAGGAAGGAAGTCACCGCGAAGCATTATCGCCGTATTTGGCGAAAATATGTTGCGTGGTGCGAGCAGCGGAGTGCTCCGATGGAGGAATTTCAACTGGGTCGTTTTCCTACATTTCCTGCAATCAGGATTGTCTAGGGGTCTCAAATTGGGATCTATTAAGGTTCAATTTTCGGCCCTATCAATATTCTTCCAAAAAGAATTGGTCTCAGTCCCTGAGGTCCAGATTTTTATCAAAGGAGTACTGCATATACAGCCTCCTGTGGTGCCTAAGGTGGCACCGTGGGATCTAAATGTAGTTTTAGATTTCCTCAAATCCAATTGGTTTGAACCACTAAAGAATGTGGATTTGAAATATCTCACATGGAAAGTGACTATGTTACTGGCCCTGGCTTCGGCCGGGAGAGTATCTGAACTGGCGGCTTTGTTTTATAAAAGCCCTTATTTAATTTTCCATTCGACATAGGGCAGAGCTGCGGACGCGTCCGCATTTTCTCCCTAAGGTGGTATCAGCGTTTCACCTGAACCAGCCTATTGTAGTGCCTGCGGCTACAGACGACTTGAAGGACTCCAAGTTGTTGGACGTTGTCAGAGCCTTAAAAATATACATTTAAAGGACGGCTGGAGTCAGAAAATCTGACTCGCTGTTTATACTGTATGCACCCAACAAGTTGGGTGCACCTGCTTCTAAGCAGTCGATTGCTCGTTGGATTTGTAACAAAATTCAACTTGTACATTCTGTGGCAGGCCTGCCACAGCCTAAATCTGTTAAGGCCCATTCCGCAAGGAAGGTGGGCTCATCTTGGGCGGCTGCCCGAGGGGTCTCGGCATTACAACTCTGCCGAGCAGCTACGTGGTCAGGGGAGAACACGTTTGTAAATTTTTACAAATTTGATACCCTGGCAAAGGAGGACCTGGAGTTCTCTCATTCGGTGCTGCAGAGTCATCCGCACTCTCCCGCCCGTTTGGGAGCTTTGGTATAATCCCCATGGTCCTTTCAGGAACCCCAGCATCCACTTAGGACGATAGAGAAAATAAGAATTTACTTACCGATAATTCTATTTCTCGGAGTCCGTAGTGGATGCTGGGCGCCCATCCCAAGTGCGGATTATCTGCAATACTTGTACATAGTTATTGTTAACTAATTCGGGTTATTGTTTAGGAAGCCATCTTTCAGAGGCTCCTCTGTTATCATACTGTTAACTGGGTTTAGATCACAAGTTGTACGGTGTGATTGGTGTGGCTGGTATGAGTCTTACCCGGGATTCAAAATCCTCCCTTATTGTGTACGCTCGTCCGGGCACAGTACCTAACTGGAGTCTGGAGGAGGGTCATAGGGGGAGGAGCCAGTACACACCACCTGACCTGTAAAAGCTTTACTTTTGTGCCCTGTCTCCTGCGGAGCCGCTATTCCCCATGGTCCTTTCAGGAACCCCAGCATCCACTACGGACTCCGAGAAATAGAATTATCGGTAAGTAAATTCTTATTTTTTTTATACTAAACTAATTAATCACATTTGTTATAGTTAAAGGTTTGTGCATCAAATTGCAGATACAGTACTGTCACTAGGAAATGAGGGCAAATGATCAGACTATAAAGTGCAGACTGGACTATGGGGTCTATTTACTAAGCCTTGGATGGAAATAAAGTGGACGGAGATAAAGTACCAGCCAATCAGCTCCTAACTGCCATGTCACAGTCTGGCTTTGAAAATGACAGTTAGGAGCTGATTGGCTGGTACTTTATCTCCGTCCACTATGGGGGACATTTACTAGGCAGTGATAAGAGCGGAGAAGTGAGCCAGTGGAGAAATTGCCCCATCAACCAATCAGCAGCTCTGTATAATTTTATAGTATGCAAATTATAGATGTTACTTCAGTGCTGATTGGTTGCCATGGGCACTTCTCCACTGGCTCACTTCTTCGCTCTTATCACTGCTTAGTAAATGTCCCCCTATATCTCCATCCAAGGCTTAGTAAATAGACCCCTATATACTTCTGGATTAACCAGTGATCCAGCACAACCAGATTTTCCATTCTGCTTCTATTCTGCTTTTAATCATACAGAAGAGGAGCCAGCACTCTGCTGAATGTGGAGTATGACTGCCAAATTGATTTCTCACAAACATTTAAAATGCCCGCTCTAATATATATTGCAGACGCCAGGCACATCTTATTACCATATACGATAAAAGTGTGCTGTACATCGCAAAACACTGTATCCCATAAGAAAAAACAATACACCCACACATTATCTGAGTTCCAAAGCTCATTGATGTATATATTTGTTGTTAAAAGAGTATGGATTCAATATATATTACAAAGTACAGTATACCTATAGTTACATGGTTACAACTCACACAGTAAGCAGTTAGAACATAGTTACATAGAGTTACATGCAATTACATACAATTACATTTACAATTACAGTTACATGCCAGCGATACAATACCATTATCCTTAAGTTATATAGATTCGTCTTTCCATATCACTCTCTCTCTCTGTAAATAAATACAGGAACTGAACTGCTAGCAACTCCTCCATCATCCTCTGAGACCACCAGCAACTAACTCTGAGACCCCCCCAGAAACAGGAACTACCTTCCTGTGTGACTAGTTCCTGGGGGAGGGGTCTCTCTCTCATTTATGATTGAGTCACTATTCTCTTTGTATATGCTGATCAGGTTCAGCCCTGAAGACTGCCAAAGGGGCTGGCCGGAGTTCCCTGTTCACTGTATCATTCATTGTTCTAACAAAGTGATTTTAGCTTTTATACATTCAATCATAACTATCCGCTGCAATGTCCTACACCTTGATAACAAGTATCAAATTAATCTACACACCAATCTGCCCTGTTTTAAAAGTAAACATGACAGCTGTATCTGGTTCCGTTCAAATAATACACATTCATGACATTAATTCATTAGGTGATTTTAAATCACCATGATGTCTGGCGCTTGATATTATTATAATTATGTACTGTATGAAATAAGTGTCGAATCCATCTCTGTGGCATGTCCGTGTAAATGCGTGTGTTACCATATATTGCTGTGCTCACTGCGCATAGTTGCAAGTATAGCGACTTAAATGTGTGTAGTTTGTATATACTCTTTATGTAATATTTTTGACTTTGACAGTCCACCCTTTGGCAGTAAACAATAACTGCCATCAATTATTAACCTAAGAAAAAAATATTTCATACAATAATCGGTGACCTAGACACAAGTATGTATGCATTTCGCAAATCAGACACTTGACTATATTTGGGGAAGACAGGGAGGAGGACGAGACATCCTCTATATGCACTCGGCGGTCACGGGACGATTGGTTGGGTGTGGGACAACATTCAACCTATAGAGTATGCTGGGACAGTGCTTTGGCCTATAATGTCTGATTTGCAGCGAACATTTCACACATACATGTACCTACGTCTTTGTACACTGATGTTTGGGTTCGATTGAGGTTCTGCTGGGTAGATGAAAAAGACACAAACAAATCGTGACAGTGACATATAAAATTTTCATGATCTACATATTCCTATCATTTTCTGAACATTGTTTCCATTTCTGGAACGTATGCTAGGTCTGTTTAATCATTGAACAAGGGTTATAAGTAGTGTCCTTCCTAAATAACATAAACATTCGGAGTTTAGGGAGAGCCACTCATAAACCTTTCTTCCACATATGTTAGTGAGCTCTTTATCTGCAGTGTGTGAATAGCCATTGTCTGACTGTTCCTGATTACCTCTGAACTCCATAACTACTAGACCTTTGATTTTTCTCTGATTTTAACAAACTGAGCGGCTAATCCTGGGATCCTATAAGGAGATCACTCCTTCCTACAGAACCAGTTCCAGTCTCACACTCGACTCCTCATAAAAAAACCTCGCAAAAATAGAATATCCTGAAAGAAAATGTTTGTCAGCGGGAAAGAGAGAAAAGAGAAATAGAACAAAACAACTCTTGTTCATAACAAATCAATTACAATGACTGGTCTTTCTGCTGTTCTTTAGTACGCTCAGGTGGTGTCCAACAGTGCCGTCTCTCAGTCTTCATGGAACAGAGTCTCTGGTGATACGAGGTTCTCTTTGCCTTGCTCTTTGAATACACAGTTCACTTGGAACACACAGTTCACTTTGCTCTCCACCTTGCTCTTTGAACACACAGTTCACTTCGATCACACAGTTCCCAAACTCGATGAATGTGAGCAATAAACTACTTTGTCACAAGTTCTCTCTGGGTCAGCGGCCTTCTTGCAGTGGGACGAGTGGACCCAAATCTCTCTTTCGGCGACTTTAGTGCTGTCAACAAATCTTGGTATGGTCCTTACCACCTGTCTATTAGGCAACCTGAGCATAAGGACAATCACACAGTCTCTTGGTTTATAATCAAGACAGTTAGCATTTGGCATACCAGCAATCAACAGTTTCAAGTTCTTTTGTCAAGTTCTCAAATGCTATCTCAACAAGGTACTGTACTGTCACCTCATTGGTGTATTTCTGATCATTGTGCGGATCAATCATGACATGAGGTTGTCTTCCAAAAACAACCCAACAAGACACAAATACCAAAACAAAAACAAATTTCGAAGAGGGTGATTCGTCGAGTGAAGATCTGAGAGTGGTTCCGAAGCTTCATAATACTAGTGGCAGTATCTATGATCACAATAGTACAATTTCAAGCTTTGCTAAACCTTTAGGGGTATCCTTATCTACACACAAATTTCTGCGCAATTTTTCTTTGCGGTAAACACAGCAGCATCCGTGGCGGCAGGAAATGCCTCTACCCAGTTTGAGAAAACATCAGTGCACACCAATACATAACAATAATTCCTAAAGGGTGTTGACTGTACGAAGTCGATTTGTATTTCCTGAAAAGATCCGTCTGCAGGAGGGATATGGGATGGCTCTGTTGGTATTGCTTTACTAATATTCTTCCTCAAGCAAGTAAGACAGGTCATTGCTCTCTTACCTGCATGAGAATAGAATCCTGGCGCACACCAGTAGGCTCTCATCAGCCTGCACCTACCCTCTTTGCATAGATGAGTCAGACCGTGTGCCACCTCAGCTAGACTTGGAAGGTATGCTCTGGGGGCTACTGGCTTACCGTGTCCACCTGCCCACAGTCCTGAGGATTCCTGGTCATACCCCTTTCTCCTCCAGACTGCCTCTTCCTGCAGGGAACACAAATTTTTGTATCTTAATTTAACTATCGTGTGTTTGCAATGTAGAGTACCATGAGCATAACTCAAAAAGAAAGAAAAATGAAAAAAAAAAAAAAACATCTCTAGAGGAGAGAAGGAAGAAGAAAATGAAAAAGAAAATGTCAGGTTTGCCATTCACCACCATATACAACATTTCCCTTCACCAGTATTCCCATTCTCCACCCTTTGTGCATGACAAGGCTCACTGCAGTAATACTGGTGTCATCGTGCTGTTGAGATATACTGGTTTGGGCAGAACTCTGAAGGACCTAGGCATGTGGAGCTTGAACTGTACTTGGGTCCATGTATTGTACCACCCTGTGTGAACGCAAAAAATGAAGAGGAAACTGTAGAGAAACAGAATAGAGGTTGGTGACAGATGAGTTTGTAGAGGTGAAGAAGATTTTATAAAAATTTGACAACTGGATTGGGCACTACGGGGAAGTGATTCTCTACTTGGTCTACTCCCCTTAAAAAAACATTTTTGTGTGTCTTATCTCTACTGGGACTATCCCAGCCATCAATCCAGTGTCCTGTCCATCCTAAGTTCATAGGGAACCCGGTATCTGTGAGATAATTTCCTCTACCTGTGATGGACATGCATCTAGAACAGTGAAATGTAACATTAGTAAGTTGCATTTATTTTGTTCTTCCCATTAGCCGAATCTGTGTTTTCTATATGGCTTATGATTCTTTACTCTATGTTCCTTGGTCCCGTCTATGTGTTTAATAATGTGGCTTGTGTTTTCTGTCTAGGGGATCTATATTGACTATGTGTCCTACTACTCCTACAATCTCTGGCAAAATGCCTTTCCTTCCTACAAGTGTAACATATTATTGACAATTAGGGATCTGGGGTTTGGACTGATGGGTCTTTCCTGTATGTGCCAGTATACTTACCGTCCTCAACCTCTCCACCTGTTGTTCTCTGCGCCTAACACTATTCTTGTGATGTTCAATAGCACACTATCTAAGATTAGCTACTGTGACCTTTCCAATTTTGCAAAGAAGTCTGCACCCTGACACTCAATGCCTTATTGAGCCCGTCCATTTGCACAGAGACAGCCACCTCCCATTTGCCGAATTAGTGTTTACCAGTGGTCTTATCCAGATGGAGAGTTTTCTATTTCTGCAAGAGACAAAAAAAAAAAAAAAAGTTTAACAAGCTTCTAGGTCATGCAAAGTATTCATTCAATCCTTCTCATCCTGTATTAAGGGACTGTACGTGGTCCAACAAACATTTCCAAGCTCATCTTTACTAGGGGCATTACTAGGAACAAATACTTCTTATATGGTAACTGAAAGAAATACCCTGGGGTTACCTTGTCTCTGTCCGCTTTCCTGCTGGCAAATACTAATGCGCGGACAGGTTTTTCTCCATTTCTGACGTTACTTTCTTGATTTTTTTTGTTTAATTTTTTTGGGGGGGATTTTACTATATATGTACACGAATGATACCATACTTACCTGTTCCACTGGTCTCAGCCACTTCCCCCACAGGCTACTGCTCTTCTTTTACCGGTTGGATACTCCTCTGGGTGCATGAGAAATGGCTGAAAACGATCAGGTCACCTTCTCCTAAATAAAACTTCAACATTCATTAGTACATATATAGGTTACAGTCATATTTTACATATTTTTATTATTTTCTATAGTTTGTACGCTGGCCGTAACTGCTTCCACATCTACATAAGGCGGTGTACTTGCATTCTCTTTTTTTTTTCTTTTCTACTTATTTATTGTTGCTACAAGTTCAAACAGTTCTTATATTCCCATTCTTGTCTTATATGACTTTGGTTAGACATACCACCTGCAATACCTTAGGATCAAACTCACCAACCCCTCTTGCTGTCACAGGTTTAAACAATTTGTATGTCTGACCCTTTGTTTTCGGGATTTTATCAGATATATTCTTATGCTTAAGTTCTGCAATACCTCTGGTTCAAAGCTGCCTACCTTAGGGAATGGTTCCCTATCTTCCGCAGTCATACTTTCCCATTCATTGCAAAAAACTTCTGTGTGTGGTCCATGCTTCTCACACATAATGATCCTCGCAGACCCCCTGGGCCGCGGAATGTCAACCTGAACCCTGGTTGAACGTCCCTTACTTGAGCAACTGGCCCCCATAATTTGCAGGTATTACCCTTTCGGCTAATCCCACAAAAAAACAAAATACTCAATATAAGGCAACGGTGAAAGTTCTCCGAGTGCTTTCACCCACTCACGCCCACGTTGGCCAGTACTACCATACACTGCTGATAGCGCAGGCAATGTACCCAACCTAGGGCCCCTATGTAACCTCTATTTACTGGAAGTTTCTGTGAATAACTTACCCTTTCCAGTAAATATTGGCCGTTGGAGATTTCCTGAGAGAGACCAGCGAAAACTCCCTTAACTTTTATTATACACAAATCACGCTTGCGTATGCTATATTCAGCGCTAATGATCCCGCGATTTTACGCAAAGCTCATAAAAAGGGTATCACATTGCGCTAGATATTGCACCCACTCACGCGCGGTCCAATCGCACAGCGTATAGGTACTTGTTACTTATCCGCCGTACGACCACCGGAATCGAATCACAAGCTGCGAAACCTCAGCCGGAGCGTATAAAAAAAAATCTATATGGGTAAACTTCGCTGACCCCCTGGGCCGCGGTACTCTAAACCTCGCTGACCTTCTGGTCTGCGGTACTCTAAACCTCGCTGACCTTCTGGTCTGCGGTACTCTGCTACCTTGCTCCTTTGTACTTCAATCTATATTAACATGAGTCAGCTGCCTCACGCCACCGAGTCTCCACTCACTCGGTGTACCACTTCGACGGGATCCCGAATTCCTGGGGTCCACTACGTTCAATGTTACGTTCGCTCACTCACGTTCACTCACTCAAATACACTTTGGTTTTTCTGTACAGAAAATTAACTTTCATTCAGATAAAACAACTTTATTCCCAGAGGCAATACAGTAAAAAAGGTTTTATTTAAACGAAATCTTGGAAACTGAGCAATTTGTGCTAATGTAGCGTGGCTACAGTCCCGCCCCTAAACTAAACGATACTATTGTGCAATTTGTACTTAGCGGTCGTACCCTTATGCATGTTACGTAAACACGCGACCGTGCTTACGCCGCGTGTGCAGTTCCGTACTTTGTCCGAGACACGTGTACAAAACCGTACGTCCGCAATAGCACAAATCATACAATTTCTATAAATGTGAGCAATATTAACTATAATTGCTCACTTAACACAACACACATTCTTTCTGTATAAACCCTCTTTCTACTGGGCCAGAACTGCGTTTTGTGATTTTACTCTTACTTCCTTAAATACTTATTTTAGTTTTAACTATATAGTAACAAAAAATATCTCCAGTTTCACACAGATCTATAATGACTCTAGCAATAATCAATAATTTAAATGATATGATTCAGATTGGATAGCTATCTTGCAGAACATACACTGATATAAACACACACATAATTATAATAATATTGCATATATATGTATCATTCACTGGTCTCCTATGAAACTCATTTACCCATTTAAAGTTTCTAATTTGCATATCAATGCTGTGTGCTTTTGACTGCCTGTTCAAGAGGTTTGTTCACTGCTAAGAAAAAGCAGTTACACAGGTTAATTTGCATTTCAATGGCTATCTTACAGCAAGCAGAGTTAGCTAAATCTTAGAGGTAAAAGAAAAAAAAACTTTGTTTTTATCTGTGTGTACTTCTTACATCAAGTATTCATCTTACTATTAACTTTTCACTAGGCCCAGCTGAAACTATTTGTAATTGACTATGGCATGGGTTAAATAAATGCATTGGTAACTCATAAATCGTGTTTCATGTGATCATGGAAAGCTGATTTTTCTGAGCAGACTGAAAATCAGCCATTTAGAAAAATGACCTTCCCAAAATGGCCGCTGCTCCTCCCCCTTCCACATCCATGAGGGTTACACAAAATGGTGGACAGGCCATGTGGTTAGTCCAAAATGGAGGACAGACCATTCGGCTTCCTTTGTCACAAAGAAATCACACACCATGCAAGCACCTGAAGTTATTTTAGGCCTGAGTTAAAAATAAAAACTATATCAAAGCTATGCCGCAACTTTTAAATATACTTTTAAACCTACTTAACAGATAAACAATCCAATCTGAATCAAACACACTATGACTTATTTGAACCTTGTTTTGCAACAATAAAAATACATTTTAGCATCTTAAATATTATGAGAAACGCATTGTCCCTTGAAATTTTCATATCAGCGTCTTACTAATAACACAACACAATACACGTGGATGTTATTCGTCAGCATTTTGCGATGCATCCATCATTAGCCGGTCGATCACAGCCGCGTTTGTAATGTACAGTGCATCATTAATAACGTGATATCCCGTGAGAGCCCCCATCTATGATTGCCAAATTGATTTCTCACAAACATTTAAAATGCCCGCTCTATTATATATTGCAGACGCCAGGCACATCTTATTACCATATACGATAAAAGTGTGCTGTACATCGCAAAACACTGTATCCCATAAGAGAAAACAATACACCCACACATTATCTGAGTTCCAAAGCTCATTGATGTATATATTTGTTGTTAAAAGGGTATGGATTCAATATATATTACAAAGTACAGTATACCTATAGTTACATGGTTATAACTCACACAGTAAGCAGTTAGAACATAGTTACATAGAGTTACATGCAATTACATACAATTACATTTACAATTACAGTTACATGCCAGCGATATAATACCATTATCCTTAAGTTATATAGATTCGTCTTTCCATATCACTCTCTCTCTCTCTGTAAATAAATACAGGAACTGAACTGCTAGCAACTCCTCCATCATCCTCTGAGACCACCAGCAACTAACTCTGAGACCCCCCAGAAACAGGAACTACCTTCCTGTGTGACTAGTTCCTGGGGGAGGGGTATCTCTCTCATTTATGATTGAGTCACTATTCTCTTTGTATATGCTGATCAGGTTCAGCCCTAAAGACTGCCAAAGGGGCTGGCCAGAGTTCCCTGTTCATTGTATCATTCATTGTTGTAACAAAGTGATTTTAGCTTTTACACATTCAATCATAACTATCCGCTGCAATGTCCTACAACTTGATAAGTATCAAATTAATCTACACACCAATCTGCTTGTTTTAAAAGTAAACATGACATGTGTATCTGGTTCTGTTCAAATAATACACATTCATGACATTAATTCATTAGGTGATTTTAAATCACCATGATGTCTGGCGCTTGATATTATTATAATTATGTACTGTATGAAATAAGTGTCGAATCCATCTCTGTGGCATGTCCGTGTAAATGCGTGTGTTACCATATATTGCTGTGCTCGCTGCGCATATTTGCAAGTATAGCGACTTAAATGTGTGTAGTTTGTATGTTCTCTTTATGTAATATTTTTGACTTTGACAGGAGTACGCTAATGCACAGACTCTATGTTGCTACTCCTCAAGGAAGGCTTCATTCCCTTTACCAGGATGGCTGCCAACGCTACTACTGAGCAGGTGCAGTGCCATCCCGGGGCTGTGGATGTCACTAGACCTGTGATTATTTACGGATATTACCGCTGTTCCAGCTTCCTGCACCACTACCTGCATACACTCACCGGCTGGTGTGCTGTATAACACCCCATTCGGATTAAGCTCTACTCCATCTACCAGTGTGTATAACTGTGAGTACGGCTTAATCAACTGGTTAAGTAACTGGGGTGTTCGTAGTTGTAAGATATCTGCTGGTGTGTACAGAAACTCTGCTACATACTCAGGCCTCTGCACACATATTGCCCACACACACTACATCTAGGACTGTCTATGTGGAGACAGCATATCTTTGAATTCAATAAGCAAGCAGCAACATAAAAGTCAAATAACTTAGAGTAACCAGTAAAGGGACCGGGTCACCTCAGTGCCTGCCTGCTGCTCCACCCCGTCACATCTCTATCTGCTGCTCCTCCCACTGCTCTGTCCTGTCACTCTTTCTACTTGGAGTATCTTTAGGATGCTGGGAGTATTCAGCTATTCCTTGGCCCCAGTGGTCCTGATCCCTCATTATGATGTCATGGTGCCACATGTGTAACACCTCTAGTAGTGTTGCCGTGCGTCAGTGTGGACTGTATCTTATTTTCAGGACTCCGACAGAGAAATAAGAGACTCCATTAGTTCCCCAATTCAATGACGAGAGAGTTGGTGAAGTGACAGCAGTTTTATTAGACTGGATCACTCCATCACTTTCTGTCTGCTTTAAATAAAGACAGGGTAACATACACAGTATAACACAATAATGAATGAAGTGATACCCCATGTGGTGCCTTATAATTAATAAAGGATAATCTCCTATATAATAGCCCAGATCTGTGACTCTGTGCCTGTGTGTATAACGCTGGGCGTGGCTAGGAGCTCTCATTGGGTTAGCAGCAGGTCTATCACACCCAGTCCACAGCTGATTGGGCGAGAAACGTCCTCCCACACAGGTCATACTTACCTACTTTTGAAAAAGCATTTCAGGGAGATGTGAAAGTAACACCTATCAGCGCGGGCGTGTACTGCTGCATCTGAGAGGCGTGTCATGAAAATAACTAACATCCACATATAAATGATCCCCAAAGTTAGTAAGATCTACTTGTTGAAGAAAAGACTGATATTTTGCATGATTTTGTTTGTGTATTGTGTTTTACAAGAGGTTCCATATACTGTAAGTGGCCACAAGAAATCTTTACAATGCATGTAGCCATAGGGATCATTGGGGCAGATGTATTAACTTGGAGATGGCATAATGAAGTGATAAACCAGTGATATGTGCAAGGTGATAAATGAACCAGCCAGTCAGCTCCTAAGTGTTGATTTACATATTGGAGCTGATTGGCTGGTGCGTTTATCACCTTGCACTGGTTTATCACTTCCTTATGCCTTCTACAGGTTAATACATCTGCCCCATAATTGTGCCTTATAACCAATACAGGGAAATGGCACTGATGTTCCCATTTGAATGTATGTATCTCTGCTTTCTCTTTTTTTCAGGGAGATTGAGGGACTATTCAGGGAGTCAGGGAGATTGCTACTATTTCAGGGAGTCTCCTGCAGAATGAGGGAGGGTAGGCAACTTGACATAGGTTACATCCAAATGGGAGGCTCTGCCCTTTGTTTGCGGGTTCACTATGGTATGCCGGCGGTCGGGCTCCCGGCGACCAGCATACCGGCGCCGGGAGGCCGACCGCCGGCTTATCGACAGTGTGGCGAGCGCAAATGAGCCCCTTGTGGCCACGCTATTTTATTCTCCCTCCAGGGGAGTCGTGAACCCCCACGAGGGAGAATAAGTGTCGGTATGCCGGCTGTCGGGATCCCGGCGCCGGTATACTGTGCGCCGGTATACTGTGCGCCGGGATCCCGTCAGTCGGCATACTGAAGACCACCCTTGTTTGCTGTGTGTTCACAGAGCAGGATTAACAATGGGGCTGATGGAGCTGCAGCTCCATGTCCACACCCCAAAATAGGCCCACTGCATCTGCAGCAACATACCCTCCAACAATTTACACATATAAACAGTACAAATTCGAAAAGGGGGCGCTTTTCCTATACTTTCAATGGAAGTTTGAAGACCCATAAAGCAGTACAGACCATAAAAAAAGGTCCTGTACCTGCCAAAAAGGTACAGCAGGAGGCTATGCCACTGCATCTGCAGCAAGTCTCTGCGCTGTAGATAGGGGGGGGGGGGGGAATCCTTTTACTGCAGCATCCTATGTACTGCTGCCAGTCAGTGGTGCAAGTAGAAAAAATTTCTTATAGGTACTATGGGGGTCATTCCGAGTTGGTCGCTCGTTATTTTTTTCTCGCAACGGAGCGATTAGTCGCTAATGCGCATGCGCAATGTTCGCAGTGCGACTGCGCCAAGTAAATTTGCTATGCAGTTAGGTTTTTTACCCACGGCATTACGAGGTTTTTTCTTCGTTCTGGTGATCGTAATGTGATTGACAGGAAGTGGGTGTTTCTGGGCGGAAACTAGCCGTTTTATGGGTGTGTGCGAAAAAACGCTACCGTTTCTGGGAAAAACACGGGAGTGGCTGAAGAAACGGAGGAGTGTCTGGCCGAACGCTGGGTGTGTTTGTGACGTCAAACCAGGAACGACAAGCACTGAACTGATCGCAGATGCCGAGTAAGTTTGGAGCTACTCAGAAACTGCTAAGAAGTGTCTATTCGCAATTCTGCTAATCTTTCATTCGCAATTTTGATAAGCTAAGATTCACTCCCAGTAGGCGGCGGCTTAGCGTGTGCAAAGCTGCTAAAAGCAGCTTGCGAGCGAACAACTCGGAATGACCCCCTATGTGCGCGCGTGCCAAAAATGGGTGTGGTCAAATGCCACATGGGGTGTGGCCAATGATAATGGGGCTTGACCAATATAAATGGGGCGTGATACACATATGGGGGGAGGGGCAGATACACACATGACCCCAATAGTGCCAGATACACGTTGCCCCATAGTGCCAGATATACATTGCCCCACAGTGCCAGATACACAAATGCCCCCAGAGTGCCAGATACACATTGCCTCACTGTGCCAGATGCACAAATGCCCCCCGAAAGTGCCAGATATACATTGCCTCACAGTGCCAGATACACATTGCCCCACAGTGCCAGATACACAAATGCCCCCAGAGTGCCAGATACACATTGCCTCACTGTGCCAGATACACAAATGCCCCCAGAGTGCCAGATACACATTGCCCCACAGTGCCAGATACACAAATGCCCCCAGAGTGCCAGATATACATTCCCTCACAGTGACAGATACACATTGCCCCACAGTGCCAAATACACATTGCCCCCAGTGCCAGATATGCCCCACAGTGCCAGATACACAAATGCCCCCAGAGTGCCAGATACACATTGCCTCACTGTGCCAGATACACAAATGCCCCCAGAGTGCCAGATACACATTGCCCCACAGTGCCAGATACACAAATGCCCCCAGAGTGCCAGATATACATTCCCTCACAGTGACAGATACACATTGCCCCACAGTGCCAAATACACATTGCCCCCAGTGCCAGATATGCCCCACAGTGCCAGATACACAAATGCCCCCAGAGTGCCAGAAATACATTGCCTCACAGTGCCAGATACACATTGCCCCACAGTGCCAGATACAAAAATGCCCCCAGAGTGCCAGATATACATTGCCTCACAGTGCCAGATACACAAATGCCCCTACTGTGTCAGATATACATTGCCCCCAGTGCCAGATACAGAAATGCCCCCCAGTGCCAGATACAGAAATGCCCCCAGTGCCAGATATAGAAATGCCCCCAGTTCCAAATACACATGTCCCCCCAGTGCCAGATATGCCCCCAGTGCCAGATACACATGTCCCCCCAGTGTCAGATATGCCCCCAGTGCCAGATACAAATGTCCCCCACAGCAGAGCCGGCCATAGGCATAGGCAAACTAGGCAATTGCCTAGGGCATTTGATATGCTTAGGGGCATCAGCAGCTTCTGCTGATTAAAATGATATGTGGCATGCCTATATTCTGTGTGTAGCATTTCATATGCAGATACAGCCACAGTCTCACACAGTATATAGGCATGCTGCATATCATTTTAATCAGCAGAAGCTGCTTGTGCATCCTAGCCACATAGCAATGCAAATAAGATGCATTTTCATAAAAAAGGTGCCGACGTTAGCATTGAGGCAAGATTTATGAGGACACATCTGTATCCAAGCAGAGGCAGAGGTCACAGTGTTAGTGGCAGTGTGAGTGCTGTGTGCATGTGAGTGGGTTGGTTGTGTAGTAATGTTCGGAATATGTGTAAGGAGCATTATGTGTGTCATGTAAAAATGCATTAATAATGTGCAACATATGTGTAAGGGGCACTATGTGTGTCATTATGTGTATAAGGGCATTAATAATGTGCGACATATGTGTAACGGTACTACTGTATGTGTGTCATTATGTGTATAGGGGCACTAATAATGTGCAGCAAATGTGTAGGGGAACTATGTGTGTCATTATGTGTATAAGGGCATTAATAATGTGCAGCATATGTGTAAGGGACATTATGTGTAAAAGGGCATTAATAAAGGTTGTCATAATGTGTAAGGCACATTATGTTTCTAAGGACATTAAAAATATGTCTCATATGTTTAAGCGACATTAGTGTGTGGCATTATGTGTATAGGGTGCTCTACTATGTGGCATTGCGTATAGAAAGGGCACTACTGTGTCGTCTAATGTGAATAAAGAGCAATAGGGTGTGGTGTAATGTGCATAAGGAGCAATTCAGTGTGATGTAATGTGAATAAGGGGCTCTACTGTGAAGAGTAATGTTTATAAGGTAAAGTAATACTACTGTGGGATGTAATATGAATTATGGACACTATTGCATGATCAAATGTGAATAAAACTGCAGTACTGTGTGGCATAATTGGAATTGGGGTTACTATTGTGTGGCCATGCCCCTTGCCAGCAAAAACACACCCCTTTTTGGCTGTGCACCAAATGTGCAAACTGTTCCTATTTAAAATATAGGGGGTACAAACACCAAAATAAGGACTGCTATGGATGAGGGGTGGTGGTGCTGGGAAAGAGGTGCAAGGTCAGAGGCGGAACCAGCGGTGGTGCTAGGGGCACCAGCCAAAATCTTGCCTAGGGCATCATATTGGTTAGGGCCAGCTCTGCCCCGCAGTGCCAGATATGCCCCCAGTGCCAGATACACATGTCTCTGCAGTGCCAGATATGCCCACAGTGCCAGATACACATGTCCCCCCAGTGCCAGATACACATGTCCCCCCCAGTGCCAGATATACCCCAGTGCCAGATACACATGCCCCCCACCAGTGCCAGATATGCCCTCAGTGCCAGCTATGCCCTCAGTGTCAGTTATGCCCCCCAGTGCCAGATACACATGTCCAGGGGTGTATCTAGGGGTCCGAGCGCCCCTGGCAAAGTAAGAGCTGGTGCCTCCCCCCCTCCCACACACACACACACACACACACACACACACACACACACACACACACTTGAAATAAGGAGGGTGTATCAAAAAAGGGCGGTGCCTTGTGGGGAAGGGGGCGTGGCCACACAGTAGTACTTTTAAATCAAATTATGCTACACAGTACCATATTACACCGCACAGTAGTGTCTTTTATTCACGTTATGCCGCACAGTAGTACCCCTATAGGAAACACTGTCTATAGAAGGCATATGGGGAATGCAAATAGAAAAAAGAAATGTTGACCAGTGCTAGTAAATATATTTCTCTATTTTTATAAGTGGAATGCGGTCAAACCACATTCAGGGATGCGACTGCAATATCCCTGTTCTCAGCGCTCCATCGATTGGATCACATTGGCTGTAAACACCTCTGCCTGATTGACAGGCAGAGGCGGAGGGCTGCGGGCGGTGATGGACCATTGCGGAGACGGCGTGGGAAAAACGGGGTCAGGCCGTCTGCATTTTAGGGGCGGCTGAGTGACATCACATGCAGCCACCCCTATGTGAAAAATGGCGGCAGACCACCTGCATATGCAGCCTAGCTGCAGCTGCAGGGGTCATCCACAGTTGCAGTGACCACAAGTAAATTGTGGTCGCAGTCGCTGAGCAGGTCATTCAGCATGCTGGACGGCCTTGTCCTGCGATGGATGAGCATCCCCCAGCATGCAGTACAAAGGATTACCGAATAACCCCCCCTGCCATTAGTACATCTGATCCCGCCCATAGGCACACACATATACACTTACATACATACTGGCACACACAAAACACATACAGTACATATGATATACAGTACAGTCACACATGCAGTATATACAAATAGTTACACACATATATACAGTCACATACATACATACATGGTCACACACTAATACACACATAAATACAGTAGATACTTATACACACACACACACACACACACACACACACACAGAGTCACATACATAAATGTAGACACACATACAGACAGACTATATAGAGTTTACCCCCCTCATTTCATAGACAGGGTACACTCAATGCATGTACTTTAGTAGCTCCTTGTCCTCTTCCCCTCTCCTCCATGCTGCTTGGTTGCCTGGCACTGACTGAGTGCTGTGTAGCCCCGCCCCCCTGTTTCCATTCCGTCCACTTCCCGAAGGCCAATGCCGTGCTGTGCAGTCTTGTGCCCCCCCTCCCCTCCCTCAATCCGGATTGTACCTTGTGACTGTCTGTTACTGCCGGCGCCGGTGTCCAGCGGCACAGCACTGCACTAGTGATCAATCAGACTCAAAATAAACTACAGCTCCCGGAGCTCCCGGCTACAAGGGATGCTGGGAGCTGTAGTTTATGTTGAGTCTGATTACAAGTGAGGTGCGGTGCGCTGCCACCTGACACCGGCACAAACAGACAGTCACCAAATCTGACAGTACTACTGGATTCTACCCCCTGGACGTGGATGGCACTGCCAGGCGGCGCCATCCTGACCAATGGGTAGATACTAGATACACCCCTGCACATGTCCCACACAGTGCCAGACATGCCCCCAGTGCCAGACATGCCCCCAGTGCCAGATACACATGTCCCCCCAGTGCCAAATATGCCCCCAGTGCCAGGTACACATGTCCCACCAGTGCCAGATATACCCCCAGTGCCAGGTGTACATGCCCCCCTTCCCCTGCTGCTCACCGCTGCTGCTGGTGGTGTCTTGATCCTGTGTGTGTGTATGAGGGGAGGAGAGCGCAGCCTGCGCCTCTCCTGCCCCTCACTCGGTGCGGGTGTCACTGTCTTCCTTCAATTCAGCGCCATCCGTGAGCCAATCAAAGCTCGCGGTCCAGCAGCCTTGGCTGACGGTCCGCGAGCTCTGATTGGCGTACGGGCCGGCACTGAATTGAAGGAAGACACTGAGGGGCAGGAGAGCAAACGCTGCGCTTTCCTCCCCTCAAGCAGCGGCGCTGGTGAGCAGCGGAGGGAGGGGAGCGCCGGCCTGTCGGCGTGGGTGCGGCATACCCACGGCTAAATTCTTAAGGGTATGCCATACCCACCTGTACCTGCCCACTTGCACCGCTGCTGCCAGTCCACCTGCCACCTCCGTCATCAACAATACCCACTCCCCGGCCGTGGCGCAGGTGAAACAAAAGCTGCTGCAGCCACCGGCATACTCTCTGAGCCCCGGAGATTCCTCTGCGTGTGATGTCACAGAAGTGCCTCCCCGCCACAGCCACGCCCAGATCCCCAGAGGCCCTGACTCCGCAACACAGCACCTGGGCTGCCAGCCTGGAAGCCCCAAGATGGCTAATATAACAGACAGAGTGGGTGATATCGCGGAGGGTAATGTCTGGACTCTGAATCAATGTAAGAGGTGACAGTGCTGTGCAGTGCAGTGGGTGTGCAGTGTCACTGACACTGCACAACACTCTCACCTTTTACATTGATTCAGCGAGTCAGTCAGTTTTGCCAGCCAGTCACTATTGTTAGGGGTGTAGTATGGCTGACCGGCGGTCTCCTGACCGCCGGTCAGCATACCGATGCCGGGAACCCGGCAACATACCGACGCCGGGATCCCGGCGGGGAGGGGCGAGTGCAGCAAGCCCCTTGAGGGCTCGCTGTGCTCGCCACGCTGTGGGCTCGGTGACGGGCTCGGTGGCGACCTGCGGTCGCCACGGGTTCTATTCACACTCTATAGGTGTCGTGGACACCCACGAGTGGAAATAGTCCCTGTTGGTCGGCATGCCGACCATCGGCATAGTGAGGGGTCGGGATGCTGGAGGAGGTCATGTGACCGTTGGTCTCCCGACCGCTGGTCACATGAATACCACCCATTGTTAGCGCCAGTGTCCCAATGCGCCGCAGTACAGGGAAGTAAATGCACTAAATAAACTACAGCTCCCAGCAGCCCTTAGCGCCAAAGTATTCCGGTGCTAAGGTCTACTGGGAGCTGTAGTTTATTGAGTGCATCTTCTTCCCTGTAATGCGGACGTTGGAACATTAGCGCTAACAATAGTGACTGGCTGCTTGGCTGCTGTGCGAGCCTCCGGGAGAGCCACTGCCAAAGGGAGGACAGCAGCTTAGCTGCTTTCCAGAGTAGAAGCATTACACGCCCCTCCCCCACTCGCAGTACCTCCGGGCCCCATCCGCGGCACCCCCACACACCCCCATCCACCACCCGTGGTGGCTCCAAGCCCTCTCCCCCACACACATCTACCCCTCCCCCACCCACAGCACCCCCTCCCCCACCCGCGGCACCCCCGCAACCGCTCCTTCCCCACCCACGGTGGCTCCAGACCCCCTCCCCCACCCACGGCACCACCGGACCAGCCCCTCCCCCACCCACATCACCCCCGAGCCTGCCACTCCCCCAACCGTGCACCTATTAGGTTATTCATCAGGCCCTGCGTGCGCTGTTCACGCCATTGCAAGGGGCTTCGACCCCTTAACCATCGCACGTCTTTTGTCCGTGCAATATTTAACCACTCACACAATTATGATTGTAGGTGATACTCCATATAATAAAAATATTGCACGCCACAAGGGCGTGCAAGGGTTAAGGAGGCGTAGCCCCTTACGGCGGTGTGATGAGCGCGATGAATCACCTAGTAATATAATCATAATTCAATGTGGATAAGTGTACAATATCACCAACTTAATATTTCAACTCGGCTGTTGCTGCTAGCAACTCAGTGGTATTATGGCCTCAATATCAATAGTGCAAATACTGTAGTGTCTCACTAAAATTACTCTGTTCACAAGCTTTAGCTCTACTGAGACACCAATAGTGCTAGTAAATTGCACGTTTCTCAAAGGGGTTAACTTTACTCAGGACTTAAGCTGTAACACACTATACCAATGGCATGTACATAAATACCACATCTAGCCCAAATGATTTAGCAATAACAACAAGTACACAAAAAAAATGTTGTAAGTTGGAGGCAATTAGCTATGGCTATAAATCAAACAAGCATAGTTTAGGAAAGTTCCACAATACAGGCTGTAGTCCAGAGACGGCACTTGCACAAGTACAGTATGTACACACTTATCTGTGTCCCTTGCTCTGGGGCATAAGTAGCACGTGTGTGAGGTACAGTAGATGCAGAACAACAAACCTGTTCCACGCTGCTGCCAGGGATCTCTCTGCAGAAGTTGTCCCCAGTGGGTCTCTCCTCAGTACCGCCGGCTCATAACTCAATGGCTGCCGCTGCTCTGCCCCTCGCTGTCCACCCGGGAGGGCATTATTAGATCTAAACTAGAAAGGTCTACAGTCAATAGGTCTATCACTAATGGCAGACATGCATTAGGTCGACTTGGTCCAAAGGTCAACGGAGTCAAAAGGTCGAAATGGAAATGGTTGACACAAAAAGGTATTGTTTCGGGGTTTTTTTTGTTGTTTTGTCACTTTTCTGCTACAAACAAGCCCCATTAGTGTACGACGTCCCCTCACATGGCTCGCTTCACTCGCCATGCTTCGGGCAAGGTTACTATTCCCAATCGTAGTCCACGTGGATGAAAAAGTTGAAAAAAAATTGAAAAAAATAAAATAAACTTCTGTCAACCATATGTGTGTCGACAATTGGCATGTTGATCTTTTGACCCTGTCTACCTTTTACATGTCGACCTTTTGACCCCGTCGACCTAGCGCATTTCTATCATTAGTGGTCGACCTATTAACTGTAGACCTTTTTAGGGTATATCTATAGACCGGATACCGCCCATCCTGAGTCCAGTTTCCTTCTGCCATCCTCTCTGTGCAGCCACCGGGTCCCTCAATGGCCTTCTACTCTGCTCTGACCACCACCGCTACTCCAGCATTTCATAGTCAGCTCTCGCTCTGTGTCTCAGCAGTCTTCTACAGCCAGCTTCTCATAGTCAGCTCTCGCTCTGTGTCTCAGCAGTCTTCTACAGCCAGCTTCTCCACTCAGTGATGTCAAGAGGTGGGGGGAAGCGGGTGCTCTTTACCCGGCTCTGTGGCAGGGTCCCCCCCCTCCCCCCCACCTCATGTTGTGTGCGGCCACTTGGGTGCGGGGATAAAGAAAACTGATACTGCGGCAGCAGCCTCTCTCCCCAGCACAGCACACGCTGCTGTGTCCTGCACGGGGAGAGAGAGGCAGCTGCAGAAGCAGTGTCCTCTCCCTGCGTGATGTGCTGGGGGTGAGCGATTGCACCCACTCCCCCCGCCCAACGCAGCCACCCATTACTACCTACCCGGCGGCCATCACACTTGGCACAGGGGGAGACTATTTTAGACATTTCTTAGGGAGAGGGAGACTATTTAAACATTTCTTAGGGAGAAGGCTGGCCACACCTCCCTGGATTGGCTAGGCCCCCTCCCATGGGCCTGGCATGGCTGTTGGCATACCTGTCTCCACCACCTATTAGTGTCCTCACAAACTCTGCCACTAACAGCCTCTCCCCTGTGAAAAAGGCCCGCTCCCCGGGTGTCCGCTGGGTCCTGGTGTCCCTCGGCTTTAGGCCTGCGGCACTATCCAATGTTTGCGGGGTCCTAATGCCCCTTGTCTCTCTGTTCTCTCTGCTGGGGTATAACACATGTTTGTATTTTTACCCTGCTATAGCCCTGGTCTGAATTGTATAGCCACAATAGCCTTGTGTCCTGTCATTTATTTATTTATTTATTAACAGTTTCTTATATAGCGCAGAAAATTCCGTTGCGCTTTACAACTAGACACAATTAGAAGACAAAACTGGGTAATAACAAGCAGGAGGGCCCTGCGAGCAAGCTTACAATCTATGGGGAAATAAGCATTGATACACAAGGATAGGTGCTATCTATGGCATAGTTGCCCACCAGATTGTAAAGGTTCTTGGTGGGCTGCATGATATCACATCACAGCAGTGATGATTTACATACATAGCCACCACATTATTACATGAATAGCACCACATTATACAAATAACACTGCATTACACATATAGCAACACATTATACAAATAACACTGCATTACACATATAGCACCACATTATACAAATAACACTGCATTACACGTATAGCACCACATTATACAAATAGCACCACATTACATACATAGCCGCCGCATTACGTACGTAGCAACCGCATTACATATGTAGACACCGCATAAATAGGCCCATCATCATGGACAGACATTGGGCAGCTATAGGGCTGAAGGACGTTGCATTGGAGATTGTCCCCCCAGGGCTGACTGTGTGTGCAGCCTGATCAGCTGGCATCCTGAGAACAAGGTACATCCTGCTCCTGTCCAGTCCCCAAATCATACACTGTGACCGGGGGCGCCCTAACCCTTAAGCCCAATATACACGGGAGAGATGTGTGCTGAGCGAAGCGGGGGGAGGACTGGGGGCCGCTCATTTCCCCCAGTGGGTGAAATGAGCGACCTGCAAGATTGGCCTGCATGCAGGCCAATCTAGCACCAGCGATAGCGATGCGCGGGGCCGCACATCGCTATAGCTGAGGGGGCTACACATGAGTGATCTGTGCTTAAAATCTAAGCAATCTAGTCAGATTACTTAGATTTTAAGCATGGATCTCTCCGTGAGTACCCCCCTTTACACTAACATGATAATGCAAATAATGTCATTAAAAATCACCTCTCTGCCGGGTCCCCTTCAGTGCTCAGTCGCCGCTCAGTGAGAGTGCGGGAGCTGGGGTAGCAGCTGGTGTAGTGTACCCGGCTCCGACCATTGCTTTGCTGCTGCTCCCGGTCCGGGCTCATTGAAGAGAGCTTTGGCCGGGGCCAGGGAGAGGATGCTGCTGGGCTGGTTAACTTTCTCAAGGTCCCCATTGGTAGAACAGCTTCACCACTTTTCACGGCTAGCAGCACCTGGAAGTGCCCGCTAGCCTAACTTCCAGATTGCATCCCAATGCAAGTACCACAAGTACTGGAAGCAGTGTGAGCCAGCCCAGCCTGAGTGTGAATCGGCCTGGCTGAGGGGGATATGGGCCCGGCCCATCGAAATCTGTCATGGTGTCCCGGTGGGCCAATCCTCCCCTGGTAGCTGCACTCCCTGCACCTATGGTAGCTACACCCTGTATATAACACATGTAACTGTGACAGGGATGGTGGCCCATCTCAGCTCTGGGTCCCATAGCAGCTGCACTCCCTGCACCTATGGTAGCTACACCCTGTATATAACACATGTAACTGTGACAGGGAAGGTGGCCCCTCTCAGCTCTGTGCCCCATAGCAGCTGCACTCCCTGCACCTATGGTAGCTACACCCTGTATATAACACATGTAACTGTGACAGGGAAGGTGGACCCTCTCAGCTCTGGGCCCCATAGCAGCTGCACTCCCTGCACCTATGGTAGCTACGCCCTGTATATAACACATGTAACTGTGACAGGGAAGGTGGCCCCTCTCAGCTCTGTGCCCCATAGCAGCTGCACTCCCTGCACCTATGGCAGCTGCACCCTTGTATATAACACATGTAACTGTGACAGGGAAGGTGGCCCCTCTCAGCTCTGAGCCCCATAGCAGCTGCACTCCCTGCACCTATGGTAGCTACATCCTTGTATATAACACATGTAACTGTGACAGGGAAGGTGGCCTCTCTCAGCTCTGGGTCCCATAGCAGCTGCACTCCCTGCACCTATGGTAGCTACACCCTGTATATAACACACATACCTCCCAACTATACCTCCCGCTATTCGGACCCTGTCCCGCTGTCCCACCCGCGGGCAGCAGTGTCCCGCGGGTGGGGGGGCAGTTAGGGGAGGCTTTGATCACCCGCTGCTCTGCTTTGCAAAGCAGCCGGTGATCACTGAATACATGCTGTGCGCACGCGCACGGCATGTATTCAGAGCTAGGAGGGGAGCGGTGGCTGCCCAGCTGCTGGGAGAGCGCTGGGCACGCCCCCAAAAGGAAAAAAACCCGGACTGTTTGGCGAGGTCACGCCCACTCTAGCGAGGCCACGCCCATCACGGTTGAGGTCACGCCCCCTTTTCGGATCGCCGCGCTAGAGTCCCGCTATCGACAAGCCAAAAGTTGGGAGGTATGAACACATGTAATTGTGACAAGGAAGTTTGCCCCTCTCAGCTCTGCATAGCAGCTGTACTCCCTGCACCTATGGTAGCTACACCCTGTATATAACACATGTAACTGTGACAGGGAAGGTGGCCCCTCTCAGCTCTGTGCCCCATTGCAGCTGCACTCCCTGCACCTATGGCAGCTGCACCCTTGTATATAACACATGTAACTGTGACAGGGAAGGTGGCCCCTCTCAGCTCTGGCCCCATAGCAGCTGCACTCCCTGCACCTATGGTAGCTACACCCTGTATATAACACATGTAACTGTGACAGGGAAGGTGGCCCCTCTCAGCTCTGTGCCCCATTGCAGCTGCACTCCCTGCACCTATGGCAGCTGCACCCTTGTATATAACACATGTAACTGTGACAGGGAAGGTGGCCCCTCTCAGCTCTGGCCCCATAGCAGCTGCACTCCCTGCACCTATGGTAGCTACACCCTGTATATAACACATGTAACTGTGACAGGGAAGGTGGCCCCTCTCAGCTCTGTGCCCCATTGCAGCTGCACTCCCTGCACCTATGGCAGCTGCACCCTTGTATATAACACATGTAACTGTGACAGGGAAGGTGGCCCCTCTCAGCTCTGGCCCCATAGCAGCTGCACTCCCTGCACCTATGGTAGCTACACCCTGTATATAACACATGTAACTGTGACAGGGAAGGTGGCCCCTCTCAGCTCTGTGCCCCATAGCAGCTGCACTCCCTGCACCTATGGTAGCTACACCTGTATATAACACATGTAACTGTGACAGGGAAGGTGGCCCCTCTCAGCTCTGGCCCCATAGCAGCTGCACTCCCTGCACCTATGGTAGCTACACCCTGTATATAACACATGTAACTGTGACAGGGAAGGTGGCCCCTCTCAGCTCTGTGCCCCATTGCAGCTGCACTCCCTGCACCTATGGCAGCTGCACCCTTGTATATAACACATGTAACTGTGACAGGGAAGGTGGCCCCTCTCAGCTCTGGCCCCATAGCAGCTGCACTCCCTGCACCTATGGTAGCTACACCCTGTATATAACACATGTAACTGTGACAGGGAAGGTGGCCCCTCTCAGCTCTGTGCCCCATAGCAGCTGCACTCCCTGCACCTATGGTAGCTACACCCTGTATATAACACATGTAATTGTGACAAGGAAGTTTGCCCCTCTCAGCTCTGCATAGCAGCTGTACTCCCTGCATCTATGGTAGCTACACCCTGTATATAACACATGTAACTGTGACAGGGAAGGTGGCCCCTCTCAGCTCTGCATAGCAGCTGCACTCCCTGCACCTATGGTAGCTACACCCTGTATATAACACATGTAACTGTGACAGGGAAGGTGGCCCCTCTCAGCTCTGCATAGCAGCTGTACTCCCTGCCAGGGCCGGCTCGAGGCATGTTCGACTCGAGCGGCCGCGCAGGGCGCCACCCTTAAAGGGCGCCGCGCGCTGGCGCCGCCATGTCGGAGCCTGGAGCCGGCCCTGATCTCCCCTGCTGTCCTCCCGGCTCCCGCTGTGTGCGCCGCCGCTGTGTGCGCTATGCGGCGCCGGCGTCTGATGTCAGACACAGCGCGCACAGACAGCGGCAGACAGCACAGACAGCGGCCGCAGAGGCGCGCACAGCAGCACTCCCCCTCCCTCGGCACAGCAGGTACTGGGGGCATATGTGGCACTGTGGGGGGCATTTATCTGGCACTGTGGGGGGCATTCATTTATCTGGCACTGTGGGGGGCATTCATTTATCTGGCACTGCGGGGGGGGGACATTTATCTGTGCACTGTGAGGGGGCATTAATGTATCTGGCACTGTGGGGGCATTTCTGGCACTATGGGGGCATATCTGCGCTGTGGGGGCATTTATGTAACTGCACTGTGGGGGCATTTATGTATCTGGCACTGTGGGGGAATTTCTGTATCTGGCACTGTGGGGGCATTTCTGTATCTGGCACTGTGGGGGCATATCGGCACTGTGGGGGCATTTATGTATCTGGCACTGTGGGGGTATATCTGCACTGTGGGGGCACTTATTTATCTGGCACTGTGGGGGCATTTATTTATCTGGCACTGTGGGGGGCATTTATTTATCTGGCACTGTGGGGGGCATTTATTTATCTGGCACTGTGGGGGGCATTTATTTATCTGGCACTGTGGGGGCATATCTGGCACTGGGGGCATTTAATGTATCTGGCACTGTGGGGGCATATCTGGCACCGGGGGCATTAAGGTATCTCTCACTGTGGGGGCATATCTGGCACTGGGGGCATTAAGGTATCTGGCACTGTGGGGGCATATCTGGCACTGGGGGCATTAATGTATCTGACACTGTGGTGGGCAATAATGTATCTGGCACTGTGTGGGCACTTATGCATCTGGCACTGGGGGCATTTATGCATCTGGCAATGTGTGGGCATTTATGTATCTGGCACTGGGGGCATTTATGTATCTGGCCCTGTGGGGGGCATTTTTATATCTGGCACTGTGGGGACATATCTGGCACTGTGTGGGCATTTTTATATCTGGCACTGTGGGGACATATCTGGCACTGTGTGGGCATTTTTATATCTGGCACTGTGGGGGCACTTATGTATCTGGCACTGTGTGGGCACTTATGTATCTGGCACCGTGGGGGCATTTATGTATCTGTCACTGTGGGGGGCATATCTGCACTGTGGGGGCATTTATGTATCTGGCACTTTGGGGGCATTTATGTATCTGAACTGTGGGTGCATATCTGGCACTGTGTGGCCATTTATGTAGCTGGCACTGCTGGGGGGGCATGTCACGTGTAGCTGGCACTGCTGGGGGGGCATGTCACGTGTAGCTGGCACTGCTGGGGGGCATGTCACGTGTAGCTGGCACTGCTGGGGAGCATGTCACGTGTAGCTGGCACTGCTGGGGGGCATGTCACGTGTAGCTGGCACTGCAGGGGGGCATGTCATGTAGTGTTCCCGCTAGGCGTCTGTGGCTAGGCAATGTGTCTCAGTGCTCTCCCTGGTGCAATGTGTCTCAGTGCTGTGCCTGGCGCAAAGTGTATAGGAGGTTCTACCTGGTGCAGTGTGTATTAGCTGCACTACTGTGTGGTGTAATGCAAATTGCCACTATTATGTGGCCACGTAACTTCCCCACGAAGTAACTCCCCTTAATTTTTGCTGCGCGCCTTCGGCGCGCACTGTCCATGCTTTCACGTATAGGTATGGGAACAACAAGCAGTATGTACATCATTTTGCCCTTCTAACTTAAAAATGTGCCCTCCCTGTGATCAGCACCATGCCCTAAAAAGTGAACACTATCATGTGTAGCTGGCACTGCTGGGGGGCATGTCATGTGTAGCTGGCACTGCTGGGGGGCATGTCATGTGTAGCTGGCACTGCTGCGGGGCATGTCATGTGTAACTGGCACTGCTGCGGGGCATGTCATGTGTAGCTGGCACTGCTGGGGGGCATGTCATGTCTATCTGGCACTGCACATTATGTGTATCTGGCACTATACTGGAGACATTGTGTGTAAGGAACACTACTGTGGCTATGTGTAAGGCTGCTAATTGTTAGAGATGTGCACTTGAAATTTTTCGGGTTTTGTGTTTTGGTTTTGGGTTCGGTTCCGCGGCCGTGTTTTGGGTTCGACCGCGTTTTGGCAAAACATCACCGAATTTTTTTTGTCGGATTCGGGTGTGTTTTGGATTCGGGTGTTTTTTTCAAAAAACCCTTAAAAACAGCTTAAATCATAGAATTTGGGGGTCATTTTGATCCCAAAGTATTATTAACCTCAAAAAACATAATTTCCACTCATTTTCAGTCTATTCTGAATACCTCACACCTCACAATATTATTTTTAGTCCTAAAATTTGCACCGAAGTAGCTGTGTGAGTAAGATAAGCGACCCTAGTGGCCGACACAAACACCGGGCCCATCTAGGAGTGGCACTGCAGTGTCACGCAGGATGGCCCTTCCAAAAAACACTCCCCAAACAGCACATGACGCAAAGAAAAAAAGAGGCGCAATGAGGTAGCTGTGTGAGTAAGATAAGCGACCCTAGTGGCCGACACAAACACCGGGCCCATCTAGGAGTGGCACTGCAGTGTCACGCAGGATGGCCCTTCCAAAAAACACTCCCCAAACAGCACATGACGCAAAGAAAAAAAGAGGCGCAATGAGGTAGCTGTGTGAGTAAGATAAGCGACCCTAGTGGCCGACACAAACACCGGGCCCATCTAGGAGTGGCACTGCAGTGTCACGCAGGATGGCCCTTCCAAAAAACACTCCCCAAACAGCACATGACGCAAAGAAAAAAAGAGGCGCAATGAGGTAGCTGTGTTAGTAAGATAAGCGACCCTAGTGGCCGACACAAACACCTGGCCCATCTAGGAGTGGCACTGCAGTGTCACGCAGGATGGCCCTTCCAAAAAACACTCCCCAAACAGCACATGACGCAAAGAAAAATTAAAGAAAAAAGAGGTGCAAGATGGAATTGTCCTTGGGCCCTCCCACCCACCCTTATGTTGTATAAACAGGACATGCACACTTTAACCAACCCATCATTTCAGTGACAGGGTCTGCCACACGACTGTGACTGAAATGACGGGTTGGTTTGGACCCCCACCGAAAAAGAAGCAATTAATCTCTCCTTGCACAAACTGGCTCTACAGAGGCAAGATGTCCACCTCATCATCATCCTCCGATATATCACCGTGTACATCCCGCTCCTCACAGATTATCAATTCGTCCCCACTGGAATCCACCATCTCAGCTCCCTGTGTACTTTGTGGAGGCAATTGCTGCTGGTCAATGTCTCCACGGAGGAATTGATTATAATTCATTTTAATGAACATCATCTTCTCCACATTTTCTGGAAGTAACCTCGTACGCCGATTGCTGACAAGGTGAGCGGCGGCACTAAACACTCTTTCGGAGTACACACTTGTGGGAGGGCAACTTAGGTAGAATAAAGCCAGTTTGTGCAAGGGCCTCCAAATTGCCTCTTTTTCCTGCCAGTATAAGTACGGACTGTCTGACGTGCCTACTTGGATGCGGTCACTCATATAATCCTCCACCATTCTTTCAATGGGGAGAGAATCATATGCAGTGACAGTAGACGACATGTCCGTAATCGTTGTCAGGTCCTTCAGTCCGGACCAGATGTCAGCATCAGCAGTCGCTCCAGACTGCCCTGCATCACCGCCAGCGAGTGGGCTCGGAATTCTGAGCCTTTTCCTCGCACCCCCAGTTGCGGGAGAATGTGAAGGAGGAGATGTTGACAGGTCGCGTTCCGCTTGACTTGACAATTTTCTCACCAGCAGGTCTTTGAACCCCAGCAGACTTGTGTCTGCCGGAAAGAGAGATCCAAGGTAGGTTTTAAATCTAGGATCGAGCACGGTGGCCAAAATGTAGTGCTCTGATTTCAACAGATTGACCACCCGTGAATCCTTGTTAAGCGAATTAAGGGCTCCATCCACAAGTCCCACATGCCTAGCGGAATCGCTCCCTTTTAGCTCCTCCTTCAATGCCTCCAGCTTCTTCTGCAAAAGCCTGATGAGGGGAATGACCTGACTCAGGCTGGCAGTGTCTGAACTGACTTCACGTGTGGCAAGTTCAAAAGGTTGCAGAACCTTGCACAACGTTGAAATCATTCTCCACTGCGCTTGAGACAGGTACATTCCACCTCCTATATCGTGCTCAATTGTATAGGCTTGAATGGCCTTTTGCTGCTCCTCCAACCTCTGAAGCATATATAGGGTTGAATTCCACCTCGTTACCACTTCTTGCTTCAGATGATGGCAGGGCAGGTTCAGGCGTTTTTGGTGGTGCTCCAGTCTTCTGTACGTGGTGCCTGTCCTCCGAAAGTGTCCCGCAATTCTTCTGGCCACCGACAGCATCTCTTGCACGCCCCTGTCGTTTTTTAAAAAATTCTGCACCACCAAATTCAAGGTATGTGCAAAACACGGGACGTGCTGGAATTTGCCCATATTTAATGCACACACAATATTGCTGGCGTTGTCCGATGCCACAAATCCACAGGAGAGTCCAATTGGGGTAAGCCATTCCGCGATGATCTTCCTCAGTTGCCGTAAGAGGTTTTCAGCTGTGTGCGTATTCTGGAAACCGGTGATACAAAGCGTAGCCTGCCTAGGAAAGAGTTGGCGTTTGCGAGATGCTGCTACTGGTGCCGCCGCTGCTGTTCTTGCGGCGGGCGTCCATACATCTACCCAGTGGGCTGTCACAGTCATATAGTCCTGACCCTGCCCTGCTCCACTTGTCCACATGTCCGTGGTTAAGTGGACATTGGGTACAACTGCATTTTTTAGGACACTGGTGAGTCTTTTTCTGACGTCCGTGTACATTCTCGGTATCGCCTGCCTAGAGAAGTGGAACCTAGATGGTATTTGGTAACGGGGGCACACTACCTCAACAAATTGTCTAGTTCCCTGTGAACTAACGGAGGATACCGGACGCACGTCTAACACCAACATAGTTGTCAAGGCCTCAGTTATCCGCTTTGCAACAGGATGACTGCTGTGATATTTCATCTTCCTCGCAAAGGACTGTTGGACAGTCAATTGCTTGGTGGAAGTAGTAAAAGTGGGCTTACGACTTCCCCTCTGGGATGACCATCGACTCCCAGCAGCAACAACAGCAGCGCCAGCAGCAGTAGGCGTTACACGCAAGGATGCATCGGAGGAATCCCAGGCAGGAGAGGACTCGTCAGAATTGCCAGTGACATGGCCTGCAGGACTATTGGCATTCCTGGGGAAGGAGGAAATTGACACTGAGGGAGTTGGTGGGGTGGTTTGCGTGAGCTTGGTTACAAGAGGAAGGGATTTACTGGTCAGTGGACTGCTTCCGCTGTCGCCCAAAGTTTTTGAACTTGTCACTGACTTATTATGAATGCGCTGCAGGTGACGTATAAGGGAGGATGTTCCGAGGTGGTTAACGTCCTTACCCCTACTTATTACAGCTTGACAAAGGCAACACACGGCTTGACAAATGTTGTCCGCATTTCTGGTGAAATACTTCCACACCGAAGAGCTGATTTTTTTGGTATTTTCACCAGGCATGTCAACGGCCCTATTCCTCCCACGAACAACAGGTGTCTCCCCGGGTGCCTGACTTAAACAAACCACCTCACCATCAGAATCCTCCTTGTCAATTTCCTCCCCAGCGCCAGCAACACCCATATCCTCCTCATCCTGGTGTACTTCAACACTGACATCTTCAATCTGACTATCAGGAACTGGACTGCGGGTGCTCCTTCCAGCACTTGCAGGGGGCGTGCAAATGGTGGAAGGCGCATGCTCTTCACGTCCAGTGTTGGGAAGGTCAGGCATCGCAACCGACACAATTGGACTCTCCTTGTGGATTTGGGATTTCGAAGAACGCACAGTTCTTTGCGGTGCTTTTGCCAGCTTGAGTCTTTTCAGTTTTCTAGCGAGAGGCTGAGTGCTTCCATCCTCATGTGAAGCTGAACCACTAGCCATGAACATAGGCCAGGGCCTCAGCCGTTCCTTGCCACTCCGTGTGGTAAATGGCATATTGGCAAGTTTACGCTTCTCCTCCGACAATTTTATTTTAGATTTTGGAGTCCTTTTTTTACTGATATTTGGTGTTTTGGATTTTACATGCTCTGTACTATGACATTGGGCATCGGCCTTGGCAGACGACGTTGCTGGCATTTCATCGTCTCGGCCATGACTAGTGGCAGCAGCTTCAGCACGAGGTGGAAGTGGATCTTGATCTTTCCCTAATTTTGGAACCTCAACATTTTTGTTCTCCATATTTTAATAGGCACAACTAAAAGGCACCTCAGGTAAACAATGGAGATGGATGGATACTAGTATACTTATGGATGGACGAGCGACTGCTGACACAGAGGTAGCTACAGCCGTGGACTACCGTACTGTGTCTGCTGCTAATATAGACTGGATGATAATGAGATGAAATCAATATATATATATATATATATAACCACTAGTACTGCAGCCGGACAGGTATATATATTTATTATGTAATGACTGATGACGGACCTGCTGGACACTGTCAGCTCAGCAGCACCGCAGACTGCTACAGTAAGCTACTATAGTAGTATGTATAAAGAAGAAAGAAAAAAAAAAAACCACGGGTAGGTGGTATACAATTATGGATGGACGAGCAACTGCCGACACAGAGGTAGCTACAGCCGTGGACTACCGTACTGTGTCTGCTGCTAATATAGACTGGATAATAATGAGATGAAATCAATATATATATATATATATATATAATATCACTAGTACTGCAGCCGGACAGGTATATATATTTGTTATGTAATGACTGATGACGGACCTGCTGGACACTGTCAGCTCAGCAGCACCGCAGACTGCTACAGTAAGCTACTATAGTAGTATGTATAAAGAAGAAAGAAAAAAAAAAAACCACGGGTAGGTGGTATACAATTATGGATGGACGAGCAACTGCCGACACAGAGGTAGCTACAGCCGTGGACTACCGTACTGTGTCTGCTGCTAATATAGACTGGATAATAATGAGATGAAATCAATATATATATATATATATATATATAATATCACTAGTACTGCAGCCGGACAGGTATATATATTTGTTATGTAATGACTGATGACGGACCTGCTGGACACTGTCAGCTCAGCAGCACCGCAGACTGCTACAGTAAGCTACTATAGTAGTATGTATAAAGAAGAAAGAAAAAAAAAAACCACGGGTAGGTGGTATACAATTATGGATGGACGAGCGACTGCCGACACAGAGGTAGCTACAGCCGTGGACTACCGTACTGTGTCTGCTGCTAATATAGACTGGATGATAATGAGATGAAATCAATATATATATATATAATATCACTAGTACTGCAGCCGGACAGGTATATATATTTATTATGTAATGACTGATGACGGACCTGCTGGACACTGTCAGCTCAGCAGCACCGCAGACTGCTACAGTAAGCTACTATAGTAGTATGTATAAAGAAGAAAGAAAAAAAAAAACCACGGGTAGGTGGTATACAATTATGGATGGACGAGCGACTGCCGACACAGAGGTAGCTACAGCCGTGGACTACCGTACTGTGTCTGCTGCTAATATAGACTGGATGATAATGAGATGAAATCAATATATATATATATAATATCACTAGTACTGCAGCCGGACAGGTATATATATTTATTATGTAATGACTGATGACGGACCTGCTGGACACTGTCAGCTCAGCAGCACCGCAGACTGCTACAGTAAGCTACTATAGTAGTATGTATAAAGAAGAAAGAAAAAAAAAAACCACGGGTAGGTGGTATACAATTATGGATGGACGAGCGACTGCCGACACAGAGGTAGCTACAGCCGTGGACTACCGTACTGTGTCTGCTGCTAATATAGACTGGATGATAATGAGATGAAATCAATATATATATATATAATATCACTAGTACTGCAGCCGGACAGGTATATATATGTATTATGTAATGACTGATGACGGACCTGCTAGACACTGTCAGCTCAGCAGCACCGCAGACTGCTACAGTAAGCTACTATAGTAGTATGTATAAAGAAGAAAGAAAAAAAAAAACCACGGGTAGGTGGTATACAATTATGGATGGACGAGCGACTGCCGACACAGAGGTAGCTACAGCCGTGGACTACCGTACTGTGTCTGCTGCTAATATAGACTGGATGATAATGAGATGAAATCAATATATATATATATAATATCACTAGTACTGCAGCCGGACAGGTATATATATTTATTATGTAATGACTGATGACGGACCTGCTGGACACAGTCAGCTCAGCAGCACCGCAGACTGCTACAGTAAGCTACTATAGTAGTATGTATAAAGAAGAAAGGAAAAAAAAAAACCACGGGTAGGTGGTATACAATATTATATATATATTATATACAATTTTATATATATATATATATATATATATATATTAAACTGGTGGTGACTGGTGGTCAGGTCACTGGTCACACTATCAGCAACTTGCAAGTAGTACTCCTAAGCAGACAATCACAATATATATTATACTGGTGGTCAGTGTGGTCACAATGGCAGTGTGGCACTCTGGCAGCAAAAGTGTGCACTGTACGTTATATGTACTCCTGAGTCCTGCTCTCAGACTCTAACTGCTCCCCACTGTCAGTGTCTCCCCCACAAGTCAGATAATATACAGTCACACAATCTATCACTTCAGCAAGTAACTAGTACTCCTCCTAATGCTCCCCAAAATTACTTCTGTGTCTCTCTCTACTGTCTCACTCTCTTCTCTATAAACGGAGAGGACGCCAGCCACGTCCTCTCCCTATGAATCTCAATGCACGTGTGAAAATGGCGGCGACGCGCGGCTCCTTATATAGAATCCGAGTCTCGCGATAGAATCCGAGCCTCGCGAGAATCCGACAGCGGGATGATGACGTTCGGGCGCGCTCGGGTTAACCGAGCAAGGCGGGAAGATCCGAGTCGCTCGGACCCGTGTAAAAAAACATGAAGTTCGGGCGGGTTCGGTTTCCGAGGAACCGAACCCGCTCATCTCTACTAATTGTGTGAAAATATATTTATAGTTTGATGATATGAAGTTACGAGGCCACACCCACTTTTCCAGAGGCCACACCCACTTTTCCGGGAGCGCACGCGCCTTCGGCGCACGCATGGGGGGGGGGCGCTTTTACATTTTCTCGCTCAGGGTGCTAGTAGGCCTGGAGCCGGCCCTGCTCCCTGCACCTATTGTAGCTACACCCTGTATAATATAACACATGTAACTGTGACAGGGAAGGTGGCCCCTCTCAGCTCTGCATAGCAGCTGTACTCCCTGCACCTGTGGTAGCTACACCCTGTATATAACACATGTAACTGTGACAGGGAAGGTGGACTCTCAGCTCTTTGGGGGGTAATTCCAAGTTGATCGCAGCAGGAAATTTTGTAGCAGTTGGGCAAAACCATGTGCACTGCAGGGAGGGCAGATATAACATGTGCAGAGAGAGTTAGATTTGGGTGTGGTGAGTTCAATCTGCAATCTAAAATGCAGTGTAAAAATAAAGCAGCCAGTATTTACCCTGCACAGAAACAAAATAACCCACCCAAATCTAACTCTCTCTGCAAATGTTATATCTGCCTCCCCTGCACTGCACATGGGCCCTCATTCCGAGTTGTTCGCTCGTTCTTTTTCATCGCATCGCAGTGAAAATCCGCTTAGTACGCATGCGCAAAGTTCGCACTGCGACTGCACCAAGTAACTTTACTATGAAGAAAGTATTTTTACTCACGGCTTTTTCTTCGCTCCGGCGACCGTAATGTGATTGACAGGAAATGGGTGTTACTGGGCGGAAACACGGCGTTTTAGGGGCGTGTGGCTGAAAACGCTACCGTTTCCGGAAAAAACGCAGGAGTGGCTGGAGAAACGGTGGGAGTGCCTGGGCGAACGCTGGGTGTGTTTGTGACGTCAACCAGGAACGACAAGCACTGAACTGATCGCACAGGCAGAGTAAGTCTGGAGCTACTCTGAAACTGCTAAGTAGTTAGTAATCGCAATATTGCGCATACATCGGTCGCAATTTTAAGAAGCTAAGATTCACTCCCAGTAGGCGGCGGCTTAGCGTGTGTAACTCTGCTAAATTCGCCTTGCGACCGATCAACTCGGAATGAGGGCCTTGGTTTTGACCAACTGCTAAAAAATTTCCTGCTGCGATCAACTTGGAATTACCCCCTTTGTCCCATAGCATCTGCACTCCCTGCAGCTATTGTAGCTACAGCCTTGTATATAACATATGTAATTGTGACAGGGAAGGTGGCTCCTCTCAACTCTGGGCCCCATTGCAGCTGCACTCCCTGCACCTATGGCACACTTGCACAGCTAAAATACACTCCCCGGTGGGCGGCGACTATGTGAATGCAGGACTGCAAAAAACAGCTAGCGAGCGATCAGGTCCGAATTGGCCCCATAGATCCTCCAGAAACCCCATGGAGCTGTTTTACTGGACCATGTCAAGTTTGGCCATCCAAGTGTGAGGTGGAATTGATGAATAATCCTGGGCCGCAGCTCCAGAGGCAGGATGGACCTGCGTGTGGCCAGCTGTACAGTGGAGACATCGGATAACAGCCCATGTCCTCTCATGCTTTACAGTGTTTAGTTGCAAAATTGGTGGTGGTGGTGGGTGTTTGGTAGGCTAAAGCACTGGGGCTCGTTACAAATACAGGAGTCTATTTACTAAGCCTTGGAGAAAGATAAAGTGGACGGAGATAAGTACCAGCCAATCACCTGCTAACTGTCATATAATAGGCTGGGTTTGAAAAATGACAGGAGCTGATTGGCTGGTACTTTATCTCCATCCACTTTATCTCTCTCCATGGCTTAGTACATAGACCAGTAGCGCACGCAGGGGGGGTTTCCGAGTACCTGGAAACCCCCCCTGATGAGCCAAATGTTTTATTGTTGAGACGGAGACAGCACTGTCTCCGTCTCAGCAAAAGCCGCGATTGCGACCGTGACCACGGAGCTGCTGCAGCACCAGCAGAGAGCTACAGTACGTAGCTCTCTGCAGTCTGCATAGTGAAAGTCCAGGGGGAGCTGCTGGCTGTGTATCTGTATACCACCATATATTTATAAATTGTAGTAAGTTGCGATGATCTATGCATGTGTATGATTGATTGATTGATATATATATATATATATATGTATATTTATATATGTATGTATATATATATATATATATATATATATATATGTGTGTGTATATATATTTTCGTTAACTGTAAAAATTCTGAAACTTTGAAACTGACATGGGATACAGTGTTGTATTTGCAAAGTCGGATGAGTGCCGCCCTTTGGTGAATATATTGGTTATCCGGTCTTCTTACCGGGACCGTCTAACGGGAAGGCACCGACGCACATGAAAATTGTGCCGGCTTCCCCTCACAAGCTATATATATAAATTTATACAGTGTGTGTGTGTTTGTGCATTTATGTATGTATGTGTATTTAATTATGTGTGTGTGTGTGTGTGTGTGTGTGTGTATATATATTTCTATGTATATATATATATATATATATATTACACACCCACCCTCGGAAACCCCCCTGAATAAATCCTGCTTTCCCCCCGTAGACCCCATTGTATGCAGTGGATGTGGGGGTGATGAAATGGTTAAAAAATAAATACTTTTTTACTGGTGAGCTACAGGGCCCAGATATCACACATTTACCAAGTTCTTGGCTGCCAGTTGGGAGGGGTATGATGCAACCATGTGGGCAGTGCAGGGGCATGACAGCAGAATCGCATCATCAAGGCACAATATATAAAGCCACGATTACATTATTGTAAAGCAGGGGAAGGGGCCATGATGATGGGATTCACCAGGTATAGCATCATGCATTGGGATCATGTAACCGGCGGTTGGGATCCCAGCGGTTAGCATCCTGATGCCGGGATCCTGGCCGCCAGATTGCCGGTGGGGGAACGAGTGCAACAGAGCCCCATGCGGGCTCGCCAAGGGCGTAGCTACCATAGGTGCAGGGAGTGCAGCTGCTATGGGGCCAGAGCTGAGAGGGGCCACCTTCCCTGTCACAGTTACATGTGTTATATACAAGGGTGCAGCTGCCATAGGTGCAGGGAGTGCAGCTGCAATGGGGCACAGAGCTGAGAGGGGCCACCTTCCCTGTCACAGTTACATGTGTTATATACAGGGTGTAGCTACCATAGGTGCAGGGAGTGCAGCTGCTATGGGGCCCAGAGCTGAGAGAGGTCACCTTCCCTGTCACAGTTACATATGTTATATACAGGGTGTAGCTACCATAGGTGCAGGGAGTGCAGCTGCTATGGAGCCCAGAGCTGAGAGGGGCCACCTTCCCTGTCACAGTTACATTGTGTTATATACAGGGTGTAGCTACCATAGGTGCAGGGAGTGCAGCTGCTATGGAGCCCAGAGCTGAGAGGGGCCACCTTTCCTGTCACAGTTACATTGTGTTATATACAGGGCGTAGCTACCATAGGTGCAGGGAGTGCAGCTGCTATGGGGCCCAGAGCTGAGAGGGGCCACCTTCCCTATCACAGTTACATGTGTTATATACAGGCTGTAGCTACCATAGGTGCAGGGAGTGCAGCTGCTATGGAGCCCAGAGCTGAGAGGGGCCACCTTCCCTGTCACAGTTACATTGTGTTATATACAGGGTGTAGCTACCATAGGTGCAGGGAGTGCAGCTGCTATGGGGCCAGAGCTGAGAGGGGCCACCTTCCCTGTCACAATTACATGTGTTATATACAGGTGTAGCTACCATAGGTGCAGGGAGTGCAGCTGCTATGGGGCACAGAGCTGAGAGGGGCCACCTTCCCTGTCACAGTTACATGTGTTATATACAGGGTGTAGCTACAATAGGTGCAGGGAGTGCAGATGCTATGGGACAAAGAGCTGAGAGAGTCCACCTTCCCTGTCACAATTACATGTGTTATATACAGGTGTAGCTACCATAGGTGCAGGGAGTACAGCTGCTATGGAGCCCAGAGCTGAGACGGGCTACCTTCCCTGTCACAGTTACATTGTGTTATATACAGGGCGTAGCTACCATAGGTGCAGGGAGTGCAGCTGCTGTGGGGCCCAGAGCTGAGAGGGGCCACCTTCCCTGTCACAGTTACATGTGTTATATACAGGGTGTAGCTACCATAGGTGCAGGGAGTGCAGCTGCTATGGGGCACAGAGCTGAGAGGCCACCTTCCCTGTCACAGTTACATGTGTTATATACAAGGATGTAGCTACTATAGGTGCAGGGAGTGCAGCTGCTATGCAGAGCTGCATATGACATTCCACCATGCACTGGGCTCAGCCACCAAGCATCCCTGGAACTTGTTATAAAATGTTGCCAAGTATGACAGTCACATATCAAAGTGAAAATCCATCCTTCTGTCTTTCTATACAAATCCACAGTTTACAAGCGACAATCGTGAAATTTTACATACGAGCGTATTTAAACACGGCAGAGGCACCTAAAACAATTAGAAATCCCTAGCACCCTTAGGTGGGCAGACAGCAGCACAGAGTATACCAGGAGACAGCATAACTCCGGAATTGCTGGAGCAATGTACTTAAAACTTGGTACACATATGCCTTACAATCTGGGAACAAACACTGTGGGAGGAAGACACCCCTAGCACCCCTAGGGGTGAGGCAGCAGCACTGAGTATTTCAGCAGACAGGAAAGACCGCGTAGGGAACATAATGTGACCATAGCGGCATAAACGCACCGTCTGGGCCTCCGCAGCGCCACTCGAGGCATCACCTTGGCCTGTGAGGGGTTAATGTTTTTTGCTGGGAGGAACGTAGAGAGAGGGCCGAGGGTCTATTGGCTGGATCATGGAGAGGGGGCTGGCCTGTCATGCATATATGCAGCTGACAGGATACTTCCTGCTTCTCTTCCAGCTCTTTTCGTGAGGACTGCAAGTATTGCTCCTATTTCGTTATATTTCTCCTTATTCATCCTGCTCACATCCCATTTAACTTTTTTCTCTCCCTTTCCTCTGTGCTTTACCCTTTGTATCCCCTCTACTCCTTTCTTATATTCACCCCTTTCCTATCCTTGCTTCTCTTGTTCTTAAACTGATCTCTTGCACCTACTTAGACCCGCCTTATGGCCGCTAGAATTCGTCCCAGCCGCGCCGCTGGCCTCCCTGCCCGGCTCCTGGACGCGTCTGTTGTCCAGCCGGCACGGGGAAGGAATGCTGCGGCTGCCGTACGGGAGACCCGTGGCGCGCGAGGCTCGGCCGCCCGCCCGGGCTCCCCCGCGCTTGCGCTCTCCGTCCCCGCTGCTAGCCGTGGCGGGGAACGGAGCGCTGGGTGGCCGGGGACATACGTGGCGCACGGCCAGGGATGGTGTCCTGCCGTCTCTGAGCCCGCCGCTCGCTACCCACGGCTGCTCTGATCACGTGGGGCCGAGACGGAGCTCCCGGCCCGCGGATCAGCGGCCTGATCCTCTCCTGGAGGGGGACTCTGCTGATGTTGGTGGGCGGGAGGGGGGTCGTGTGGCTGCCAGACCTGTACAGTCCAGGCAGCGCGCGCGTGGCACAGTTGACCCTGCCACTTGGGGGGCCCAGATGAGGCCTGGCCCCTCTGTTCGGCCCTCCCCTTCACTCGCCCTCGCCCCTCTACTGCGCGTCCCCCTATACCTGTCTCTGATAGGGCGGGGCCCGTCCGGCGGGGGCGTTCTGCGTCCGCCCGCGGTGGTGCGGCCCACCGGGCCTCTCCTGCCGGGGGTGGCCCCCGGAGCGCCCCCCCACTTCCAGGGTACCTTGCCTGGAGAGCATGACTCGCGTGGCGGCTCTGATTTTCCTACGCCCGCCACGTCGGCTGCACCCTTGGTGGACACCACCGGCGCCCTTGTTATCCTCCGTACCCTGGGGACTTGGGCGGCCCGCTGCTTCTGTGGCAGATAGCATTGCGCATGCTCTTGCCCCGCTTCTGTCCTCTGGCGCGACGGTTCCCCCGCCTGCCCCGCTCCCGGGTGCGGCGAGCCCGGTGGGGGAGCAGGGGAACCATGTCTCTTTTGTCTCCCCAGCCGCGGACGTCGGGTCAGAAATGGAGCCTGTCGGTGCATCCGCGAGTCGTCCGGTGGCCGTTGGGACGGACGGTGTTCCCTCTTGTGCAGGTGAGTCTTCATCAGACCCCGACTGGTCCAGGGTTAGCGCGGTTACACCCCGTAGCGGCTTGGGATCGGGTACTCCCTCCAGCTCCTCTAGCGTCGGCAGCAGTGTCCGTAGGGTTTCTAGCAAGCGCAGCAGGCGCAGCCGCAGGCGTCGGTACACGGACTCTTCCCTTGCCTCCACGTCTTCGGAGGGCCTGTCCTCCTCTGACGGCGGCTTGCACAGGGTTAAGCGTCGCAGACGGCGCGAGCGTCGGTATTCAACCTCGCCGCCTCCCAAGTCTCGGTGGAATCGGACACCGTGCACTGCGCTAATACGGCGGTGCAATGTGGTCTTAGGCACCGGGTCCGGATCCGTAAGGGCCAATATGTGAATATTTTTGCTCTTACTAGTGACGATCGGAAAGCCTTACTTTCAGCTAAGAAAAAGGGGCAGGGCAGCGAGGACGCTTTGCGCTCCTACCCGAATTGGGTACGATGCATGTTGATCTTCGCTGCATGTTACCTAGAGACCCGCCCGGACGAACATATGAACATAGTGCGATATCAATTCCTCACACATGTTCTGTACCATAAGTATAAAGGGTCGGCCTGGCGTCGTTATGATGAGGATTTTCGGTGAAAACAACACGGGCGGCAGATCTATAACTTCGATAAGAAAGATGTGGAATTGTGCTCGGAACTGACCCAGGGTTCGGCCGGCGCTGAGGAAAGCTGCACGACGAGGAAGTGGGCTAAGCGTCCTGCCTCTCGTTCTGCCGGCTTTCGCGGCGGTTCAGGGCGCACGGGGCATGGAAAATGCTTCGCTTTTAATAATGCCCAATGCGACTTAGGCGGCCGCTGTCGTTTTCGTCACTCCTGTATACGATGTGGGGGGGGCCACGGGATTAAGGACTGTCCCAGTCCTGGGGCCGGAGGGGCTTCCGGACCGCAGACCCGGCAGAGTCGCGCTCCCGCGGCCTCTGGCGTTGGCCACAGCCCCCACCCCAATTAGACTTCGGGCACTCCTTCCCTGGCTGCGACGGTACCCACGGCCGGCGGACGCCCAATTCTTACACTCGGGATTCGCGTCGGGCTACCCTTGCCTATACATGGGCCGGTGGGTCCCGGGGCGGGTACGAACCTGCGCTCGGCCAGGGAATTTCCGGACGTGCTCCGCCAGAAGGTGGAGGCTGAGGTGGCGCTAGGTAGAATGGTCGGCCCTTTCAGGGAACCCCCCTTGCCAGACTTGGTATTGTCCCCCATTGGCATAGTGCCCAAAAAGACCTTGGGAAAATTTTGCCTTATCCAACATCTGTCCTGTCCTCCGGGGTCATCGGTTAATGATGCCATCCCTCCGGATCAGTGTAGGGTTGTTTACCTATCCTTTGATTCAGCCATTGACACCATCCGGTCTTTTGGTCCGGGGGCAGTGATGTGTAAATTGGACATCCAGTCAGCTTTCCACCTCCTTCCGCTGCACCCGTCCGCCTTTCGGTTTATGGGTTTTAAGCTGGACGATGGTTTTTACATCGATCGGTGCCTCCCTATGGGCTGTTCCATCTCTTGCGCCTACTTCGAGAGATTCAGTTCTTTCCTCCACTGGTGTCTCCAGCAGGAGACGGGCGAACGGGGCATTTCGCACTACCTGGACGATTTCCTTTTTATCGGGCCATCAGACTCGGATCACTGTGTCCTCTTACTGCAGGGGGCTCTTGCCCTCTTCGCACACTTCGGAGTTCCGGTGACACCTGAGAAGACGGAGGGTCCCTCCGCCTCTTTGGTTTACCTCGGGATTCAGATTGATACGGTCGGTGGTCTGTGTAGGCTCCCTGCGGACAAGGTGTTGCGTTTACACAACGGTATCCTATATACGCTGGTGGCGGGCAAGCTCACTCTCAAACAGGCTCAATCCTTATTGGGCCTGTTTAACTTTGCTTGCAAGGTGATCCCCATGGGCAGGGTCTTCTGTAGAAAATTGGAACGGGCTACCGTGGGGGTTAGACGCCCACATCATTTTCTTCGGTTGTCTCTCGAAATCCGAAGGGATTTGCGGATTTGGGACGAATTTCTTGTTCGTTTCAACGGCATCTGTATTTGGCAGGAGGCGGCTGTGTCTAGCCCAGCCCTGGAGCTTTTCATGGACGCCTCTGGCGCTTACAGGTTCGGAGCTTATTTTGCAGGCCGTTGGTGCGCGTGCCCCTGGCCTCGGGCCTGGCTTAGCAAGGGCCTCACGACGAACATGCTGTTGCTGGAAATATTTCCCATTCTGGTCGCTCTGGAATTGTGATGCAATGCCCTGTGTAACAAACAGGTTATCTTCTGGTGCGACAATATGGGCGTGGTTTTTGCCATAAACCGACGAAAATCCACGTCCTTGCCGATCCTGCGGGTCCTTGCGCAGATAGTCTTGCTATGTTTGGTGACCAACATTACGTTGCGAGCCAAACATGTCCCTGGCGTGCGTAACGAAATTGCGGATGCCCTGTCTCTGGGCGATTGGCAGCGGTTTCGGCGCTTGGCTCCTGCAGCGCTAATCCATGGGGAATCATGTCCTGCTTATGTGTGGCAGGTCATCCACCCGGATTGGAGGAGTTAGCACACAGATCGTTGGCCCCTGCTACTTTTACGGCCTATCGTGCCGCCTGGGAGCGGTGGAGTCGCTTCCTCCTGGAGCGAGGCCAGCGTGGTAAGACCTCTCACGATTTACTCTTAGAATATATCTGGATGCTGTACTCCGACGGGATTTCGCGGGCGTCTGTTAGCAGGATTTTGGCGGGTATATCATACTTTCTGCAGCTGCGGGGGGAAGCGGATTTTACGAAGTCCTTTTTCCTCCGGCGGGTGTTGAAAGGTTGGGCTCGGGCGTTCCTGCCCCTCCCGGATACTCGCCTGCCGATCACGGGTGCTTTGCTGCCGTGGATTTTGGGATCCCTCCGGAGTATTTGCTCCTCGGGATACGAAGTTCGCCTCTTCATGGCGGCCTTTACGATGGCCTTCCACGGTGCATTCAGGGTGGGCGAGCTGCTGGCCGTCTCTCGGACTTCTGCCTCGCCCATGCTGGCAGCACACATCGTCGTACGCCCCGACGGTTTGTGGTGCAGGATTCAGCGCTCCAAGACTGACGTAGTCGGCAGGGGGCAGTGGGTTCGAATGGGCCGGGCTCGTGCGCGGGGCATTTGTCCAGTTGCCGCGGCCCAGGCTTATTCATCCCTTCGGCCTCCAACGCCCCCCAGGTGGCTCGTCCATAGTGACGGTTCCCCGTTGACCAGATATCAATTCCGGTCGGTTTTGGGACGTTGTCTTTTGTACCTGGGTCTCTCTCCGGCCGACTATGGGACTCACTCTTTCCGCATCGGCGCTGCTTCAGCAGCCGCTGCGGCGGGTTGGTCCGAAGTCGAAGTCCAGGCACTGGGTAGGTCGAGGTCTGGTGCAGTCAGACGCTATATCAGGCCTTTTCCTCCCAGTGCGCCCATTTGAGGACTAGCCGCTCGTCGCAGTTGCATTTTGCGATTGCGGGGGCCTTGAGGAATTTTTGTTTTATCGTTGGTTTTACTACGGCTTTTGCCGGCTAACGAAGTTTTGTTTTTGCCTCAAGTCAAATTAGGTGACCCCCTCCCCACTCCCCGTTAGGGTCGCAGTTAGGTTGTCCATTTACATATGCCATCTTTCTCTCATTTTATTAACCTTCATCACACCCTTCTTTTGCAGGACGGCGGTTAGATCCGCACTTTATATGGTTTGTCGGCCATTCGTACATCTATTGGCTGTCCGTGTCGGCTCTGGCCTGCGACACGACTCGGTTTCCAGAGCTGCGGGCCGTGCGCTGGTTGGGGCGTAGAGGCCTCCACTGGGACGGCCTGCGGGACTGGCTTAGGGCGGCAGTTTGCCGGTTTGGATATCCGCTGTTTTTGGTCTTGCATCTCGGTGGCAATGATTTGGTGCGCCGCACGGGGCTTGACATTCGCCTCGAGATCAGACGCCAGCTGTTGGAACTTATGGCTGACTGGCCGTTTTGCCTGATCCTCTGGTCAGACATTGTCCCCCGGCGGTCTTGGCGTGGAGCCTTTAACCCCGGGGCGATTGACCTAGTTCGGAGGCGGGTCAATTCGGTTGTCAATCGTGCTGTTCTCCAGCATGGCGGCCTGGTCGTGCCGCACAGTGGTATCTCCTTCCGGGATCCGACTCTATACCGGTCTGACGGGGTGCATTTGTCGCCAGCTGGCATGGTGATCTTCTTGGATGACATTATTCACGTTCTTCGGTCCCCTTAGGTAGTCGTTTCGGATTTTCGTTGCGTTAGTTAGTGTTTAGTTAGTTTTATCGGCTTTTAGCCCCTCTAGTTAGTTGTTAGTTCGGTGGCGGTGGCAGGTTGGTAACCTGGCAGTTGGCCGGTTTCTGAACGGTTACTTAATTTTAACTATGAGTTCAAGGTTAGAAGTTTGGGTGTGCTTTTAGAAAAATTTTCTTAGTCGTTTGAATTAGTTTACGGTCATCACTTTACCAAGTGGAGTCCATTAATTGGTATAAACATATGTGGATGGCGGGGCCGGTGGCCCAATTTTTTACCCCGTAGGGGCGGAGTGTACCTCCGTCCTGATAAAGCTAATTATTTATCTTATAACATTCACTATGTGTGGGTAAGAGGCTCAGTACGCAATTGGCGTATGGGGTACCGTAAGGGTACACACTTAGCGTAGCAGACGCTTAGCCGTGGTCGAGACGCACATGCGGCATGCTCGCTCACAGCTTAACGCTTGGTGTCGAGCACGCTATAGGCGGCCGACTACCGTAATGCTACGCTACCAGCGTAGCGGACGCTCGTGACCACGAGGGGAACACGAGCGGCGCAGACGCTCACGGGATGACACTCAGTAAACCTTGTATGCAACACACAGAAAGGATACGCTTATACTGTAAACCTTGTATTGAAATACTGTAGCGATATAACGCTGCTTAACCTTGTTAATACAAAAGCTGTTTGAGCGATTGAGACGCTCCGAATACCCTCAGTAATGTAATAAACACACAATACCTTGCTAAGGTTCCAACACCTTTACTAACAATATCTAGCTATGTAAAAAAGGGAAAACAGTTAACAGTTCATACACTACAGGCTAACATCAATATCTAAACATAATAACTACACATATACAATATACAACAGTTTAACAATAACATAGAGAGAGAGAGAGAGTATGGCAAATACAGAGAATAAGTTGGTCACAGAGAGTACTTACACACATGGGAATGAATCGCCTGCGCTATCTGGATATCCAGCTCCCAGTTAATCAGTGATGAAAACCGTTGTGGAGAGAAGAGTCTTGTGTCCCCAATCCTATTGCAGACTATATTTATGTACTAGCTCAAGACATACTACAAAAAATACTGTTGTGCCCTCTTACCATTGGTTAGGGGGTGGGACATGTACTGCACCTGGGATCATTGGTTAGTTCAAGAAGTGGGCGCTGGCTAGGACTTTTTAGTATTCTAAATTCCTCTCTGGTTGTATTGTGGAAACCTATTGTTTGGATCTTCCAAACAAACTCTGTCTCTGGGCTTTGTTTACCCCACGGTCACCTCTTTCAGTTGAGACAATGACATCTCAGCACTCATTATTCTGGAGAGAAACCTGGACCTATTCATAAACAAAGGTGTAAACCCTCTTCATAGAATCTCAAAGCTTAGTGTAAATAAGGCTATTTGTTTTCAGTCTGCGGGAAAGAGGTGACTGAATTCCAGTCACCCACCCTGCATTTATGTGTAATTTATTCTGAATGCAATTAATCTTATGTTCTACTTCTGTGCATAACCATGAGCAGGAACTATGCGAATCCCTCCCAACTGTCATAGACACAACACTTCTTCAATACCCCACAGCTGGACACCATACACTACCCTCCAACCTTTTGTCTGAGCCCTCCCAGCATGCAAAGAGGAATCTCTCTGTCTAAGAGGTTTTAAACTTACCATACTTGCTGACATTATGAAGGGGGATATTAACTATAAAACGCATTATATTGGTTAAATATGTAGCGATCGAGTCGCTCGCTAGTCGCACACAAACACCGCCGTAAATACCCATCTCCATGCGCAGACGACGTCAGAGCGTCCCCTACGCAACCTGAGGGGATGCGTACGCACGGGGGAGTCGGTGCGCGAGCAGCGGGCACGTGCATTGGGGTTAGTACAAGGCATCATAGGTCGCTATATTTTTCGACTTTGACAGTCCCTATAACTGTTGGTGGCAGGGGTAGTGGCAGAAGGTCGACCCCTGTCCTTGGATTTTTGATTTTTCAATGTCCGGGATGGAGGCAGGAGGCCGATCCCGGAACATCGGGAGCAGAAGGCTCCCTCACACATATGTTTTTTATCGCTAGCTTTTTTCTGTATTACAATGTTTTTTCACCCATGTTACGTTTATTATGTTTAACCGTTGTTCTTCTCCCCGCCACCTTAGTTAGAGAGGGAAGTCTGCATTTTTAGTCTTAGCATTTAATAGGCCTTCCTCTCAGTCAGAAAATAAAAGCTCTCTCAGTCAGAAAATAAAAGCTGACCCCTTTCACGCCAATTACAGTTGTGGTGTCTTTATTTTATAGAATAAGTGTGCTTGAGTGGCGAGTGGATGCATATGACGTGTGAGGTTTAAGACCGCGTAGGGAACATAATGTGACCATAGCGGCATAAACGCACCGTCTGGGCCTCCGCAGCGCCGCTCGAGGCATCACCTTGGCCTGTGAGGGGTTAATGTTTTTTGCTGGGAGGAACGTAGAGAGAGGGCCGGGGGTCTATTGGCTGGATCATGGAGAGGGGGCTGGCCTGTCATACATATATGCAGCTGACAGGATACTTCCTGCCTCTCTTCCAGCTCTTTTCGTGACCCGCCCTCCCTCCCTGGGGACTTGGTTTTGTTCTGCAGCTGTGTTCCTTGTGTCGGCTTTGGGTGGCCGGTTTCTGAACGGTTACTTAATTTTAACTATGAGTTCAAGGTTAGAAGTTTGGGTGTGCTTTTAGAAAAATTTTCTTAGTCGTTTGAATTAGTTTACGGGCATCACTTTACCAAGTGGGGTCCATTAATTGGTATAAACATATGTGGATGGCGGGGCCGGTGGCCCAATTTTTTACCCCGTAGGGGCGGAGCGTACCTCCGTCCCTACAACTGTTGGTGGGCAGGGGTAGTGGCAGAAGGTCGACCCCTGTCCTTGGATTTTTGATTTTTCAATGTCCGGGATGGAGGCAGGAGGCCGATCCCGGAACATCAGGGGCAGAAGGCTCCCTCACACATATGTTTTTTATCGCTTGCTTTTCTCTGTATTACAATGTTTTTTCACCCATGTTACGTTTATTATGTTTAACCGTTCTTCTCCCCGCCACCTTAGTTAGAGAGGGAAGTCTGCATTTTTAGTCTTAGCATTTAATAGGCCTTCCTCTCAGTCAGAAAATAAAAGCTGACCCCTTTCACGCCAATTACAGTTGTGGTGTCTTTATTTTATAGAATAAGTGTGCTTGAGTGGCGAGTGGATGCATCTGATGTGTGAGGTTTATGCCTGCAACAAACTTGGTACACATATGACTTTCACTGCGGAAACAAACACTGTGGGGGTCTGACACCCCTAGCACCATAGGCGTGCGCAGAACATTTTATTAGGGGGTGCACCGTCGGAGGGGTGTGTCTAGCACCGCCTTTTGGGCGTGTCTAGCACCATCTATTGACGGTCAGCGCAATATAAAATATCCATCCTTGTACCAATCCTAATAAAGCAGATACATTGTCAGATGTTGTGGTGTGCACCAAACAAACACCCCTGATGGCACTCACTGCAATTACAGTGCTCCTCCTCAGCCTGGTCTGGCTCCCCCTCTCTTTCCCCTGCAAGCTGCAGCAGCTTACTTACAAGTCAGTCACTCACTGACAGTCGCAGACTAGTACTACTGCTGCTGGAAAAACTAGTGACGTGTCAATGCTGCTGCCGACCGCCTACCAGTATTGAATTTGTCTTCCTAAGAGAAACACTGGCTGCATGCTGCTCCTCATCAGTGGCTGGCGTTGGCACAGCATAGAAGGAGAGAGGTGGGCATGTGGTGGGTGGGCATGCGAGCAGCATGACGTAATCATATCACGCTGTTTTTGGACATGGAGGTGGAGCCGGGAGTTTGAAAGCCGGTGGCAGTGGCACCCTTGATTAACCCAGGCATCCGGTCAGTAATGCAGTCCTGACAGGGTGCAGTGCAGAGGGGACAGTAATCAGCCTGCTCGGCAATCACTGCATCAGGCATGTGAGATCGGGTGCCAGACATTAGGGGGTGCCTGTGCGCACCAGGCACCCCCCCTGCGCACACCTATGCCTAGCACCCCTAGGGATGGGACAGCAGTACAGAGTAAGTCAGCAGACAGCATAACTGTGGAAGGCCTGGAGCAATTTACACCAAACTTGGTACACATCTGACTTACAATCTGCAAACATACTCTGTGGGGGTTAGACACCCCTAGGGATGGAACAGCAGCACAGAGTATGTCAGGAGACAGCATAACTCCCGAATGCCTGGACCAATTTACAACAAACTTGGTTTACATATGACTTGCAAGCTGGGAACAAACAATGTGGGGGTAAGACACCCATAGCACCCCTAGGGGTGAGACAGCAGCACAGAGTTTTTCAGCAGCCAGCATAACTCTGGAATGTCTGGAGCAATTTACACCAAACTTGCTACACATACTGTATGACTTACACTCTGTGAACAAACACTGTGAGAATAACACAACACTAGCACCCCTAGGGGTTGGCCAGCAGCACACACTATATCAGGACATGCATGATATTTCAGTGGTGACAGGGCCAGTGACATGATGTGAGGAGGAGAATGGAGGCAGCAGGATGCCACAGACTGAGAGTTATATAGTGGGAAGAGCAGGGTCCCTTGGGGGACCAAAAAGGGGTTTGGCCACTACACAAAGTGCATCAGGGAAGCAAGATACAGTATGCCTATATACTAGATCTCCAATCAACATAAATTAACAAATTATCATTCTAATTTACCATCCTCATCCCGTACCAAAGCACGGGTATACAGCTATCTACAATGTTATTTATACTGGGGGTCATTCCGAGTTGTTCGCTCGTTATTTTTTTCTCGCAACGGAGCGATTAGTCGCTAATGCGCATGTGCAATATCCGCAGTGCGACTGCGCCAAGTAAATTTGCTATGCAGTTAGGTATTTTATACACGGCATTACGAGGTTTTTTCTTCGTTCTGGTGATCGTAATGTGATTGACAGGAAGTGGGTGTTTCTGGGCGGAAACTGGCCGTTTTATGGGTGTGTGCGAAAAAAACGCTACCGTTTCTGGGAAAAACGCGGGAGTGGCTGGAGAAACGGAGGAGTGTCTGGGCGAACGCTGGGTGTGTTTGTGACGTCAAACCAGGAACGACACTGACTGAACTGATCGCAGATGCCGAGTAAGTCTGGAGCTACTCAGAAACTGCTAAGAAGTGTCTATTCGCAATTCTGCTAATCTTTCGTTCGCAATTTTGATAAGCTAAGATTCACTCCCAGTAGGCGGCGGCTTAGCGTTGACCCCCACTGTGGGGTATATTTACTAAGGTCCCGATTTTGACCGAGATTATGTTTTTTCTTCAAAGTGTCATCTCGGGAATTTACTAAACTCAAATCACGGCAGTGATGAGGGCATTCGTATTATTTTGAAAGTCCTAGGAAAAAATTACGAATCAATACACCATCGGTCAAATACGCCAGGAATTTGGTAGAAATCGGTCATTTACTAAAAAGTGCAAATCACAAACACTGCCGACAATAGCCAAACACTGCCGTGCTAAAATACAAATCGTGAAAAAGTGCTAAAAAAAACAGACCTGCTTTTTTTTACCGTGTTCGGATAGGCATGCACGGATCCATGAGATCCGTGCATGTTTTTCAGTGGGAAGGGGTGGGAAAGTGTTATTTTGTTTAAAAAAAATGCGTGGGGTCCCCCCTCAGAAGCCAAACCAGCCTCGGGCTCTTTGAGCCAGCCCTGGTTGAAAAAAAATGGGGAAAAAAATGTCAGGGGTTCCCCCATATTTAAACAACCAGCACCGGGCTCTGCGCCTGGTCCTGGTTCCAAAAATACGGGGGACAAAAAGCGTAGGGGTCCCCCGTATTTCTGAAACCAGCACCGGGCTCCACTAGCCAGATACATAATGCCACAGCCGGGGGACATTTTTATATATGTCCCAGCGGCCCTGGCATTACATACCCAACTAGTCACCCCTGGCCGGGCTACCCTGGAGGAGTGGGGACCCCTTCAATCAAGGGGTCCCCCCCTCCAGCCACCCAAGGGCCAGGGGTGAAGCCCGAGGCTGTCCCCCCCATCCAAGGGCTGCGGATGGGGGGCTGATAGCCTTTTTGTCAAAAAATTAATATTGTTTTTAGTAGCAGTACTACAAGTCCCAGCAAGCCTCCCCCGCAAGCTGGTACTTGGAGAACCACAAGTACCAGCATGCGGTGGAAAACCGGGCCCGCTGCTACCTGTAGTACTACTACTAAAAAAATACCCCCCAAAAAAAACAGAAGACACACACCTTGAAAGTAAAAGTTTAATACATACATCCACACCTCCATATACACATACTTACCTATGTTCACACGAGGGTCGGTCCTCTTCTCTTGTGGTCAGCGGTTGACCGAAAGTAACCTCACCGCTGACCACAAAGTTCCCACCATTGGTTACAATGGAGCTCATAGGCGCTACATTGTATCACTGCCGTGTGCTGCCTGACATACACTACAGAAGCACACAGCCAATCAGGAGGGTGCCACAATGTGGTGCTCCCTGATTGGCTGATGGAACCCTCTTAGAAGTCAGGGGGGGTTCCTGGCATTCAGGGAAAGGGGTCCCATGTGAAAACATGGGGCCCCTTTCAGTGCGAGGTCGGGTGTCCGTTTTGTTATTTTGCAAAGTACCAGGATTACAAATAGAAAAGAAGAGGAGCCATCTACACTGGATTTTGTGAGTATAATTTTTTCAACAGGTACACCATGGATTCTACATGGAGAAGAGGACCGACCCTCGTGTGAACATAGGTAAGTATGTGTATATGGAGGTGTGGATGTATGTATTAAACTTTTACTTTCAAGGTGTGTGTCTTCTGTTTTTTTGGGGGGTATTTTGGGCGCTTTGGGATAATTATCCTTATTTGAGGTATTTTCCATGTCCTCAATAGTTAGAGTATCATATTTACATAGAGAGATTTTTCTCTCTACACAACCACACCACTGTCTGCAGTTTGTCTCTCTGCTTGTTTATCCACTAACAATGATTTTTCATCTCTTCTTCTTTGACTACATACAGTGGGTGATCCCTGAATAGCTGCCCTGGGAGGAGAGCTGCGGACACATGCTCCAAATGTTGGGACATATGCTTTACCTATTAGGAGATGCGGTAAAGATGCCGGCTGTCGGGTTTACGGCAGTCAGAATACTGACACTGGGATCCCGACACTCTTCAGAATCCCGACGTTGGAACTCCAAATGGGCAAGGATACCAACGCCCTTATCCCTACGATCATAGGTTTAGGGCTGGGCAAGGGGGGTTAGGTTTAGGCATCAGGCACGGGGGGAGGGGTGGTGGTTAGGCTGCAGGGGAGGGAGGGTTAGGTTTACGCGTCAGGTGGGAGGGTTAGGTTTAGGCATCAGACAGGGGGTTAGGTTTAGGCTGCAGGTGGGGGGAGGTTAGGGTTAGGCTGCAGATAGGGTGGGTTAGGCAACCCCAGGGGTGGTTAGGCTGCGTGGGTGGAAGGGAGGGTTAGGTTTAGGCATCAGATGGGAGTGTTAGGTTTAGGCATTAGGCAGAGGGGTTAAGTTTAGGCTGCGGGTAGGGGGAGCTTAGGGTTAGGCACCCCCGGGGGGTGGTTAGGCTGCAGGGGAGGGTTAGGTTTAGGCGGCATGATTAGGTTTAGGTGTCAGGCATGGGGTTTAAGTTAAGGCTGTGGGTGGGAGGAGGTTAGGGTTAGGCTGTGGGTAGGGTGGATAAGGGTTAGGCACCCCTGAAGGTGGTTAGGCTGCTGGGGAGGGAGGGTTAGGTTTAGATATCAGGCGCTGGGTTAGGTTTAGGCTGCGTGTGTGGGGAGGTTAGCGTTAGGATGCGGGTAGGGTGGGTTAGGGTTAGGCTCCCCCGGGAATGGTTAGGCTGTGAGGGAGGGAGGGTTAGGTTTAGGCAGCAGGGACGGAGGGGTGGTGGTTAGACTGCGGGAGAGGGAGGGTTAGGTTTAGGCAGCAGGGACGGAGGTTAGGCTTAGGCACCTCCACAGGATTAGGCACAAATGGGGGAGGTTAGGGTTAGACTGCGGACAGGCAGGGTTAGGGGGGGTGGGGAAAGGGAGAGAATTAGGCATCAAGTGGAGGGGTTAGGGATAGGCTGCGGGTGGGGGGAGGATAGGGTTAGGCTGCGGGTAGGGTGGGTAAGGGTCAGGGACCCCCCGGGGGTGGTTAGGCTGTGGGGAAGGGAGGAGTAGGTTTAGGAATCAGGTGGGGAGATTAGATTTAGGCGTCAGGTGGGGGGGTTAGGTTTAGGCTGTGGGTGGGGGAGGTTAGGGTTAAGCTGCGGGTAAGGGAGGGTTAGGTTTAGGCATGAAGCGGGGGGTTAGGTTTAGGCATCAGGCGGGGGGTTAGGATTTGGCTGTGGGTGGGGGGAGGATAAGGTTAGGCTGCGGGTGGGGGGAAGTTAGGGTTAGGCTGTGGGTAGGGGGGGTTAGGCACTCCTGGGAGTGGTTAGGCTGCGGGGTAGGGAGGGTTAGGTTTAGGCAGCAGGGACGGAGGTTAGGATTAGGCACCTCCACGGGAGGGTTAGGCACAAAGGGGGGAGGTTAGGGTGGGGAGAGGGGAGAACACCCCTTACTCTCCCCATTTTGGTCTTTTCTGTACTGGGATACGGGCATCGGTATGACAAACACTGAGATCCCATGCACTGGGATATTATACTGACCCCTCTATTAGTACACCTCTAAATGCCCATAGGGAAGGGCGATCCTGAGGCCATGGTTCCCCAGAGGTTTCCCCCCAAGGGGGTTTTCCTCTCCTGAGTGCTGAAGGATGACTCTTTGTGAGACAGAGGTGTAGCTTTTATGCCATAATGAGTACCAATCTCATGCCTGTCCCTGCAATGTATAAGAAGTAAAATAATTGATAATGCAATCACTTTACTTCTGGGTTTAGACCCCGGCTGCGCTAGTTCACATGTGCAATCGTCTGACTGCGTATGTGAGAGCAGATAGTAATGCAGAGGGATCCCAAGGATCCTTCTCCTGGGAATTATTACATAATGTAGCCCACAGGCTACAAAAGCCATTTAGAAATGGCATTAGCTGCCGGGCTTTGCATTCTGGAGCTTGGTGAGTTTCACAGTTTACCATCTGACGTAGAAACTTTTGGTGGTGCTTTTGTGTTCAAAATAGGAGGAACACAATAGATATCTCAAATATCCATTGCAGTCCCCAATACATACATTCAGGGGCTGGTTAATATTTGTGGGCAGCCCCCAAAACCGACTGTTTTTGGAGATGTCTCGCAAATATTATTTATTAAATATTCCACTTAATAAACATTTTATATTTTAACAAAGTAAAAAATGTTTTATGTATTCATTGACTGAGTCTCCCGTCTTTACTGAATGCTAATTTCACAGGGTCTGCAAATTATTACTGATATGACTGTTGCTCTACTGTCCTGCTGGTGCTCCTGGCCTGCTGTATAGCAGCCAGACATATATTTTATATACAGCACTCTTGGAGAGATGTATCAAGCCTTGGAGAGAGATAAAGTGCAGATGTCCAAACCACCCAATCATCTGCTGTCACTTATCTAGCACAGTACATGAAATGATACCTGTAGTTAGAAGCTTCATTTGATTTGGGCAAATACTCAAATTATCTCTCTCTCCACGGCTTGATACATCTCCCGGAAAAAATCATGTCTTCCTTTCACTTAATTAAATGAAACAGGGTAAGAAATTCACAGTATAAGATAATGTTATAAAGGCTTGTCAATACCTCCTGGTATATTTACATTGATTTATCATTCACATTTCTTCCATGCCAGACAGGGGCAGATTGGGAACATAAAGTGGCCCTGGAAATATATGAAAAGTGGCCACATGTAGGTTGGAGTAAGTCAGCTATAAGCGGGACCCAACACAAATTGGGCTTAAGCAAATTGTTAGCATTACCCACAGTGGTAGTAAGCAAGGATAATGCAGCATGGTAGGCAGTCACAGCACCAGCAGAAGGATCATGTCACAGGAGGTGGAGATCACACCAGTAGGTGGGGCATTGCACTGGTAGGCAGTCACAGCACCAGCAGAAGGATCATGTCACAGGAGGTGGAGATCACACCAGTAGGTGAGGCATTGCACTGGTAGGCAGTCACAGCACCAGCAGTAGGATCGTGTCACAGGAGGTGGAGATCACACCAGTAGGTGAGGCATTACACTGGTAGGCAGTCACAGCACCAACAGGAGGATCGTGTCACAGGAGGTGGAGATCACACCAGTAGGTGAGGCACTGCACTGGTAGGCAGTCACAGCACCAGCAGGAGGATCTTGTCACAGGAGGTGGAGATCACACCAGTAGGTGGGGCATTGCACTGGTAGGCAGTAACAATAGCACCAGCAGGAGGATTGTGTCACAAGGTGGAGATCACACCAGTAGGTGAGGCATTGTACTGGTAGGCAGTCACAGCACCAGCAGGAGGATCATGTCACAGGAGGTGGAGATCACACCAGTAGGTGAGGCATTGTACTAGTAGGCAGTCACAGCACCAACATGAGGATCGTGTCAAAGGCGGTGGAGATCACACCAGTAGGTGAGGCATTGTACTGGTAGGCAGCCAAAGCACCAACAGGAGGATCATGTCAAAGGAGGTGGAGATCACACCAGTAGGTGAGGCACTGCACTGGTAGGCAGTCACAGCACCAGCAGGAGGATCTTGTCACAGGAGGTGGAGATCACACCAGTAGGTGGGGCATTGCACTGGTAGGCAGTAACAATAGCACCAGCAGGAGGATTGTGTCACAAGGTGGAGATCACACCAGTAGGTGAGGCATTGTACTGGTAGGCAGTCACAGCACCAGCAGGAGGATCATGTCACAGGAGGTGGAGATCACACCAGTAGGTGAGGCATTGTACTAGTAGGCAGTCACAGCACCAACATGAGGATCGTGTCAAAGGCGGTGGAGATCACACCAGTAGGTGAGGCATTGTACTGGTAGGCAGCCAAAGCACCAACAGGAGGATCATGTCAAAGGAGGTGGAGATCACACCAGTAGGTGAGGCATTACACTGGTGGGCAGTCACAGCGCACCAGCAGGAGGATCGTGTCACAGGAGGTGGAGATCATACCAGTAGCTGAGGCATTGTACTGGTGGGCAGTCACAGCACCAGCAGGAGGATCCTGTCACAGGAGGTGGAGATCACACCAGTAGCTGAGGCATTGTACTGGTAGGCAGTCACAGCACCAACAGGAGGATCGTGTCAAAGGAGGTGGAGATCACACCAGTAGGTAGGGCATTGCACTGGTAGGCAGTCACAGCACCAGCAGGAGGGTCCAGTCACAGGAGGTGGAGATCACACCAGTAGCTGAGGCATTGTACTGGTAGGCAGTCACAGCACCAACAGGAGGATCGTGTCAAAGGAGGTGGAGATCACACCAGTAGGTGGGGCATTGCACTGGTAGGCAGTCACAGCACCAGCAGGAGGATCGTGTCAAAGGAGGTGGAGATCACACCAGTAGTTGGGGTATTGCACTGGTAGGCAGTCACAGCACCAGCAGGAGGATCTTGTCACAGGAGGTGGAGATCACACCAGTAGGTGGGGCATTGCACTGATAGGCAGTCACAGCACCAGCAGGAGGATTGTGTCAAAGGAGGTGGAGATCACACCAGTAGGTGGGGTATTGCACTGGTAGGCAGTCACAGCACCAGCAGGAGGATCTTGTCACAGGAGGTTGAGATCACACCAGTAGGTGAGGCATTGCACTGGTAGGCAGTCACAGCACCAGCAGGAGGATCTTGTCACAGGAGGTGGAGATCACACTAGTAGATGGGGCATTGTACTGGTAGGCAGCCACAGCACCAACAGGAGGATCGTGTCAAAGGAGGTGGAGATCACACCAGTAGGTGAGGCATTGTACTGGTAGGCAGTCACAGCACCAGCAGGAGGATTGTGTCAAAGGAGGTGGAGATCACACCAGTAGGTGAGGCATTGTACTGGTAGGCAGCCACAGCACCAACAGGAGGATCACGTCAAAGGAGGTGGAGATCACACCAGTAGGTGAGGCATTACACTGGTAGGCAGTCACAGCACCAGCAGGAGGATCGTGTCAAAGGAGGTGGAGATCACACCAGTAGGTGGGGTATTGCACTGGTAGGCAGTCACAGCACCAGCAGGAGGATCCTGTCACAGGAGGTGGAGATCACACCAGTAGGTGGGGCATTGCACTGGTAGGCAGTCACAGCACCAGCAGGAGGATCGTGTCAAAAGAGGTGGAGATCACACCAGTAGGTGAGGCATTGTACTGGTAGGCAGCCACAGCACCAACAGGAGGATCGTGTCAAAGGAGGTGGAGATCACACCAGTAGGTGAGGCATTACACTGGTAGGCAGTCACAGCACCAGCAGGAGGATCGTGTCACGGGAGGTGGAGATCACACCAGTAGATGAGGCATTGCACTGGTAGGCAGTAACAGTACCTATGGTAGCTACACCCCTATATATAACACATGTAACTGTGACAGGGAAGGTGGCCTCTCTCAGCTCTGGGCCCCATAGTAGCTGCCAGGGGCGGATTGGGATCGAACACCAGCCCGGGAAATTTAGGGAAGCAGCCCTAATGGGGGTGGAGTCTGTTGAGGGGGACTGGCCTGTCAAGAGGGTGGGGTCACTCCTCAGAGGTCCTGATTCTGAGATAGACACAGTTGGGGCCTCCTTTACGTTATGCTATTGTTTACCTGTGACTGTGGCCCTCATTCTGAGTTGATAGCTCGCTAGCTACTTTTAGCAGCCACGCAAATGCATTGTCGCCACCCACGAGGCAGTGTATTTTCGCTTTGCAAGTGTGCGATCGCATGTGCAGCCGCGCGACACGAACACATTTTGTACAAAACAAGACCAGCCCTGTAGTTACTTATCCTGTGCAATGATTCTAGCGAGGGAGGTCCCGAAATTGACGTCAGATACCCGCCCTGCAAACGCCAGGGACGTGCAGTCAGGGGAGGCAGTGCCTCCCCTGTCATTAATGATTGAAATAATACAAAGAGATACTTATGACACATATTCTGTGTCATAAGTATCTGCTTTAGTGTTGATATTATTTTAATCATTTTTTTTCTGTGTAAAAAACCTGTTTTACATGTCTTTCAGAGGCACCGATGTCAGTGCCTCCAGCTGTCAGTGTAAGAGAGCAGGAAGAGGGGGGCGGGGCCAAGCGCTGGGCAGGGAAAGCCCGTAAAAAAATCTACCAGAAGCGGCACCTTGCAGAAGTGCCGCTTTAGACTGGGGCGTGCTTTCAGCTCATATGAAAGCTCGCCCCCGTCACAGGCAGATGTAATTGGCCTCCTGCCCTATTGTCTGAGCAGCGGACACTGGCCCTCATTCCGAGTTGATCGCTCAGTTTTTCGTTCGCACAACATATTTGCAAAGTAGCGTTAGTGTAGTAAATTTGCGAACATCCGCCCCCAACGTATTTTTGCTCTTTCGTACGCAGTATTACACAAAGTGGGCGTACGCCAAATGACATCGCAGCAATGCGAAAACATCGCAGCAATGCGAAACCATCGCATTAACACATACTTCATCGTAAAAATACTAAGTTGTAGTATATTTACACATTTATCATTAAAAGTGCTCACTTTTGCGGGCAAACGCACCACAATGGTTTTTTTTTACTATTAAGTGGAATAACACCTTCCAATTAAAAGTCCACAAGCCCTCCTCAATTACAAATCCAATTAGTGAAATGAATTGTAATGTTCAAGATCAATTTAGTCTTTTTAAAATACCTGAAGAACACTTTGTAGCCATAATTGTACCTAAATTATTTTAGAATTTTAATATAAATATAGATGTTTGCAATGTGCTTGGTCTAATGTTTTTATTTTTATTTTTTAAGTAGAGTTTTAGTATGTGAATGAAGGTGTTTGCATGTTTATTTAGACAATAACAACATATGTCTTTTTTACATTTTAAACAAACTTACGTTAGATGTATGAAATGTTTAAGGTAATAAATGTCTGTTCGTCATTCTGCAGTTCCTTCATTGCATTAATAAATAATAAACACCCGCTTAACTTGAAAACAATTTTTTTTTTTTTTGTTTTTTTGTTTTTTTTATAATATAAACATTTTTTTTTTTTTTTTTTCAAACAAAAATTAAAACAACTTTTGCATTTGGTCAACAAGACCCAGCAAGGCCTGGAGATGTATCCTCATGTTGGCAATAATGTCCGCAAAAGATGTGGGATCTCCAACGGCAACATCTGAAATTAAGAGATAACATAAACATTAATAACTTACTCACATTACTTATTATACAAGCAAGGCACAAAGCACACTTTAATGCAGGCATGTCCAAACTGCATCCCTCAAGCTGGTGTGAAACTACATATACCAGCATGCCTTGACTCAGTTTTGGGGCCAGGGAAAGCCAAAGCTGTGTCAGGGCATGCTGGGATGTGTAGTTTCTCAACAGTTGGAGGTCCGCAGTTTGGACAGGCCTGCTTAATGGCAAAGTTACTACATCATGGCTGTTTTATGGTACAATCATTAGCAGAAAAACACACAAGCCTGCTCTGGGTTTTTTTAATAAATTTTTCCCGTTTACGAGACCATGGGGTACATTTACTACTATGTGAGTTATATTTAAGATGGAGCGTTGCCCATAGCAAACAAGGAAAAATAAGAATATTATCTTGTAGAAGTGGTTCCCCAATTGTAAAGTATAATCTTATTGGTTGCTATGGGCGACATCCCATGTTAAAGATAACTACCATCTTCGTCAATGTTACACCATGTTGGCATTCATTTACATCTGGAGTGTATTTATGATTTTTTTTTTCAAACAAAAATTAAAACAACTTTTGCATTTGGTCAACAAGACCCAGCAAGGCCTGGAGATGTATCCTCATGTTGGCAATAATGTCCGCAAAAGATGTGGGATCTCCAACGGCAACATCTGAAATTAAGAGATAACATAAACATTAATAACTTACATTACTTATTATACAAGCAAGGCACAAAGCACACTTTAATGCAGGCATGTCCAAACTGCATCCCTCAAGCTGGTGTGAAACTACATATACCAGCATGCCTTGACTCAGTTTTGGGGCCAGGGAAAGCCAAAGCTGTGTCAGGGCATGCTGGGATGTGTAGTTTCTCAACAGTTGGAGGTCCGCAGTTTGGACAGGCCTGCTTAATGGCAAAGTTACTACATCATGGCTGTTTTATGGTACAATCATTAGCAGAAAAACACACAAGCCTGCTCTGGGTTTTTTTAATAAATTTTTCCCGTTTACGAGACCATGGGGTACATTTACTACTATGTGAGTTATATTTAAGATGGAGCGTTGCCCATAGCAAACAAGGAAAAATAAGAATATTATCTTGTAGAAGTGGTTCCCCAATTGTAAAGTATAATCTTATTGGTTGCTATGGGCGACATCCCATGTTAAAGATAACTACCATCTTCGTCAATGTTACACCATGTTGGCATTCATTTACATCTGGAGTGTATTTATGATTTTTTTTTTCAAACAAAAATTAAAACAACTTTTGCATTTGGTCAACAAGACCCAGCAAGGCCTGGAGATGTATCCTCATGTTGGCAATAATGTCCGCAAAAGATGTGGGATCTCCAACGGCAACATCTGAAATTAAGAGATAACATAAACATTAATAACTTACATTACTTATTATACAAGCAAGGCACAAAGCACACTTTAATGCAGGCATGTCCAAACTGCATCCCTCAAGCTGGTGTGAAACTACATATACCAGCATGCCTTGACTCAGTTTTGGGGCCAGGGAAAGCCAAAGCTGTGTCAGGGCATGCTGGGATGTGTAGTTTCTCAACAGTTGGAGGTCCGCAGTTTGGACAGGCCTGCTTAATGGCAAAGTTACTACATCATGGCTGTTTTATGGTACAATCATTAGCAGAAAAACACACAAGCCTGCTCTGGGTTTTTTTAATAAATTTTTCCCGTTTACGAGACCATGGGGTACATTTACTACTATGTGAGTTATATTTAAGATGGAGCGTTGCCCATAGCAAACAAGGAAAAATAAGAATATTATCTTGTAGAAGTGGTTCCCCAATTGTAAAGTATAATCTTATTGGTTGCTATGGGCGACATCCCATGTTAAAGATAACTACCATCTTCGTCAATGTTACACCATGTTGGCATTCATTTACATCTGGAGTGTATTTATGATTTTTTTTATGGGTTTGGTCCTGCATCATCACACTGCATATCAACATCTTCAGAAGGACAACAGATCCTAGCATGCCCACACTCCCTGAAAGCTGACCTTACTAAATAAGGTCAAACAGGTTTGACTTTAGCCAATAATCATTTTGTGAGTGTAACTTTCACACCACAAATCAGTGTGTCATTAGGCTGCATAACAAAGTGAAGCATGTGATTTGTAAGTGCAAATATTAAGACTACACAGGCACAAGTGTAAAAGACCAACAACATACTAAACTCCACTCAGGTCTAACTGTTTCCCTGAAAACCTAACACATATAAACCCTGTTGTCCTGGCAACCCTGTCGACCTAATGAGTGTCGACCTAGAGTGGACACACAAAACATTGCACACATAAACACTGTACATATAATGACACTCACAAAAATGTAAATACAACATGTAGACCATGAAGAATAACACAAAGATTTGTCCTTGGTACAAGAATTCCAACAGTACAACACTGCATGTTTTGGCATTGTAAGTGTAAGTAGGTAATCATTTTTGGAGAACATGTTAAAACACTTACTTTCCTCTGCAACATGATGGTTGACAGTTAATTCAGCAGGGGCTTCTTCTGCCCACTCACTGGGTGGGGAAGGCGGCTGGATGGGGGAAGGAGGAGGGATTGGGGAAGGAGGAGGGATTGGGGAAGGAGGAGGGATGGGGGAAGGAGGCTGGATGGGGGAAGGAGGCTGGATTGGGGATGTAATTTCAGAGGGTGGGTCTGATTGAGAGGGCGAGGGGGGCGGAGAGAAAGTTAAGCCAATAGAGGGTGAGGGGGGCTGAGAAGGTGAGTTTGAAGTTGAAGGAGAAGGGGTATGGGAAGGAGGAGAAGGGGTCACAGAAAGAGATAGAGAGGTGGTGTGAGAAGGGGAGTGGAAAGTGGAGTGGGCCTGGGAAGCTGAGGGGGACTGGGAAGCTGAGGGGGACTGGGAAGCTGAGGGGGACTGGGTAGCTGAGGGGGACTGCGAAGCTGAGGAGGACTGAGAAGGGGAGGGGGAGTGAGAAGGGGAGGGGGAGTGAGAAGGGGAGGGGGAGTGAGATGGGGAGGGGGACTGGGAAGGGGAAGGGGGCTGAGAGGTCTGCCGTTGTTCTCGTCCTATAATGATATTTGTGAAAAAAATTATTTTGCATGTTAAATTACATACTAAACAATTTGAAAAATCACTGTTCTGTTCCATGTAAAAGACTGTGGTTTGTTTTTCTTAAAAATACACATTTTAAAAACATCATCATGTTGCCCACAGCAAACAAAATGAGTCAAAACTTTTACTTTGAAGCTCATTCCTTAATCTATTCCATTGAGTCATATTGATTGGTCTAGGCAACATCACCAGATAACTATTCAAGGCACCTTATTATATAGACAGCACTGATCAAGTATTTGGGTACAGTTTCCTGCCTGGTTATTAATTCTGGAAAACATGCACTTGTTTGGTGACACTTTGCTACAGTCAGTACTGTTTGCCCTAACCACACACACTGTCCTATGTTATAAAAATGGACAATCAGCGTTGCAATTAGCCTACCACTTAGTGTAAATTTCTTAAATTTTTGCTAAGAATCTTATGTAATGTAACTTACTGCGTGCATGCATAGCCCGTATTTGCTGGCGGATCTCCGCCAACAGCTCTGGCGTCCTCCTGCGGAGATCACTCCATCTCCGCGCTAGTTGGATGATTGTCCGCCTGCTGCGGACGCGAGTCCGCAGCAGGCGGCGGACCTCCATGTAGGCCTCGCGCTTAACCTGATTTGGGATGAAGCGCCCAACGCGGCCTACGCGGCGGTCCATCACCGCAACCAGGACGCGGAGCTCCCGCCTGGTGAAAGGTGCAGCACGCATCATGGCAATGGCGTTTTCCTTATTTGGGCATATATTTATAGTGTCTGTTAGCATGTGATTGGTCAAAAATCTATGTTGTCATTTCTAATAACTTTATTGATCTTTGCAATGCTGTGAAGAGCAGAGTGTTATTTCGCACGAGCGGAAATACGCATTCGCATTAGCAAAATTTTTAGCAAAAAAAAAAACACAGACACAGAGACACACAGTTTGGAAAAAATTCCTACAAATATCTGTGTACTCACCACAGTTTGTGTGATCATTCAGCTGGACAGTCACAAAGTGGGCAACATTCAATTTCATTTGTTTGTGTGTTTGTTTAAATAATCAGGATTTTAGGATATAAAACAAATAAGGACACTATTTAGCATCATCACATTTTTTACATTTCAAATCTAAAATTGAAAGCTTAACGTGTTAACGGATTTTTAGTATAAAAAAAAATACACATTCCAACATACCAAAAGCATTACACAATGACCTTACAATATCAAACAAAATGTCAACATTACAAATAATACATAAGCATACTGTGATTTTAATTTGGATAAAAAAGATAATATAAAAACACTATACCTGAAATATTCAGCAACAATGCTTGCCCTGACTTGGCTCCCCCTCCGTGTAACACTCCCCCCACCGAAGTGTCGAACAACCCCTGGCTCCTCATCAGGCAATTCCTCTGTCTGAGGAAGCTCTACGCTACTCCTTACCGCGATATTGTGTAGTATTGCGCACAGAACCACTAGTTTACTTGCCATCTCCGGCGAATACATGATGTCGCCCTTTAAGGACCCCAATTGTGCGCTCCACCAGCTGCCTAGTGGCAGTAAGCGCGGAGTTAAATGCCGTCTGTGGTCCTGGCCTGGGATTACGGTAAGGAGTCATGAGCCAGGGGGTGCAAGGATATCCACGGTCTCCTGTTTGAGGAAAAACCAAAATTAGAAATAGTAAATTTTGGAAAAAAAAATTAAATTGTAAGAAATATGTGCAACAACTCACCCAATAACCACATGTCTGCTCGTTGACTTGATCTTAATCTGTGCCATATCCCTGATTGTCTAATGACATACGCATCATGGGAACTTCCAGTAAACTTTGCGTTCAGGGAAAGGATCTGGAGGGATGGCCCACAAACAACCATTACATTCAGAGAATGAAACAGTTTCTTGTTTCTATAAATTTCTTCATTATGTTTTGGTGGCTGAATAGCTACATGTGTGCCATCCACAACCCCAATAACATGTGGGAAGCGACTACCACCTTCCGCAAATTGCCGCTTCACCACATCTAGGGCACCAACATCCAAAGGCATAGCAATAAATTGCTTCACACGCTTGAGGAAAGCCTGGCAGACACGCCGCAGGACCTTACTGAACTGACCCTGCGACATGCCAACCAGGTCTCCAACCACATGCTGGTAAGACCCTGTTGCCAAAAAATGTAACACAGCAAGGAATTGTGTCAATGGTGGTATTGCTGTAGGATACCGAATTTTAGACTCCAGATCACTCTCTATTATGGAGAGAGTGTCTAGGATTAGATGTGGTGGCAGCCTGTATCTACGTACAACCACATCATCTGGCATCCCAAAAAGTAGGACACGGGGTCGGAAAATTGGTGGCCTAGCACGCCTCCGTTGCCTTGGTTGATGAGGAGCCGGTTGTGGTTGTGGGGCTGGCGGTTGGGGTGGGAGTGCTGGCGTGGGTTGGGGAGGTAGGGCTTCTGCTGCGATAAATATAGACATCACACACTTTTATAAAAAAAAAAAGTTGAATAAGACAAGAACAAAGTCCAAAAAATATGCAAGCAAAAAAATTGTAAAAAAAGGGGGTGTCAACTTACTGCAGGAGCGTAAGACATTTTTTCTGGGTTCAATTCAGGACCAAAAAGAATATTATAAAAAAAAAAGAAAAACAACATTATTTTTATAATGAAAGCTACATATGTTAAATTGTAATTGTTAAAAATACTATTATTTAAAAAAACAGAACATCAAACACATCACAAACACCTACTACAAAATTATGAATAATTGGTTAAAAACATTTAAATAAAACAAACAAAAAGTTAGCCCTTTAGTAGCTAGTCCAGCCAAGAACAACACTACTTTGCTGATCAATCCCGGTAAAAAACATAACATTTATTATCAAGATGGAAAACAAACATAATCAAAACACTTTGAACAAACACAAACAGGCACCAACACAGGCCCAGGGAACTTACCTGATCCAAAATAAAGCAAGGAACTATTTGTGTTATATAGCACACAAAATAAACAAAATAGACTAGGGTTACGTCACCCAAAACAAATCTCCTACAAGAGAGCAAATATGACAGTCAAAAACAACATACAGACCAATAAACCAAACAGGCACCCACACAGGCCCAGGGAACTTACCTGATCCAAAATAAAGCAAGGAACTATTTGTGTTATATAGCACACAAAATAAACAAAATAGACTAGGGTTACGTCACCCAAAACAAATCTCCTACAAGAGAGCAAATATGACAGTCAAAAACAACATACAGACCAATAAACCAAACAGGCACCCACACAGGCCCAGGGAACTTACCTGATCCAAAATAAAGCAAGGAACTATTTGTGTTATATAGCACACAAAATAAACAAAATAGACTAGGGTTACGTCACCCAAAACAATTCTCCTACAAGAGAACAAAAATGTCAGTAAAAGCAATGAAGCACAGGTTTATTTGCAAAAATGGACTAGCAAAATATATATGTGTAAAAAAGAATAACAAACAATCAACATAAAATTAACACTTTTAAATCAAAAAATGAACAACAAGACGAATTCCAGAATACTCACAAACGAAAATTCGCAGACAAAATGCTACACTGACTATATTCTAAACGCAAACGAAAGGACAAATGTATGCTTGACAATTACTCACTCTGAAAATTCCTATAGCACCTTCACGCACAAGCCAACAAACTCAAGAGAAAGAAACTCCAAACTACCTACACTCACAGCGTGCAAAGTAGGCCCTTAAATAAGCAGTGCAATCATTAACCAGATTTACAGTGTACACCTGTGTGAATTAACGCTACGCACGTAGGTATATAAGCACACACCTCGGCGTACACACGTCATCACAAACATGGCTTCTCGTGAGCAAATCGCAGCAGAGATGGACCGCATTGCAGAGCAGGAGATGGCATTGCGGAAAAGACGCCTAGATTGCCAAAGGCGCATGTTGGAATACGCCTCTGCGGATGTTGAAGAGGCAGGACCTAGTACTCTGCAAGTGTCTGCTTCTGAACCACAACAATTGACTGGGGATACCCTGCCACACACACATAGTGACCAAACTGAGGGAGAATTGGCTTTAGCCACACAAACACAACAGACAGAAGCTGCTAGTGAGGAGGAAGATGGTGATGACCAACAAGAAGAAACCTCACAGGCTACCTCCAGACGGAAGAAAAGACAGCCTGCATTCACTAAGAGGGAGTTGCGTGTCTTGGTCACACAGGCCATGTCCAAAATCCATAGAGGGCCAAAAAACATGGGGGCGGCTTCAAAAGATCGCATCTGGAGAGACATCACAAAATCTGTGAATGAAGTTGGCTCTGTCGTCAGAACATCACAGGAAGTGAGACGACGGTAAGTGCATATTGACAGTCATTTTTCAGTGATAAGTTGACTAAAAAATGTAGTTACATGTGATGTTATGTCTAGCAAACACAAGCAGAACACGTGTCCTATATATTAGCTTAGACAAATAATAAGACTCTACTTTGTCCCTCTTTCACAATACATATGTAGGTGGGCCGACTTCAAATCCCGCCTGAAGGCAAAGAGGGCTGCGGAGTGGAATGCCTCAAGGGCTACAGGTGGAGGAGCACCTGTCGCTGTGGAGTATACTGACTTGGAGGAGATGGCGATGCCCTGTGTCAGTTATGAGGAGGGCCAAGGGGTGTCTCATATGGACACGGACCTGCCTGAGATCCTGACGGGACATGACTTGGAAGGTAAGTTTACACATTTAGTTGTCTGTAATTTTGACAGTATTTATAATAATAAACTAATTTTGTATCCAACTTTTTTCCCACACATTCTTCTATTTGCTTGCCACAAAACACAGCACAGGGGGGTGATCCGTTTGAGTCACAGGACGGTTATGTGGTTGAGGCTGAGGTGGAGGGACCTAGTGAGTCTGGCAGTGTGGGCCAACAAATCCCACCTCTGCAGGTTCCTACTGGCCCCCCCACCCAACCCTCTGCTATCCCGGAGATCCTGCTTGAAATCGCTAGGTATGGTGAGAGCCTAAATCGGTTTCAAGACGGGGTCATCCGGGAGGTAAGCCAGATAGCTGTCCGGCTCACTGAGCACCGAACCTGTGTTGAGCAAGGTGTTGCTCAACTCTGCCAAGGTCTGGCAGAGATCAGGCAGGGCCAAGAACAACTTGCCTCCTCATTCCAAAGCCTTGCAAATAACATCTTGCAAGGGCTCCAGGCCATCGCTGTCTCCCTTGCCCACAGTGGCAGAGAGCCACCCACATCGGCTCCCTCCCCTGCCCAGGAAGAACAGCCCACTGGGCAGGCCCAACGAAGGTCGCTCCGCAGACCTTCCAAAGAAGAACAGCCTCAGGCGGGGAGAAAAAGAAGAAAATGATGTCTCTCCAGATGGGCAGCACCCATGTTTTTGATGTTGCCTCTATGTATTTTTGGAGTTGGCTTGTGTGGCCAGAATGGATAACTCCCTCTTAGTGAAATGTATTCTTTCTGTTTGGATGTATTGTAGCCTGTGAGTTTATGTGTATAAACACCAGAGCCATCTTCCTCTTACTAGTGTGCTATGTATTGTTGTGTTTGTGTGGTGGATCCTAATTCTTTCTCATTTGGTTTAAAATTTGTGTGTGGCAGGGTGTGTCATGTTTTATTTATGCTTAAAAAATATACTTTTGTCAGAAGCAGAATTTTGCAGAGTACTGAGTTCTGCTATCTAATGATTGTCAGTGCCATCTGCTTGCTGCTTGGTCCATCTCTGCCTGTGCGACTCACGTGGAGCCATGTTGTTTAAATGTTGTGAAATATTATTATAGTAATAAAAAAGATATTTAAAAAATTTGAGCAGTTTCTTCAAGGTAATGCAGTTCCAGAAAGATTAGGTCAGCATATAGACACTTGTAGACCAATCTGCAAATTCTCCTTAAAAATTGGTAAAAACACCAAAAAAAGGTATGCTTTGCACCACACTTTAATGTCCATATTAAGTAAACAGACACGACGCTTTTTATAAATATCTATGGTCAACAGGACATCATTTCAAACATTGTCAGATATTATAATCAAATATTATTGTGACTTTTAAGACTAAATTAAAGTGTATGCTGCATTATGTGGGTGTTGGTTTATTTGTCAAAAAAGTTGCAGATTTCAAACACTTTCACAAATATTTTCACTTGTTTGTATTTGGGAGTCTTACACACATTAAATCAAGTTTAAAAAATGCTTACACAACAACTTCAACAAAAATCACACCCTTATTTGTCAGTGTGTGAGATTTATATGTGAGTAGAATAAACATGTAATGTGTGTTCAGACAATTGCTGGTTGGTAACTTTCATCTGCTCATTAATTAACAAGTAATTGGACATCAGATGAATGTGCTATCCAATTAACTGCTAATTACTGCATACACACTTGTACCAGTACTTCACAAATGTAGAGTAACTGCAGACCTACTCGGCTGCTGCGTGAATGTTGCTACGGTTTCCTATGTTAGTTTTAACAGCGACAATGTTTATTTGCGAAAAACACGCCCATTGCGAGTTGCATACTCCCACACTGTACGCCCACTTTCACGCCCATGTCGGAGCATTGCGAAGTCTCGCCTCCGCCACGCCCACGCCACTCCTCGTTTTCGTTTGCCAGTTACGGCTTTTTTTTTTCTGAGTAATTTTGCACAGTTGTCGTACGTATGTACTCGCGCATGCGTAATCACGCATTTGCGCATGCGCAGATACTTACATTTCGTACATTTGCGTTGCGAAGACTCTTAGCGACCAACTCGGAATGAGGGCCCCTGTAAGCTGCGGCCGCTGCCCTCCTCCCCCACACGCACACACCCCTTTCAGCTGCTGTCTGATCATGCAGACATGTCACAGTCTGACATGTCTGCTGCAGCACAGGCAGCAGCAGCAGTGCACGATGTCTGCTCCCCCCTACCCTCTTTGCATGGCCACTCCCTCCCCCTGCAGCAGCAACCAATCTCTACTGCAGGCTGTAGCAATACATCCATTCTTATTCCCCTCCAGAGGCCCCGCCCCCTCGCGGCAGAGGCCCCGCCCCTTTCCGACTCTACTAGGGAAGATATGATTTCTCCCCAGCCAGCTCCGTGGGACAAACCAGGGAGTGAATATATAGAGACTGCAGCTGAACCTCCCACAATCAAAGGTGAGGATCTGTGAGGTGTTTGGGGGGGAAGGGGGTTATGGGTGTTTTTTTTTTATATATGGGGGTTGGGGTATATAATATATTAATATTATATAGGGGTTTTGTATTAGTATTTAGGGGAGTGGTTTGGTAAATAATATTGGGTGGGGGTGGGGGTTGTATCACCATCATGGGGTTGTGTACTATTTTGTATTATAGTATCTGTATATTGAAGTTATTTGGGAATGGTGTAATGTAGTGTGTGGTGGTGGGGGGGGGGGGGTAGTGATGTTTTGTGGGATTTGTTTTTATTTTAATCTGAGCACACACACAGCCAGGTGTTTTCAGCAAGGAGGGGTCATTGTGCCGTCTTTATTCGGGCCCCCTTCTCTAGCCAGCGGTACAAGTAATACCCCTTTCAGACCACCTAAGGCGGGTCGCACACTGGAGCCTGATACGGGAGCTCACAGTGTGCAACCAGCTGCAGGCCCCTCGCCACTGCTGTCTGCAACCCAGCATATTGGGTTGGTGACGCCAGTGGTGACGCTGCGGGGGCGGTGCTTGGAGATCACATGATCTCCAAACGCAGCCCATATACACACACAGTGAACGAGAAACAGATCGCATCGACCCGGCTCCCGTTCATAACACACAGTGAGCCGGGTTGAACATGAGTTCAACCCTGCTCGCAACCAAGTTTAAAATACAGAGTCGTTCGACCAAGTATTTTAACCCTTGCGCCTGTCAGACCGCACCTGAACACGGGTTATGTGCGTTCATGTGCCAATATCCCGTGTTCATAGGTGGTGGTCTGAAAGGAGTATGAGTAGACTCTGGTGCTGTCCTAGAGTCTACTCACCAGCTTTTCCCAAAAGTCACTTGTGTGGGTTTTTGAGGGAGGTTGGGTGGTAGGCTAAAATTTATCCTAGGGCGCAGTGTCACTATGCACCAGCCCTGCTCCCAGACACGGACCTGTACAAGTGGAGCTAGGAAGTGCTGGAGGAAGAGCAGCCCCACCACAGGGAGCAGGTTTGTTGTTTCCTCTCCCTGTTACCGGCTGCAACAGGGGCTGGCCAGGATTTGCGTGGGAGAGTGGCGGATACTTTAATTTGACATGGTTTAAGCTCACCGGGGACCGGGCTGTACTGCTTATATTCCATGCTATACTGCGAACACAGTGGGATAGTAATATGCTCTCCATAGTATTTATTTATTAACAGTTTCTTATATAGCGCAGCAAATTCCGTTGTCACCCACTGCTGTCACCCTCTCCCTGGCATCACACTATCCCTGGCGTCACCCTCTTCCTGTCATTTGCAGTTGGCACCGACTGCTGTCACCCTTTCCCTGTCACCAGCTCCCTGGCATCACCCTCTTCCTGTCACCCACTGCCTCTCTCCATCACCCCTTTACCTGTCACCCTCTCCCCGTCAACCACTGCCTCTCTCCGTCACCCCCTGCATCACTGTCTCCCCATCACCATCTCTCGTCACCCTCTGCCTTTCCAAGGCATCACCTTCTCCGTCATATGGATACAGCATTCCCATTGAGAACTTGTTGTTTGGTCACATTCTCAATGCAAGACTACGCCCAGTTTTCCGAGAGCTTGTGTGCTTTTCGCACATGCAGGGACAGTGGCAGTAGTGGGCATGGTAGATGCTAGAACCAAGTGAGCTAAAGGACCTCTGATGTCAGGGGGAGGAGCTAGGCCGGCGGGATAGCTCTTTCACTATGCACGCCATCAACTACTCCCTTTAGTAACCTGGTGGCGAGCAGAGCGAGCCACAGTGCCCAAAGCACGGCGAATTAAGCGAGCCCGCAAGGGTACATTTCGGGTTCCCTGTTCGGCGCTGGTGACGTCAGAGGTTCTTTCTCCAACTGTGTTTTAGCCATTTTAATGGGCATCGGCAAAAGGGCGGTAGCTTACATTGGCTCGACGGCGGTAGGGGTTATTGGTGGGACTCGGCGGACATTATGGCTGCAGTGCCTCACCAGCCACTGACCTCACCGCACGCCACTGGCAAACGCCTGGACACGCCTGCGTTTTCCCAAACACTTCCAGAAAACGGTCAGTTGCCACCCACGAACCTGTGAATCTCCTTGCGATCGGCTGTGTGAATGGATTCGTCGCTAAAAGCAGTGCACAAAAACGATGCTCATTGTACCCGTACGAGACACGTGCGTGTTGCAGTGCATACGCATGCGCAGTTTTGCCATTTTTTTACCTGATTGCAGCGCTGCGAAAATCGGCAGTGAGCGATCAACTCGGAATGACTCCCTTTATGCATATGCTGCTACAATTAGTGATGAGCGGGTTCGGTTCCTCTGAATCCGAACCCGCCCGAACTTCAGCTTTTTTCCACGGGTCCGAGCAGGCTCGGATCCTCCCGCCTTGCTCGGTTAACCCGAGCACGCCCGAACGTCATCCCGCTGTCGGATTCTCGCGAGACTCGGATTCTATATAAGGAGCCGCGCGTCGCCGCCATTTTCACACGTGCATTGAGAGTCATAGGGAGAGGACGTGGCTGGCGTCCTCTCCGTTTAGAGAAGAGAGAGACACAGTATTTTGGGGAGCATTATTAGGAGGAGTACTACTATACTGTATACTACTCTACTACTTGCTGAAGTGATATTTATAGAGTCATAGGGAGAGGACGTGGCTGGCGTCCTCTCCGTTTAGAGAAGAGAGAGACACAGTATACTATTTTGGGGAGCATTATTAGGAGGAGTACTACTATACTGTATACTACTATACTACTTGCTGAAGTGATATTTATAGAGTCATAGGGAGAGGACGTGGCTGGCGTCCTCTCCGTTTAGAGAAGAGAGAGACACAGTATTTTGGGGAGCATTATTAGGAGGAGTACTACTATACTGTATACTACTCAGACACAGTATTTTGGGGAGCATTATTAGGAGGAGTACTACTATACTGTATACTACTCTACTACTTGCTGAAGTGATATTTATAGAGTCATAGGGAGAGGACGTGGCTGGCGTCCTCTCCGTTTAGAGAAGAGAGAGACACAGTATTTTGGGGAGCATTATTAGGAGGAGTACTACTATACTGTATACTACTCAGACACAGTATTTTGGGGAGCATTATTAGGAGGAGTACTACTATACTGTATACTACTCTACTACTTGCTGAAGTGATATTTATAGAGTCATAGGGAGAGGACGTGGCTGGCGTCCTCTCCGTTTAGAGAAGAGAGAGACACAGTATTTTGGGGAGCATTATTAGGAGGAGTACTACTATACTGTATACTACTATACTACTTGCTGAAGTGATATTTATAGAGTCATAGGGAGAGGACGTGGCTGGCGTCCTCTCCGTTTAGAGAAGAGAGAGACACAGTATACTATTTTGGGGAGCATTATTAGGAGGAGTACTACTATACTGTATACTACTCTACTACTTGCTGAAGTGATATTTATAGAGTCATAGGGAGAGGACGTGGCTGGCGTCCTCTCCGTTTAGAGAAGAGAGAGACACAGTATTTTGGGGAGCATTATTAGGAGGAGTACTACTATACTGTATACTACTATACTACTTGCTGAAGTGATATTTATAGATTAGATAGTGTGACTGTAAGTGTATTATCTGACTTGTGGGGGAGACACTGACAGTGGGGAGCAGTTAGAGTCTGAGAGCAGGACTCAGGAGTACATATAACGTACAGTGCACACTTTTGCTGCCAGAGTCAGTGCCACACTGCCATTGTTGTGACCACACTGACCACCAGTATAATAATATATTTTGTGATTGTCTGCTTAGGACTCGGAGTACTAGTTGCAAGTTGCAACGTGACCTGACCACCAGTTTAATAATCAATCACCACCAGTTTAATATATATATAATTGTATATAATATATATATATATATATAATATTGTATACCACCTACCCGTGTTTTTTTTTTTCTTTCTTCTTTGTACATACTACTATAGTATAGTAGCTTACTGTAGCAGTCTGCGGTGCTGCTGAGCTGACAGTGTCCAGCAGGTCCGTCATCAGTCATCATTACCAATACCTAATAAATATATTATCTACCTGTCCGGCTGCAGTACTAGTGATATTATATATACATACATATATATATTGATTTCATCTCATTATCAATCATCCAGTCTATATTAGCAGCAGACACAGTACGGTAGTCCACGGCTGTAGCTACCTCTGTGTCGGCACTCGGCAGTCCATCCATAATTGTATACTAGTATCCATCCATCTCCATTGTTTACCTGAGGTGCCTTTTAGTTGTGCCTATTAAAATATGGAGAACAAAAATGTTGAGGTTCCAAAATTAGGGAAAGATCAAGATCCACTTCCACCTAGTGCTGAAGCTGCTGCCACTAGTCATGGCCGAGACGATGAAATGCCAGCAACGTCGTCTGCCAAGGCCGATGCCCAATGGCATAGTACAGAGCATGTCAAATCCAAAACACCAAATATCAGTAAAAAAAGGACTCCAAAACCTAAAATAAAATTGTCGGAGGAGAAGCGTAAACTTGCCAATATGCCATTTACCACACGGAGTGGCAAGGAACGGCTGAGGCCCTGGCCTATGTTCTTTGCGTCATGTGCTGTTTGGGGAGGGTTTTTTGGAAGGGACATCCTGCGTGACACTGCAGTGACACTCCTAGATGGGCCTGGTGTTTGTGTCGGCCACTAGGGTCGCTTAGCTTACTCACACAGCTACCTCATTGCGCCTCTTTTTTTCTTTGCGTCATGTGCTGTTTGGGGAGGGTTTTTTGGAAGGGACATCCTGCGTGACACTGCAGTGACACTCCTAGATGGGCCCGGTGTTTGTGTCGGCCACTAGGGTCGCTTATCTTACTCACACAGCTACCTCATTGCGCCTCTTTTTTTCTTTGCGTCATGTGCTGTTTGGGGAGGGTTTTTTGGAAGGGACATCCTGCGTGACACTGCAGTGACACTCCTAGATGGGCCCGGTGTTTGTGTCGGCCACTAGGGTCGCTTATCTTACTCACACAGCTACCTCATTGCGCCTCTTTTTTTCTTTGCGTCATGTGCTGTTTGGGGAGGGTTTTTTGGAAGGGACATCCTGCGTGACACTGCAGTGACACTCCTAGATGGGCCCGGTGTTTGTGTCGGCCACTAGGGTCGCTTATCTTACTCACACAGCTACCTCATTGCGCCTCTTTTTTTCTTTGCGTCATGTGCTGTTTGGGGAGAGTTTTTTGGAAGGGACATCCTGCGTGACACTGCAGTGACACTCCTAGATGGGCCCGGTGTTTGTGTCGGCCACTAGGGTCGCTTAGCTTAGTCATCCAGCGACCTAGGTGCAAATTTTAGGACTAAAAATAATATTGTGAGGTGTGAGGTATTCAGAATAGACTGAAAATGAGTGTAAATTATGGTTTTTGAGGTTAATAATACTTTGGGATCAAAATGACCCCCAAATTCTATGATTTAAGCTGTTTTTTAGTGTTTTTTGAAAAAAACACCCGAATCCAAAACACACCCGAATCCGACAAAAAAAATTCGGTGAGGTTTTGCCAAAACGCGGTCGAACCCAAAACACGGCCGCGGAACCGAACACAAAACCAAAACACAAAACCCGAAAAATTTCCGGCGCTCATCTCTAGCTACAATGCCCTTCCCTGATGGACATCTGTACGTCTGAATATGCAAGGACTGATATGCCCACTTTCTGTGTCTACTGACAATGCAATCATGTCTTTAATCTACTTCTGAGTTTATTGATTTTTCATTCTACAAACACCTTTTTTTAACCTTATTTGTTTCAAAGTACAGGGAGGAGGAGCACACACTACATACAGCACAGTACAGGGAGGAGGAGCACACACTACATACAGCACAGTACAGGGAGGAGGAGCACACACTACATACAGCACAGTACAGGGAGGATGAGCACACACTACATACAGCACAGTACAGGGAGGAGGAGCACACACTACATACAGCACAGTACAGGGAGGAGGAGCACACACTACATACAGCACAATACAGGGAGGAGGAGCACACACTACATACAGCACAGTACAGGGAGGAGGAGCACACACTACATACAGCACAGTACAGGGAGGGGGAGCACACACTACATACAGCACAGTACAGGGAGGAGGAGCACACACTACATACAGCACAGTACAGGGAGGGGGCACATATTACATACAACACATTACAGGGAGGGGGCACATATTACATACAGCACAGTACAGGGAGGAAGCACATATTACACACAGCACAGTACAGGGAGGGAGCACACACTACATACAGCACAGTACAGGGAGGTGGCACACACTGCATACAGCACTATATAGGGAGGGAGCACATACTACATACAGCACAGTACAGGGAGGGAGCACACACTACATACAGCACAGTACAGGGAGGGAGCACACACTACATACAGCACAGTACAGGCAGGGAGCACACACTACATACAGCACAGTACAGGGAGGGAGCACACACTACATACAGCACAGTACAGGGAGGGAGCACACACTACATACAGCACAGTACAGGCAGGGAGCACACACTACATACAGCACAGTACAGGGAGGGGGCACACACTGCATACAGCACTATATAGGGAGGGAGCACATACTACATACAGCACAGTACAGGGAGGGAGCACACACTACATACAGCACAGTACAGGGAGGGAGCTTACACTGCATACAGCACTATATAGGGAGGGAGCACATACTACATACAGCACAGTACAGGGAGGGAGCACACACTACATACAGCACAGTACAGGGAGGGAGCATACACTACATACAGCACAGTACAGGGAGGGAGCACACACTACATACAGCACAGTACAGGGAGGGAGCACACACTACATACAGCACAGTACAGGCAGGGAGCACACACTACATACAGTACAGGGAGGGGGCACACACTGCATACAGCACTATATAGGGAGGAAGCACATACTACATACAGCACAGTACAGGGAGGGAGCACACACTACATACAGCACAGTACAGGGAGGGAGCACACACTACATACAGCACAGTACAGGGAGGGAGTACACACTACATACAGCACAGTACAGGCAGGGAGCACACACTACATACAGCACAGTACAGGGAGGGGGCACACACTGCATACAGCACTATATAGGGAGGGAGCACATACTACATACAGCACAGTACAGGGAGGGAGCACACACTATATACAGCACAGTACAGGGAGGGAGCACACACTACATACAGCACAGTACAGGGAGGAAGCACACACTACATACAGCACAGTACAGGGAGGGAGCACACACTACATACAGCACAGTACAGGGAGGGAGCACACACTACATACAGCACAGTACAGGGAGGGAGCACACACTACATACAGTACAGGGAGGGAGCACACATTACATACAGCACAGTACAGGGAGGGAGCACACACTACATACAGCACAGTACAGGGAGGGAGCACACACTACATACAGCACAGTACAGGGAGGGAGCACACACTACATACAGGCAGGGCCGGTTCTTGCCCTTGTGGCGCCCCGGGCAAAAAATAGGGGTGTGGCTTCATATGGGGGTGTGGTCAGTTACGCCCCCATTTGTGCCCCTGTAGCGCAGCTGGAAGAAAAATAAAATAAAAATAAAAGTATACTTACAATCCCCGCTCCTGATTCCAGACCTCCTCCTCCGCCGGCGCTGCTCTTCTCCAGTCCTCGGATCTATTGGAGAGACGTCATTACGTCTCTCCCATAGCACAGCATAGACACTAGAGGTCAATTATGACCCCTAGTGTCCGTGCCACTATGCTGTGCGGTGCGCGATGACGTCATCGCGCACCGCACAGCACAGGTCCACTCCATGAAGGGAAACTAGACGCATAGCGTCTGGTTCCCTTCAAAGCGGGGGACCAGCGGCGGGCACAGCGGGGGGCACAGTGGCGGATCTTGCCATGGTGCGGCACCCTCCGGATGGCACCGGCGCCCTGCGGAAGGCGGCGCCCCGGGCAAAAGTACTGCTTGCCCGTGGCAAGATCCGCTACTGCATACAGGACAGTTCAGGGAGGGAGTACACACAATTAGTGAAACACAGACACAGGGGACCAGTGCAGTGGAATCTGTCCCAGTGGCCAATCCGCCCCTGATTACATACATAGCCACCATATTACATACATAGCCACCACATTATTACTTGAATAGCACCACATTATACAAATAGCACTGCATTACACGAATAGTACCACATTACACGTATAGCACCACTTTACATGTATAGCACTACACGTGTAGCACTGCATTACACAAATAGCACCACATAACACGAATAGCACATTACAGGTATAGCACCGCACTACACGTATAGCACCAGATTATACGACTAGCACCACACTACATACATAGCCACCACATTACATACGTAGCCACTGCATTACATATGTAGACACCGCATAAATAGGCCCATCATCATGGACAGACGTTGGGCTGAAGGACGTTGCATTAGAGATTGTCCCAGGGCTGGCTGTGAGTGCTGCCTGATCAGCTGGCATCCTGAGAACAAGGTACATCCTGCTCCTGTCCAGTCCCCAAAACATACACTGTGACCGGGGACGCCCTAACCCTTACACTAACATGATAATGCAAATAATGTCATTAAAAATTACCTCTCTGCCGGGTCCCCTTCAGTGCTCAGTCGCTGCTCTGGCCAGTTCAGTGAGAGTGCGGGAGCTGGGGTGGCAGCGGGTGTAGTGAACCCGGCCCCGACCATCGCTTTGCTGCTGCTCCTGGGCAGGGCTCGTTGAAGAGACCTTTGGCAAGGGCCAGGGAGAGGATGCAGGGGCAGTGTCTTGTGTAAGGTATGATCATATTTTGGATATGTTTCTTAGATGCATGTAACATGATTTTGAGACAGATTGAATGTGAGGCGCAAAGGACAGTTCTGAGACAAGTATGACACCTAGGCAGCGAGCCTGTGGTGTAGGGTTGATTGTAGCGTTCTCAACAGAGATAGAAATATCAGGTTGGTAACTACTATTGGCCGGTGGAAATATCATTAACTCTGTTTTGGAAATATTAAGTTTGAGGTGGCGAGGTGACATCCAAGATGAAACAGCAGAGAGGCATTCAGTGACCTGGCCCAATACAGATAGAGGCAAAACAGGGAAGGATAGGTAGATTTGAGTATCATCTGCATACATAAGATACTGAAATACAAAAGAGCTGATTAGTTTCCCAAAAGACGAGGTATAGTTTGAGAAAAGCAGAGTACCTAAGACTGAGCCCTGCGGTACTCCAACTGAAAGAGGAAGCGAAGAGGAGGTGGATTCAGAGAAACAGACACTGAAAGAGCGATTAGATACGTACGATAGGAACCAAGAGAGGGCCGTGCCCTGAAGACCTAGGGTTTGCAGTGTTTGTATGAGAAGAGAGTGGTCAACAATGTCAAAAACAGCAGAGAATAAGTAGTGAGTAATGTCCTTTAGACTTCGCAGTGACCAGATCATTCACTACTTTAGTCAGTGCTGTCTCTGTGGAGAGTTGGGAGTGAAAGCCTGATTGATGTGGGTCCAATATGTTGTATGAGTTAAGAAAGTTTGTGAGGCGGGTGAAGACAAGTTTCACAAGTAGCTTGGAGAGACATGGGAGCTGAGAGATGGGACGGTAGTTTGAGAGAGAGTTAGGGTCATAATTTTGTTTTTTCAGAATGGGATAATCACTGCATGCTTGAACAGTGAAGGAAAGATACCAGTAGAGAGAGAGATTACAGATGTTAGTTAAGGTTGGGATGAGCACAGGAGACAGAGCTTTACTTATTTGTGAGGGTATAGGATCAAGAGCAGAGGTAGTAGAGTAGCTGGATGAGAAGAGTGTTAAAACTTCATCTTCATTTGTGGGATCAAATGAAGAGAAAGTGCCAGAGGGTTCAGGTAGGGAATTGAGTAGGTCACTGGTTGAGGAAGAGCATAGCATTTCATCTTAGAGCTTATCAATCTTGTCCTTGAAGTAGGACAAGTTTATATTATAGTGTATAGTTGTTTGTATTATAGTGGTGACTATTATGCACTGTGCAAGGGCGCCATGAAGGTTTAAACATCCTAGTGACACTTGGTGGACCCCTTCATTCTTAAGTAAAGACATTCGTTACCTCTAATACCAAGAAATAAAGACACGGAGACTTGAATTTGGCAGAAAAATTGCTAGCTATTTATTTGACCCTAACCATAGCAAACCTGTAAATGAAAACTTTGTTAAAATGCCGATTCAGCCGGCATATGGTGGCAGAAAAAAGAACGGCTCTATTAAACTGATGCTAACCTTAAAATGCTAAAATCAAACCCATCCTAATTTAACTACAAACTATCAAAAACGGTAATAGGTGCTATCTCAACCCCCACAGTGACTACCCACCCTGATGGGTGCCCATACCGCTGCCTCCCGGTCGGGTGGTCGAGCGGCCAATAAGTCGATGGAGGTGAGTGCACCTAAACCAAATCAAACTGTAAATCACTACAGCTTACCATACAACTACAAACTGACGTTCTTTTCCGCCAATAAATAGCCAACGATAACACCAGCCAACAATTCAATGCCAAGGCACTCCGTGCCAGAACCTCTACCAACAGGGCGGGAGGGCGGGAAGGCAATTTCACCAACAAGAGAGAGACAAAATGGCCTATCCTTCCCTATATATACTAACCCTCCCCTTTTCCCATGGGCTGTACTTTCCTTCCATCTAGGTCCACCCCTCACAAGATGTTTAACTCATTCCTTTCCTATGCTGTCAATTCTCTCTCCTAAACATCCTAGTGACACTTGGTGGACCCCTTTAATCTTAAGTAAAGACATTCGTTACCTCTAATACCAAGAAATAAAGACACGGAGACTTGAATTTGGCAGAAAAATTGCTAGCTATTTATTTGACCCTAACCATAGCAAACCTGTAAATGAAAACTTTGTTAAAATGCCGATTCAGCCGGCATATGGTGGCAGAAAAAAGAACGGCTCTATTAAACTGATGCTAACCTTAAAATGCTAAAATCAAACCCATCCTAATTTAACTACAAACGATCAAAAACGGTAATAGGTGCTATCTCAACCCCCACAGTGACTACCCACCCTGATGGGTGCCCATACCGCTGCCTCCCGGTCGGGTGGTCGAGCGGCCAATAAGTCGATGGAGGTGAGTGCACCTAAACCAAATCAAACTGTAAATAACTACAGCTTACCATACAACTACAAACTGCCGTTCTTTTCCGCCAACAGCGAAAGACTCCTCCCCAGAGTCTTCGCACCGCCACCATAACCTCACCCTAACTCCTGCAACACTAGGAACAGATCCTCCAGGAAAAACATCATCCCCTCATTGGATAGATGCACACCATCAGGCCGAAAAAGGTGACTGTCTCGGAACCGAATCCTAGGGTGGCGAACTACCTTGCCTCCGTGGGACAGCACCCACTTCGCCACCGCCCCATTCACCTTCTTTCTGGCCTCATCCATCAGGCGACCATCCGCCACCCTTCGCCAACTCAACCTTGGCACTATCAGGGAGAAAACCATTGCACAATTGGCCCATGCTGCGGCCACACTTGCCAGATCCTGTATCATGGCACACCGCAACTCCAAAGATGTCGTCTTCCCTAGGTCGTTGCCACCTAGATGGACAACCAATACTCTAGGAACTCCATGCTTGCTGGCCTGACTAACTAGCCTACTCCTCAGATCTATCCACATCATTCCTCGCCAACCAAGCCATCTAACTCCCTGAGCCCTAGGAAACCGCTGAGCCCCCGCCGAGGCTAAAAACTTTGCGGCCCAAAAAACATACGAGTGGCCCACCACCCAAACGGTCAAGTCATCAGCAAACCAACCTGAAGAGGAGGAAAGGGGTAAAATTGGTTACTAAATATCTATACCATAGTTTAGTAAGTGCGTTAACCTGAAGGATCTGCCAAAAAGAAAAATTTTGTTTCCGTATATTGCAGAATTTGAAGCAGAACATGAACACACAAATGGGAAAGATGAAAACAAAATTAAGAAAATAAACGGGGGGGGGAGGTGGGGGGGGGTAAAAAAGGGGTAAAACATGTAAGAACTCAGCTGGAGGTGAAAGCGTAAAGACCTGCTGAGGGACTCTGATTAGAACAGATTAGCCGAATTGTGGATTAGAATTCAGTCCGTCAAGTCAGGCAAAAAATCGCAAAATAACTCCAGACCCCCGCTGCCGGCTCATGCCCGCAACGGCGAGTAGCTAATCCCTGAGTAGGATTAAAAAAACGGGAAGACAAACAAACGCACAACACCATAACGTACTGAACTGTAACAACATGATTAAACAACTGCAATTAAACAAAAAGTACGCGCGAGCCAACATCTCATGCAACGGGGCGAATATACCGTCTGTAACTTGACGACTTCCATCGCCCCACCGCCTGGATCTCAGTCATGGAAAATCCCGCCGCCGCAGCCGACGTCGCAGCCCCTATGCGGAAGGAATGCGTCCCGAACGCAGCGGGTGGAAGGCCCAAGCTCGCAAGACAGCGACCCAGCATCCAACGAAATTGATACTTCGTCATCGGCAGCCTGTCATAATGCAGCAGCCATGACCCCCTCCTGTCGGGCCGTACTGCCTCATACTGCACTGCCAACCTTACTGGGCAAATGCTCTCTTCCAGTGCCGGAACCAAGGTGACCCATCGACCTCTCCCCACTTGGTCCGTCTTAGAGCGACGCAATCTGCAAAGCAAGGACCTCTCACCCACCACCACGTCCCCGACAAGCATGCGCGAATCTGCTCGCTTAGAAGGCGCTACCAATTCCGAAACCCTAAAGGCCCCGTGGTAAGCCAGGGAGAACGCCAAACTGAACAACAGCGACTCAAAGATGGATGATGCGACACCTCCCACTGCCCTTATGACAGCCGGCAACAAGGCTGCATCAATGGGCCGCCTCCTGTCAGGCGGCGTCGGCGCGACTCGCGCCCATCCTTTCATCGCCTTCAGCAGAATCCCACTTTTCGTCACGTCGGGGACGCCCTTTATTTTGCTGAAAAACGAAATGCCAGCCAAGTACCGGGATACCACTGCTCTGGACCTACCCGAAACATACAGCTGCCAAATAAAAGAAAGCATCATTCGATGCCCGCTCTTACCCTGTGAATTTCGTCCTTGAATAAACTCCTCCCACTCGCTCCAAGCTTGCCTGTAAGCCTTAAGCGTGGTTGGCGCGACTGACCGCAACGCTAGACCCTCCAGTCCGGCCCGATCACCTGCCAAACATAACCGGGACAATGAAAACCATGTTCGTCGGCCTCGGGTGCCAACAAACATAACCTTTCCCACTGCCCTCGTGACAATGCGTCAGCAATTCCGTTCTCCAGCCCAGGTACATGCTGCGCTCGGAACCACACGTTCCGACGTAGGCATGTCAACAGCAACTGCCCCAGCACCCGCAGAACGACCAGCGACTTCGCCCTCTGGTTATTTATCGCATGCACCACGCCCAGATTGTCACATCTAAACAAGATGCTGCGATGAGCCAGCCGATCGCCCCAGACCTCCAGCGCCACCATAATGGGGAAAAGCTCCAGAAGCAAAAGGTCCTTAGTTAAACCTTCGCGATGCCATTCCGCCGACCACGAGGCCGCGCACCAAGATCCCTCCAGATAGCAACCGAATCCAGAGGCACCCGCTGCATCGGTGAACAGCTGCAACCTAGCGCTGTCCACCATTGGGGCCTGCCATATACACACCCCGTTGAAGTCCTCCAGGAACGAGGCCCATACGGCCAAATCCCTCTTAATCTCGGAGGACAATCGCACGAAATGGTGTGGTCTGGCACACCCCGCCGTCGCCCTTTCTAGCTTCCGGCAGAAAACCCTGCCCATCGGGATTACCCGACAAGCAAAGTTCAACATGCCCAGCAAGGACTGCGCCTGCCGCAGTGTGACCTTACGCGACCCCTCGAACCGGCAAATAGCGTTGCGGAGCTTCACCACCTTGTCCCGAGGCAGCCGACACGATCCTGCCACTGTGTCAATCTCAATCCCCAAAAAGGACAAACAGGAGGCCGGGCCCTCTGTTTTCTCCTCGGCCACAGGAACGCCGAAGTGGAAAAACAGCGCTCGAATGCTGAAAAGCAAGTCGCCGCACCGTGAAGAATATGCCGGACCCGCACACAGGAAGTCATCGAGGTAATGGGCGACCCCGTGACCCCCTGACGAAGACTCCACGCACCAATGCAGAAACGTGCTAAACCGCTCGAAAAACGAGCAGGAAACGGAACATCCCATCGGCAAACATTTATTGATGAAATACTCCGCTCCAGTCCGGAAGCCCATAAAACGGAATGAGTCCGGATGTAGCGGCAGCAACCGAAAAGCGGACTCAACATCAATCTTAGCTATGAGGCCCCCAGTCCCGTAACTGCGGACCATCTCCAACGCCTCGTCAAACGACTGATACACCACTGAGCAATGAGCCGGCGGTATTGCGTCATTGACCGACGCCCCCGACGGGTAAGAAAGATGCTGAATGAGCCGGAAAGCGCCTGGAGTCTTCTTGGGAACCACCCCCACGGGAGAGATGACCAAACCATCCACCGGGGGTGCGATGAACGGTCCCTTCATCCTGCCCAACCTGACCTCCTTATCCACTTTCTCCCTCAGCACCAACGGCAAGGCTCGGGCAGACTGGAGGTTCCGCTGGGCCCGAACCGACACCTCGCTCGCAACAGGCAAGCGAAAACCAAAACTAAAACCGGAAAACAGAAATTTCGCATCCGCCCTATTTGGATACCAATTTAACCACTTGCCCATCGTCTCTAAATTAATTGGCGTTGGAGCTCTGTGGAGTGCCTGGGATAAGGTTGCTTACCCCGGGCACCTTGACGATTGCCTTTGAAGCAGGAGGAGGCCGGGTGGGATCCGCCGCATTGCAAGCACAAGTGTCGAAAACGACACTGCCTGCCAAAGGAACAGGCCACGTTGTTAAACGCGAAACATTTTCCTTTTGTGGCGGCTCGCCCCCCTGCACGGACGGCCGACCTACCTGGTTTGGCCGATCCGCCGTCCGCGGCGGACCCTTGGGCGGACGACCCTGCGCGGTGCCCGTCCGCCCCCGGTTTCCGGGGCTCCTCCGCCTGCTGCGAAGCCCGAGTGACTTTGAGCCAGACCTCGACGTCCTTGAACCCAAAGTCCATGACCTGCAAACCGTCCTGCTTCTCCCTGAATTCCTGGTCATACCTACGCCACTCCGAGCCCGAAGATGTGCGCTGCATGTCATGTATGAGTAATTTGATTAGCTCCTGGACCACCAACCAGTGGCACCACTGCAAATGTCCCTTCGCAGATTAGGGTTCCACAGCACCAGGTTGGGAACCACTGAATTGTACTGTAGACTTGCTGTACTTTCCAATACGCACAACCACTAGTCCTGTTGAGTATGGTGGGCCAGTTATCTTCCGTTAAACTTTTACATTTTGTGATAATATATTGTTAATACTAGTAATTTTTACCCTTTGCAGACTGATTCCCCCCAGACTGCTGTTATACTTTGTGACTGTTGACTGCAGAGTTCACCTTTCTCATTTGCTTACCCCCAACCGCAAACTTGTTCTGTCCATCCATCAGTGGCATCCATTGCGGGCGGTACACGACACAGACTCCCTCTTGACATGACGGAGATGGGACAGACAGCCTGGATTATCGTATTGATTAATAATATTTGACAAAGACACTATTGTGTTGAAACGCGTTGGTAGCGGTTCCTACTGAGTGACTGCTGGCTAATTACCCGTTGTCTGGCTTGCTGGGAGCTCCAGTACATGGACCCTTGTTTTCCATGTTGTTATAATACCAATATCTGGTATAGCTTTTTCGCCTTTATGGATTGCAAAGTTACAAATATTTTTTATGTTTTTATATGATTATATGTGTGCAAATAAAATATCCTTTTAATCAAAAAGGATCATCTTCGGGAATGCTGGGCAGCCCCCGGAGTGATGTCACCAGGATCCCCCATGAGGCCATGCCCCCTCCAACATAGTCCACTCCCCTTTTCAGCCACAACCATGCCTTTGGCACACAAGAGGGTACAGAGTGCGCACCAGGTGTCACCAGACCCGGTGACTATTTTTGGACATAGTTTTGATAGCAGCAGGAACAAACTTATCTGTGTGTATATATAGTTTTGGCAATTGTACAGGCTTTATACTGGTGTTTATTCTTTTTCAATATTTTTACTACTTTCGAAGTCTGTTAAGTAAAATACTGTTTGAGAATACAAAACCTCGGTGCACGTCTACTGTTTATTTTATCTATATAACGCACGGCATTTTATATTACAAGTTTATCTCCACTCTCAGCTTTAAGCTTTTCAGCTGAATGCATTTGATATATCTTTCCATTTTCTTTGTTTCCTTGAAATTTACAGATGATAAACAAAGCTGTAATTAAGTCTGCTGTAATTATAATTTGCACAGCTGCTGGTGTAAGCCATTTGATATTATCAGCATAGAACTTGATAGTCGAATTGTTAAATTAATGTGATGCAAAATTAAGGAGTACTAGAAGTGGGTGGGTGGAATATGGCCATTATCAGGTTCGGTGGCACAGCTGTGCAAGCCTGGCAGAGCCCGCCCAACTTCAATAAGCTTTTAATCTTTTTTAACCAGACCTTTTAAAACATCTCTACTATGAAAGCTCTTCAGGAGAATGCAGAGAGGTATGATAACTTAATACATACGATGACAAAAGTGAACAAAGCGCCCAAGCAGAAAAATGAAACCGCTACCAATGTGAATCCACCGCAAAACAATAGGCAGCTGCTCTGGCTGGCATATGATAACCCGCCGCTGAATGAGCTAGCAAGCAGAACAAGAAGTGTGTTATTTTCATTTGTGTACCCATGCAGACATTAAACATTAGTCAGATAGTTTTTCATATGCTTTAGAAAAGGATAATTATGCAGTCAAAGGAAAGAGGATCTCTGCAATAAGTACTGGCAACCAGGGATGAATGACCATCAGTTTTATTCAAATTATAATAATAAGAAAAAAAACAAAGCACAAAGAGCTCATTACACCGTGCAACGGCAAAGAACAACCAATGTAACTTTACAGAAAAAGCTGTTAGGTTCATTACTTATGGCTTATGCAGATACTGTATAAACCTGATGGATACAAAATGGGCATAATAGCGTATTTACGCAAAACAGCGCCAATTTTACCATTTTTAGTAATCAGCATACAATATATACATTGACGAATGTAATTTTGATGATTATGGGCCCAATTCAGACCTGATCGCAGCAGCAAAATCTTTCTCTAATGGGCAAACCATGTGAACTGCAGGTGGGGCAGATGTAACATGTGCAGAGAGAGAGTTAGATGTGGGTGGGTTATTTTGTTTCTGTGCAGGGTAAATACTGGCTGCTTTATTTTTACACTGCAATTTAGATTTCAGTTTGAACACACCCCACCCAAATCTAACTCTCTCTGCACATGTTACATCTGCCCCACCTGCACTGCACATGGTTTTGCCCATTAGAAAAAGAGTTTGCTGCTGCAATCAGGTGTGAATTAGGCCCTAAGACCAGTGGCAGTTGCAGAGGGTTTCTTGCAAGAATAATCTGTGAGAAAAAAAAATCAAAGGCCACATAGGCCCTCATTCCGAGTTGAGAGCACAAAGCTGCTTTTTGCAGCCCATGCGATCAACTAGTCGCCGCCTATGGGGGAGGGATTTTTTGCATAGCAAGGCTGCGAACGCTTCTGCTGCCCTGCTATGCAAAAAGTTTTTTTACGGTTTCCACATCCTATTTAATGTAAGCATCTAATTGATGCTAATTATCTAATGTAAGCACCTAATTGATGCTAATTAAGCATTCTTCATGGGAAGACCACAAGATTAAATGCAGGAGCTCAGAAAGCAGCTGTGATCTTTCGATTGCCAAATCATTTGATGGCTCCCATTTCCAATCTGGGGGCAAATGCAGTTGTTCAGTGGGGCACTCGTGGAATTACCATTGGGCACCTCGCAGTGATGGGACTTCCCAAGACTTCTTATAGTCCTTGCAACCCATTTTCTTGTCAGGAATGAGCGACACTATGTTGTGGGGAATTTAAAGGAGACAAAAATGGGAAGTATTGTTAATATACACATTAGTTACAGTATTAATTGCAGGACAGTCTCTGGATGACACAATGCTACCATTCCAATGTTAAGTTCAGTCATCAGATTTATGACTCATTGTACATTTAGGCAAAGAGAACTTTCCTGTTAATTTTCATCACATAAGAATATTAGTGTTCTCGGACAGAGGGGAGATGCTGTTCATTTATTTAACGAAGCTGGGTCGTTTATCAGCATTGTAGGCAAAAAGCACAAAGCAATGCACAGGCGCCACTAACCACCCATTCACAGGAACCAATTAAAAAAAAAATCATAACTTACCCCTCCTGCAGTCCCTGGCTATCTCTCCACCTGCTTCCCTACAGTGAATGCCTGTAGGCACTCTGATTTGTGGATAGCTCTAGCCATCTAGGCAGCCACCAATTAAAACGCTGACAGACATACACTGTCTGGCTGCAGGCTGAGAAGCAGGTAGAGAATGCTGCCTCCCCGCTCTGATTGTATGACCACCACCCACCTCTTCTCAAAAGCCCCTAGCATTGTGGGACCCTTGGAAGCTGCCCAGTGCGCCCTTAAAGATGTAACACATGTAGTTCTATATGTTGCCGGTGCCTATGTTCCGCGTGTCATTTCAGATGGTTCTTTGTTTTTTAACACTTGTAAAATCACACATTAAACATATTTGGGCACACAGGTGTGCAATCACTTTGGTGACGCTTAGAATCTCGGCAGTATAACGACAATATGTTCTGAATACCAACCTTCACAATGTCCAACATGTGCAGAATGTCGACATTGAACAGCCATAATGGGCACACCCAGGGGCGGTATAATATAACAGGTGAGGAAGCCAGTGTGCAGTCTCCACGTGAGACCCTGTAGATGTAGATCTCCTACAGGACCTACGCTGGCTCCCAGTTCCCTAAAAAATCCAGTACAAACTCCCCACCACCACCACCACCACCACCACCTATCTGTGTGATATTACGTCCACTCTCTGTGTTATAGACTGTTATTAATATACGTTTAGGTGGTGTCATAGCGCCTGCATTTGTCTATATTGTACTGAAACACAGTCCGTGTCATCGGAACCCTTATCACAGGCCAACATTATCACATCACTCCTGAGGTGTCAGCAATCCATGTGGCTACATACTAATATTTTATGCAATTCAGAATGTGAGTTTAACATCTTCCGCCTGGTCAGATATTTTATTATTGCATGTGACTGGAACCTCATTTGATATTTTCCCTCAGCTCACTTAAAATTGTTGTAAAGGAGAAAAGTGGGTAAAGAAATGACAGAGTAAGACTATATTCCTCATTGTGCAGGGGGAATCCTGTCACCACTTCTCATTTTACCCTTATTATGTCTTATTTTCATGTATTGCTAATCACACATTGTAACCTATGTAGTGCGCCCAAGATGGCTGCCTCGCCCGGTACTCTCTTGTGTAGAATAACCATGCCTGGTTCTGACGATTTAGCAAGGAGCTCTCCTATTCCCTTTGTGGGTAGGATGAATAATCATTGGATTTGATGACCCAAAATGGGTGTCACACCTATGTATTATGGCCCTCATTCCGAGTTGATCGCTCGCAAGGCGATTTTAGCAGAGTTACACACGCTAAGCCGCCGCCTACTGGGAGTGAATCTTAGCTTCTTAAAATTGCGAACGATGTATTCGCAATATTGCGATTACAAACTACTTAGCAGTTTCAGAGTAGCTTCAGACTTACTCGGCATCTGCGATCAGTTCAGTGCTTGTCGTTCCTGGTTTGACGTCACAAACACACCCAGCGTTCGCCCAGACACTCCCCCGTTTCTCCAGCCACTCCTGCGTTTTTTCCGGAAACGGTAGCGTTTTCATCCACACGCCCATAAAACGCCGTGTTTCCGCCCAGTAACACCCATTTCCTGTCAATCACATTACGTTCGCCGGAGCGAAGAAAAAGCCGTGAGTAAAAATACTATCTTCATAGCAAATTTACTTGGCGCAGTCGCAGTGCGAACATTGCGCATGCGTACTAAGCAGAAAAACGCTGCGATGCGATGAAATTTACCGAGCGAACAACTCGGAATGAGGGCCTATATTCATGGTTTCTGTATTTTATGCAAATGTAACCTTCGTATTATGCTCAAAGTATTTGTAAAGTGCCTTGAGTCCAATTGGAGAAAAGTGCTATAATATTCTTCTTCTTCTTCTTCTTTTTCTTCTTCTTCTTCCCCTTCTTCTTCTTCTTCCTCTTCTTCTTCTTCTTCCTCTTCTTCTTTTCATTATCATCATCATCATCATTATTATTATTATTATTATTATTATTATTACTTATCAGACATTATTGACTTGCAGTAATCTCTTGCATACAAATATAACATTTCCCTACCAATTATTGATCACATATTACATCAATCCATTCTCATCATTTATCCATAAATCTCTCTCATTTGTATTGTCACCTCAGTCTCCAGGTTGGAAGCTTACAGATCTCACATCTTTTCCTATACATTATCTAAGCTGAACACTCATCCTCTCAGCCTCCCGACCATCATGTCACTTTACATTACCAACTCAGCTCTCATTTACCTCACCAGGCCTCACTGCTGCCTCTTCACCTTTGAGGGCTTTTATTAATAAAAATAAAAACAACTTCAAGGAAAATATATTTAAAAAATGAATTCAAGCTATTAGAGTGCTGAATACCCCAGAATTGTATTATAAAACACTCTTTGGAGTTATGAATTTTCTTAAAATGAGCAGAGACTGTACAGGATGTCATGGAGTGCGAGATTTTTTTGCAGGACAGACCTGCACCTTCTCGCACATTAGAAGGTGCCGGTTTGTCCCAAAACTCGCCCAACATATTAGCCTGCAAGTTTTTAAGTTTGAGGCTATTATGTTGTGCGATGTAGGGAGAGTTTTCTAAAAAGAAAACTCGCACTGTATTCTTTACATTTTGCAAGTTTGACAGTTAAAAAAATGAAAGAAAAAAAAAAAAGACATGCAGGTCCCCCCCAAAAGCATAACCAACCCTGGGCTCTTTGAGCTGGTCCTGGTTGTTAAAATACAGGGACAAAATTGTGTAGGGCTTCCCAGTATTTTAACAACCAGCACCTGGCTCTTGAACTGGTCCCGGTTCCAAAAATAAGGGGAGGAAAGGACGTAGGGGTTGCCTGTATTTTTTAAACCAGCTCCAGGCTACACTAGTCAAAGAGATAATGACACAGCCGGGGGGAAACATTTATATAGGTCCCTGCGCCTGTGGCATTAGACCCCCCAACTAGTCACCCCTGACCGGGGTTACCAGAGGGAATGGGGACCCCGCCAAAGGCCAAGGTTGAAGCCTGGGGCTGTCCCCACCATCCGTGGGCTGTGGATAGCAGGCTGATAGCCATGAAGTGTAAAAAAAAGTATTAAATATTGTCTTTTGCTGTGGAACTACAAGTCCCATCAAGCCTCCCCGCATGCTGGTACTTGGAGATACACAAGTGGGGCATGAATGGCACCGTAAAATAAATATTCCAAAAAAGATACGACACACCATACAAAGTAAAACTTTAATAACTCACACTTGCACACTCACATTCACATATACAGATGGAGCCATGCTAATCGTGGCTCCGTCTGTGCCTGGGTGGGTGCGCCTATCGCTGTGTCTGGGGCGTGCGCATGTCCATGATGCGCATGCGCCCCATTCACTAGAATGGGAGCATACATGTGCTCTCCCAGCAGGGCTAGGCACCGGGAGCACCTGTGTGCGATGGATCCACACTAGATGAGTTCGGCTCCATCTGTACTTACCTATATCCCACGCAGCCATTCACGTCCATTTGTCCAGTAGAATCCATAGGGTACCTGAAAAAATAAATATATATACTCACCTAGTTTCAGTGTAGATCGATCCTTTGCAGTCCATGTAGGCATCCAGGGGTTAAAAAAAATGCCCAAAAATCCCATTCCACCGTACACATGGATCCTCTTTTCCTGAATGGCGGGTCCGCTCGTGACTTCTGTCACTTGGAGACCCGCCAGTCAATCGGGGAGTGCCACATCATAGCGCTCTCCTGATTGGCTGTGCGCTACCGGCCTGTCAGTCAAGTGGAGCCCATAGGCTATAATGGGGGGAAAAGTAGTCTATGGTGGGAACCTGCAGTCTACCGCAGACTGCAAGGTTAATTGAGTTCACCCACAAGAGGAAAAATGTCCAGGCGCACATCTCTAGCCTATACGTTAAGAGGGCCCTATAACAAGGTACCATTGAAAGAAATAGGTTCTAGTGAACGTACTGTTGCATCTGTACCTGAAAATGCTGTTGCGGAATTGCACATTTTAACAGTTGATTATCCTAATTCAAATGAGGAATTTAAATCTGATCTTCCTCAATTGTGGATGAATAAGAAAATAAGATTGTGGGTTGACAAAAAAAGAATAATGCGCATTTTAGGTGACTGTTTATCACCCTACAAGAGACAATGAATTATCCAGAAGAATTTTTTTCCAATATGAGCGAAGCTGGAAAGGACCTTGAAAGTCATGGTGTAACATAAATAATATAAATATCAAACTCACTTTGTAATACGTACTGTAGTAATATTTGGATGGTGTCTAAGAAGGGTGGGCAACAAAAGATAACAACACTTACTGCACAGTTAAGAACAGACTGTAAACTGTTTTCTTGTCTTGATTGCAAAATGTTTTTTTCCCCAAACATCTAAGTCTGCTTTAAGGCTTGTCTTGAGTCTTGACCTTTCAAAACCAACACAACCTGTTTACTAAGTTGCCCTAGGGCTCCCATTGTAGGTCTGTTTACTTCGATCAGGCATTGGTACTGTTCTTGTGCAACTGGCTAATTAAAGAGTCATAGTTCTGCAATATAGGCCTATGGATGATTAATTGGTTTTTAACATACCTCCCAACATTGGGAGAAAAGAAAGAGGAACACTAAGGCGCGACAAAGCCGAGCCCGCCCGAAAATGGGGTGTGGCCTTTAGAAAATGGGGCGTGGTCTTATGGTGCGCAATCGCGAGTCCCTCCCCCGTTTTCCGTTACAATGAGGGCATGGCCAGTACTCTGTGAGCTGCTGGCATGCCCCCTGGCCCTCCGTCTCTAGTGAATAGACACTGCTAGGCAGAGCAGTGACTGACAGGAGCCTCCCAACTGCCCCCCCCTCTCCCCCACTGCGGGACACTGCGGCCCACGGGTGGGACAGTCCAAAAAACACGGGACTGTCCCGTGAAAATTGTGACAGTTGGGAGGTACAGTTTAAATACAAAAAAATGGCATAACTTTTGCAGACATTGTGACAGGCAGGTGTAAAAATTATAATGTTGTTTTCTTATTTTAGTGTAATTAGACTAAAGGGGGACATGTACTAAGCAGTGATAAAAGTGGAGAAGTGAGCCAGAGGAGAAGTTGCCCATGGCAACCAATTAGCATTGACGTAACATTTATAATTTGCATACTATAAACATATACAGAGCAGTTCTCCACTTTTATCACTGCTTAGTACATATCCCTCATAGTCTTATACCCCTTTTCCACTAGCATTTTTAAACACGGGGGCGCGCATTTACCAGTGTTTTTCCCTAGTAGAAACGGGTCCCCTGGCAAATTCCCGGATCAAGTGATCCGGGAATCCTACCCTGGTAGCTAGCCGGGTTGAACACGTGTTCAACCCAGTAAGCTGTCTAGTGTGAACTAGAGATGAGCGCCTGAAATTTTTCGGGTTTTGTGTTTTGGTTTTGGGTTCGGTTCCGCGGCCGTGTTTTGGGTTCGACCGCGTTTTGGCAAAACCTCACCGAATTTTTTTTGTCGGATTCGGGTGTGTTTTGGATTCGGGTGTTTTTTTCAAAAAACCCTAAAAAACAGCTTAAATCATAGAATTTGGGGGTCATTTTGATCCCAAAGTATTATTAACCTCAAAAACCATAATTTCCACTCATTTTCAGTCTATTCTGAATACCTCACACCTCACAATATTATTTTTAGTCCGAAAATTTGCACCGAGGTCGCTGTGTGAGTAAGATAAGCGACCCTAGTGGCCGACACAAACACCGGGCCCATCTAGGAGTGGCACTGCAGTGTCACGCAGGATGTCCCTTCCAAAAAACCCTCCCCAAACAGCACATGACGCAAAGAAAAAAAGAGGCGCAATGAGGTAGCTGTGTGAGTAAGATTAGCGACCCTAGTGGCCGACACAAACACCGGGCCCATCTAGGAGTGTCACTGCAGTGTCACGCAGGATGGCCCTTCCAAAAAACCCTCCCCAAACAGCACATGACGCAAAGAAAAAAAGAGGCGCAATGAGGTAGCTGACTGTGTGAGTAAGATAAGCGACCCTAGTGGCCGACACAAACACCGGGCCCATCTAGGAGTGGCACTGCAGTGTCACGCAGGATGTCCCTTCCAAAAAACCCTCCCCAAACAGCACATGACGCAAAGAAAAAAAGAGGCGCAATGAGGTAGCTGACTCTGTGAGTAAGATAAGCGACCCTAGTGGCCGACACAAACACCGGGCCCATCTAGGAGTGGCACTGCAGTGTCACGCAGGATGTCCCTTCCAAAAAACCCTCCCCAAACAGCACATGACGCAAAGAAAAAAAGAGGCGCAATGAGGTAGCTGACTGTGTGAGTAAGATAAGCGACCCTAGTGGCCGACACAAACACCGGGCCCATCTAGGAGTGTCACTGCAGTGTCACGCAGGATGTCCCTTCCAAAAAACCCTCCCCAAACAGCACATGACGCAAAGAAAAAAAGAGGCGCAATGAGGTAGCTGACTGTGTGAGTAAGATAAGCGACCCTAGTGGCCGACACAAACACCGGGCCCATCTAGGAGTGGCACTGCAGTGTCACGCAGGATGTCCCTTCCAAAAAACCCTCCCCAAACAGCACATGACGCAAAGAAAAAAAGAGGCGCAATGAGGTAGCTGACTGTGTGAGTAAGATAAGCGACCCTAGTGGCCGACACAAACACCGGGCCCATCTAGGAGTGGCACTGCAGTGTCACGCAGGATGGCCCTTCCAAAAAACCCTCCCCAAACAGCACATGACGCAAAGAAAAAGAAAAGAAAAAAGAGGTGCAAGATGGAATTGTCCTTGGGCCCTCCCACCCACCCTTATGTTGTATAAACAGGACATGCACACTTTAACCAACCCATCATTTCAGTGACAGGGTCTGCCACACGACTGTGACTGATATGACGGGTTGGTTTGGACCCCCCCCAAAAAAGAAGCAATTAATCTCTCCTTGCACAAACTGGCTCTACAGAGGCAAGATGTCCACCTCATCATCATCCTCCGATATATCACCGTGTACATCCCCCTCCTCACAGATTATCAATTCGTCCCCACTGGAATCCACCATCTCAGCTCCCTGTGTACTTTGTGGAGGCAATTGCTGCTGGTCAATGTCTCCGCGGAGGAATTGATTATAATTCATTTTAATGAACATCATCTTCTCCACATTTTCTGGATGTAACCTCGTACGCCGATTGCTGACAAGGTGAGCGGCGGCACTAAACACTCTTTCGGAGTACACACTTGTGGGAGGGCAACTTAGGTAGAATAAAGCCAGTTTGTGCAAGGGCCTCCAAATTGCCTCTTTTTCCTGCCAGTATAAGTACGGACTGTGTGACGTGCCTACTTGGATGCGGTCACTCATATAATCCTCCACCATTCTTTCAATGGTGAGAGAATCATATGCAGTGACAGTAGACGACATGTCCGTAATCGTTGTCAGGTCCTTCAGTCCGGACCAGATGTCAGCATCAGCAGTCGCTCCAGACTGCCCTGCATCACCGCCAGCGGGTGGGCTCGGAATTCTGAGCCTTTTCCTCGCACCCCCAGTTGCGGGAGAATGTGAAGGAGGAGATGTTGACAGGTCGCGTTCCGCTTGACTTGACAATTTTCTCACCAGCAGGTCTTTCAACCCCAGCAGACTTGTGTCTGCCGGAAAGAGAGATCCAAGGTAGGCTTTAAATCTAGGATCGAGCACGGTGGCCAAAATGTAGTGCTCTGATTTCAACAGATTGACCACCCGTGAATCCTTGTTAAGCGAATTAAGGGCTCCATCCACAAGTCCCACATGCCTAGCGGAATCGCTCCGTGTTAGCTCCTCCTTCAATGTCTCCAGCTTCTTCTGCAAAAGCCTGATGAGGGGAATGACCTGACTCAGGCTGGCAGTGTCTGAACTGACTTCACGTGTGGCAAGTTCAAAGGGCATCAGAACCTTGCACAACGTTGAAATCATTCTCCACTGCGCTTGAGACAGGTGCATTCCACCTCCTATATCGTGCTCAATTGTATAGGCTTGAATGGCCTTTTGCTGCTCCTCCAACCTCTGAAGCATATAGAGGGTTGAATTCCACCTCGTTACCACTTCTTGCTTCAGATGATGGCAGGGCATGTTCAGTAGTTTTTGGTGGTGCTCCAGTCTTCTGTACGTGGTGCCTGTACGCCGAAAGTGTCCCGCAATTCTTCTGGCCACCGACAGCATCTCTTGCACGCCCCTGTCGTTTTTAAAAAAATTCTGCACCACCAAATTCAAGGTATGTGCAAAACATGGGACGTGCTGGAATTTGCCCATATTTAATGCACACACAATATTGCTGGCGTTGTCCGATGCCACAAATCCACAGGAGAGTCCAATTGGGGTAAGCCATTCCGCGATGATCTTCCTCAGTTGCCGTAAGAGGTTTTCAGCTGTGTGCGTATTCTGGAAAGCGGTGATACAAAGCGTAGCCTGCCTAGGAAAGAGTTGGCGTTTGCGAGATGCTGCTACTGGTGCCGCCGCTGCTGTTCTTGCGGCGGGAGTCCATACATCTACCCAGTGGGCTGTCACAGTCATATAGTCCTGACCCTGCCCTGCTCCACTTGTCCACATGTCCGTGGTTAAGTGGACATTGGGTCCAGCTGCATTTTTTAGGACACTGGTGAGTCTTTTTCTGAGGTCCGTGTACATTTTCGGTATCGCCTGCCTAGAGAAGTGGAACCTAGATGGTATTTGGTAACGGGGGCACACTGCCTCAATAAATTGTCTAGTTCCCTGTGAACTAACGGCGGATACCGGACGCACGTCTAACACCAACATAGTTGTCAAGGCCTCAGTTATCCGCTTTGCAGCAGGATGTCTGCTGTGATATTTCATCTTCCTCGCAAAGGACTGTTGAACAGTCAATTGCTTACTGGAAGTAGTACAAGTGGGCTTACGACTTCCCCTCTGGGATGACCATCGACTCCCAGCAGCAACAACAGCAGCGCCAGCAGCAGTAGGCGTTACACGCAAGGATGCATCGGAGGAATCCCAGGCAGGAGAGGACTCGTCAGAATTGCCAGTGACATGGCCTGCAGGACTATTGGCATTCCTGGGGAAGGAGGAAATTGACACTGAGGGAGTTGGTGGGGTGGTTTGCGTGAGCTTGGTTACAAGAGGAAGGGATTTACTGGTCAGTGGACTGCTTCCGCTGTCACCCAAAGTTTTTGAACTTGTCACTGACTTATTATGAATGCGCTGCAGGTGACGTATAAGGGAGGATGTTCCGAGGTGGTTAACGTCCTTACCCCTACTTATTACAGCTTGACAAAGGGAACACACGGCTTGACACCTGTTGTCCGCATTTCTGTTGAAATAGTTCCACACCGAAGAGCTGATTTTTTTGGTATTTTCACCAGGCATGTCAACGGCCATATTCCTCCCACGGACAACAGGTGTCTCCCCGGGTGCCTGACTTAAACAAACCACCTCACCATCAGAATCCTCCTGGTCAATTTCCTCCCCAGCGCCAGCAACACCCATATCCTCCTCATCCTGGTGTACTTCAACACTGACATCTTCAATCTGACTATCAGGAACTGGACTGCGGGTGCTCCTTCCAGCACTTGCAGGGGGCGTGCAAATGGTGGAAGGCGCATGCTCTTCACGTCCAGTGTTGGGAAGGTCAGGCATCGCAACCGACACAATTGGACTCTCCTTGTGGATTTGGGATTTCGAAGAACGCACAGTTCTTTGCGGTGCTACTGCTTTTGCCAGCTTGAGTCTTTTCATTTTTCTAGCGAGAGGCTGAGTGCCTCCATCCTCATGTGAAGCTGAACCACTAGCCATGAACATAGGCCAGGGCCTCAGCCGTTCCTTGCCACTCCGTGTGGTAAATGGCATATTGGCAAGTTTACGCTTCTCCTCCGACAATTTTATTTTAGGTTTTGGAGTCCTTTTTTTACTGATATTTGGTGTTTTGGATTTGACATGCTCTGTACTATGACATTGGGCATCGGCCTTGGCAGACGACGTTGCTGGCATTTCATCGTCTCGGCCATGACTAGTGGCAGCAGCTTCAGCACGAGGTGGAAGTGGATCTTGATCTTTCCCTAATTTTGGAACCTCAACATTTTTGTTCTCCATATTTTAATAGGCACAACTAAAAGGCACCTCAGGTAAACAATGGAGATGGATGGATACTAGTATACAATTATGAATGGACTGCCGAGTGCCGACACAGAGGTAGCTACAGCCGTGGACTACCGTACTGTACTGTGTCTGCTGCTAATATAGACTGGATGATAATGAGATGTAGTATGTATGTATAAAGAAGAAAGAAAAAAAAACCACGGGTAGGTGGTATACAATTATGGACGGACTGCCGAGTGCCGACACAGAGGTAGCTACAGCCGTGGACTACCGTACTGTACTGTGTCTGCTGCTAATATAGACTGGATGATAATGAGATGTAGTATGTATAAAGAAGAAAGAAAAAAAAACCACGGGTAGGTGGTATACAATTATGGATGGACTGCCGAGTGCCCACACAGAGGTAGCTACAGCCGTGGACTACCGTACTGTACTGTGTCTGCTGCTAATATAGACTGGATGATAATGAGATGTAGTATGTATGTATAAAGAAGAAAGAAAAAAAAACCACGGGTAGGTGGTATACAATTATGGATGGACTGCCAAGTGCCGACACAGAGGTAGCTACAGCCGTGGACTACCGTACTGTACTGTGTCTGCTGCTAATATAGACTGGATGATAATGAGATGTAGTATGTATGTATAAAGAAGAAAGAAAAAAAAACCACGGGTAGGTGGTATACAATTATGGACGGACTGCCGAGTGCCGACACAGAGGTAGCTACAGCCATGGACTACCGTACTGTACTGTGTCTGCTGCTAATATAGACTGGATGATAATGAGATGTAGTATGTATAAAGAAGAAAGAAAAAAAAACCACGGGTAGGTGGTATACAATTATGGATGGACTGCCGAGTGCCGACACAGAGGTAGCTACAGCCGTGGACTACCGTACTGTACTGTGTCTGCTGCTAATATAGACTGGTTGATAATGAGATGTAGTATGTATGTATAAAGAAGAAAGAAAAAAAAACCACGGGTAGGTGGTATACAATTATGGACGGACTGCCGAGTGCCGACACAGAGGTAGCTACAGCCGTGGACTACCGTACTGTACTGTGTCTGCTGCTAATATAGACTGGATGATAATGAGATGTAGTATGTATAAAGAAGAAAGAAAAAAAAAACCACGGGTAGGTGGTATACAATTATGGATGGACTGCCGAGTGCCGACACAGAGGTAGCTACAGCCGTGGACTACCGTACTGTACTGTGTCTGCTGCTAATATAGACTGGATGATAATGAGATGTAGTATGTATAAAGAAGAAAGAAAAAAAAAACCACGGGTAGGTGGTATACAATTATGGATGGACTGCCGAGTGCCGACACAGAGGTAGCTACAGCCGTGAACTACCGTACTGTGTCTGCTGCTAGTAGACTGGATGATAAATAATGATATAAAAAATATATATATATCACTACTGCAGCCGGACAGGTATATATTATATAATGACGGACCTGCTGGACACTGTCTGTCAGCAGAATGAGTTTTTTATAGAATAAAAAAAAAACACCACACAAGTCACACGACGAGTGTTTAACTTTTTCAGGCAATCACAATATAGTATACTATACTGGTGGTCAGTGTGGTCAGGTCACTGGTCAGTCACACTGGCAGTGGCACTCCTGCCTGCAGCAAAAGTGTGCACTGTTTAATTTTAATAATATGTATGTACTCCTGGCTCCTGCTATAACCTATAACTGCTCCCCAGTCTCCCCCACAATTAAGCTGTGTGAGCACAGTCAGATATTATACATAGATGATGCAGCACACTGGGCTGAGCACAGATATGGTATGTGACTGAGTCACTGTGTATCGTTTTTTTCAGGCAGAGAACGGATTATATTAAATAAAACTGCACTGGTGGTCACTGGTCAGTGGTCAGTCACTAGTAAACTCTGCACTCTCTAGTACTCCTAAGCTCCAGTAAATCAAGTGTCTCTGTCTCAATCTCACTCTCTCTCTTCTAATCTAAATGGAGAGGACGCCAGCCACGTCCTCTCCCTATCAATCTCAATGCACGTGTGAAAATGGCGGCGACGCGCGGCTCCTTATATAGAATCCGAGTCTCGCGATAGAATCCGAGCCTCGCGAGAATCCGACAGCGTCATGATGACGTTCGGGCGCGCTCGGGTTAACCGAGCAAGGCGGGAAGATCCGAGTCGCTCGGACCCGTGTAAAAAAACATGAAGTTCGGGCGGGTTCGGATTCCGAGGAACCGAACCCGCTCATCTCTAGTGTGAACGGGAGCCGTGTCGAGGCGACACGGCTCCCTTTCACAGTGCATAGGGAGGGCGGCGCTGGGAGAACATGTGATCTCCCAGCGCCGCCCCTGCCGCGTCACTAGCGCGTCACCAACCCGGCAATTGCCGGGTTGGTGAGCGCTGTCTGCAGGGGGCTGTAGCACGGGTCGCAGCCGTGTCAGGCGACACGGCTGCGACCCGTGCTACGCTAGTGGAAAAGGGGTATTAGTGGTAACTACTGTAGGCCATAAAAGTAATTTTAAGACTAAGGAGATAATACTGCTAAACACTCATTTTATTGGCAATCGTATTAGAGCGATTTTGGGGGATCCATGTGGTGTAGATTCTGAATATGATATTGGTTTTGCTAGTTTGCCTTTCATTTTGGAGAAACACAGATGAGAAACAAGAAAAACACAATAGACAACACAAACCACACAACTGCCAACTGCCAATGGGCGATCACATATATACGAAGGGGAATATTCTGAAATGTTTGCGGAGTGGACACCTAGAATATTCTAGGTGCACCTATTGTGGCTAAGTTCCTTATTAATTAAGTGTATCCATTATCTCAAGAACTAGAGCAGGCCTGGCCAACCTGTGGCTCTCCAGATGTTGTGAAACTACACATCCCAGCATACCCTGCTGCAGATTTAGCATGGCCTAAAAGTAATACTGTGGCAGGGCATGCTGGGATTTGTAGTTTCTCAACAGCTGGAGAGCCATCGGTTGGCCAGGCCTGAACTAGAGCAAATTAGAAGAAAAAAAACTTAAATTTTTTAATTCAGCGCCCTCAAAATACCCTAAATATCCTCAGCAACTAATCAATTTTTTGGTGTTTGTTGGACTGTGAAATTCTTCTTATAGATCAATTAAAACTGGTTAAGGGTCCCACTTATTAAAACATATTAGTGGGATCTTCACTGAGAATATCCATCAAATATTAGGTACAATGAGAAAGGACAGTGGCAGATATTGGTCCCTCCATTTCTGACCACAAAATAGAGCGTATAGATTTTGGCATTTGCCCATAGCAACCTATGAGCTACTCTTTTGGAGATTTCACAAGAAAGAAATACTTTGGATACCTGTGGCTAAATGGTAATAACAAGAGGCCTGTGTTTGCAATATCTGGCGATTTCAGACGGTTAGGGCAGGTGCAAATGCATGTTGATATGGAACATGGCTACTGTCACAACCAGATGCATGCATAGATGTAGGGCCGTTTCTAGACAATTTGGCTCCCAGTGCGAACAGGAAATAAACGCCCCCCCAAAGACACTCAAAATGTGCCCCCTACCTGTAGACATAAAAAATGTTGTTTGCATGCACCGAAGACGTGTGCGCTCCCGGCGAGATGGCGTGGCCTCATTAAAATGGGCATGTTCTCACTTAAAACGGGCATGGCCTTGCAGGAAAAGACTACCTTACATCCCACTTTTTGACCCTGCAACAACAGACCTTGCTACGAAAAAAGGAGAGAAAAATACATCTGCACACTTGAATAATCTGTATTAAGGATTTTATTTATGAATGAATCAATGAAACCCCAATATGCGTGTGTCTGAATTAGACTTTAAGCCTCTCTGGGGGTGCGACCCTATTACAACCAAGATACAGTACAACAACATATGAAAAGAACTAGAGAAGCGGTTGTTGGATTGGGTGCACAATATCTATTTGTTAAATTGATTATCAAGATAAAACGTAGCTTTTATTGCTTATATTAATATTGGGAGGGTCCTTATGGTAGGACACATACAGCAAAATATAGAGGTTAAAAACATAACATATACAGACACATAAGTGATATAGAAAGAAAAGTTGTGTAAGACAGATTCTTAAAAAGTGGGGTCACCACAATGACTCCTGCAACAAGTGTAGTTATTTATTATTGTGTAAAGCAATAACCACTCAAAATGCAGACAGGATGATGTTTACCAGTCCTGGATATACTTAATGTCGGGTGGGGAAATTAAATATAGCTACAGTTAATAAGATATTATATTGGGACACTGCCACTGGTACATGGATACAATTGGATATGCGGAATAACACCATTAGGACCTCTTTCCCCCCTAGTAGAGATGCAGGTAAGTTACTCTTGAATAGATAACATTGACCAAATTGGCACTGATGATTAGGACATGAAGGAAAATGTGCCACTGGTGCCCTATATTACAATCAACTGTGTATCTCCTTACGTGCTTAATTGGATAATACAGTTGTAACTGTTTGTAAATATAGGCACAAAATAGATCTACTTCAGTCCACTCTATTTAGAGGTAAGGGAAAGGATGTTGCAAATATTCTGAGACTGGTGTAACATGAGAGCAACAATTGTTGCAATATAGAATCATGAGATAGGGAAAGGATTTGTATTGTGATGTTTCACTGGTGTGTTTAGTATTGAAGTCACCCTTAGTGACTAGTACCTTACTGTATCGATATATAACACACTGTTATCTGAATAGATCATATGCGTGTATGCCTAGAGAAAGGCTGTTGCTTTATTGTAAGTATATAATACACTATTATCAATGCGGGTCATACACGTGTGTGCCTCTTGAAAGGCTAATCACTTTTATTATACCAGTATGTAGTTTATGCACTATTGAGTAATATTCCTAACAACCTTAGAGGTCAGTTGTCCCTATTGTGAGATGATAAGTCCTCTCTGTGACTTATCATCTCACAATAGGGACAACTGACCTCTAAGGTTGTTAGGAATATTACTCAATAGTGCATAAACTACATACTGGTATAATAAAAGTGATTAGCCTTTCAAGAGGCACACACGTGTATGACCCGCATTGATAATAGTGTATTATATACTTACAATAAAGCAACAGCCTTTCTCTAGGCATACACGCATATGATCTATTCAGATAACAGTGTGTTATATATCGATACAGTAAGGTACTAGTCACTAAGGGTGACTTCAATACTAAACACACCAGTGAAACATCACAATACAAATCCTTTCCCTATCTCATGATTCTATATTGCAACAATTGTTGCTCTCATGTTACACCAGTCTCAGAATATTTGCAACATCCTTTCCCTTACCTCTAAATAGAGTGGACTGAAGTAGATCTATTTTGTGCCTATATTTACAAACAGTTACAACTGTATTATCCAATTAAGCACGTAAGGAGATACACAGTTGATTGTAATATAGGGCACCAGTGGCACATTTTCCTTCATGTCCTAATCATCAGTGCCAATTTGGTCAATGTTATCTATTCAAGAGTAACTTACCTGCATCTCTACTAGGGGGGAAAGAGGTCCTAATGGTGTTATTCCGCATATCCAATTGTATCCATGTACCAGAGGCAGTGTCCCAATATAATATCTTATTAACTGTAGCTATATTTAATTTCCCCACCCGACATTAAGTATATCCAGGACTGGTAAACATCATCCTGTCTGCATTTTGAGTGGTTATTGCTTTACACAAAAATAAATAACTACACTTGTTGCAGGAGTCATTGTGGTGACCCCACTTTTTAAGAATCTGTCTTACACAACTTTTCTTTCTATATCACTTATGTGTCTGTATATGTTATGTTTTTAACCTCTATATTTTGCTGTATGAGTCCTACCATAAGGACCCTCCCAATATTAATATAAGCAATAAAAGCTACGTTTTATCTTGATAATCAATTTAACAAATAGATATTGTGCACCCAATCCAACAACCGCTTCTCTAGTTCTTTTCATATAACAACAGACCTTGGCCAGCACAGGAAAAAAAACATACCACCATATCAAGCCCCACACCATATTATGCCCCTTGCACCATATTATGCCACACACCGCAATGCCCGTTGATGCACCATATTATGCCCCACAGAAAAGCTTCTAATTCCTTTAAATTACCTGCTCATTGCTAAGGGTTTCATGCGCTGGGTGTCATGCTTGTTGCCAGGGGTTTCATGCGCTGGGTGTCATGCTCGTTGCCAGGGGTTTCATGCGCTGGGTGTCATGCTCGTTGCCAGGGGTTTCGCGAGCTGGGTGTCATGATCGTTTCCAGTGGTTTCATGCTCTGGGATCCATGCTCGTTGCCAAGAGGAATGCTCTTTGCAAAGCAGGATAATAAAGAAGATCTGCTTGTGAGCGCTAACACGTTCCTCTCCTCCCTCTTCCCAGGAGGGTGGAGTTTTGCTGAATGACGCAGCTGCGTCAAGACGTCACAACGCAACTGTGTCATTCCACAAAACTCTGCCCTGAGCGGAGTATTAGGAAAGGGGAGGGAGGAGGGGGAGTAGAAAGGGGGCAATGTGCCGCAGCGGGCACCCCATGCAGTTACACAGCTCCTCCGCTGCAAGAAACGCCACTGCATAGATGTTGCAGTTTATGAAATCAGAAGGAGATCTTCAGCTATTTTCAAGTACACAATATGGCCTCTTTGCGTACAACTGTGAATCAACCCCTCTGTCACAGTCCAAGGGCAGCTAGCTTTCATCTATCGACTGATTAAAGTAGCTAATCTGGATAGCAGTGTCTGTAAAATGAAACAAACACTACATACCTATCAGCTCACACTCACTGAAGGAGCATCTTGAATGTATTATACACTTGTTGAACTTGAACACTAAATTAAGATGTCTTCCTTTAATACAGTCTCAAATGAGATAGCAATGAAAACAAGTTGCAAAACTCTCCTGCAATTAATTCTATTTTGGCATCTTAAAACTAGAGATGAGCGCCGGAAATTTTTCGGGTTTTGTGTTTTGGTTTTGGGTTCGGTTCCGCGGCCGTGTTTTGGGTTCACCGCGTTTTGGCAAAACCTCACCGAATTTTTTTTGTCGGATTCGGGTGTGTTTTGGATTCGGGTGTTTTTTTCAAAAAACACTAAAAAACAGCTTAAATCATAGAATTTGGGGGTCATTTTGATCCCAAAGTATTATTAACCTCAAAAACCATAATTTCCACTCATTTTCAGTCTATTCTGAATACCTCACACCTCACAATATTATTTTTAGTCCTAAAATTTGCACCTAGGTCGCTGGATGACTAAGCTAAGCGACCCTAGTGGCCGACACAAACACCGGGCCCATCTAGGAGTGTCACTGCAGTGTCACGCAGGATGTCCCTTCCAAAAAACCCTCCCCAAACAGCACATGACGCAAAGAAAAAAAGAGGCGCAATGAGGTAGCTGTGTGAGTAAGATAAGCGACCCTAGTGGCCGACACAAACACCGGGCCCATCTAGGAGTGTCACTGCAGTGTCACGCAGGATGTCCCTTCCAAAAAACCCTCCCCAAACAGCACATGACGCAAAGAAAAAAAGAGGCGCAATGAGGTAGCTGTGTGAGTAAGATAAGCGACCCTAGTGGCCGACACAAACACCGGGCCCATCTAGGAGTGTCACTGCAGTGTCACGCAGGATGTCCCTTCCAAAAAACCCTCCCCAAACAGCACATGACGCAAAGAAAAAAAGAGGCGCAATGAGGTAGCTGTGTGAGTAAGATAAGCGACCCTAGTGGCCGACACAAACACCGGGCCCATTTAGGAGTGTCACTGCAGTGTCACGCAGGATGTCCCTTCCAAAAAACCCTCCCCAAACAGCACATGACGCAAAGAAAAAAAGAGGCGCAATGAGGTAGCTGTGTGAGTAAGATAAGCGACCCTAGTGGCCGACACAAACACCGGGCCCATCTAGGAGTGTCACTGCAGTGTCACGCAGGATGTCCCTTCCAAAAAACCCTCCCCAAACAGCACATGATGCAAAGAAAAAAAGAGGCGCAATGAGGTAGCTGTGTGAGTAAGATAAGCGACCCTAGTGGCCGACACAAACACCGGGCCCATCTAGGAGTGTCACTGCAGTGTCACGCAGGATGTCCCTTCCAAAAAACCCTCCCCAAACAGCACATGACGCAAAGAAAAAAAGAGGCGCAATGAGGTAGCTGTGTGAGTAAGATAAGCGACCCTAGTGGCCGACACAAACACCGGGCCCATCTAGGAGTGTCACTGCAGTGTCACGCAGGATGTCCCTTTCAAAAAACCCTCCCCAAACAGCGCATGACGCAAAGAAAAAAAGAGGCGCAATGAGGTAGCTGTGTGAGTAAGATAAGCGACCCTAGTGGCCGACACAAACACCGGGCCCATCTAGGAGTGTCACTGCAGTGTCACGCAGGATGTCCCTTCCAAACAACCCTCCCTAAACAGCGCATGACGCAAAGAAAAAAAGAGGCGCAATGAGGTAGCTGTGTGAGTAAGATAAGCGACCCTAGTGGCCGACACAAACACCGGGCCCATCTAGGAGTGTCACTGCAGTGTCACGCAGGATGTCCCTTCCAAAAAACCCTCCCCAAACAGCACATGACGCAAAGAAAAAAAGAGGCGCAATGAGGTAGCTGTGTGAGTAAGATAAGCGACCCTAGTGGCCGACACAAACACCGGGCCCATCTAGGAGTGTCACTGCAGTGTCACGCAGGATGTCCCTTCCAAAAAACCCTCCCCAAACAGCACATGACGCAAAGAAAAAAAGAGGCGCAATGAGGTAGCTGTGTGAGTAAGATAAGCGACCCTAGTGGCCGACACAAACACCGGGCCCATCTAGGAGTGGCACTGCAGTGTCACGCAGGATGTCCCTTCCAAAAAACCCTCCCCAAACAGCACATGACGCAAAGAAAAAAAGAGGCGCAATGAGGTAGCTGTGTGAGTAAGATAAGCGACCCTAGTGGCCGACACAAACACCGGGCCCATCTAGGAGTGTCACTGCAGTGTCACGCAGGATGTCCCTTCCAAAAAACCCTCCCCAAACAGCACATGACGCAAAGAAAAAAAGAGGCGCAATGAGGTAGCTGTGTGAGTAAGATAAGCGACCCTAGTGGCCGACACAAACACCGGGCCCATCTAGGAGTGGCACTGCAGTGTCACGCAGGATGTCCCTTCCAAAAAACCCTCCCCAAACAGCACATGACGCAAAGAAAAAAAGAGGCGCAATGAGGTAGCTGTGTGAGTAAGATAAGCGACCCTAGTGGCCGACACAAACACCGGGCCCATCTAGGAGTGGCACTGCAGTGTCACGCAGGATGTCCCTTCCAAAAAACCCTCCCCAAACAGCACATGACGCAAAGAAAAATTAAAGAAAAAAGAGGTGCAAGATGGAATTGTCCTTGGGCCCTCCCACCCACCCTTATGTTGTATAAACAGGACATGCACACTTTAACCAACCCATCATTTCAGTGACAGGGTCTGCCACACGACTGTGACTGAAATGACGGGTTGGTTTGGACCCCCACCAAAAAAGAAGCAATTAATCTCTCCTTGCACAAACTGGCTCTACAGAGGCAAGATGTCCACCTCATCATCATCCTCCGATATATCACCGTGTACATCCCCCTCCTCACAGATTATCAATTCGTCCCCACTGGAATCCACCATCTCAGCTCCCTGTGTACTTTGTGGAGGCAATTGCTGCTGGTCAATGTCTCCACGGAGGAATTGATTATAATTCATTTTAATGAACATCATCTTCTCCACATTTTCTGGATGTAACCTCGTACGCCGATTGCTGACAAGGTGAGCGGCGGCACTAAACACTCTTTCGGAGTACACACTTGTGGGAGGGCAACTTAGGTAGAATAAAGCCAGTTTGTGCAAGGGCCTCCAAATTGCCTCTTTTTCCTGCCAGTATAAGTACGGACTGTGTGACGTGCCTACTTGGATGCGGTCACTCATATAATCCTCCACCATTCTTTCAATGGTGAGAGAATCATATGCAGTGACAGTAGACGACATGTCCGTAATCGTTGTCAGGTCCTTCAGTCCGGACCAGATGTCAGCATCAGCAGTCGCTCCAGACTGCCCTGCATCACCGCCAGCGGGTGGGCTCGGAATTCTGAGCCTTTTCCTCGCACCCCCAGTTGCGGGAGAATGTGAAGGAGGAGATGTTGACAGGTCGCGTTCCGCTTGACTTGACAATTTTCTCACCAGCAGGTCTTTCAACCCCAGCAGACTTGTGTCTGCCGGAAAGAGAGATCCAAGGTAGGCTTTAAATCTAGGATCGAGCACGGTGGCCAAAATGTAGTGCTCTGATTTCAACAGATTGACCACCCGTGAATCCTTGTTAAGCGAATTAAGGGCTCCATCCACAAGTCCCACATGCCTAGCGGAATCGCTCCGTGTTAGCTCCTCCTTCAATGTCTCCAGCTTCTTCTGCAAAAGCCTGATGAGGGGAATGACCTGACTCAGGCTGGCAGTGTCTGAACTGACTTCACGTGTGGCAAGTTCAAAGGGCATCAGAACCTTGCACAACGTTGAAATCATTCTCCACTGCACTTGAGACAGGTGCATTCCACCTCCTATATCGTGCTCAATTGTATAGGCTTGAATGGCCTTTTGCTGCTCCTCCAACCTCTGAAGCATATAGAGGGTTGAATTCCACCTCGTTACCACTTCTTGCTTCAGATGATGGCAGGGCAGGTTCAGTAGTTTTTGGTGGTGCTCCAGTCTTCTGTACGTGGTGCCTGTACGCCGAAAGTGTCCCGCAATTCTTCTGGCCACCGACAGCATCTCTTGCACGCCCCTGTCGTTTTTGTAAAAATTCTGCACCACCAAATTCAAGGTATGTGCAAAACATGGGACGTGCTGGAATTTGCCCATATTTAATGCACACACAATATTGCTGGCGTTGTCCGATGCCACAAATCCACAGGAGAGTCCAATTGGGGTAAGCCATTCCGCGATGATCTTCCTCAGTTGCTGTAAGAGGTTTTCAGCTGTGTGCGTATTCTGGAAAGCGGTGATACAAAGCGTAGCCTGCCTAGGAAAGAGTTGGCGTTTGCGAGATGCTGCTACTGGTGCCGCCGCTGCTGTTATTGCGGCGGGAGTCCATACATCTACCCAGTGGGCTGTCACAGTCATATAGTCCTGACCCTGCCCTGCTCCACTTGTCCACATGTCCGTGGTTAAGTGGACGTTGGGTACAACTGCATTTTTTAGGACACTGGTGAGTCTTTTTCTGACGTCCGTGTACATTCTCGGTATCGCCTGCCTAGAGAAGTGGAACCTAGATGGTATTTGGTAACGGGGGCACACTGCCTCAATAAATTGTCTAGTTCCCTGTGAACTAACGGCGGATACCGGACGCACGTCTAACACCAACATAGTTGTCAAGGCCTCAGTTATCCGCTTTGCAGCAGGATGACTGCTGTGATATTTCATCTTCCTCGCAAAGGACTGTTGGACAGTCAATTGCTTACTGGAAGTAGTACAAGTGGGCTTACGACTTCCCCTCTGGGATGACCATCGACTCCCAGCAGCAACAACAGCAGCGCCAGCAGCAGTAGGCGTTACACGCAAGGATGCATCGGAGGAATCCCAGGCAGGAGAGGACTCGTCAGAATTGCCAGTGACATGGCCTGCAGGACTATTGGCATTCCTGGGGAAGGAGGAAATTGACACTGAGGGAGTTGGTGGGGTGGTTTGCGTGAGCTTGGTTACAAGAGGAAGGGATTTACTGGTCAGTGGACAATGCACATAAGCTTGCTTAATCGGGCGCTAATACAATGTTATATATTTCATGTGTACCAATTTAATTTTAATTGTATTTAGAAAGCAGCTCCTATATGGCAACTGGATGCCTTTTATACTAAACAGATAATTTAAGTTTCAGGTAGAAACATAAGGAGCGCTGCTAGTAAATTAAGAATGATTTTATTTATTTATAAAAAGATATGATTACCACATTATAAACAATTTAGCTAGTAGCTATCAGATATCATAAAATCACAATACATAAATTAGATATACAATATACGTAATTTCAGCTAATTAGCACTTATTAAAAAGCAGTACTGCAGTCCACATATGATATGGTGAAATCAGGAAGTCCTCCAATTTAGTGTAGTTAAATATAAGAAACCGTCCCACGGTGTGATTGTTATTGGGTACTTTGTATTTATTATAGATATCCTCAATTTATGAGGCACTGGTCTCACCCTTGCTGGCTGATCACCGCTGATTCCCGTCGATGGCAGTTTTTGCGGTGTGGACTGTGAGCGGTTAGATGAATTGCTCTTATGTATTCCGAGAAAAGGTGTCACGGATTCTCAACAGTCAGTCCGCTGACGGGGCTTTTCAAGCACAGCGGTGGGGCGTCTGGATGTATCAGCTCACCAAACGCCGGAAGGGAGAAATTTCTCAGGATTAGCCAAGGTGTTAGAGGATAGTGAGGACTCCTTCAATGGACAAACAGTGCCCGCAGCCCTCAACGCGTTTCTCCGCCCCAAACAACCGGCGGTTACATCAGGAGGTGTAGAGATCCAATACAGGGGTGAATGGATATTTAAATGCTTTAATGTCCAATCAGCATTGCGATAGTAATGTGCACACCTGAGTTTTTGCTCGGTGTGGTGATTGTCAGTGGATAATCAGATCCCCATATATCCGATCAGCGGTTTCAGTGGTAATACATACACCTGAGCGATCATCAGCGCTGCATCGCTCGGGTAATTAGCTCACACATTTTGGTACACATGTATTATTTAAAATAGTATTTTACAATAATGAGAGCATATATTTTATATAATAAAAAAAAGAGAGCAGTAAATAGGAGAATTGATAACACGAGTCCTAACGAGACAATATATAAATATTAGTACTGAGTCTACTGCTCAGATTATGCAATATCTGTTTATATTACTTATCCTTCTGATAGATCTCGTGTAGCAATAACTCACATCAAATCTCATACGTCAGTATCAGATGTATCCATATGTATAAATATACTCATCATGTTTTAATATTTAATAGATAGTAAAAAGCGGCATCCCAGAGGAGTCTAGATGTGATCTAGCGTTATAATTTATTCAGAGGATCATATCTGAAAAAATCTCTACCTCTATCAAGCATCCACAATGGTATAGTGGATACGTAACCGGACCATAGTGAGAAAGGTCATCGGTTCTAGACCAACATGAGAGTAATTTTTGATATTCATTTGTTATTTCTATACTTTTTATCCTTTTAATATTTTTTTATTTTTATTTTTATCTTTATCTCTATCTCCATTCTCACTTTTATCTTTTATATATTTCTTATTTTTCATATTTGTGACATTTTTATGAAAGGGAGGGGGGGGGGAAGAAGGAGGGGGGGGGGGGGGGGGGGGGCGCACAGCACCAATTTAGCACAGCCCAATAAAAAATATAACTTATATAAAAAATATGAACAGATCCAATTGGTATATAACAGGGTTGGCCAAACCAGTCCCTTGGATCCATCAACAGCCCACATCCCCCAGACCATCCAGCTAGCGCACAAGTGCAATCACCGCCAATCAGGATGTGCCGCACTCACCCCCAACCAACAACTCCACAGATCTCCAGGGGACCCGGAAAACATGCACCGCCGGCAGACCCCGAGAACCAGCCCGGCCAGCCCCGGTACACAAAGTGTCAAGGAGAAAGAAATGGAAGGAAACCAGTAGAGATTGTTTTTCATACATTATTTAGCTCAATATTCTCATTGAGACCCAAAGGAAACAAGGTATCCAGAACACATATCCAATAAGCCTCCCTATTACAAAGGAGACTATATCTATCCCCACCACGAAATGTCTGCTTTACATGTTCCACTCCTTGTATATGTAGAACACTACATTCACCTCCATGTAGTGAGTTAACATGTCTAGGTACACTATGATTCATTGATTTTTTGTTTATTAATCTTCTATGTTCCAGGAACCTAGTGTTGAGAGAGCGTGTAGTTCTGCCAACATATTGGCTCCCACAGTTACATGAAATTAGGTATATAACGAATGTGGTTAGGCAGTTTATATTGCCCACTATATCAAAGGATTCTTTAGTTCTACATGACAGGAACTGAGTACCTTCCTTGATAAAACTACAAGTGATACATTTAGATTTATTACATCTATAGCACCCTATTTTTGGACTACTTAGACAGGAATTTAAATGGTTCTGTTCTTTAGATATTGAGAAGTGACTAGGAGATAAATAATTTTGTAGATTCATAGTTTTCTTAATTGTGATTCTTGCTTCTTGTTCAAGGGAGTCTGCCAGAACTCTATCCATTTTTAATAAAGGGAAGTTTTTCTTGATTATTTTTCTAACGGAATTTGAGGCACTGTTAAATTTGGAAATAAAGATTGGTTCCTGATTAGTTAAAGTTGACAAGGGAGGAGTGTCTGGATCTTTCACCGAGAGAAGTTCTTCTCTGTCTCTCATAGAAACTTGGGAGAGAGCTTCATCCAAAACCTCCTGGGGATAACCCTGTTCTCTGAATGACTGCGTGAGTTCTTTGCTCTGTATATGGAAATCAGAGTCTGTTGAACAATTCCTCCTCAGTCTCAAGTACTGGCTTTTGGGAATATTCCGCAGCCAGGGACGATAATGACAACTTGAGTAGTTGAGGAAGGAACAACAATCCACCTCTTTCTTATGAGTTTTAGTCAAAAGTTCACCTGTATCTAATCTGGCGTGTAGTGCAATGTCCAGAAACGTAATCTCTGTATTATGTATATTGCTAGTGAAAGTGAGACCGTACGTGTTGGTATTTAAAAAATCAACAAATTTATTAACAGAGGAAATATTACCATGCCAGACCATAAAGAGATCATCTATGTACCTGCCATAGAGCACCAGGTTCGCCCCATAGGGACCGTCCCAGATGTATTCATCCTCAAGACGTCCCATATATAGGTTGGCAAAACTTGGGGCAAACCTGGTGCCCATGGCGGTACCATGTGTCTGTAAATAAAAATCACCATTAAACGTGAAGTAGTTCCGTGTTAATATAAAGTGGATGGCTTCTAAAATAAATTGATTAAGGTGAGGGGAAAGTGTTAAATCTAAATCCAGATAGTGTTTGATTATTTGTATTCCATTTTTGTGAGGGATATTTGTGTATAATGATTCCACATCGCAGGTGACTAATAAATAATCCTCCTGCCAACTGATATTCTTAATCAGCTGTAAAAAATGAGTGGTATCTCTGATGTGAGATTTGAGATTTTTTACCAGTGGTTGCAAGAATGAATCTACAAAAGCTGAAAGGTGAGATGTGAGGGAACCCACTCCCGATATAATGGGACGACCAGGAGGTGATGTGAGAGATTTGTGAATTTTTGGGAGGTGATAGTAGGTGGGAGTGATGGGATGAGTGTTAAACAGAAATTGATATTCGGTCTTGGAGATTGCACCACACGTCAAGGCCCGCGTCAATATTACTTTAAGTTCTCCAATAAAACTCAGGGTGGGATCCCCATGAAGTTTAGAATAGAAATTTTTATTATTAAGTTGCCGATAGGCCTCTTGTAAATATTCAGATACATTTTGAATAACAGTTCCTCCCCCCTTGTCAGCCGTTTTAATTATAATAGTATTGTCCCTTTGTAGGTTCTTCAAAGCACGCCTCTCATTACTATGCAGGTTGTCTCTATTCCTTCTTTTTCTTTTTCCTGTCATTTCACATAAATTTTTAAAATCCTGTAAAGTGGTAGTATAGAAAGTTTCTATATAACCACTTTTATAGTAAGTAGGATAGAACTCGCTTTTATTACGAAACAAATTTCTATTATTAGTATGTTTCACATCAAAAATAGGTACTGTCTGTGATGTAGCTCCCTCAGATTGTAAATATGTGCAGAAATTGAGAAGGTACAAAACATGTTACAACCCTTTAATATAAGATCAGATTTTAATAACTGTGACTATGTTCTGAACCAAAAAGTAGAGGAATTTGAAAAGGAGATTATCTCCAATAAAAATAAAAAACTGGATAGGGACAGATACGATTACTCTAATGATATTGTGCATACTTACAACAGAGGTGGAAGAAGAACAGTAGATATGCATAAACAATTTAGTTATCAAAAACCACCTCCTCACCCTTCCAAAAATAATGACAATAGTAATATGCAAACTAAATATGATTCAAGATCAAATAGATCATCTTTTAGAGATAACCCAAGAACTGATCTAAGAAATGAGAGAAGACCCGTAACTTCCCAAATAGCTCAAGTTTCAATCCCGATACAGACGAGGGAATCTATCCAGAAGGGGGCCAGGCCAAAAAATCCCCACCAAATGTCTGCTAGATATGAGGAGACAAATAACACCACTGACTCCTCCCATTTTTTAGAACGGGAACTATACCCCATTTGGAAAAATCGAAACAGATTCAGCCCCTTAGAGCCACAGTCACCAAAAAGAAGGAGAGAATCAAATTTAGAGGATGTAGAGGAGGAAGAAATGAATCCCGGAAAAAGCTTAAAACAAAAATAAGGAATACAGCGATATTCAACCTGTCCTCCAGAAAGTTATCTGAGAGTGAAAAAGCCATTTTGGCTAAAGGGTTGAAATTCGCTCCTACTAAAGATCCTCAATTCTTCGACCTCTACATCGAACTAAACAGATATACACGTGATCTCTGTAGAAAGAGATACTTCCATAATAAAAATCTTAAAAATAAAAACATCATGGGGGTTCCCATAGTATTGGATTCAAATGATCAATCTACCTTAGATACATTGTTAGATTTACAATCTGAGGGAGCTACATCACAGACAGTACCTATTTTTGATGTGAAACATACTAATAATAGAAATTTGTTTCGTAATAAAAGCGAGTTCTATCCTACTTACTATAAAAGTGGTTATATAGAAAGTTTCTATACTACCACTTTACAGGATTTAAAAAATTTATGTGAAATGACAGGAAAAAGAAAAAGAAGGAATAGAGACAACCTGCATAGTAATGAGAGGCGTGCTTTGAAGAACCTACAAAGGGACAATACTATTATAATTAAAACGGCTGACAAGGGGGGAGGAACTGTTATTCAAAATGTATCTGAATATTTACAAGAGGCCTATCGGCAACTTAATAATAAAAATTTCTATTCTAAACTTCATGGGGATCCCACCCTGAGTTTTATTGGAGAACTTAAAGTAATATTGACGCGGGCCTTGACGTGTGGTGCAATCTCCAAGACCGAATATCAATTTCTGTTTAACACTCATCCCATCACTCCCACCTACTATCACCTCCCAAAAATTCACAAATCTCTCACATCACCTCCTGGTCGTCCCATTATATCGGGAGTGGGTTCCCTCACATCTCACCTTTCAGCTTTTGTAGATTCATTCTTGCAACCACTGGTAAAAAATCTCAAATCTCACATCAGAGATACCACTCATTTTTTACAGCTGATTAAGAATATCAGTTGGCAGGAGGATTATTTATTAGTCACCTGCGATGTGGAATCATTATACACAAATATCCCTCACAAAAATGGAATACAAATAATCAAACACTATCTAGATTTAGATTTAACACTTTCCCCTCACCTTAATCAATTTATTTTAGAAGCCATCCACTTTATATTAACACGGAACTACTTCACGTTTAATGGTGATTTTTATTTACAGACACATGGTACCGCCATGGGCACCAGGTTCGCCCCAAGTTTTGCCAACCTATATATGGGACGTCTTGAGGATGAATACATCTGGGACGGTCCCTATGGGGCGAACCTGGTGCTCTATGGCAGGTACATAGATGATCTCTTTATGGTCTGGCATGGTAATATTTCCTCTGTTAATAAATTTGTTGATTTTTTAAATACCAACACGTACGGTCTCACTTTCACTAGCAATATACATAATACAGAGATTACGTTTCTGGACATTGCACTACACGCCAGATTAGATACAGGTGAACTTTTGACTAAAACTCATAAGAAAGAGGTGGATTGTTGTTCCTTCCTCAACTACTCAAGTTGCCATTATCGTCCCTGGCTGCGGAATATTCCCAAAAGCCAGTACTTGAGACTGAGGAGGAATTGTTCAACAGACTCTGATTTCCATATACAGAGCAAAGAACTCACGCAGTCATTCAGAGAACAGGGTTATCCCCAGGAGGTTTTGGATGAAGCTCTCTCCCAAGTTTCTATGAGAGATAGAGAAGAACTTCTCTCGGTGAAAGATCCAGACACTCCTCCCTTGTCAACTTTAACTAATCAGGAACCAATCTTTATTTCCAAATTTAACAGTGCCTCAAATTCCGTTAGAAAAATAATCAAGAAAAACTTCCCTTTATTAAAAATGGATAGAGTTCTGGCAGACTCCCTTGAACAAGAAGCAAGAATCACATTTAAGAAAACTATGAATCTACAAAATTATTTATCTCCTAGTCACTTCTCAATATCTAAAGAACAGAACCATTTAAATTCCTGTCTAAGTAGTCCAAAAATAGGGTGCTATAGATGTAATAAATCTAAATGTATCACTTGTAGTTTTATCAAGGAAGGTACTCAGTTCCTGTCATGTAGAACTAAAGAATCCTTTGATATAGTGGGCAATATAAACTGCCTAACCACATTCGTTATATACCTAATTTCATGTAACTGTGGGAGCCAATATGTTGGCAGAACTACACGCTCTCTCAACACTAGGTTCCTGGAACATAGAAGATTAATAAACAAAAAATCAATGAATCATAGTGTACCTAGACATGTTAACTCACTACATGGAGGTGAATGTAGTGTTCTACATATACAAGGAGTGGAACATGTAAAGCAGACATTTCGTGGTGGGGATAGATATAGTCTCCTTTGTAATAGGGAGGCTTATTGGATATGTGTTCTGGATACCTTGTTTCCTTTGGGTCTCAATGAGAATATTGAGCTAAATAATGTATGAAAAACAATCTCTACTGGTTTCCTTCCATTTCTTTCTCCTTGACACTTTGTGTACCGGGGCTGGCCAGGCTGGTTCTCGGGGTCTGCCGGCGGTGCATGTTTTCCGGGTCCCCTGGAGATCTGTGGAGTTGTTGGTTGGGGGTGAGTGCGGCACATCCTGATTGGCGGTGATTGCACTTGTGCGCTAGCTGGATGGTCTGGGGGATGTGGGCTGTTGATGGATCCAAGGGACTGGTTTGGCCAACCCTGTTATATACCAATTGGATCTGTTCATATTTTTTATATAAGTTATATTTTTTATTGGGCTGTGCTAAATTGGTGCTGTGCGCCCCCCCCCCCCCACCCCCTCCTTCTTTCCCCCCCCCCCCCTCCCTTTCATAAAAAGGTCACAAATATGAAAAATAAGAAATATATAAAAGATAAAAGTGAGAATGGAGATAGAGATAAAGATAAAAATAAAAATAAAAAAATATTAATAGGATAAAAAGTATAGAAATAACAAATGAATATCAAAAATTACTCTCATGTTGGTCTAGAACCGATGACCTTTCTCACTATGGTCCGGTTACGTATCCACTATACCATTGTGGATGCTTGATAGAGATAGAGATTTTTTCAGATATGATCCTCTGAATAAATTATAACGCTAGATCACATCTAGACTCCTCTGGGATGCCGCTTTTTACTATCTATTAAATATTAAAACATGATGAGTATATTTATACATATGGATACATCTGATACTGACGTATGAGATTTGATGTGAGTTATTGCTACACGAGATCTATCAGAAGGATAAGTAATATAAACAGATATTGCATAATCTGAGCAGTAGACTCAGTACTAATATTTATATATTGTCTCGTTAGGACTCGTGTTATCAATTCTCCTATTTACTGCTCTCTTTTTTTTTATTATATAAAATATATGCTCTCATTATTGTAAAATACTATTTTAAATAATACATGTGTACCAAAATGTGTGAGCTAATTACCCGAGCGATGCAGCGCTGATGATCGCTCAGGTGTATGTATTACCACTGAAACCGCTGATCGGATATAAGGGGATCTGATTATCCACTGACAATCACCACACCGAGCAAAAACTCAGGTGTGCACATTACTATCGCAATGCTGATTGGACATTAAAGCATTTAAATATCCATTCACCCCTGTATTGGATCTCTACACCTCCTGATGAAACCGCCGGTTGTTTGGGGCGGAGAAACGCGTTGAGGGCTGCGGGCACTGTTTGTCCATTGAAGGAGTCCTCACTATCCTCTAACACCTTGGCTAATCCTGAGAAATTTCTCCCTTCCGGCGTTTGGTGAGCTGATACATCCAGACGCCCCACCGCTGTGCTTGAAAAGCCCCGTCAGCGGACTGACTGTTGAGAATCCGTGACACCTTTTCTCGGAATACATAAGAGCAATTCATCTAACCGCTCACAGTCCACACCGCAAAAACTGCCATCGACGGGAATCAGCGGTGATCAGCCAGCAAGGGTGAGACCAGTGCCTCATAAATTGAGGATATCTATAATAAATACAAAGTACCCAATAACAATCACACCGTGGGACGGTTTCTTATATTTAACTACACTAAATTGGAGGACTTCCTGATTTCACCATATCATATGTGGACTGCAGTACTGCTTTTTAATAAGTGCTAATTAGCTGAAATTACGTATATTGTATATCTAATTTATGTATTGTGATTTTATGATATCTGATAGCTACTAGCTAAATTGTTTATAATGTGGTAATCATATCTTTTTATAAATAAATAAAATCATTCTTAATTTACTAGCAGCGCTCCTTATGTTTCTACCTGAAACTTAAATTATCTGTTTACTGGTCAGTGGACTGCTTCCGCTGTCGCCCAAAGTTTTTGAACTTGTCACTGACTTATTATGAATGCGCTGCAGGTGACGTATAAGGGAGGATGTTCCGAGGTGGTTAACGTCCTTACCCCTACTTATTACAGCTTGACAAAGGCAACACACGGCTTGACACCTGTTGTCCGCTTTTCTGTTGAAATACCTCCACACTGAAGAGCTGATTTTTTTGGTATTTTCACCAGGCATGTCAACGGCCATATTCCTCCCACGGACAACAGGTGTCTCCCCGGGTGCCTGACTTAAACAAACCACCTCACCATCAGAATCCTCCTGGTCAATTTCCTCCCCAGCGCCAGCAACACCCATATCCTCCTCATCCTGGTGTACTTCAACACTGACATCTTCAATCTGACTATCAGGAACTGGACTGCGGGTGCTCCTTCCAGCACTTGCAGGGGGCGTGCAAATGGTGGAAGGCGCATGCTCTTCACGTCCAGTGTTGGGAAGGTCAGGCATCGCAACCGACACAATTGGACTCTCCTTGTGGATTTGGGATTTCGAAGAACGCACAGTTCTTTGCGGTGCTTTTGCCAGCTTGAGTCTTTTCATTTTTCTAGCGAGAGGCTGAGTGCTTCCATCCTCATGTGAAGCTGAACCACTAGCCATTAACATAGGCCAGGGCCTCAGCCGTTCCTTGCCACTCCGTGTGGTAAATGGCATATTGGCAAGTTTACGCTTCTCCTCCGACAATTTTATTTTAGGTTTTGGAGTCCTTTTTTTACTGATATTTGGTGTTTTGGATTTGACATGCTCTGTACTATGACATTGGGCATCGGCCTTGGCAGACGACGTTGCTGGCATTTCATCGTCTCGGCCATGACTAGTGGCAGCAGCTTCAGCACGAGGTGGAAGTGGATCTTGATCTTTCCCTAATTTTGGAACCTCAACATTTTTGTTCTCCATATTTTAATAGGCACAACTAAAAGGCACCTCAGGTAAACAATGGAGATGGATGGATACTAGTATACTTATGGATGGACTGCTGAGTGCCGACACAGAGGTAGCTACAGCCATGGACTACCGTACTGTACTGTGTCTGCTGCTAATATAGACTGGTTGATAATGAGATGTAGTATGTATAAAGAAGAAAGAAAGAAAAAACCACGGGTAGGTGGTATACAATTATGGATGGACTGCCGAGTGCCGACACAGAGGTAGCTACAGCCGTGGACTACCGTACTGTACTGTGTCTGCTGCTAATATAGACTGGATGATAATGAGATGTAGTATGTATAAAGAAGAAAGAAAAAAAAAAACCACGGGTAGGTGGTATACAATTATGGATGGCACAGAGGTAGCTACAGCCGTGGACTACCGTACTGTACTGTGTCTGCTGCTAATATAGACTGGATGATAATGAGATGTAGTATGTATAAAGAAGAAAGAAAAAAAAAACCACGGGTAGGTGGTATACAATTATGGATGGACTGCCGAGTGCCGACACAGAGGTAGCTACAGCCGTGGACTACCGTACTGTGTCTGCTGCTAATATAGACTGGTTGATAATGAGATGTAGTATGTATAAAGAAGAAAAAAAAAAACCACGGGTAGGTGGTATACAATTATGGATGGACTGCCGAGTGCCGACACAGAGGTAGCTACAGCCGTGGACTACCGTACTGTACTGTGTCTGCTGCTAATATAGACTGGATGATAATGAGATGTAGTATGTATAAAGAAGAAAGAAAAAAAAAACCACGGGTAGGTGGTATACAATTATGGATGGACTGCCGAGTGCCGACCCAGAGGTAGCTACAGCCGTGGACTACCGTACTGTACTGTGTCTGCTGCTAATATAGACTGGTTGATAATGAGATGTAGTATGTATAAAGAAGAAAGAAAAAAAAAACCACGGGTAGGTGGTATACAATTATGGATGGACTGCCGAGTGCCGACACAGAGGTAGCTACAGCCGTGGACTACCGTACTGTACTGTGTCTGCTGCTAATATAGACTGGATGATAATGAGATGTAGTATGTATAAAGAAGAAAGAAAAAAAAAACCACGGGTAGGTGGTATACAATTATGGATGGACTGCCGAGTGCCGACACAGAGGTAGCTACAGCCGTGGACTACCGTACTGTACTGTGTCTGCTGCTAATATAGACTGGATGATAATGAGATGTAGTATGTATAAAGAAGAAAGAAAAAAAAAACCACGGGTAGGTGGTATACAATTATGGATGGACTGCCGAGTGCCGACACAGAGGTAGCTACAGCCGTGGACTACCGTACTGTACTGTGTCTGCTGCTAATATAGACTGGATGATAATGAGATGTAGTATGTATGTATAAAGAAGAAAGAAAAAAAAAACCACGGGTAGGTGGTATACAATTATGGATGGACTGCCGAGTGCCGACACAGAGGTAGCTACAGCCGTGAACTACCGTACTGTGTCTGCTGCTAATATAGACTGGTTGATAATGAGATGTAGTATGTATAAAGAAGAAAGAAAAAAAAAAACACGGGTAGGTGGTATACAATTATGGATGGACTGCCGAGTGCCGACACAGAGGTAGCTACAGCCGTGGACTACCATACTGTACTGTGTCTGCTGCTAATATAGACTGGATGATAATGAGATGTAGTATGTATAAAGAAGAAAGAAAAAAAAAACCACGGGTAGGTGGTATACAATTATGGATGGACTGCCGAGTGCCGACACAGAGGTAGCTACAGCCGTGAACTACCGTACTGTGTCTGCTGCTAGTAGACTGGATGATAAATAATGATATAAAAAATATATATATATCACTACTGCAGCCGGACAGGTATATATTATATAATGACGGACCTGCTGGAGTGGACACTGTCTGTCAGCAGAATGAGTTTTTTAATTTTTATAGAATAAAAAAACACCACACAAGTCACACGACGAGTGTACTTTTTCAGGCAGACATTCAATCACAATATACTATACTGGTGGTCAGTGTGGTCAGGTCACTGGTCACAGTGGTCAGTCACACTGGCAGTGGCACTCTGGCAGCAAAAGTGTGCACTGTTTAATATGTACTCCTGGCTCCTGCTATAACCTATAACTGCTCCCCAGTCTCCCCCACAATTAAGCTGTGTGAGCACAGTCAGATATTATACATAGATGATGCAGCACACTGGGCTGAGCACAGATATGGTATGTGAGTGTGACTGAGTCACTGTGTATCATTTTTTTCAGGCAGAGAACAAGAACAGAATGGATTATTAAATAATAATAAATTATAAAACTGCACTGGTGGTCAGGTCACTGGTCATCAGTCACTAGTATAACTCCTCCTAAGCTCCAGTAAGTAAATGAAGTGTCTCACTCTCACTCTCCTATCTATTTTAATTTCTAAACGGAGAGGACGCCAGCCACGTCCTCTCCCTATCAATCTCAATGCACGTGTGAAAATGGCCGCGACGCGCGGCTCCTTATATAGAATCCGAGTCTCGCGATAGAATCCGAGCCTCGCGAGAATCCGACAGCGTGATGATGACGTTCGGGCGCGCTCGGGTTAACCGAGCAAGGCGGGAAGATCCGAGTCGCTCGGACCCGTGTAAAAAAACATGAAGTTCGGGCGGGTTCGGATTCAGAGAAACCGAACCCGCTCATCTCTACTTAAAACCCCAAAACAGACTTTGTGGCACCTATTGTATGTAATACACATAACGACAATGAATAACATACGTTTTTTAATTGCATTAATTATGTCTGCTATTTGTGCATGCGCACTGGAGGTGTCCCCGGGAACAAGGCGCAGGATCGCCATTTTTACAAGTTCTTTGATAGTAACACACCCCAAAGTCACTGCACTGAAATACTGAGCAGAATGTGAAATACAATGATAGAGTCTAATAAATAACCCTTGGGCTTTATGTAAGCAGAGATTCACATAAATTGCAAACAGAACGCCCTTGGTGTTATAAGCAAAATATAAAAAATGCAAATATGCATAAAAAGATACTGTCCATAGATGAAGTGATCAATATTTTGCTCCTCTGCTGATTTGTAGGCAATTGGCTATAGTCTGTCCTGTCTAAGTAATGCAGTGGAATAGGAGGGCACGCACCCACTCCCCCCTCACTAACAGCTTCTACTTCAGGGACAGTGTGAGGGGACTATGGGGAGCCAGGGATTGAGCGATAGATACCACACGACAACGCAAATTATAGGCATAATCAGGGTCGGACTGGCCCACAGGGGTACAGGGGAAACCACCGGTGGGCCCCACTGCCTGAGGGCCCACTCCTTCCTCTAGGGATCAGGTTCCAGACTGTGCACTTGTATTATACATGGTAGATATGTTGCATTACACTGCACAAGACTATTGTGCATTTCAAGCCTCTGTGGAGGCTGGCCACACCCCCTTTGTAGGCTGGCCACACCCCTAAGTATGGGCCCCTATCACTGCATTCCCCCGGTGGGCCCTTCATACCCCAGTCTGACACTGGGCATAATATGATAGTATCTTTATATATGCATAATATGCTAGTATTTTTATAAGCAGCTAATTCCTTGCTGTTAATATTCTTAGAGGTATATTCATTCAATTGACGTTGAAAGCTGCCGTCTGTCGAAAAGACGGCAGTTTTTGACTATTTTTAGGTCAGAAGGGATTCCAACCTAATCAATATTTTCGACAAGTTGAGAAATTGGACTTGTCGAAAAGCACGTGGATCGGCGGTATAGCTGCCGATCCACGTGCTTGTGTCAAAAAGGGTTTTGGCCCCCTTTTCGACCATCTCAGTCGACATAAAAAAATGTCGGACTGAGATGTGGACCCAGAGGAGGAGAGGGCGGAGAGCCGCAGGGAGACGGGGGACAGCCGCTGGCAGCCAGAGATCAGCGCTACAGCACAGCGCTGCAGCAGGATGTCACACAGAAGCGCCGCTCACGGCAGCTTTCACCCGGCTCCAGCAAGTGAGGTCATGCTTGCTGGAGCCAGGTGGACACTGCCGTGAGGTCGGGTGGCTGTGTGACATCCTCCTGCAGCGTTACTGTATCGCTGATCTCCTCCATCTGCCGGCGGGTGTCCCCTGCTGGTCTCCTCACGCCCCCCTCTCCTCCTCTGGGTTCCTCATCTCAATTCGACTTGAAAAAGTCGAATTGAGATAGGATACAATAGTGGTTGTCGGATCCATTCCGACAAATGCATGTTGGAATGGATCCGACGCCAATTGAATATACCCCTTAGATTCTAAATTGTTGAAGCACCGTTATAATACTTTCCAATTTGATGGTAAAAGAGGAAGTCACAGGAGAATGCAACACGGGTACTCTGATTAAGCACAGTTGTAAAGCAGCATTAAGATCAAATATCTTTGTAAAAATACTGACGTAAACTAAGTCTGAGGAAGTGGGCAGCAAGTCTGTGAAACGCGTCACAAGTTTATGTGTACCTAATTATCATGTACACATGTACATTGATGGTTCCTATCCATTCTTTGTGATACAATGGGTGAGATTCAAATGATATATCACGCCCAATTTCTTTTCTAAAATGACCTCTGTTATTGCGCATATTACGCCCATAGCAATCAGGTTTAGCTGTGTAAAGGGTTGGGTGCCTCGCTACTCCAGGGGTAGCGAGTTGAAATAATGATACAACGTCCCTGAGGGCAGAAACAGAATGGGTATGGAAAGGGGTGAAAAGAATTGAATCCCGCCCAATGAGTTTTCAATAAATTTACGGCCAACAAGTACTTGCTATTTTATCTTTAATCGGTAGGACCTGTGCTATAAACAACCATCTCAATTTAGTCAACACATTTGACTAATTTACCATCATATATCTAAGCAAAACTGATTTTTTTTCTATTTAACAAATTAGTAATATTTTTTAAAATTAGCTTTTTCTTGATTAAAAAATAAAATAAAATGAATAACATTTTAGTGTTACTTCAATTCACTAATCCCAATGAAAAGCACATTTGGCTTCTGCTCCTGTGAGGTTCCATTCCTTTAATGTTTTCATACAGTCTTTTATCCTCCAAGTCAAAGGATACAGAAACATTTCTGCCACAAATCAATAATTGTTTAGACTACTCTGGTTGCACAGATTTGGAATGGTGGAATTGCTGTGTATATATGATTAGATGTTATCCCAGACATCAGGAAACACACTGAGAACATCTGGTCTCAATAAAATTGAACTATTCTCAAAAACAGCAAAAACCAAAACAGGAGACTAGTGGTAGCCTGAGCGTTCTTATAGGTATAATGTTTTCCAGTAACAAATATTTATATATATTGTAAAATATTAAACTTGTTTTTTTTTTCTTAAAAAATTAAAGCGTTAAGAGCCCCATTTATTATCTGTGTTTTAAAAAAAATGTTAATACAAAATGTTTTATTTTTGCGTGCGAAGTTTAAAAAGTGCAAAACAATCAGTAGCAAGAATAACAAAATAAGTGATTTTGAGGTCAATAATAAAAATTATAAAATGAATGACACTTGCCGAACAAAAATGATTGTATTATAAAATATTCATGTGGTTTAAATTATATGCGGCAACCTTTGAGAACCATAAGAATCTGAGGCTGCCCACGAGCCTTATCTGGCTGCACTGCCGACTGCCTCACTGTGACCGGAGCCGAGTGCTGCACGTAATGTCACATTGCAGCACCCTGCTCCTGTCACTCAGGAGGAGTCAGCAATTTGGTGTCACCCCTTGGAGGGTGACACTTGGGTGTGGCCTGTTATAAATGTAAGTGTATTGCTATTTTATTAATTGGAATATATAAAACAGTATCACGCAAGATACTTATTTTCTTTGCATTTGTTTAACAGGGATAGAGAATTTGTGCTTCTGATCATTTGGGAAGAAGAAGAAGTGTTGTTTGATTTATTATAGGTTTATTGGGGTATATTCTATTAGTGTTGTATTTTCCAGCAGTCGGAAAATTGGCACTAATTGTGTGTATTCAATAGCGGGCGTTTTCGACCGTTTTTTAATCCATTTTTGCCCATGGCTTATGGGTTTTTCTTGTCGAATCGGCATGGGCGAAAAAGGACTAAAAACTATTGAAAACGCCCGCAAATTCCACAAAACACATGGATTGGTGGCGAATTTGCTGAGCCATATGGTTTTCGCACATGCGGAATTTTCAACCAGTCAAAATAAAATGGCACGGGCATTGAATAGGTCGAATGTAAATTCGGCCTAAAAATTGGCGAAAAGTGAAATTTTTTCGACTGATCGAAAAAACTGCACTAATTGAATGCCCCCCTTATTGTACTTTTGCATCTAGTAAGTGTGTTTAGACTTACTGTAGATTTCTTTTGGTGTGGCATGATCATTTCTACTTTGGAAAGTCAAGAGCATCTATAGACACCAGTCTATTGGATTTCATGAAGACTATTGGGTGTTTTATATAGTTGTTGAATATTATTACACTATGTTGTATTCTATATTGTTTTCTTCATGTGAACGTATAATCAAATCATCTCAAAAAGAAATATATTGAGGAGGGAAAAAAATCTACACAGAGCTGAATGTAAATTACAAATTTTTTATAGCCTTAATAATACTAACTCATATCTTATAGATCATCCACAACAGGGATACATAGCTATAAAAATTCCTTGAAATAAATTTTCATTCACCACATTAGGTGGTAAAACAGAAATACTTATAACACTATTTATGTAACGGTCATCATTGAACTTTGTATGCCCAACTCAAGGAAAGCAAATAGTTAAATTGTTGTTAAAAAAACAAAACAAGGCAATATTTTCCCCCCAATTTATTAAAAAAATGAATAAGAAACCACCATGCAACTTTCTACAAACTGAATGTACTTAAATAACATGATAATTTAGCAGTACTCTGCATTACATATATAGATAATATACACAATAATACGAACCTTTTTCATCATAGTATATTTACATATTAGAAAGTTTTTGTCTACCCAACTAAGTTCAGTAAGAATTGACCATACTGTTTAACATTGAGTGAAATACTGTCTATTAAGCATTTACTAACAGTGTATAAACATTTTCAAAAGTTTACAGCTTTATCTTGAAGGAAATGTGTGGGATTTTTCAATAAAAATATATATATTTTTATAATTTTATGTGTTGTTAAAGTCACATCATTTTACAATCTAAAAGCTAATGTATTATAGAACAGAGACTGACGTGATCTTAACTTGAAGAATTGTGAGATTTCTACCCTCTAGACTTCAAATATGTCTACCAGGCGTGCTGTAACCCCTTGGTGTATTCTGTAGGGGTAGAGCTATTGTATGCTTTACTAAATTGTAAATTTAGTGTCACAGGGACGGACTACCTTTCCACAACGGCAGCAATTCTTTACTGTTCGCACAATGGCTACGTTTTTTAATATTATAACATTGAAAAGAATTATAAAGTGATCAGATTACAACATATTTTATACTGACATATTCTGCAATTAGTTGAACAATGCTTAACTTACTGTACCATAATTTCAAAAATTAAAATAAAATTTAAAGCAAAATTAAAAACAAAACTATACTTCTTTTGTTCAAGCTAGGGGTATTATTTTGCTCGTTACATCAAAAATGAAAATATAAATCTATTCTATAATTTTAAAATGTAATCTTTTGTGAAAATTCCATCAATCAAGTGCATGTTTTTAAATTACAAAAAAAAACATTTTAGTACGACAATTTTAAGTGACAAAGTGCTTTTCTCTAACATTTAAAATAATGACATAATTTTAAAAAAATTGCTTAAAATAATGGCCACATTAAAACCTGCAATTTTACCAAAATGTTACAAAAATGTTACACATGGCTCAACTTGGTGTTTTGAGTCCCCTCAATCGAAATTGATGTGTTGCATATAAAACAAATAAAATTGAATGTAATTGTTTTGTTTGCAAATGGCAAAGGGAAAATTAAAGTTTAGGGAAAAAATATAATAGAGTATTAGTAATTTTACCTAATTACTTTCTTACTAAATGAACTTATAAAGCTCACACATGCACATAAAATAACACAAAATTGCTTTTCCAATTCAGTATTATGAAGACTGTTATAAATTCAGGAGAGCATGAGACATTTATGAATTCAAAGGGTTTATCTTTAAATGGATATAAAATGTAAAAATGGACCCCTCTTAAGGATTGTTTATAATAACATAAGGTCTATAAACCAGGGAAAAAAAGAAATCAGTTTTGTCTTCTTTCCAGGCAGTCTTTTGATTTCCTCTGTTATTATATCTTGCAATAGTAGTGCCCTCTTAGTCTTCATACACTCTATAAAAATAAGAGAAATTGTATATGCAGTTATTCATTTTAATTTAAAAAAAATATTAAAAAACACTCTCAGCAATTAATTATTCAATAAGCTCCTATACAAAACCTAACTGAACGTTTTAAGTAGTTACTGATTAAAAATGTTCTCACCACCGCCATATTATGTATGTACCTAATTTGCCAATTTTGTTGGTCAATCGACTGACAAAGACCAACCTTTTGCCCTGTGTGGGCTACTTACATTACAGTATATAACAAACTGGATTAATTGTAACAGGAATACGTGATGATCCATGTGTAGTGACCTAGAAATTTAGGAATGTTCATTTAAAATCTTATCTGACCCCACAGAAAAAGAGAATAGAGAAACAGACCAATATGGTGAACTAAAATTTCTTACGAAATTTAATGTACACAAAGATTGAGTATTATCATTCTACAAATGGTAGGCCATTTTCAGGGTGTGTATTTGCCTTCAGCTGCAATCATGTATGTAGAAAAACATGGCGCCAGCGTCGCAACTGCCGTGGTCAGTCTGCATAGCCAGAGGGCTACCCTTATAGTTATTAGGTCATAACTTTGGACTTTACTATCACCTGTGGGGGGAAGACAGCAGGTGCCAGATGCTGCCAGGAGGACAAGCCAGAGATGTAACAGTTCAATAATGCACCCTGGACCGGCTCCGTCCTTGCACACATGTGACATAATAATATCACCGGCCACCACTGGGCCCAGCAAACAGAGCTCCTGACTCAATCTAATGTCGCACATGGAGGCTCTCCTCTGCATATGCATGGTGGTGGTCCAGGCTCTTTGCAAGTAATCTATAGATGCCGCAAGGCACTGGGAGTGCAGCCACCCAAAATCCTTGCATCCTGACAACACCCCTAGCTATGGGCAGAGGGATACCTAAGTGACTCATAGAAGAGCCAAAGTAAGTAAGGCTGGACAAGCTGGCATCGAGGGAAAGAAAATAAAGTTTCAAAGAAAACTGAGAAAGAACATGTTTGAAAAAAAGACGATAGGAGTGAAAGGTTCTGATCAGAAAACTAATAGTTCATAAAATACGGAACAGGAGGGGAGACACAGATAAAAGGGAAAGTAACAGGGATGATAAAAGGGAACAGATCTAAAAGTGAAATAATCTGGAGGTGACTTAGATCAAGGAAAAGGTGATCAGAGAGAATGAGCAGCAGGAGTCCAAGACTGGTAAAAGAAGATGAGAGGATTATGATGGGACAGATTTAAAAAAGAAACGACAGCTTCAGGTCACACTAAAGGGACTATTTACTAAACGTATAATACCCAGTACCCTACACTTGCACATTTATAAGACAAATTATATCATCATAAGCGCAAGAGGCGGAGCCTCACCACTAAAGCAAAAACAAGTAGAAAAACTTTAAAACAGTTAAAACAGGAGAGAGGAAATTGTCAGTATTTAATGGGGTTCTCTAATTTTGGTGTTATAGATGTTGCTATTTTCTTGAGGCTGGATGTGCAGCAAATCTTTATTCCCAAGAGAATTCTCCATGCAGACAGCTGCAGCTTCTCCATGATGGACTGAGACCAATAAAATAATTAGAGTGAATTTTCTAGTCTAATCAGAACTTTCTGCCCTACTGAAGAAATCATGATTTCCTCTCTACGGTTCTATTTATAGATGTCAACAGCGCCTCATTATCACTTTCCTGACAGGACTGGGACAGGAAGTGTCTGGGAACAGTTAGCCAGATCTAAATTTAAACAGTGCTTCGGTGAAAAGAGTCTTTCGGAAAAATAAAAGGTATAAGTCATATACTTTTAAGAACGTTGCAAATTAAGTGAACATATCTCATTATATTTAGAGAGAAGTGTGCTAGATATTTAATGCTATTTCTAAATATTTACAGTTGTCCCCTTATGTAAGGCTGGGTACACACCTGACGGATAAGTTGGTGGACCCGTCATCATGCTTACCAACCGGCTGATCCAGGTAAGTATACACACTTACCGTTTGGCCACTCAATTTGTCAGGTCATGATCGGCCACTCAATATGGCATTTGAATTTTCCCACCCAGCTGTGATGTCAGCCCCTGCAGCAAGTGTATGGGATACAGGCTGACCATCTATACACACTACTTAGAAACAAGAGAGCAGATACACCTTACAACCATTGGAATTATGATAAACTGAACCATACATCATATCCAAGGTTCTTGGGATAAAATTGGCCAATAATCTGAACCTGCCCACCAATCATCAAGGTGACATCATCAAGCAGGTCCCTAACATTATATGGATTCACCTCTGGGGCGCAGGGCACCTTCAACACCCCCTCCCCCCTCTTCTCAGCCAAACCCCCCAGGGCACCCTACAATAATAAGTCTGTAAACACAGCCAGATGCGCTGATATATGTTTAAATATATCGGCCAGCGTCTGTACTGCACAGCCGGCGTGATATGTCTGTGAACGACACTGCTCACAGACATATCGGGGGGTACACACCGGCCAATGGATATGCAATATATTAGCCATTTGCTTCAACGCCCAATATATCGGCCAGTGTGTACCCCACATAAAGCTGGTCACACACTTCAAGATTATCTGTCCAGCCATCCAATTACAGTAGTTGGCTGGATGGAATGAAAAACTGGTAATATATGGGAGCAAATGCCAATCATCCATTTGCTTCCAAATGCCGGAAAACGGTCACAGACAGTGTTTCAGACAAATTGGTTACATCAAATGGATTTAACCAGTTTGTCTGAAGGACCTTTTTTGTCTGTTATACAGTGTTTGGCAGAAAATGGTCGATTGTCATTTAGCCCATACATTACCAGATTTTCCTTGCAACCAGCTAATTAGTTGGATGGTTGGGCAGATAATTTTAAAGGTGTATGGCTGGTTTAAGTTGAGCAATCTTGAGATTGTCATGAGAGTTCATATCTGAAGAACTGTAGTGAGGATCTGCAGTTCAGTGCAACTCGGAGTTAGCACCATTGATTTGTTTCCTCTAGCAAGTAATATTCTGTTCCTTTAAGAACTGGATAATTAGGCATATAGTACATATAACTACTTTCAGGGTTTTTTTTTATTATTACTGTTATTATTTTACTAATGCTATCTAGCATTCTTTTTTAATTTGGTTTTAAAATGGACTGAAAGTAACTTTACATTAAACACTTATTTTGACTTCAGATATTACTAAAGCTTTAAAACCTGACAGGGCTGGACTGGCCCACAGAGGTGCAGGGGCAAACCCGGAGTGCCCCACTGCCTGAGGACCAAACCCTAATTATACATTATACATAAGTTACATTTTATTGCACATGACTACTGTATGTTGTATTCTCTACAGTGAATTGCTGTTATTAATCTGGTACATGCACTAGTAAGTACAAACTATATATATGTATAAAGGGGCTCAGACCATACACTCTTTCATGATTACCCAAGCCTCTCTGGAGGCTGGCCACACCCTCTCTGGAGGCTGGCCACACCCCTAAGTATGGGCCCCTATCATTGCATTTCCCCGGTGGGCCCTTCATGCCCCAGTCCAACACTGAACCCTGTAGAAATCTCTATAGCACGGTCCTCAGGACCCCACACGGTGCATGTTTTGCAGGTCTCCTCACAGAATCACAAGTGACATAATTAGCTCCACCTGTGGACCTTTTAAAATGTGTCAGTGAGTAATTAATACACCTGCGCACTTGCTGGGTTACCTGCAAAACATGCACAGTGGGGGGTCCTGAGGACCGAGTTTGAGAACCACTGCTCTATAGCAATATACTGTACTTTCTCAGTCAACATAAAACATGTTACTCAAGATTACTACCTCAAGGGCAGAGATGTTTTCTATGGTATGTCCACAAAGGATGGGCCAAAATAATTCCGCCTTCATATGCAATTTATGAATTCCATATTTTGTAACTCTATATACTGCATTTTTTTCTTCAAAACTTACTGTAGTTTATAAATAAACTACGGCTTTGGTGACTTTATTTTTAAATATACTCTACTGACTTAACTAGTTTGGATACAGTGCTTGTTGATCCTAAGTGCACTGCTTGAAACATAGTCTATGCTACTTAATGGAGTGGGGAAGTAATTTCAACAGGTATGCAGTGAAGTTTGGGTCACATGCTATCTCCTTTTGCTAAGTATACACAGTTGTGTTTTAGGTTTATTTAGAGACGATCTTTGTTAAATAAGAAATTGCATATTTGTACATGGTACAACCCGATAATGTATGCAAAGGTGGAGAGAACTGATGCATGGGGCTGAACAAGCCAGAGCAAAATTGAAAATCAAGGTTTTTAGAGTGGAGCCATTTTAAGATGTTAGTGGTTTCCCTTTCCTTCCTTAATTGGTTGATGAGGTAGTAATATGTCAGCCTATCATAGTAAGGGGAGGGATGCTGTGGCTTTAGTTGTCTGGCATTTGGTAATAATGGCTGGCTGGCTAGTTAAGTTGTCAGTTATTCCTTAGTTTGGGGCACTCTCCTTCTCCTGACTAGGCACTTAACACAGCCCATCTGGATGTGCCTAATATCGAAGAAAGGTGAACACCAATGTTTGAGTTCGGAATGCACAACTGTCTAGTTTTATGCTGTCTGTTCTTGCTATTTGCCTCCATACATGGAGGCAGATTTATTAAGGGGTCTATTTACTAAGCCTTGGCTGGAGATAAAGTCGCTGGAGATAAAGTACCAGCCAATCAGCTCCTAACTGCCATGCCACAGGCTGTATTTAAAAAATGACAGTTAGGAGCCGATTGGCTGGTACTTTATCTCCGCTGACTTTATCTTCATCCAAGGCTTAGTAAATAGACCCCTAATAAGTCTTAGAGAGTGATAAAGTGGAGAGAGAGTAAGCACCAGCTAATCAGCTCCAAACTGCCATTTTTCAAACACAGCCTGTAACATGGCAGCTAGGAGTTGATTGGCCGGTACTTAGGAGGAGATGTACTAAGCAGTGATAAAAGTGGAGAAGTGAGCCAGTGGGGAGTGGAGAAGTTGCCCATGGTAACCAATCAGCTGCTCTGTATACTTTTATAGTATACAGATTATAAATCTTATGTCAATGCTGATTGGTTGCCATGGGCAACTTCTCCAATGGCTCACTTCTCCACTGTTTCCACTGCTTAGTACATGTCCCTTTAATCTCTCTCCAAGGCTTTGGGGAGATGAACTAACTGTAATCAATTAAAAGGAAATGTATTTATAAAGTAAAATAAAATGTGACCAATTTTTCAGCCAACTCCTGTTGTCATGTACTTTAATTTATTAGATAAGTGTTGTATATCTTTAAAGGGTATTTCCGCGATAACATCAACTGTTAGTGAGTTTAATATTACTTTACACTTATAATAATTTAGTTTAAAATACTTGAAGCAACAGCTCTTTCTAAACTAATTAAAATGAAGCCTAAACTTTCTATAATTGGGTATGATTTACATGACTGATTTTGCGTTACCTGTCTAAACTGCAGAATGATATATAACAGTGCAACGAGTATGTAATTATAGCAGTTGCTTTCCATAAAGAAGAAATGGAGACTTGCTGAGAATGTTACATGTTATATTACTCTTATTATACATACCTGCTCTTTTCCTTCCATATTGTGTACCACTTAAGGAACTTCTTTGTGCTGTGTAGTTTGGGGTGCAAGCAGTACTGTTGCCCTCTATGTCTTGACACATGCATGGTCACACTAAAACAAAGCACATAATCATTATTATAATTATTATTATAATTATTATTATTAGTAGTAGTAGTAGTAGTAGTAGTAGTAGTAGTAGAAGAAGAGGAAGAGGAGGAGGAAGAAGAAGAAGAAGAAGAAGAAGAAGAAATAAAAAGAATAGCAATAGGTGTTACTATAGGCAATTATAAAGCTGAAGATGCATGCTTTCAAGTTAAAACAGGACTCAACAATGGGTGGGAAGTCGCCGTGGCAATTGACCAAAATGTGTTCTAACCAGTAGTATAGCAATAGTCTGGGGCATCACACTTGGTGGGAGATGTTCTGTAGAGGACAAGTACAGAAGTCGACCAAAGCAACCATTAAGCTCCTGTCTATAATTTCTCATTCTATAAAATTATAGTTTGGTTGCTACGGGCAACTTCTCCACCTGTCATCTATAGAAGGTTTGATACATCTCCCCTTTACTCACCAAGTAAATAACAATATTTAGCAAGAAGGGCCATCAATCTTCAGTAGGAGGAACCATAGTAGAAGGACCAACAACCCTCAATGCCAGTATTGTGTCTATGCTGAGACTCAGGTGCAGCTTCCGCTTCTCCCAGGTTGTGTGTAGTAAGCTGCGTTTTATGCCACACTGTAGGGCCTCTAGCTCACATTGCATTGAGCATACTGTACACGATCCACTGCAAGGCAGGAAGCTGGTTAGCATTACTGCCTCACAGCACTGAGGTCATGGGTTCGATTCCCACTATGGCCCTAACTGTGTGGAATTTGTATATTCTCCCCTTGCTTGTGTTGGCTTCCTCCGGGTACTCCGGTTTCCTCCCACAATCCAAAAATATACTGGTAGGTAAATTGTCTCCCAAAAAAAAAAAATAATTAACCCTAGTGTGTGTGTACATGGGCAGACTAGATGGGCCAATTGGTTCTTATCTGCCGTCAAATTCTATGTTTCTATGTAAGGGATAAGTCTACAAACTACTTCCCATGATCTAGTGTATTCAATACACTGTATTGAACACAGTAGCAGAGTGGAGAGAACTTTGCAGACTGTACCTTTTTGTATTCATTACGGTGTCATCTATTCTTAACATGCAAGGCGGGGCCCCTAAGCATCCAGGCCCCGTAGGAACGGCATCCCATGCAACCATTACAGTTATGCCTTTGCGCTAGCCGTAAAATTGGTCATTGCCTTTCTTATGGTTAAAAAAGACAGACTTGGCGGAGTTAGTTAATATTGATGCAACATTGAAGACTTTAACCTTCATTGATAATGATGATGATAATGATGACGATGAAACAAGATCATCACAATCTATTGCTTACAGATGGAAACATATGTAGCTTACTGGTTTTCTGCTCTAAAATTGATACATATGTACGATTATACATATGTTTGAGTTTACCATCAATGCTCTTCTGAAAATTAGCAAGTTTGTTTTATATGCTAATCATACCTCCCAACATTTGGAGGCTTCAAGGCTGGACTTCAGGCATGCCAAACAGGGGGTGTGGCCTGTTGAAAAGGGGGCGGGCTTCGTGTGAATGATGCTGTCATGAGCCACGCCTCCAATTTTCGTCACAGTGGGGGCACGGCCAGTGCTCTGTAAGTTGCTGGCCATGCCCCCAGTCCCTCTGCCTCACCGGAATAGACGCTGTGCTCATGCGCACAGCATCTATCCACCGCTGCTCTGCTCTGAACTTAGCAGAGCAGCGAGTGACAGGAGCCTCCCAACTGCCCCTCCCCCACCGCAGGACACTGCGGCCCGCGGGAGGGACAGCGGGACAGACCCGCGAAAATCGGGACATTTGGGAGGAATGTGCTTATACAGGCAACCTGTGACTCTTCAGTTTCTGTGGAACTACACACCTCAGCATGCCCTGCCGCAGTTTTAGCATGCCCGAACAGCAAAATTGCGCAGTGCATGCTGGAAGGTGTAGTTGCACAGGTTGCATACCCCTGGCCTATAATATGCAATTTTTTAAATGTATTGCTTTGGAACAGTTAAAATTGTAATGTGTTACATCATAGGAGAAAATGAGGTTCACTCTACAATCCTTACCACTGAAAAAGACAAAAAGAGAGAGTGAGAGAGAGATAAAGCAGAGAAAGAAATAAAGTACCAACTAATCAATTCCTGACTGTTATTTTACAGGCTGTTTTTGAAAAACGACAGAGGCTGATTGGATCATACTTTGATTTGATAAATCTCCCCAAAAGCCATTTAGAATATCAATTAAAAAAATATATATAAATCTTTTTCTTTAATTCGTTATACTGCGGGTGGATAATGGATCAAGTTAGCTTGCAGTATTCTCCCCAGTTGTTATTCCCAAGGTTGGCAGCTACCAGCCACCATCCAGAACTTTTGATACGCAAAAAATGTTTCTTTATTTTTTTCTGCTGGCATGCACCATCAGCCTCTCCGCACAGAGAATAACACTTTCACTGTGCTTGGCTATGTGGCTTCGTGAGTAACAACAAGCCATCACAACTATGTTATTGGCACATTCCAGGCTGCAGGCATACAGTACTGACATGGATTTCTCAGCAATGACAACATTTCTTTGTGACTTGTGTTTGCATCAGTAATTAAACGCTACTGGATTCTACATGTGACCAAACACGTCAACTAGGATTTTGAAATTCGCCCCAAGTTTAAACTGTTAAAAGAATGCCCGCCGTTACTTTTCCTGTCCTATATGTGTGACCAGCTTGCTGCTTCCATTCAAAGGATCACCATGGGGGCCATTCCGAGTTGATCGTAGCTGTGCTAAATTTAGCACAGCTACGATCAGGCACTCAGACATGCGGGGGAACCCGCATGTCAGTGTCGCCCCCCTTTCGCAGAAATGCAAAAGCATAGCACAGTGACGATGCTTTTGCATTTCAGGAGTAACTCCCGGCCAGCGCAGCTCCTGCGGCTGGCCGGGAGAACCTCCTCACTGCCCAGGTCGCAGCGGCTGCGTGTGATGTCACGCAGCCGCCGTGGCCCGCCCCCCCCCCCCCAACGGTCCGGACACGCCTGCGCTGGCCGGACCGCGCCGCCGTCCAGCCCCCTCCCGCCCAGTGACCGCCTCTGCCTGTCAATCAGACAGAGGCGATCTCGACAATACAACGGCCTTCGGCCGCCCAGCATGCGCCGGCGCACTGCGGTGCTGGCGCATGCGCAGATCCGACCCGATTGCTGCGCTGCGATAAACTGCAGCGAGCGATCGGGTCGGAATGACCCCCCACATGTCTTTATTGGGACGGAAATGTAGCACCATCAATATTAGTTTAAATGATGATACCCTCTGTCAACTGTCGTCATCGTCCTCCCCCCCCCCCCCCCCCCCATCCCTGCAAAAAAAACAAGCAAAACACAAGCAGCGGCAGCAACTGCCGCCCACTGGGAATACGTACAGGTATGTATTCCACAGGTATAACACAGTAACTTATCTAAAAATAATGAGACCAGATAAGTACTGGTGGGGCAAAAAGGTCAGTTTTATCTTAAATGTAATTAAATTGTTATTCAATTAAAAATGTATGGTGGCAAATAAATAAGGGCCAATTACTGCACTGACACTCCACCTGTCCGATATTTAACGATGGGGACCTCTCCCAGGGGTGTGGATCATAGGGTCGACGCTAACCAGGTCGACAGTCATTAGGTCGACCACTACTGGTTGACAGTGACTAGGTCGACATCTGAAATAGGTCGACACATCATTAGGTCGAAATGGGATAGGTCAACATGGAAAAAGGTCAACATGAGGGTTTTTTGTGACTTTTTTTTGTAAAGTGACTGGGAACCCCAATTAGTGCGCAGTATCCCCTCGCATGGCTCGCTGTAGGTTACTACAGGTTGAGTATCCCTTATCCAAAATGCTTGGGACCAGGAGTATTTTGGATATGGGATTTTTCCGTATTTTGGAATAATTGCATACCATAATGAGATATTATGGTGATGGGACCTAAGACTAAGCACAGAATGCATTTATGTTACATATACACCTTATACACACAGCCTGAAGGTAATTTTAGCCAATGTTATAATGTACTTTGTGCATTAAACAAAGCTTGTGTACATACACACAATTCATTTATGTTTCATATACACCTTATACACACAGCCTGAAGGTCATTTAATACAATACTTTTAATAACTTTTTGTATTGAACAAAGTTTGTACATTGAGCCATCAGAAAACAAAGGTTTCACTGTCTCAGTCTCACTCAAAAAAGTCTGTATTTCTGAATATTCCGTATTTCGGAATATTTGGATATGGGATACTCAACCTGTATTCCCAATCGTAGTCCATGTGGATCGTAAAGTATGAAACAGATCAAAAGTTTTAAAAAAAAATGAGAAAAACTCATGTCGACCTTTTCATGTGTCGACCTTGGCAATGTCGACCTAGTGACCATGTCAACATATTGGCCATGTCGGCCTAATGCATGTCGACCATTATTGTTCGACTTAATAAGTGTCAACCTAAGTGCTGTCGACATAAAGACCGGATCCCCTCTCCCAGTAGATGGCCCCAAAAAAAATCTGTTTGTTTAAAATCTCAGCAGAAAATAAGATTTTACTCACCGGTAAATCTATTTCTCGTAGTCCGTAGTGGATGCTGGGAACTCCGTAAGGACCATGGGGAATAGACGGGCTCCGCAGGAGACTGGGCACTCTAAAAGAAAGATTAGGTACTATCTGGTGTGCACTGGCTCCTCCCACTATGACCCTCCTCCAGACCTCAGTTAGGATACTGTGCCTGGAAGAGCTGACACAATAAGGAAGGATTTTGAATCCCGGGTAAGACTCATACCAGCCACACCAATCACACCGTATAACTCGTGATACTACACCCAGTTAACAGTATGAAATATAACTGAGCCTCTCAACAGATGGCTCAACAATAACCCTTAGTTAGGCAATAACTACATACAAGTATTGCAGACAATCCGCACTTGGGATGGGCGCCCAGCATCCACTACGGACTACGAGAAATAGATTTACCGGTGAGTAAAATCTTATTTTCTCTGACGTCCTAGTGGATGCTGGGAACTCCGTAAGGACCATGGGGATTATACCAAAGCTCCCAAACGGGCGGGAGAGTGTGGATGACTCTGCAGCACAGAATGAGAGAACTCAAGGTCATCCTCAGCCAGGGTATCAATTTTGTAGAATTTAGCAAACGTGTTTGCCCCTGACCAAGTTGCAGCTCGGCAAAATTGTAAAGCCGAGACCCTTCGGGCAGCCGCCCAAGATGAGCCCACTTTCCTCGTGGAATGGGCTTTTACTGATTTAGGATGCGGCAATCCAGCCGCAGAAAGCTCCAGCTGAATTGTGCTACAAATTCAGCGAGCAATAGTCTGCTTAGAAGCAGGAGCACCTATTTTGTTGGGTGCCTACAGGATAAAAAGCGAGTCAGTTTTCCTGACTCCAGCCGTCCTGGAAATATAAATTTTTAAGGCCTGACTACGTCCATTAACTTGGAATCTTCCAAGTCCCTAGTAGCCGCAGGCACTACAATAGGTTGGTTCAAGTGAAAAGCTGATACCACCTTAGGGAGAAACTGGGGACGAGTCCTCAATTCTGCCCTATCCATATGGAAAATCAGATAAGGGCTTTTACATGACAAAGCCGCCAATTCTGACACACGCCTGGCCGAAGCCAAGGCCAATAACATGACCACTTTCCACGTGAGATATTTCAAATCCACAGTTTTAAGTGGCTCAAACCAATGTGATTTTAAGAAACTCAACACCACGTTGAGATCCCAAGGTGCCACAGGAGGCACAAAAGGGGGCTGAATATGTAGCACTCCCTTTACAAATGTCTGAACTCCAGGCAGTGAAGCCAGTTCTTTCTGGAAGAAAATCGACAGAGCCGAAATCTGGACCTTAATGGAACCCAATTTTAGGCCCATAGTCACCCCTGACTGTAGGAAGTGCAGAAAACGACCCAGCTGAAATTCCTCTGTTGGGGCCTTCCTGGCCTCACACCACGCAACATATTTTCGCCAAATACGGTGATAATGGTTTGCGGTTACTTCTTTCCTGGCTTTTATCAGCGTAGGAATGACTTCTTCCGGAATGACCTTTTGCTTTAGGATCCGGAATTCAACCGCCATGCCGTCAAACGCAGCCACGGTAAGTCTTGGAACAGACGGGGCCCCTGCTGTAGCAGATCCTGTCTGAGCGGTAGAGGCCATGGGTCCTCTGATATCATTTCTTGAAGTTCTGGGTACCAAGCTCTTCTCGGCCCATCCGGAACCACGAGTATCGTTCTTACTCCTCGTTTTCGTTTATTCTCAGTACCTTTGGTATGAGAGGCAGAGGAGGGAATACATAAACCGACTGGTACACCCACGGTGTCACTAGAGCGTCCACAGCTATTGCCTGAGAGTCCCTTGACCTGGCGCAATATCTAGTTTTTTGTTTAGGCGGGACGCCATCATGTCCACCTGTGGCCTTTCCCAACGGTTTACCAACAGTTGGAAGACTTCTGGATGAAGTCCCCACTCTCCCGGGTGTAGGTCGTGTCTGCTGAGGAAGTCTGCTTCCCAGTTGTCCACTCCCGGAATGAACACTGCTGACAGTGCTAAGACGTGATTTTCCGTCCATCGGAGAATCCTTGTGGCTTCTGCCATCGCCATCCTGCTTCTTGTGCCGCCCTGTCGGTTTACATGGGCGACTGCCGTGATGTTGTCTGATTGGATCAGTACCGGCTGGTTTTGAAGCAGAGGCCTTGCCAGACTTAGGGCATTGTAAATGGCCCTCAGTTCCAGAATATTTATGTGTAGGGACGACTCCTGACTTGACCAAAGTCCTTAGAAATTTCTTCCCTGTGTGAATGCCCCCCAGCTTCGAAGGCTGGCATCCGTGGTTACCAGGACCCAGTCCTGTATTCCGAATCTGCGGCCCTCTTGAAGATGAGCACTCTGCAGCCACCACAGTAGAGATACCCTCGTCCTTGGAGACAGGGTTATCAGCCGATGCATCTGAAGATGCGATCCCGACCACTTGTCCAAGAGGTCCCACTGAAAGGTTCTTGCATGGAACCTGCCGAATGGAATTTTGCTTCGTAAGAAGCTACCATTTTTCCCAGGACTCGTGTGCAGTGATGCACCGATACCTGTTTTGGTTTCAGGAGGTCTCTGACTAGAGATGACAGCTCCTTGGCTTTCTCCTGCGGGAGAAACACTTTTTTCTGTTCTGTGTCCAGAACCATCCCCAGGAACAGTAGGCGTGTGGTAGGAACCAGCTGTGACTTTGGAATGTATAGAATCCATCCGTGCTGTTGTAGCACTTCCCGAGATAGTGCTACTCCGACCAACAACTGCTCCTTGGACCTCGCCTTTATAAGGAGATCGTCCAAGTACGGGATAATTAAAACTCACTTTTTTCGAAGGAGTATCATCATTTCTGCCATTACCTTGGTAAAGACCCTTGGTGCCGTGGACAGTCCAAACGGCAGTGTTTGGAATTGGTAATGGCAATCCTGTACCACAAATCTGAGGTACTCCTGGTGAGGATGGTAAATGGGGACATGTAGGTAAGCATCCTTGATGTCCAGGGATACCATGTAATCCCCCTCCTCCAGGCTTGCAATAACCGCCCTGAGCGATTCCATCTTGAACTTGAATTTATTTTATGTATGTGTTCAAGGATTTCAAATTTAAAATGGGTCTCACCGAACCGTCCGGTTTCGGTACCACAAACAGTGTGGAATAGTAACCCCGTCCTTGTTGAAGTAGGGGCACCTTGACTATCACCTGCTGGGAATACAGCTTGTGAATTGCCTCTAGCACAGCCTCCCTGCCTGAGGGAGTTGTCGGCAAGGCAGATTTGAGGAAACGGCGGGGGGGAGACGCCTCGAATTCCAGCTTGTACCCCTGAGATACTACTTGAAGGATCCAGGGATCCACCTGTGAGCGGGCCCACTGATCGCTGACATTTTTGAGGTGGCCCCCCACCGTACCTGGCTACGCCTGTGGAGCCCCCGCGTCATGCGGTGGACTCAGAGGAAGCGGGGGAAGAATTTTGATTCTGGGAACTGGCTGACTGGTGCAGCTTTTTGCCTCTTCCCTCGTCTCTGTGCAGAAAGGAAGCGCCTTTGACCCGCTTGCTTTTCTGAAGCCGAAAGGACTGTACCTGATAATACAGTGCTTTCTTAGGCTGTGAGGAAACCTGAGGTAAAAAAATTTCTTCCCAGCTGTTGCTGTGGATACGAGGTCCCAGAGACCATCCCCAAACAATTCCTCACCCTTATAAGGCTCTATGTGCCTTTTAAAGTCAGCATCACCTGTCCAGTGTCGGGTCTCTAATACCCTCCTGACAGAATGGACATTGCATTAATTCTGGATGCCAGCCGGCAAAATATCCCTCTGTGCATCCCTCATATATAAGACGACGTCTTATGTTCGCAAAATAGTATCCCTGTTTGACAGGGTTACAGACCACGCTGCAGCAGCACTATCTGCAGGTCTCAGTCTAGTACCTGAGTGTGTAAATACAGACTTTAGGATAGCCTCCTGCTTTTTATCAGCAGGTACCTTCAAAGTGGCCGTATCCTAAGACGGCAGTGCCACCTTTTTTGACAAACGTGTGAGCGCCTTATCCACCCTAGGGGATATCTCCCAGCGTAACTTATCCTCTGGCGGGAAAGGGTACGCCATCAGTAACTTTTTAGAAATTACCAGTTTCTTATCGGGGGAACCCACGCTTTTTCACACTTCATTCACTCATTTGATGGGGGAACAAAACACTGCCTGCTTTTTCTCCCCAAACATAAAACCCTTTTTTAGTGGTACTTGGGTTAATGTCAGAAATGTGTAACACATTTTTTATTGCCGGGATCATGTAACGGATGTTCCTAGTGGATTGTGTATATGTCTCAACCTCGTCGACACTGGAGTCAGACTCCGTGTCGACATCTGTGTCTGCCATCTGAGGGAGCGGGCGTTTTTGAGCCCCTGATGGCCTTTGAGACGCCTGGGCAGGCGCGGGCTGAGAAGCCGGCTGTCCCATAGCTGTTACGTCATCCAGCCTTTTATGTAAGGAGTTGACACTGTCGGTTTATACCTTCCACCTATCCATCCACTCTGGTGTCGGCCCCACAGGGGGCGACATCACATTTATCGGCATCTGCTCTGCCATCACATAAGCCTCCTCATCAAACGTGTCGACACAGCCGTACCGACACACCGCACACACACACAGGGAATGCTCTGACTGAGGACAGGACCCCACACAGCCCTTTGGGGAGACAAAGAGAGAGTATGCCAGCACACACCAGAGCGCTATATAATTTTGGGATTAACACTATATTGAGTGAATTTTTCCCAATAGCTGCTTGTATATACAATATTGCGCCTAAATTTTGTGCCCCCCCTCTCTTTTTAACCCTTTGAGCCTGAAAACTACAGGGGAGAGCCTGGGGAGCTGTATTTCAGCTGCACTGTGAAAAGAAAATGGCGCCAGTGTGCTGAGGGAGAAGCCCCGCCCCTTTTTCAACTGACTTTCTCACGCTTTTTCTGGAATACTGGCAGGGGTAATTTTACATCTATATAGCCTCTAGGACTATATATGATGTAGATTTGCCAGCCAAGGTGTCATATTGCCCTCAGGGCGCCACCCCTAGCGCCCTGCACCCTCAGTGACCGGAGTGTGAAGTGTGCATGAGGAGCAATGGCGCACAGCTGCAGTGCTGTGCGCTACCTTGGTGAAGACCGAAGTCTTCTGCCGCCGATTTTCCGGACCTCTTCTTGCTTCTGGCTCTGTAAGGGGGACGGCGGCGCGGCTCCGGGAACGAACACCAAGGCCAGTTCCATGCAGATCCCTCTGGAGCTAATGGTGTCCAGTAGCCTAAGAAGCCCAAGCTAGCTGCAAGCAGGTAGGTTCGCTTCTTCTCCCCTTAGTCCCTCGATGCAGTGAGCCTGTTGCCAGCAGGTCTCACTGTAAAATAAAAAACCTAAAATAAACTTTCTTTCTAGGAGCTCAGGAGAGCCCCTAGTGTGCATCCAGCTCGGCCGGGCACAGAAATCTTACTGAGGTCTGGAGGAGGGTCATAGTGGGAGGAGCCAGTGCACACCAGATAGTACCTAATCTTTCTTTTAGAGTGCCCAGTCTCCTGCGGAGCCCGTCTATTCCCCATGGTCCTTACGGAGTTCCCAGCATCCACTAGGACGTCAGAGAAATATATGATCGTTTTTCTAAAAGTGTAATGAGGGAGATGTATGAAAGCTTGGAGAGAGATAAAGTACCAGTCATTCAGCTCTTGTCATTTTTCAAACAGAGGCTATAAAATCACAGATGCTGATTGGTTGGTATTCTAATCTCTTTCTTGCTACTTTATCTCTCTCAGGGTCGGACTGGCCCACAAAGGTACAGGGGAAACCCCTGATGGGTCCCACTGCCTGGGGGCTCATCCCCTCCTCTAGGGATCAGCTTCTACAATGTGCATTTGAATTATACATTATAAATGTGTTAGATTATATTGCACAGGACTATGGTGCATTTTCTACAGTGCATTGCTGCACCATTATCATGCATGCGCTAGCAGTGTTTACTATATATATTTATCAAGGGGCCCAGACCATGCACTCTGTAATGGTTAGCCAAGCTTCTGTGGTGGCTGGCCACACCCCCTCTGGAGGCTGGCCATTCCGCTACACATGGGCCCTACCACTGCATTCCCCCGGTGAGCCCTTCATGCCCTAGTCCGACACTGATCTCTCTCCAAACTTTGATACAGCTACCCCTGAGAGCAGGGCCGGATCTTGACCTTGTGGCGCCCTTGGTGAAAAAAATAGGGGCGTGGCTTCATGGAAGTATTGCCTCCAGTACTGTGCCCCCTGTAGAGTTGTGCCCCCAGTAATATTGCCCCCAGTAGTGTGCCCCCTGTAGAGTTGTGTCCCCAGTAGTATTGCCCCCCAGTACTGTGCCCCCTGTAGAGTTGTGCCCCCAGTAATATTGCCCCAGCAGTGTGCCCCCAGTAGTATTGCCCCCAGTACTGTGCCCCCTGTAGAGTTGTACCCCCTATAGAGTTGTGCCCCAAGTAATATTGCCCCCAGTAGTGTGCCCCCAGTAGAATTGTGCCCCCAGTAGTATTGCCCCCAGTACTGTGCCCCCTGTAGAGTTGTGCCCCCAGTAATATTGCCCCAGCAGTGTGCCCCCTGTAGAGTTGTGCCCCCAGTAGTATTGCCCTCAGTACTGTGCCCCCTGTAGAGTTGTACCCCCTATAGAGTTGTGCCCCCAGTAATATTGCCCCCAGTAGTGTGCCCCCAGTAGAATTGTGCCCCCAGTAGTATTGCCCCCAGTACTGTGCCCCCTGTAGAGTTGTGCCCCCTAGTTGCGCCGCTTACAAAAATTTTTTTTAAATACAATCCCCACTCCTGCTTCCCAACAGCTGATGCCCTCTGTCTACGGCCGCTGGCGCCGCTCCTTGGATCAATGGGAGAGACGTCATGACGTCTCTCCCATAGCACTGCATAGACACTAGAGGTCAATTATGACATCTAGGGTCTATGTGCCACTCCCACAATGCAGTGCGGTGCGCGATGACTTCATCGCGCACCGCATCTACACAGCACCGGGTGGCACCAGTAGCGGATCTTGCCACGGCAGCGGCGCCCTCCGGAAGGTGACGCCCCCCGTGCAAAAATCCTGTTTGCCCGTAGCAAGATCCACTACTGCCTGAGAGTGATAATATAGGTCAAGTACAATATTCCTTGTTTGAAACACACAAAAAAAAACTAAATGGAACCTTTGAACCCTTATAGGTTATTATATGCTGCTCACAAGCTTTAAAAATATTTGAAACTGTACTCTTTCAATATTGTTCCTCCATTAATATCAGAACGTTGATCTCTATTCAGGCATTTCTTGCATTTCATTTTCTCTTTCTTTTTTTTTTTTAACCAATTGTAAACTATATTTTAATTGCTTGAAAAGCAAAGCTGGCCTATTAATAGCTTCCAGGTTTTAAAAGTTTACATAGGATCACTCAATCTTAAACTTGAGCAGCTTATATTACGCAGAAACAGATCTGCCAAATGGTTTGCCTTCTTTATTTTCATAAAAACATGAATACAATATTTTGGGTGTTTTCTTCGTTCATTTTTCTGTCTTGTAATTCTAGACACTGTGAGAGATCCAGGAACATCAAAGTTTTTATTGGAAAACACAAAATTAATTTCAGGGCGCGGAAACTAGAGCCTTAGGGTTGAAGAAAATGCAAATATTTCCAGTAGAACCTGATATTGTATGGAAGAGTATTAATGTGGCTCAGTGATAATCACTTTGGTAACTTACGCCCAATACAGAAAGTTATATCTGTAATCAGTAGAACATATTAGATTATTGGTAAACAAGCTATTCTGTGGAAGCACAGAAGAGAACAGCAGCGGGATGTAATGGAGTATGAGATCACCGGAGGTGCGGGATACTGGCCGGTGTCAACAGTTTTTTTTAAAGGGGCAAACACAAGGTAAAACCATACCTTGTAAGTGACTCCATTACATCCTGCTGCTAGAGAGGAATTCAATTGTGGGTGAAGGGGGGTGGATTGCCATTGCCGCAGTGTTTAAATGCCGGCAATTGCAGCCCAATTTGCCCCATTTGCCTTGCCTAATTCACCTTAAAGTGTTCGCTACCCTTTGGGGTAGTAAACACTTTTGAGAGAGATCCCGCCACCAAAAAGTGGGGTGGGTGGTTCGGGAAATCAGCAGGGCAAACAAGTCACCAGCAATTGAATACCGCCCCATAGGTTGGTTCCCTATGTATAATTATCACAACAAAATGTACCTCTCTAAAGGGACAATTCATCAATGTGAATAGGCCTGTTAAACATATGGGCATAGTAGTTCTTTATAGATGGCATTGCCTATAGAAGCCTATGAGCGTCTAACAGCAAAGTGGACCGGGGAAAGAGTGGTAGGATCCCGCCCTGACAGTGGGCATTAGCGCACGTGCAGGCAGCTGCATATTACTTCACCTGAGTCATAAACCCGTTATCACAAAAACTGGTATTTGTTGTTCCCAGAGTAGAATCAGGAGTGTCTTGGTTGACAGCACTATGATGCAGGAACTGTTGAGGATGGATATAGGTCTTTCTCATAGGTCAAGTCGACACGTAAGATGCAGGAATAGCACTAGGAAGACAGTCCTGGAGCACACAGGAATGAAATAGCTGGAATAGCTAGACGACTAGATCAGATAGGACTGATAGCTGCAGGAGAATATGACCGGGCTGGAACCGGATTGATGATACAGTTGAGGACTGGACCGGACTGTGCCAAATAACTGGAACAGCAGAGGACTGGACCCGACTGAGCCGGATAACAGGAACAGCTGAGGACTGGACTGCGCCAGATAACTAGGACAGCTGAGGACTGCGCCAGACTGCGACTGGTCTGACGTATAGCCGGTTTACTGGTAGATTCTAGCCAAACTGGACTGGCAGAGTACAGAACCAGGCGGGGACCAGATTAGCTTCTTAGCCAGGCTGGGATTGGCGCAGTATAGAACCAGGCTGGGACCGGATTTGCTTCATATCCAGACTGGACTGGCTGAGTACAGTTCTGGGCTGGGAACGCATGAGGTTCTTAGCCTACTGATATGTTTTATTTATTTTTGTAGTCTGGGAGAAAACTATAGTAACTAGAGAAATCCCCCACACAGAGGGACAACATAAAAACAGATAGGACACTATTTCACAATCAAACATAAGGGGTTATTCAGAGTTGGTCACAGATTTTGCTATTCGTAGCAGAAAAACTGCGCCCACTCAAATCACATGCTGAAGGCCTTCCAGCACAGGGTAAGTCTCTGCACCGCGATGCTACCGCAATTCAAATGAGACCGCATCGCAAAAACTGCAAATAGAGGTTGCATGGCTGCATAGGCAGGGGCACCGCTGCCATGTTTCCAATCACAGGAAACGCAGGCGACGTCATCGGCAGGCCCATAAATGGCTATGACGTAGCTGCATTTCCCGCCACCTTCACCCACCCCTCAAGGCTGCATCGCTGCCGCTGGATGCCTGTCGCCTGTCAATCATGATGCAAATGCATCCTTCCTTCATCATGATAGCGGGCACACTGCAGCTGAAAGTCGGCTGTTTGTGATTTTCAAGATCCATGGTCAGCAATGCTAAACACTATGCCACTGTGCTGCCTCAGCTAATTTTGAGGGGGGAAAACGGTTGAGAAAAATCATCATCATTGCTTTAAAAGTATTCCCAGAAAAACTTTTGTAGAAGACATTTGGCTTTAGTATAATCATAAGGAAGCCGCACACCAGCTGTGCCTGACCAAATGTAGGTCATCTGCAGTCAAACATTTGGGAGAACTAGCACAGCAACAGGAACTGCAAAAGGCAATCTATAAAGTAAACAGCTCGGTCATTAATTTTCATTTGCAAGATGTGCCGGCGAATTTGCACTTTCTCCATTTAATGTGGATTATCTGATTTGGTGTCTTCTATTACCGCAATCCTACAGCTATCACACATGTATTGTCTGCTGCTGAGTAACAGGATGTGCCAGTTTGTTCTACCTATTCACTTTGTTGCGCTGCGTTTTTGTATGGAAGCTCGCGTTTCACGGTTCCTTCCAAACAATCAATACAAAGTGTTGTATAAAGTTTCATAATACAATGCACATCAAAGGCATCACTGAAGTTTCACAACCCATGATACTGTGATGAAAGAAATCTCTATTTAGTTTATAGAACTCACTGCATAAAAAGCTGTATGTGTCCTGAATGGCTTTATCTGGTATGCCTCATTGCATTTTATAATAGTTTACTCAATAGTTTTTCTCTTATGGGTGGTCATTCCGAGTTGTTCGCTCGCTAGCAGTTTTTAGCAGCCGTGCAAACGCTATGCCCCCTCCCACTGGTGTATTTTAGCTTAGCAGAAGTGAGAACGAAAGGATCGCAGAGCGGCTACAAAAATTTTTTGTGCAGTTTCAGAGTAGCTTCAGACTTACTCAGCGCTTGCGATCACTTCAGACTATTCAGTTCCTGTTTTGATACCACGAACACGCCCTGCGTTCGCCCAGCCACGCCTGCGTTTTTCCTGGCACGCCTGCATTTTTTTCGAACACTCCCTGAAAACTCTCAGTTGACACCTAGTAACGCCCACTTCCTGTCAATCACTCTGCGGCCAGCAGTGCGACTGAGAAGCTTCGCTAGACCTTGTGTGAAACTACATCGTTCTTTGTAATAGTACGCATGCACAGAAGTGACTTTTTTTGCCTGATCGCTGCGCAGCGAACGAAAGCAGCTAACGAACAACTCGGAATGACCCCCCTAGACGTGATTTTAACTTGAACATATTGCACAAAATCAATGGTAACTATGTCTGCAAGCAAGAGAAAACAAATAAATTGTAGCTGGGATAAAGGCGGGACAGGTGGGAGGTATGGTCATGGGGGACATGCATCAAGCCTTGGAGAAAGATAAAGTAGAGAATTTGGCCAAAGCAACCAATCAGCGGCTGTCTGACCATGCTAGATAAATGACAGTTACATGCTGATTGGTTGCTTTGCACAACTCCTCCACTTTATCTCTCTCCAAGGCAAAATCGTGTCATCGTGGTCTCACCCCCTGTCTCACAATGCCAGTAATATTGGCATTGTGTGGTGGGGGCGGGGTCATGATAATGAGGTCATGCAGACACGCCCCCAAAGTACCGCCCCTTATTCAGCATCACGTTCTCCCACCATGCTGTGCCGCACCCCATGCTGTGCAGACTTGGCTGCCTCGCTAGAATGTCAGAAAGCCCAAGAAGAAAAGGCCCATGTGCAGGCTCAGTCTGGGCCCCCTCCTCTCTAGCTAGGTATTAGGGTCCCTAGGGGACCCTAGCGCTGCCCCAGAGTCTACAGCGCATGTGCAGTTCTCCAGGAAAATGGCACGGCAGCAAAATAACTGGGAATATGACACCGTGCCATTTTCCCAATGATTTTTCTACTGCGCTGCTGCTGCGCCGCAGGACTCCAGAGGTTAAGTATTAAAAATAATTGGTGTAGAGTGTGCGGGGTAGGCCCCCCCGGGGGTCCGTGTGCACCGCACACACTGCAATCATTATTAATACGCCAGTGTCGGCAAGTATGTAAATGCTTTTTACCATATCGATCTGAATTTTACACAGTTTTTCTTAGAAGATATAGTGATCTCTTATTGTAGCATACTGGGTGGCACTGAGGTCTTGAATTACATTCCCACCTAGGCCCTATCTGTGCAGAGTTTGTATGTTCTCATGTCTGTGTGGTTTTCCTCTGAGTGCTCCAGTTTGATTTGATTCTGACTATATTAACCCATGTATGTATGAGTGTGTGTACACGTGGTAGGGAATATAGAATGTAAGCTCCACTGGGACAGAGACTGATGTGAGTGACTTTGGGGGTATCCTATTACCCGCAGTAATTTGCTGTACAAACAAAATGGGGTTTTATTGTGATGGTGAATTCATCTATCCAATTAGAGCCTGGTGATTTTGTGCGGCAAATGACCCTGTATCGCACATAAACACAAAGGGTCCGCAAAAATGCCACAGACCTATGTTCTTTCGCGGCACCTATCGCGGGAAAAAAATGGTAATTTAACGGGCATTTAATTAGCCTTCCATAAGCGCCAGCTGCGGGGATAATAGGATAGCACCCGTCGCGCCAATTAGCTGCAATAAATTTCTGAGGCTAATTGGATACCGCAATAAATATTAAATACCAAATCATTCCGCAGTGGAATGTGTGTGTGCTATATAAATAACTGTTAATAAACATGCTGGATTACGTACAGAATATGTTTTTATTTAGGTCAATCTAATGGGAAAATATGCAAAATATAGGAACATTCTGCTTTTTTTGTATCATTTACACAGCACAAACCCATTAATTTCCCGGTTATAATCAGTTCTCTGGAGAATTATGGAACCAAATTTGTTTCTTTGTTTTAAATTTAAAGGAATGAAACGCTGGGTCCACAATAAACTTATTAGACTTTTGCTTGAATTGTCTAAATTGCAGTTCGTTAATGGTTGCTATGGTTATGGAGCAGATTTGCACCTTTGTACCATGTTGGTAAGTACCAATCTCTCAAGCTATATTTGAGTGCAATATTTTCATAACAAAATCGAAATTAAAAACAAACTACAACCTGTTTCACAAATGTCGAAGAAAACGTGTGTCATCCACTAGCTTATCTTGGCATAAGATTTTATTTACATTTATAATTAAGTAATATTTTGCAGAGTGTAATTTGTAGCAAGTGACTACTCCCTTTCCCAGTAAGAAAACAGGTGCTGTCTGTCTCAGTCTTCTCCCTCTGGCTTGATCCTGGCACCCGTGAAGTTTAAAAGGAAAACATCACTGTCATCTAATACAATGTAAAGGCTATATGTGTCACACAAAGGGATCTCCCAGCTGCTTTAATTCCACTGTTCAAAATTACCTTGAAATTATATATACTCCTGGTGGCACTTCATGGACTTTCAATCAAACAAGAAAAGATGGGAAAATGTATTATCCAATGTTTCAGCTTATTAACAAACTATCTTCTGGTATCCCTGATGACAGTTTGTAAATAAACCAAAAGGTTGGATAATACAATCTGCTATATTTTCTTGTTTGCTTGAATGTCCATCAAGGGATAAGAATGTGCATTATGCTATTAGGTACTTTAGAGGAGAGCCAGACATAAATGTGCATTATATATATATATATATATATATATATATATATATATATATATATATATAGTGTATATACCCAAAATACAGTTGCACATGCACACTTTAGGCACTCTGACAATTATTAAACATCTATTGAACACTACAATACTATATATTCTCTTTAAAAAAATGATTGTTAATTTAGTTAGTTTAAGAACCTAGTTTAAAGTGTACCCTTCATGTGGCATTAATCAAAATCCACAGGAGTACAATCAAGCAATTTAGTAGGAAGTAGTAGCCGTACTGCTGCTCTGGGGGAGCAATTCAGGGAGTACACCCCAGTGCCCTGTAGCTACTAGCACCCCACTCTTCTGTTTTGTCATTGCTAGGGGAAACAGCAGCTGGAGTTTTTAATGTCAACAGTTTTCTGTCTGCAGTGTCAGACTGGGGCATGTAGGGCCCACCGGGGGAATACAGTGGTATGGGCCCATGTTTAAGGGTGTGGCCAGTCTCTAGATTGGGTGTGCCCAGCCGCCACATTGGTTTGCCTACCCATTTTACATGCATTGGTCCCCTAGATAAATATATACAGTAAATACTGCAGTGCATGCATGATAATGTACTAGATTAGTTAACAGCACAGTCTGGAACCTGATCCCTAGAGAAGGGGGTGGGCCCCCAGGCAGTAGGGCCCACCGGTGGTTTCCCCTGTACCCCTGTGTGCCAGTCCAACCCTGTCTGTCTGTCACAATGAACAAACAAGAGCATTGGAAGCTGTTAGCTAGATGCCCCTTACAGCTCCTGATAGATCTCCAGCAGGTAAGGAGCAGAGCTGGGTCCCAGGCAGGTATTGGTCAGGTAGTATGACGAGAGCAGTGATATACATTAGACTCAAGGATGGCCTCTCTAACAAAACTATATTAGCTATACAGTCACCACCAAAATGTATTCTGCTTTATATACTATGGCTGAGGTAGGTGGTATCTGGATGATAGATAGCCAGTGTCTAGTTAGACAGTCAATAGATAGACACCATATGTTAGACAGACATTAGGTCGACAGGATCAAAAGGTCGACATGAAAAAGGTAGGCAGTACAAGAGGTCAACAGGGTCAAAAAGTCAACATGAAAATGGTCAACATAAAAAAGGTAGACATAGGGTTTTTTAAAAATTTGACATGTTTTTGGACTATTTCATACCTTCTCTATCCATGTCGGCATAGAGTTGGGTACAAATATTGTGGCGAGCGCAGCGAGCCCCACGAGGGAATGCCCTTCTACAATTGGGGGTCCCAGATGACAAAACTATCCGCGCAAACCACAAAAATGCAAAAAAAAAAATGGTGTCTACCTTTTTTTTTGTGTCGACCATTTTCATGTCGATTTTTTGACCTTGTTGACCTTTTGAACCTGTTGACCTTTTGTACTGTCTATCTTTTTCATGTCGACCTTTTGCCCCCTGTCGACCTTCTTACCCTGTCGACCTATTGTCTGTCTAACATGTGGTGTGTATCTATTGACTGTCTAACTAGACACTGTCTGTATCTATCATCCCACACCCGAGGTAGGTCAGGACCCTGATTATCAGGTTGCAGTGTACTGGATCTAAATAAGATTGAGATATGCCCAGACTGAGGCAATGTCTCCCCGTACATTTATATGTTGCAGTAATGAATATTAGTTAATATCAAATAATAGTTTTATGTCTCAGCAATGTCACTAGTTCCTAGTGAAGTCATAGGTCGTCTACTGAAAATCCCTGATTCAGACCACAAATATTGCTGCTTCTACAGCGTAGTAATTAGGTACAATTTAGGTGCAGTAAGTATTTATAGCCTAAAGGTGTCACTGCTGAGGCTGGAGGAAAGGTTTGGCTGCAAACTATGTTGGAGATTTATCAATGCTTGGAGAGATAAAGTGGAGAGAGATAAAAGTACCAACCAATCACCCCCCTAATTGCCATGTTACAGGCGGTGTTTGAAAAATGACAGGAGCTGATTAGTTGGTAGTTTATCTCTCCCCACTTTAACTCTCTCCAAGCTTTGATAAATCTCACCCTAATAATTGTGTAGTAGTATATATAATTATTTGCCCTGAGGCTGGAAGGCAATCGTATTGGCGTACTGATGTTGTCTAATGATGTGGCAGGAGATGGTCCTGTTCTATCACTAGGAAACCTAAGCAGTCACCTAGGCTGGAAGGGTTTAGGGAGGTGCCTAAATCACGGAAAAATAACATACTGCTAAATGTTGGTAATGGTAAGGGAGCGCCAGACACCCAAGAGGATTAGCCACTGCTCCATACAATATCGGAAGGATGTGCATGTGCGCAGGTCAGCGTATCATAGGGAGCAAGTTGGTCCAATGCAGAGCTCCACTGAAACCTACAGAGCAATTGTAATATATATCCCCTCATTTACCTAAGGGTAAGGCTGATGTTATTATATATGCAGCCACAATGTCCATGTGTGTGTATGTATGTTTGATGCATCCTGTCAAATGGATATGCTGATGAAGTGTTAGATACAATCTGCTAAAGACTGTATCTAATAAACTGCTAAATATGTTATATTTGCAGAATAAACTATTTTGGTCCATTTTGCATATAGCCCAAAAGGTTGAACTGATCCTTTAAATGGAACCAAAACCGGACATTGTAAGCGCTATAGGAAGTATATATTAAAAAACATGCTACATAGAATTCTTCATACACAGAGCTGAAACAGCAGCCTAACGAGTAGTAGTTAGTTACTGTGAATCACGATGGGGTAAATTTACTAAGATGGGAGTTCGATTTAACCCTACAGATTCTACTTCTCTTTTATCTAGCACCTTCTAGAAGATAATACCCGTAATCTGATTGGTTGCTATGGGCAACAGCCATCTAAAATAGAACTCCCATCTTAGTAAATTTACCCCAGTGACTGAAAAAGGGGTTACAACAGACTTAGGGGTACATTTACTAAGCAGTGATAAGAGCGGAGAAGTGAGCCAGTGGAGAAGTTACCCATGGCAACCAATCAGCACTGAAGTAACATCTATAATTTGCATACTATAAAATGATACAGAGCTGCTGATTGGTTGATGGAGATATTACTCCACTGGCTCACTTCTCTGCTCTTATCACTGCTTAGTAAATGTACCCCTTAGGGGTCTATTTACTAAGCCTTCTGTGGAGATAAAGTGAACAAAGATAAAGTACCAGCCAATCAGCTCGTAACTGTCATTTTTCAAACCCAGCCTGTGACATGGCAGTTAGGAGCTGATTGGCTGGTAATTTACCTCCGTCCACTTTATCTCCATCCACTGCTTAGTAAATAGACCTCAGAGTCTGACGACCAGAGAACAACAGATTTATATAACAAGCAGCAGCATCATACTCAAGAAAATAAATGGAAAATAGAAGGTCATTTTTGAGTATACATATTACAAAATGGTTTGGTTTGCATTGCTATAACTAGCATATGTATAGCAAGTTCAAGCTAAACTTTCATTTTAAGAATTTAGTTATTAATAAGAATACATTTCATTGTTTGTTTTTTTTCCTTGAAAGCCACTTACTCTAGCTAATATAGCTGAGTTCCAATCCCAGGACTCCTGTATACTGCACAATACCCCCTTCCTGGCCAAATAATAGAACACGATGCTAAAATTATTTTCTGGCTTTAAGACCCTTACCTTAAAAATGATAAGTACTTATATATTGCATATCTGTAAATTTAAGTTAGATGTACGTAGACTTGAGTAAAGAGAACAAGATATATCACCAAGTAAGACTGACTGATGTGAAGGAGTCTTTTAGAGATAACGTGGACCAAAGCACACATCAGACCCTAACTAGTAAAATAATATATTTTAGCCACATTGTTGTGATACTGTCCCTTTGAAGCTATTTTAGATAAGTAAACATTCTTATTTTAAAAATGGATAAAGTTAATATCCCATAATATGTACAAAATTAAATGCTATATTTTTTCTATGTGTTTCTAGCAAGTGTTTGTTCTCAGATTCAGTGTCCTACTAATATAGCTGAGTTCCATCCTGATACTGCACAACAACCCCCTTTATGGTAAAATAAATTGAAAATGATGTGAAAATTATTACTTGGCTATAAAACAGTCACTTTAAAAAATGTGATGTACTTATATTTTTTTGTGTATCTGTAAATTTAAGTTGGATGTTCTTAAACTCGAGTGAAAAGAACAAGATGTATCACCATGTAAGACTGACTGATGTGAATGAGTCTTTTAGAGATAAAGTAGACCCAAGCACACATCAGACCCTAACCAGTAAAATAATATATTTTAACAACATTGTTGTGATACTGTCCCTTTGAAGCTATTTTAGACATGGGGACCACCTTCTTTTAAAATTAATCATTTTAATCTCCCATGATATGCACAACATGAAATGCTAGACTGTATTTGTTTTGTGGGCAAATGTTTGTTCTTGGATTCACAGTGCCTACTAATAGCAGAATGCAGAACTGGGAGATTTGCAGAATTTGTAGAAATGAAGGTGTATACAAGGGGAAATAAAAGTAATTTTACTTAACGATCACCGTGATATCGTAACTTAGTGATGAGCATTATAGAAGCTTTTAGCATCACCACCTAACTGAAACAGTGGGTCTTTAATAAGCATTTAAATGGTACTTTATAATTACTAGAACAATGTCTATCATCCTTATTGTTTATAACATGATAGAAGCTCAAATTTCATTGTTTTAGGTATAATTTTTGCTTTTAATTAAATAGCTAAAAGCTCATTAAGAAAACAGGGTACCTGATTTGGCAAAACATCTGCTGGGTTCCTGGCACATGACACTAGTATGTTAAGGGTCTTACTACTCACCCCATGTTATAATGTGTGGGTGTGTAATGCAGAATTAATGCATAAGCCCCATTATTTCTGTAAGGGGTTTAGCAAACTGGAATCAATTTTTGCTTGCGATAGATAGATAGATAGATAGATAGATAGATAGATAGATAGATAGATAGATAGATAGATAACAATGTATAGAGGGTAAAGAAGTCTAAAGTATATCACAAGTTTAAGGGGGACATTTACTAAGCAGTGATAAGAGCGGAGAAGTGAGCCAGTGGAGAAGTTGCCCATAGCAACCAATCAGCACTGAAGTAACATCTATAATTTGCATGCTATAAAATTATACAGAGCTGCTGATTTGTTGATGGGGCAACTTCTCCACTGGCTCACTTCTCCGCTCTTATCACTGCTTAGTAAATGTCCCCCTAATAAGAGTGTTAAAATGTTACATACATAATCATCTTTTCCTCGCAGAATGGGTGTCGGGGTTTGATTTCCAGCTTCTGCACCTCTGTGAATCTTATTTTGGGACCCTTTCTGGGACACTTGCATTTCAACCCTGGAGAGAAGAAAAGGAGAAGAACTAGGGCATCAATCCAGTAATACAAAGTTATTCATGACTTAAACAGGTTAAAAACCAACATCAATATTTGCATAAATGTACGCAATACAGCATAACACACACATAAAATAAATACATGCATTATGCAATTGACAAAGCATTTAGTATCAATTAATCTATCAATGCCATCCATTATAAACGGAGTGATTTTCCACGCTGTATACCAGCTAATGCATTCAAAGTTATGAATAGAACAAGTTCACCTAGTTTAGGAGTAATATTAAACATTAACAGGAGAATACACAAAACTAAGATTTAATACAAAATATATACAAAATAGTTAAATGCATTGATATACATTATAGCTGCAAAGTCATATTTGGGCATTTAGTGGTTAATCCAAAAGAAGAATATTGAAAGCCTCACCTTCCACGTGTAGTGTGCAGACGGCTATAAGGAGCAAAAGAAATGCCACTGACAGGAGTTTCATGTCCCAAACCCTACAGTGTTATTTATCAACCTCAGATCAGCTTCACTCTGTCCCCCTGTGCAGTCTCCAGTGGCTCTGTGTGTGCTGAGCGCAGGGAAGCCTCTCTTTCCAGATGCCCCTACTGCCTTGATTGTGAACCACCTCCAGTCTGAGACTTGCCTCTTTTAATAGAGATCCTACAGCCCAGGGTACAGAGTCATTAGCATGCATAGCAACCAAACTACTCACTACAATTTCCTCACTCTGTGGAGGGTGGGGATTGCTAGCTTACCCTATCCTGTTCTGCCTGAATGGAGTGGCTGAAAAAAACACTGAGTGCTGTATGGTTTTTTTTTTTTGTAACTGATATATTTTAATTCCCTAAGGTGACTTTACGATGAATGAGCTTCCTCGTATAAATTGATGCGCCAGTTTTCTTTTTTCCAGGGCTCAAACATTAATTTTGTATACGTATAATAATAATCAGTAAATATAACAGTCTTCCAAACGTACAAATAAATCCGATATCGTACACTGAAATATAAGTCTGCTTTCTATGTTAGATTGCAAGCCTTTCGCTGCAGCAGCTCCAATGGGCAGACACAGAGCAAACATGCCATATGCTTTTGAGTGCAACCTGCACAGAGCTAGTAGCTTGTTAGTAAATACAGTATGTGATCTACGCGCTTGGTGTAAAATTATGGTTATGCCGCTACTCTGACCCACCTCGCGCATTACAGGGTCTATTTACTAAGCCTTGGATGGTGATAAAGTGGACGGAGATAAAGTACCAGCCAATCAGCTCCTGACTGTCATGTCACAGGCTGTGTTTGAAAAATGACAGGAGCTGATTGGTTGGTAGTTTATTTCTCTCCACTTTATCACCCTCCATGGCTTAGTACATCTCCCCCAATTTCTCTCACAATTTTATCTCTTGCCAAGCTTTGATAAATACCCTCCAAAATGAGACAAAAGAAAATGTCAACAGACAATTCATTATAGTATAGAATACTAATTAGTTGTTGGGTCCTTTATTAGGGGTATTCATAATATTTTGATTCATAAATGAATGATGCCTGGGTTTTCCATGACGTACATCCAATGCTTGGCTTTGGGTTAGATCTTTCTTTTCAGGAACAGATCTGAGACGGGATGCAGTCATGTGACCGGCACTCGGTCACCATGCCGATGACAGTTTCCGGGCAATCAAAATGCCGGCTGACGGAATGCCGACCCACAGGGACTATTCCCACTCGTGGGTGTCTACTATTGGTCTACAGTAAGTAGGCTGACATGGTTTCTAGGTCGACATGGTCTGTAGGTTGATATGTACAAGGTCGACAGGACAAAAGGTCAACATGGCTTCGCTCAAGGTTACCGTTCCCGATTGTAGTCCCGTGGATCGTAAAGCATGAAAAATTAAAAAATTAAAATAAAAAACTCATGTCAACCTTCTGTCATGTCGACCTAGAATATGTCGACCTAGAGACCATGTCGACATAGAAACCATGTCAACCTACTTAGTGTACACCAATAGTGGTCAACCTAGACATTGACGACCTAAAGGTGGGTACACACTAGTAGATATATCTGCTGATCAATTGATCTGCAGATATATCTATGGACGGATCGGGCAGTGTGTTGAGCATACACACTGCCCGATCCGTCGGGGACTGACATCATGAACTGAGCGGAGTCCAGCTGTCAATCACCGGCGGCCGCCGCAGCATGTGTACGGGCGGTCGGCGACCGCCATACACACACAGCGACGCGCCAATATATCGGTAGATATATTGGCTGTCGGCTGTGCTGCGGGGCCGACGCGATACGTCTGTGAATGACGGAGTTCACAGACGTATCGGCCGTACACACTGGCCGACGGACCCGTGATATATCGGCCGTTCAAGAGAACGGCCGATATATCGGCCAGTGTGTACGGGCCTTAAGTGTGTTCAACCTAGAGACCGGATACCAAATGTAATGCAGAAGTCTTTGCAGTAAGCAGGACAATGGGTGAAATTATGCCGTTGCTGTTGCACAGTGGCAGATTATGTGTGATTATTTGCTTTGACTACTGATGACTTTATTGCCACTACAAAGTCACCCGTGTGTACAAGCCTCACAGCTCATAAGGTCATCCTGCAGTTATACAGTGTGTGTTATCTGCTGCTCCTATGCTCTTTGCGTAAGTAAGGGAAATAAAATGTAAAATATCAGATACAGTACATTCCATAACATCAGATTACTGACCCATTGTCACTCACTGGATGCCATTCCCGCTGCGTGGAGAATTTATTTTAAGGCACTCTAAAACTATTTGCTAACTGCTTAAAATGCAAGGCAAGGACACTGATGCAATGCTATAAGAAGAACATGATAATAAATAGCTATGAATACACATGACTGGCACTCTCTCTCTCTCTCTCTACATAAATATACAGTACCTTGCAAAAGTTTTAGGCAGGTGTGGAAAAAATGCTGCAAAGTAAGAATGCTTTCAAAAATAGAAATGTTAATAGTTAAAATTTTTTATCAATTAACAAAATGCAAAGCGAATGAACAGACGAGAAATCAAATCAAATTAATATTTGGTGTGACCATTCTTCGCCTTCAAAACAGCAAAAATTATTTTAGGTACACTTGCACAAAGTCAGGGATTTTGTAGGTATCCGGATGATAGGTCAACAATGAAATGGTCGACAAGCAATAGGTCGACACCAAATGGCTGACATGCATTAGGTCGAAATGGTCAAAAAGTCGTCATGGTCAAAAGGTTAACATGTCAATGGTTGATGCATGGAAAGGTTGACATGAGTCTTTTGGATTTTTTTTATTTTATTGTCAGGACTTTTTCATACTTTACCATCCACGTGGACTACAATTGGGTATAGAAACCTGTGCCGAGCGAAGCAGAGCACTAATTGGAGGTCAACGTGCTGAAAGGAACATTTTGACACCAAAAGAAAAACATTAAAAACTCATGTTGACGAGGGGCGTGGTCTGACCTTGCTGAGGGAAAGGCCTGTCCCTCTGGAGCTCCTGCACAGGGCACTCATTGCAGCCTTCCCCTGCACTCCCGGGGAGCGGTTACTATCCAGGGGACGCCCTGCTCTCCTCCCTCACCCCTCGGCAGCGATGCGGAGCCGGGGACCATGCTTGGTGATCCCGCAGGTTGCGGCCTGCCCGTCCACCCGAAGCTGGGCCCTAGATTTCCAGCTGCACCCGCCGCGGACTTCCGGAACGGAGGAAGCCACGGTGCTGAGACTTTCACCGCCCGCCGGGACTGCCGTCGCAGGGACCACCAGGTACGAGCACTCTGCTGCGGCCGCAGCTCTTTCACACCCGCCCGGCACCTGTGCCTCCTTGTAGCTGCCGTGGCTGTAGTAGTACCACTTATACACACAATGAAGCCTGTAGTAGTGACGCTTACACACGCAAATGCCCCCTGCAGCAGTGACACACACGTAACGCCCACTGTACCAGTGACACACACGTAACGCCCACTGTACCAGTGACACACACGTAACGCCCACTGTACCAGTGACGCTCTCACACGTAACGCCCCCTGTACCAGTGACGCTCTCACACGTAACGCCCCCTGTAGCAGTGCCGCTCTCACACGTAACGCCCCCTGTAGCAGTGCCGCTCTCACACGTAACGCCCCCTGTAGCAGTGCCGCTCTCACACGTAACGCCCCCTGTAGCAGTGACACTCTCACACGTAACGCCCCCCTGTAGCAGTGCCGCTCTCACACGTAACGCCACCTGTAGCAGTGACGCTCTCACACGTAACGCCCGCTGTACCAGTGACGCTCTCACACGTAACGCCCGCTGTACCAGTGACGCTCTCACACGTAACGCCCGCTGTACCAGTGCCGCTCTCACACGTAACGCCCCCTGTAGCAGTGACGCTCTCACACGTAACGCCCCCTGTAGCAGTGACGCTCTCACACGTAACGCCCCCTGTAGCAGTGACGCTCTCACACGTAACGCCCCCTGTACCAGTGACGCTCTCACACGTTACGGCCCCTGTAGCAGTGACGCTCTCACACGTAACGCCCCCTGTAGCAGTGACGCTCTCACACGTAACGGCCCCTGTACCAGTGACGCTCTTACACATAACGCCCCCTGTACCAGTGACGCTCTCACACGTAACGCCCCCTGTAGCAGTGACGCTCTCACACGTTATGCCCCCTGTAGCAGTGACGCTCTCACACGTTATGCCCCCTGTAGCAGTGACGCTCTCACACGTTATGCCCCCTGTACCAGTGACGCTCTCACACGTAACGCCCCCTGTAGCAGTGACGCTCTCACACGTAACGGCCCCTGTACCAGTGACGCTCTCACACGTAACGCCCCCTGTAGCAGTGACGCTCTCACACGTTATGCCCCCTGTAGCAGTGACGCTCTCACACGTTATGCCCCCTGTACCAGTGACGCTCTCACACGTTATGCCCCCTGTACCAGTGACGCTCTCACACGTTACGGCCCCTGTAGCAGTGCTGCTCTCACACGTAACGCCCCCTGTAGCAGTGACGCTCTCACACGTAACGCCCCCTGTACCAGTGACGCTCTCACACGTTACGGCCCCTGTAGCAGTGCTGCTCTCACATGTAACGCCCCCTATAGCAGTGACGCTCTCACACGTAACGCCCCTGTAGCAGTGACGCTCTCACACGTAACGCCCCCTGTAGCAGTGCCGCTCTCACACTAACGCCCCCTGTAGCAGTGACGCTCTCACACGTTACGCCCCCTGTACCAGTGCCGCTCTCACACGTAACGCCCCCTGTAGCAGTGACGCTCTCACACGTAATGGCCCCTGTAGCAGTGACGCTCTCACACGTAACGCCCCCTGTACCTGTGACGCTCTCACACGTAACGCCCCCTGTACCAGGGACGCTCTCACACGTAACGCCCCCTGTACCAGTGACGCTATCACACGTAACGCCCCCTGTAGCAGTGACGCTCTCACACGTAACGGCCCTTGTAGCAGTGACGCTCTCACACGTAACGCCCCCTGTACCAGTGCCGCTCTCACACGTAACGCCCCCTGTAGCAGTACCGCTCTCACACGTAATGGCCCCTGTAGCAGTGACGCTCTCACACGTAACGCCCCCTGTAGCAGTGACGCTCTCACACGTAACGCCCCCTGTACCAGTGACGCTCTCACACGTAACGCCACCTGTACCAGTGACGCTCTCATACGTAACGCCCCCTGTAGCAGTGCCGCTCTCACACGTTACGGCCCCTGTAGCAGTGACGCTCTCACACGTAACGCCCCCTGTACCAGTGACGCTCTCACACGTAACGCCCCCTGTAGCAGTGACGCTCTCACACGTAACGGCCCCTGTAGCAGTGACGCTCTCACACGTAACACCCCCTGTACCAGTGACGCTCTCACACGTAACGGCCCCTGTAGCAGTGACGTTCTCACACGTAACACCCCCTGTATCAATGACGCTCTCACACGTAACGCCCCCTGTACCAGTGACGCTCTCACACGTAACGCCACCTGTAGCAGTGACACTCTCACACATAATGCCACACAGTCACACATACATACATACATACTGTACGTACATTACACACATACACAGTCACACAGTATACAGTATACACACACACACTTACCTAAAGAAATCTGGCAGGCCGGGGATCTAACAGCTCATCATCCTGTGTAGCAGGGTGCTGCAGCCTGTTCCCGTGTAGCTCCACCCCCTTTTGGGTCCCTTGCAGCCACTGCAATGTCACAGGGGAGGGGAGGTGAGAGGAGGCTTTGTGCTGCGGTCCCTACCATTCTTTACAAGCAGCAGCTGTACTTCTTGAGTCTCTGGCAGCCTGGTCCACTCCATGTAGCTCTGCCCCATTAAGCCCCACCCCCTCTGTCCATGAGGATCCGCCCCATTTTCTGAACAAACACAATCAAGTGGGGAGGACTGGAGGCTTTCCTTGAAGCTGTCGGCGCCGTTGCCTGTCACACAGTGAGTGTGAAAGGGGCAGCAGCCGGCAGCAGCAGGGATGCAGAGCAGGGAGAGCGCCTCTCCGGTACCGGCGCCTACCTGCACTGCATCCCTTTGCTGAGCGGGTAGCGCCAGGACTGAGCGACGGCCATCTTGAAGATCCCACCTCCTGCATACCGGGATAGCTAACATCCACTGAGACTGTTCACTCACCATAGCAGCCTCCCATTGTGACCCTCCTTGCTACTCTCTCACTTTTGGGGCTGTGTGTCAATATATAGGACACATCTACACAACACAGCCTCTGCTGTAGCCTCTATATCTCTCCCCCCTACCCACCCACCGCAGGAGACTGTGAGAAATTCTTTGTGGGTCCCCCATACTGATGCCCAGGTCTCTTGCTGTTCCGTTCCTGACACCCCGCACTGGTGCACACCACCCGCTTGCTCCGGTGGACAGGTGACGGCAATAAGGAGTGTTGCTGGTGCTCCTGCCAGGTGTCCCCTGTCTGTGCAGGGACCCTATATCTGCAATGAATTAAAACCTCCATTCACAACCCTGTTCCGCGACAGCCTCCACCTCATGCCAGCTTCCTGCATGTCCTGCCCTGGTTTGGACAAAGTATGGCACTTACTGACGGGAGCTCAGCTGTAATTATGTGCTAAATCTAATACCATAAGCTTCGGGTGTTTCTTGCTATAGAGAAGTTACATTTCCCCCCCCTCCCCTCCATACCTGATAACTCCTCGGGTATACACAGCCATTGTAATACTGGTACCCGTGGTCTCCGTTTCTACTTTAAAGCATATTAAGTTTCTACATCATATGGTCCACCCCCTACAGGAGTCCTTACTCCCCTACATCGCTCTCGGCCCTTCCTGGGCCCGGCTCCAATATGCCTAAATATAAGAAATCCGGCCCTCAGAACCTTGTCTCCTACTTTAAAGCAAACCAAGTCTCTGGCCCGCAGAAACCACCCTCTCTGGGCGGTACTTCAGATGTGGACTCTCCCTCCCTCTACTAAAGCGACATCGCCGCTATTCTGGCGGAAATAAAGGGGTTCCGCCAGGCCATTGAAAACGAGGTAGGCACGGCGGTCTCTGGCCTGCAATCAAAGATAGCCGACGTTACAACCAGGGTCGACGCCCTTGAGAGGAAACAGGAGGAGATCATCAGCCTCCAACAGATGTCCGAGCAAGATAATATCCAAATTAATCGTGACTTTGTGTTACTCGCTGACAAGCAAGAAGATCTGGACAACAGTGGGCGCCAGAACAATCTTAGGGTCCGTAGCATTCCAGAAACAGTTGAACCCGCCCATCTTGAGGACTACCTGCTCCACCTCTTCCGCCCCTTCACTCCTTCTATACCTGATGAAATACTGCTTTTTGACAGAGCGCATCGAGCCCTCAAACCTCGCTCTCAGGCTTATGCGAGATGTGATCCTTCACTTCCACTATTTCAAGGCAAAAGACCAAGTCTACTCTGAAGCACGACGTTCCCCTGAAATTGCCTTTGAGGGAGCGAAACTGCTCATTTTCCAGGATTTATCTCCTGTTACCTTGGCTAAAAGACGTGAGCTGAGGGATATCACTAAAATACTACGAGACCATAATATTCGGTATTGCTGGGGCTTCCCTTTTAGCCTGCAAGTGAGTGCCGATGGCAAAACCATCTCGGCGCGTTCTCCTCACTCAGCTACAACTGCTAGCCCCCATATCCACCATGGCGAGTATATCCAAGGATGCCGATTCAACACCCTTACCTCAAAGAGCACTGAGAAAAGAATGGCAAACAGTTGGCCCATGCTCTACTTCTTCAGCAGTGACCTGAGTTTCCCACTCCCTTTTTCTCTAACGTCCTAGTGGATGCTGGGGACTCCGTAAGGACCATGGGGATAGACGGGCTCCGCAGGAGACATGGGCACTTTAAGAAAGATTTTAGGTTCTGGTGTGCACTGGCTCCTCCGTCTATGCCCCTCCTCCAGACCTCAGTTTGATACTGTGCCCAGACGAGCTGGGTGCTTTTCAGTGAGCTCTCCTGAGTTTGCTGATAGAAAGTATTTTGTTAGGTTTTTTATTTTCAGGGAGCTCTGCTGGTAACAGACTCCCTGCATCGTGGGACAGAGGGGAGAGAAGCAGCCCTACTCTCTGAAGCTAGGTTCTGCTTCTTAGGCTACTGGACACCATTAGCTCCAGAGGGATCGGTACGCAGGATCTCACCCTCGCCGTCTGGTCCCAGAGCCGCGCCGCCATCCCCCTCGCAGAGCCGGAAGACAGAAGCCGGGTGAGTATGAGAAGCAAAGAAGACTTCACAGGCGGCAGAAGACTTCATGATCTTCACTGAGGTAACGCACAGCACTGCAGCTGTGCGCCATTGCTCCAACACACCACACATACTCCGGTCACTGTAAGGGTGCAGGGCGCAGGGGGGGGCGCCCTGGGCAGCAATATAAACCTCTTATTTGGCAAAAGGAGCATATATACAGCTGGACACTGAATATATGCAGGAGCCCCCGCCAATTTTACACTTTTAGCGGGACAGAAGCCCGCCGTCGAGGGGGTGGGGCTTCTCCCTCAGCACTCACCAGCGCCATGTTTTTTCTCCACAGCACCGCTGAGAGGAAGCTCCCCGGTCTCTCCCCTGCTTATACCACAGTAGAAGAGAGGGTTTTAAAGAAGAGGGGGGGGGGGCACATAATTTGGCGCAGATAATAACAGCGCTACTGGGTAAACATGAAATTGCTGTGTTTTTTCCTGGGTCATATAGCGCTGGGGTGTGTGCTGGCATACTCTCTCTGTCTCTCCAAAGGGCCTTGTGGGGGAATTATCTTCAGATGAGCATTCCCTGAGTGTGTGGTGTGTCGGTACGTGTGTGTCGACATGTCTGAGGTAAAAGGCTCCCCTAAAGAGGAGATGGAGCAAATGTGTGTGTGAGTGGTGTCTCCGTTGACAACGCCGACACCTGTTTGGATATGTGAAATTAAGTGCTAAGGTAAATTTATTGCACAAAAGATTAGAGAACAGACAGGGAATCTACCCATGTCTGTCCCTATGTCGCAGAGACCTTCAGAGTCTCACAACGCTCACTATCCAAAATAATAGACACTGATATCGACACGGAGTCTGACTCCAGTGTCGACTACGATAATGCAAAGTTACAGCCAAAATGGCAGAAAAGTATTCAATATATGATTATTGTAATAAAAGATGTTTTGCATATCACTGATGACTCATCTGTCCCTGACACGAGGGTACACATGTTTAAGGGGAAGAAAGCTGAGGTAAATTTCCCTCCTCTCATGAAGAAAAAGAGCGGGAATCTCCAGACAAGAGACTGCAGATTCCCACAAAGAATTCTCAGGGAGTATCCTTTCCCTACTAGGGCCAGGATACGATGGGAATCTTCCCCTAGGGTGGACAAAGCTTGTCACGTTTACCCAAAAGGTAGCGCTGACTTAACAGCTATCCTCAGGGATCCTGCAGATAGCGTGCACATTCTGGTACACTACTCAGACCGGCGATTGTGTCGGCATGGGTTTATAGCGCTGTAGCAGCGTGGACAGATACCTTATCAGCAGAGATTGAGACCCTAGTATATGTATATATATGTATATATATATGTATATATGTATATATATATGTATATATATATATATATATATATATATATTTATATATAGATGTGAATTATCCGGCACTCAGGATGAATAAAGCTGATTATGCCAGGGTGCCCTCCTCTAATAGCATATAGAAAAGGATCCTCCCCAAGTCCTATGCAGGGCCTTGTAGGAGAAAACACATTTGTTTCACCATTTATGATGCACAGCCTGATGAAAAGACCGTAATGGTCTTGAAATGTTGCTGTTTTTGCACTATGCTGTAACTTTTAAATACAGACCTATTTGACAAGACCACGGAGTGCCGCCTGTGTTTTCTCCTACAAGGCCCTGCATAGGACTTGGGGAGGATCCTTTTCTATATTTATATATATATAGAAGATGCTGTCTTTTATATATATATATATATATATATATATATATAAAACATGCCCAAAGAGACATTAGTCTACTGGGTTCTAGAGTCAACGCTATGTCGATTTCTGCTAGACGTGTCCTGTGGAACATGCAATGGACAGGTGATGCCGACTAAAAGAGGCATATGGAAGGTTTACCTTACAAGGCTGAGGAATTGTGTGGAGAAGGGCTCTCGGACCTGGTCTCCACAGCTATAGCTGGTAATTCTGATCTTTTGCCTTATATTCCCGCACAGCCTAAGAAAGCACGACATTATCAAATGCAGTCCTTTCGATCACAAAGAAACAAGAAAGTCCGAGGTGCGTCCTTTCTTGCCAGAGGAAGGGGCAGAGGAAAGAAGCTGCACAACACAGCTAGTTCCCAGGAACAGAAGTCCTCCCCGGCCTCTACAAAATCCACCGCATGACGCTGGGGCTCCACAGGCGGAGCTAGGCCCGGTGGGGGCACGTCTTTGAAATTTAAGCCACAAGTGGGTTCACTCCCAGGTGGATCCCTGGGCAATAGAAATTGTGTCTCAGGGATACAAGCTGGAATTTGAAGAGATGCCCCCTCACCGATACCTCAAATCGGCCCTACCAGCTTCCCCCCACGAGAGGGAAATAGTGTTAACTGCAATTCACAAATTGTATCTTCAACAGGTGGTGGTCAAAGTTCCCCTCCTTCAACAGGGAAGGGGTTATTATTCGACCATGTTTGTAGTCCCGAAACCGGACAGTTCGGTCAGACCCATATTGAATTTAAAATCCCTGAACATATACCTGAAAAGGTTCAAGTTCAAGATGGAATCGCTGAGAGTGGTCATCGCAAGCCTGGAAGGGGGGGATTTTATGGTGTCTCTGGACATAAAGGATGCATACCTTCATGTCCCCATTTATCCACCTCATCAGGCGTACCTCAGATTTGTGGTACAGGATTGTCATTACCAATTTCAGACGTTGCCGTTTGGTCTCTCCACGGCACCGAGAATATTTACCAAGGTAATGGCGGAAATGATGGTACTCCTGCGGAAGCAAGGGGTCACAATTATCCCGTACTTAGACGATCTCCTCATAAAAGCGAGATCAAGAGAGCAGTTGCTGAACAGCGTATCACTTTCTCTGGAAGTGTTACGGCAACACGGCTGGATTCTAAATATTCCAAAGTCGCAGTTGGTTCCTACGACTCGTCTGCCTTTCCTGGGCATGATTCTGGACACAGACCAGAAAAAGGGTTTATCTCCCAATAGAGAAAGCTCAGGAACTCATGACCCTGGTCAGGAACCTATTAAAACCAAACCAGGTGTCAGTGCATCACTGCACTCGAGTCCTGGGAAAGATGGTGGCATCATACGAGGCCATTCCCTTCGGCAGGTTCCATGCGAGGACCTTTCAATGGGACTTACTGGACAAGTGGTCCGGATCACATCTTTAGTTGCATCGGTTAATCACCCTATCCCCCAGGGCCAGGGTGTCACTCCTGTGGTGGCTGCAGAGTGCTCACCCTCTCGAGGGCCGCAGATTCGGCATTCAGGACTGGGTCCTGGTGAACACGGACTCAAGCCTCCGAGGTTGGGGAGCAGTCACAAAGGGAAGACATTTCCAAGGTCTGTGGTCAAGTCAAGAGACTTGCCTTCACATCAACATCCTGGAACTAAAGGCCATATACAACGCCCTGTGTCAAGCAGAGAACTTGCTTCACGACCAACCAGTTCTGATCCAGTCAGACAACGTCACCGCAGTAGCTCATGTAAACCAACAAGGCGGCACAAGGAGCAGAGTGGCGATGGCGGAAGCCACCAGAATTCTTCGCTGGGCGGAGAATCACGTAAGCGCACTGTCAGCAGTGTTCATCCCGGGAGTGGACAACTGGGAAGCAGACTTCCTCAGCAGACACGACCTCCACCCGGGAGAATGGGGACTTCATCAGGAAGTCTTCGCACAGATTACAAGTCGGTGGGAACTGCCACAGGTGGACATGATGGCATCCCGCCTCAACAAAAAGCTACAGAGGTATTGCGCCAGGTCAAGAGACCCTCAGGCAGTAGCTGTGGACGACCTGGTGACACCGTGGGTGTTCCAGTCGGTCTATGTATTTCCTCCTCTTCCTCTCATACCCAAGGTGCTGAGGATAATAAGAAAAAGAGGAGTGAGAACAATCCTCATTGTTCCAGATTGGCCAAGAAGGACTTGGTATCCAGATCTGCAAGAAATGCTCACAGTGGCCTCTTCCTCTAAGACAGGACCTGTTGCAACAGGGACCCTGTCTGTTCCAAGACTTACCGCAGCTGCGTTTGACGGCATGGCGGTTGAACGCCGGATCCTAGCAGAGAAGGGCATTCCGGATGAGGTCATTCCTACGCTGATAAAGGCTAGGAAGGACGTGACAGCTAAACACTATCACCGTATATGGCGAAAATATGTTTCTTGGTGTGAGACCAGGAATGCTCCTACGGAGGAATTCCAGCTGGGCCGTTTCCTTCACTTCCTACAGTCCGGAGTGAATTTGGGCCTAAAATTGGGCTCCATTAAGGTCCAGATTTCGGCCCTATCCATTTTCTTTCAAAAGGAGTTGGCTTCTCTACCAGAAGTTCAGACGTTTGTAAAGGGAGTGCTGCATATTCAGCCTCCTTTTGTGCTTCCAGTGGCACCTTGGGATCTTAACGTGGTGTTAAGTTTCCTGAAATCCCTCTGGTTTGAACCACTTAAAACGGTGGAGTTAAAATATCTCACGTGGAAGGTGGTCATGGTATTAGCCTTGGCTTCGGCTAGGCGTGTTTCAGAGTTGGCGGCTTTGTCACATAAAAGCCCCTATCTGGTTTTCCATATGGATAGAGCAGAATTACGGACCCGTCCACAATTTCTGCCGAAAGTGGTTTCATCTTTTCATATGAACCAACCTATTGTGGTGCCTGTGGCTACTCGTGACTTGGAGGATTCCGAGTTGCTTGATGTGGTCAGGGCTTTGAAGGTTTATGTAGCCAGAACGGCTAGGGTCAGGAAAACAGAGTCGTTGTTTATCCTGTATGCATCCAACAAGCTTGGTGCTCCTGCTTCAAAGCAAACTATTGCTCGCTGGATCTGTAACACGATTCAGCAGGCTCATTCTGCGGCTGGATTGCCGCTGCCAAAATCAGTTAAGGCCCATTCCACTAGGAAGGTGGGCTCTTCTTGGGCGGCTGCCCGAGGGGTCTCGGCAATACAACTTTGCCGAGCGGCTACTTGGTCAGGTTCAAACACTTTTGCAAAGTTCTACAAGTTTGATACCCTGGCTGAGGAGGACCTCTTGTTTGCTCAATCAGTGCTGCAGAGTCATCCGCACTCTCCCGCCCGTTTGGGAGCTTTGGTATAATCCCCATGGTCCTTACGGAGTCCCCAGCATCCACTAGGACGTTAGAGAAAATAAGATTTTACTTACCGGTAAATCTATTTCTCGTAGTCCGTAGTGGATGCTGGGCGCCCTTCCCAAGTGCGGACTTCTTCTGCAATACTTGTATATAGTTATCGCTTTAATAAGGGTTAAGTTATGGTTGCATCAGGGTTTGACCTGATGCTCTGTTATTTGTCATACTGTTAACTGGTTGTTATCACATGTTATACGGTGTGATTGGTGTGGCTGGTATGAATCTTGCCCTGGATTACCAAAATCCTTTCCTTGTACTGTCAGCTCCTCTTGGCACAGTTTCTCTAACTGAGGTCTGGGGGAGGGGCATAGATGGAGGAGCCAGTGCACACCAGAACCTAAATTATTTCTTAAAGTGCCCATGTCTCCTGCGGAGCCCGTCTATCCCCATGGTCCTTACGGAGTCCCCAGCATCCACTACGGACTACGAGAAATAGATTTACCGGTAAGTAAAATCTTATTATATACATCACCTTGCCTCCCTGTCTGGCACTCGGATCTTATCCCTGGACTCTTTCCCATATGGTGGAATCTTTTTGGGTTGAGGCCCTAACCGTACCACTATGCTATGTTCTAATGCGTCTAGTTTACTCCACGTTATTGTTATTATTCTTGATCAATTTTCTATTCGTATCTGTTTTTGGTAGCACTAGCTATTTGTTGCAGCCTTTACCTTAGTTTAATTGCATATGTACGTGACATATATAAGCAACTGTCTCCACATTATGCTTTATGTTCTCCTTGTCTCCTTATACTATACTGATTATGCCTCTCCCCCTTCCCCCCTATATTATGGAGCGATTTTGATTGTATTGTTGGTTTTGTTCCCCTTCAACTGCTATATATTTTTCCCCTTGTTGTTATTGGTCGCATATCCATCCCCAATGCTTCTGTTGGACTGTACTCTATTGTTTTTTAAACATTTCTCAGACTCTCTTTTGTCCCTATTCCCTCTGATTACCCATCCCCCCTCTGTCCCCTCCTCACCCTTTCCTACCCCCTGGTAACTTCTTCTCAATACGTTGTCTTTCTCTTGTTTTGCTTAATCTATGTTGAAGCCCCTGGGGCTTAATCCATATACTATAACCTTAATTGGTTTAGTTCTCCCTCGCTTGGCTCTCTGACCTCACACCCCACACGGTCGCCATGACCGGCTTCGGACACCCTGGGCTACGCAGCCAATCCTTTCCATGGGTCCAACAACTTGGGCGGGAATTCTCCCAGTCCACACCTTTTCCCTTCCCCCTTTCCCACTTTCTCCTCTCTTCCTTTTCTTTGCTTTTCTTTTCCTCTTCTCCTTCTGCTCTCTTTCTACTTCTTTTTTCTTTTTACGAGGCCGCCATCCGGGTTCTTTTAAATTTTCAGTACTTGCTTAATTCTCCAAATAACACATTATGGCTATTAAACTTCTGACTTTCAACGTTAGAGGTTTGAATTCACCTCAAAGACGTTCCACTCTCTATCGCACCCTCCGTCGCCTTCAAGGTAATATTATATTCCTCCAGGAAACCCATTTCGCTGGTTCCAGTCATCCTGAACTAAAATTCAAACACTTTCCCCTCACATTTCACGCGTATGACCCATCCCGTAAAAAGTAAGGGGTAGCTATCCTATTCTCCAAACATCTCACTTTTGTTCCCTCCACTATCTTAGAGGATCCAGAGGGGCATTACCTCATTCTTGTAGGTGAACTAATTTGCACCTTATTCATGTTTCTCAATGTTTATGCCCCTAACTCAGCACAACCTAGCCTTTTCCGGGTCCTAAGCTCAACTCTGTCCCAACATAGGAGAGCAAGAGGAGTCATGGCGGGAGTCGTCACTACCTTAGACTCCCACCTAGATAGGTCTAAACCTGCCCCACGCTCGTAATCTAGTTTGATAAGCAATAACTCCCTTACCTTACAATCTTTTCTCTCTCAACATCTTCTCTTTGACGCCTGGTGGGTGAAGGAACCTTCCGCAAAAGACTACACCTTCTACTCTCCGGTTCATGATGTTTACACAAGATTGGACATGGTTTTCCTCAGTGCCGAACCTGCGCAATTAATCTTATATGTTACCATTCACCCTAGTACATGGTCCGATCACTGTCCATTCACAGTAGACATCAAATCTCACTACCCTTACAAATCACTCCTATACCTGGCGTTTAGACGAGAAACTACTCTTGAACCCTTCCCTCTGTACTCAAATTGACTCTGATATTAAAACTTATTTTGCCCTTAATGCCAACCCAAGTATTTCACCTCAAATGCTTTGGGATGCTCATAAGACAGTAATCCGTGGATCCGTGACTAAATCTGCAGCATTCGCCAGGAAAACCAGGTACAAATGACTTTGTGACCTCATGGACACTGTGGCCCAACTAGAAATGCTCCATAAAATCTCGGGTTCCGCTGATGACTATCGCAAGCTCTCGGCAGCCAGAGGGGAACTTAACCTTTTACTTACAGCTAACGCAGAATCCTCTCTTAGATGGCTTAACCAAACATTTGATGAAAAAGCGATAAGGCCGATAGGTTATTAGCATCCAGACTGGGATGCGGTCAGGATGCCGCCGGCATTTAGTACTGATCCCTCCAGACTAGGTGCTAAACATTCACAGAACATCTTAGTGATCTAATTGCGATCGGGTAAGCCTGTTCACGATCCCATATGTATTACGGAGGAGTTCAGGAAGTTCTACGCACACTTATACAACCTCTCGCGTTCTAGAGCTACCCCCCTCCTACTGTTGACGCTATACAGATCTTTTTAACCTCCCCAAACTATCTTCCACCGACCTTGACTCTCTATGTTCTAAGATCTTGGTTCAAGAGATCTCCACTGTGATTAAGAACCTGATGACTGATAAAGACCCCGGCCCGGATGGCTTTACTGCCAGTTATTACAAAACATTTAACTCTCTAATCTCCCCTTATCTGCTGAAGGTGTTAAACGATGTGATGTCGGGGGGTTCCTTCTCCAAAGAAGCCTTAGAGGCCGGGATTATTGTTATACCCAAAGATGGTAAGGACCCTTCCGACTGCGCTCACAGGCCAATATCGCTCTTGAACACTGACATTAAGATATACGGGAAGATCCTCGTGAATCGCTTGAACAGTGTTTTACCTGGACTGATCAACAATGATCAGGTAGGCTTCATACCTGGACGCCAAGCCAGGGACAACACTAGGCAAATAACTAGTCTTGTCCATTCTCTTAATAGTTCTCGCACCCCTGCCACAGTGTTGTCCCTGGACGCAGAGAAGGCCTTCGACCGGATCAGTTGGCCCTTTATGAATTATACTCTGCAGGCCTTCGGTCTAACGGGTAGCTTTCTGTGTGGTGTCCAGGCCCTGTATTCCTCCCCCTCAGCTAGGATCTCTCTGAATGGGATTCTTTCCTCTCCACTCTCTATAACCAATGGCCCTTTGCTGCCCCTGATCTTTGCCCTGGTTATTGAGTCTCTAGCCGCACATATTCGCCTTGACACAGATATTAAGGGAGTATTCCTCGACAAGGATGAATATTTATTTATGAATATAAAATATTCTATTTGCGGACAACGTCCTCCTTACCTTAACATCCCCCAATACCTCTATCCCTAATCTCTTTGGGTCCCTTGAAGCATACGGTGCTCTGTCTGGGTATAAAATAAATCTCTCTAAATCAGGGTATCTGGTTGATACATAGACAGTGTCTAGTTAGACAGTCAATAGATTGACACCATATGTTAGACAGACATTAGGTCGACAGGGTCAAAAGGTCAACATGAAAAAGGTAGACAGTACAAAAGGGTGACAGGGTCAAAATGTCGACATGAAAATGGTCAACATAAAAAAGATAGACACTTTTTTACATTTTTTACATGTTTTTGGACTATTTCATACCTTATCTATCCATGTCGGCATAGAGTTGGTTACATACCTTGTGATGAGCGCAGCGAGCCACCGAGCCCTAAGCGTGGCAAACAAAGCGAGCACCGCGAGGGAATGCCTTTCTACAATTGGGGGTCCCAGATGACAAAACTATCCACACAAACCACAAAAAATGTAAAAAACATTGGGGGTCATTCCGAGTTGATCGCTCGCTTGCTACTTTTTGCAGTGCTGCAATCAGATAGTCGCACCGACAATAGGGGAGATTATTTTAGCATTGCAAGTGTGCGAACGCCTGTGCAGCCGAGCTCTGCAAAAACATTTTGTGCAGTTTCTGAGTAGGTCTGAACTTACTCACCCGCTGCGGTCACTTCAGCCTGTCAGGTCCCGGAATTGACGTCAGAGACCCGCCCTGCAAACGCTTGGACACGCCTGCGTTTTTCCAACCACTCCCTGAAAACGGTCAGTTGACACCCATAAACGCCATCTTCCTGTTATTCTCCTTGTGATCGGCTGTGCGAATGGATTCTTTGTTAAATCCGTCGCTCAGCAACGATCTGCTTTGTACCCGTACGACGCGCCTGTGCATTGCGGAGCATACACATGTGCAGTACTGACCTGATCGCTGCGCTGCGAAAAACGACAGCGTGCAATCAGGTCGATGGTGTCTACCTTTCTTATGTCTACCATTTTCATGTCGACCTTTTGACCCTGTCAACCTTTTGTACTGTCGACCATTTTCATGTCGACCTTCTGACCCTGTCGACCTAATGTCTGTCTAACATATGGTGTCTATCTATTGACTGTCTAACTAGACACTGTCTATCTATCAACCCACACCCCTAAATCAGGGGCGCTGGCCCTTTATCTGTCCCCGCTAACTTTAAAACTATTACGCCATGAGTATAACATGACATGGCGAGCTTCCAAAGTTAAATACTTGGGAATTTATATAACAAATCGTTATAGCTCCCTGTACGCTGCCAACTTTGTACCTCTATTTAAGACTATCAAATTAGATCTATTTCAATGGAGAGGCCTCATTATCTCATGGTTAGGCAGAATTGTAACAGTTAAAATGAACATTTTACTGAGGTTACTCTACCTCTTTCAGGCTCTTCCTGTCCAGGTGCCTAGAGCATCCTTACTGCAATTGCACAGATGTTTAATTCAATTCATGTGGCGACTCAAACTGCCCCGCATCATCTTCATAAACCTTCGCCGCCCTACTTCCAGTGGTGGAACGGGGTTCCGTGATATACATTTATACTATTATGCATCTCACCTCAGCCAAGCAATAGTTCACCTATTCTCAAGCTCTCCGATGGGTCACATTAGAGGCTTACTCCTGCAAAGTTTTTTCAATGTCCTCTATCATTGGGTTAGTTCCCTCAGACAGACCTGCTCTAGCTCGTATACACCCCGTTATAGCTTTTACATGTTCAATATGGGACTTCTGCAATACTCATTTTGCGAGTACTTCCTACCCTTCCGCCATCACTCCCCATTGGCATTTCCTCCAGGCTTCAACCACAGGCGTTTTCATCCGTGTTATGCAGGGGGCATTAGAGTCATTCAAGATCTGTTAGATTCGAATGGCTGCGCCTCTCTGGATCTCTTACAGAATAGACATACTTTACCTGCCATTAACTGCTTCACATACCTCCAGATTCGCCACTTCTTTAATTCACTCCCAATTAACTCGATAAACAGACCTCTGACGGACGTTGAGTCCCTAAGTTTAAACTCTCTCTTTTGCAAGGGTATTATCTCAGTGCTCTACAACTACTTACTGCAAGTTAAAACCCCTGCTAGCCCAAACCATGAGCTTCAATGGGAAAAAGATCTGGGTCCCCCACCTGATGAGGAAACATGGACTACTGTCCGTGAAAGGAGTTCTAAAGCATCCATCTCTTCTCTAATCAAAGAAAATGCCTATAAGGTTTATTACAGATGGTACCTTGCACCTACCCAGTTACATAAGATGTATAGCTCTGATTCGGACCGATGTTGGAGAGGGTGCGAAGAGGAGGGAACATTCTTACACATCTGGTGGACATGCCCCGAGATAGTTAAGTTTTGGGACGAGGTTTCCCACATCTTGTACGGAGTCCTTCAGACCCCTATAGTTAAATCCCCTTGAGCATTTCTCCTCGGTTGCACGATAGAGGGCCTAGATCAGTGATGGCTAACCTTGACACTCCAGCTGTTGTTGAACTACATATCCCAGCATGTCCTGCTACAGTTTTGTTATTTGGCCATGCTAAAACTGATGCAGGGCATGCTGGGATGTGTAGTTCAACAACAGCTGGAGTGTCAAGGTTAGCCATCACTGGCCTAGATAATCCCGCAGACAAACCCTCTACCCATATTTTAAATGCAGCCCGTTGCCTTGTAGGCAAACAGCGGAAATGTATCCCCCCCCCCACCCCACCCTCTACAGCAACTTATAAATAAAATATGGTTTGTTGCAGCATTGGAGAAAATATTGGCCTACCTGCACAATTCTTCCCCTAGATTCCTCACAACCTGGCATGACTGGTTTTTATACAACAACATTACCCCACGTGGCGCTCTCCCTTCCGTTTTTTCAAGCCTCCTGCTTTGAAATTGATATCATAATCTTTCACTCTCTGATTGAGATAGCTACAAACACCCCTCCGATTACTGCTCCCATTTACATTTCGCACCCAGACTAGGCCTATGCTTTTTGCTTTTTATTTTTTACTTCTTGTACCAAGCTTTCTTCTTCTGCTCTACCTTCCTCATACCTTCTTTCTCTTTTTTCTTTCTTACTATTTCCCTTTCTCTCCCTTTTCCGCTACAATTTCCTGAGAAAGATGTCTGTCTCATACACTCGCACCCCTGCTTTAGGGTTAATTGTTATTTTATACCTGTTTCTGGCTATGTGCAGTGAGGGCTACCACCCTTTCTTTTTCAAAACATGAGCTCTTGCTTGAAACTATGCACCAAGATTACCCATAACCGTACTTACTTAAGTGTTTTGCACTGTTCGGCTTGTTTGAAGGTTATTACCGATGACTACAAGTGTATATTTGTCTCTGCATATGTAATGTATGTTAAAATTACAAATAAACATATAAAAAACAAACAAACCACATGTTCACCTTTTCATGTGTCAACCATATCAATGTTGACGTGTCAACCTTCTGCCCGAGCCAACCTTGTGCATGTTGACCATTTGGTATCAATCTAGACATTGTTGACCTTCTGACTGTCGACCCAATAATCCATAACCGATTTTGGAGGATTATGTTCAGGTGTATAATTAACCAATCATACCAAACAGGTGATAATGATCATCATTTTCATATGTAGGTTGAAACACAGTCATTAACTGAAACAGAAACAGCTGTGTAGGAGGCTTAAAACTGGGTGAGGGATAGCCAAACTCTGCTACAAAGGTGAGGTTGTGGAAGACAGTTAAACACTTCTATTTTTGAAGGCATTCTTACTTTGCAACATTTATTCAACACCTGTCTAAAAGTTTTGTACAGTATTGTGTATATATATATATATATATATATATATGTACCATCTGTTTAGGCGGCACTCACGGCGGAGAAACAGGACAGGAGCCTAAAGAGCTGTCAGCTCTTTAGGCTCTTTGTCCTGTTTCTCCGCCGTGAGTGCCGCCTAAACAGATGGTGTGTGTTTGGGGAAGGAAGTCTCCCTTCTTCAATTGGAGGGCACCGGCTTGTTCAATGTGCTTTTTCTGAAGTAATTGGAGTGCCGCCTGACTGGTTGTTCTATATATATATGTATATATATATTTGTTTTTTATTTTTATGCTGCTTCTTTACATATACCCACAAATGAAGATGAAGTATCATCACTCTTCTCATCCTGCTTCTCTACTACCTCTCCTCTTGATCCTTTACCCTCACAAATAAGTAAAGCTCTGTCTCTGGTGCTCATCCCTACCTTAACTAACATCTGTAATCTCTCTCTCTCTACTGGTATTTTTCCTTCACTCTTCAAGCATGCAGTGATTACTCCCATTTAAAAAAAACAAAATTCTGACCCTAATGCTCTCTCAAACTACCGCCCTATCTCTCAGCTCCCTTGTCTCTCTAAGCTACTTGAGAGACTTGCCTACACTCGACTCACACACTTTCTTAACTCATACACTTTGTTGGACCCACTTCAGTCAGGCTTCCGTTCCCAACATTCCACAGAGACGGCACTGACTAAAGTGGTTAATGATTTGGTCACTACGAAGTCTAAAGGCCACTACTCACTACTTATTCTTCTAGATCTATCTGCTGCATTTGACACTTTAGACCACTCTCTTCTCATACAGACACTACAATCCCTAGGTCTTAAAGACACAGCCCTTTCTTGGTTCCTATCGTACCTATCTAATCGCTCCTTCAGTGTTCGCTTCTCTGAATCTACCTCCTCTTCGCTACCTCTTTCAGTTGGAGTACCGCAAGGCTCAGTCTTGGGTCCTCTGCTTTTCTCTATCTATACCTCATCTCTTGGTAAACTAATTAGCTCTTTTGGTTTTCAGTATCATCTGTACGCAGATGATACTCAAATCTACCTATCCTCCCCTGACTTGTCCCTATCTGTACTGGACCGTGTCACTGAATGCCTTTCTGCCATCTCATCCTGGATGACATCTCGCCACCTCAAACTTAATATTTCAAAGACAGAGTTAATTATATTTCCACCGGCCAATAGTAGGTACCAACCTGATATCTCTATCACTGTTGAAAACTCGACTATCTACCCTACCCCACAAGCTCGCTGCCTAGGTGTCATCCTTGACTCTGATCTGTCCTTTGTTCCCCACATTCAATCTGTCTCAAGATCATGTTACATGTATCTAAAAAACATATCCAAAATACGACCATACCTTACACAAGACACTGTTAAAACTCTAATCCACGCTCTCATTATCTCCCGCATTGTTTATTGCAATAGTCTCCTAACTGGTCTTCCCAAAACGAGACTCTCACCACTACAATCCATTCTGAATGCAGCGGCGAGGCTTATCTTCCTCGCTAGACGTTCATCGTCTGCAGATCCACTCTGTCAGTCCCTCCATTGGTTACCTGTACTCTACCGCATTCAATATAAAATACTTTTACTCACACACAAGGCCATTAACCAAACTACACCAACGTACATCACTTCGCTTATCACAAAATATCTCCCAACCCGACCTCTTCGCTCTTCACAAGACCTGCGTCTCTCATCCACACTCATTACTCGCTCCCACTCACGACTGCAGGACTTTCATCGGGCTGCACCCACTCTGTGGAATGCCCTACCACGCACAATAAGACTCTCCTCTAGTCTCCAAACCTTCAAGCGTTCCCTCAAAACTCACCTCTTTAGGCAAGCGTATCACATTCCTGAACCGCCCACATAACTTTCATAAACCTTCCTATCAAATTACATCCACTCTGTACAGTCCACACATATCCTCACATGTCTGTTCATTCTATGCAATAGATAGCACCTTTCCTTGTGTACATATGCCTATTTCCCTATAGATTGTAAGCTTGCGAGCAGGGCCTTCCTACCTCTATGACTGTTATCACCCAGTTTGTTATTGTTATTTCAAATTGTAAAGCGCAACGGAATTTGCTGCGCTATATAAGAAACTGTTAATAAATAAAAAATAATAAATAAATAAATATACTGTGTATATATATATATACTTGTGGTAATGGTTGGCACTCTCAAGTATAAAATCACGTAGCCCTGGTGCCCTCCTAGGTGTATGCACACCAAACAGTATATAGCTGGAGATAGGCGGCACTCCCGGGACTTGTTCAAGAAATACACGGGACGGCACCCGTGAACATCAACGTTTCGATTTTATTAATCGTCTTCAGGATAAAACACATACCAAGATAACAAACATTTATAACTCACCAAGTGAATGCACGCCTCCTCCTGCCGCCAGGCTCCGGGCGTCCGTCCACTCCCGATGACGTCACACCACCGCGACGTGCGCCCTCCAGCGCTCACACCAAGATCCGTACCGGACTCCCGTTGCCTAGCTACAGCAAAAGGCATAATCATGTGACTTGCCACCACCATGCTACATGAAAATATGAAAAAAACACAGATAAAACATATTGTAACAGCTAAAAAGCGATCCATCCTACCCTACTTACTGCAATTATGTATCATTATCTTATCGACTGTACTATACTATACTAAGCATTATACACTTTGTTAGACGAATCTTAACTAGACAGAAACGGACTACCATTATGCTATATTATTGGTACTTATTAAAGAAAGCAATTTAATCCAAAATTCTCATTCAGACCATATGGGGATACAGTGTTTAATCTGTGTATCCACCTCGCCTCACATTGCAGTAGGGACCTATCCCTGTCACCACCTCTCACTTTTTTCTCTACTTGATCAATGATCTTATATCTTAAGGTGGACAGTCCATGTTTATGAATTCTAAAGTGCCTAGCTACTGGCTGTTCTTGAGCCACTATTTGACCCTCAACTGCTTTTCTAATGGATGAACGATGTAAATTCATCCGTTCTTTAAATTGTCTAGTGGTCTTCCCTACATAGAGAAGACCACATGGACACCTAATGAAGTACACTACATGAGTGCTAGTGCAGGTTAGTACTTTCTTAATAGGAATGCGTTTATGAGCGCCTGAAATTTTTCGGGTTTTGTGTTTTGGTTTTGGGTTCGGTTCCGCGGCCGTGTTTTGGGTTCGACCGCGTTTTGGCAAAACCTCACCGAATTTTTTTTGTCGGATTCGGGTGTGTTTTGGATTCGGGTGTTTTTTTCAAAAAACCCTAAAAAACAGCTTAAATCATAGAATTTGGGGGTAATTTTGATCCCAAAGTATTATTAACCTCAAAAAACATAATTTACACTCATTTTCAGCCTATTCTGAACACATCACACCTCACAATATTATTTTTAGTCCTAAAATTTGCACCGAGGTCGCTGTGTGAGTAAGATAAGCGACCCTAGTGGCCGACACAAACACCGGGCCCATCTAGGAGTGGCACTGCAGTGTCACGCAGGATGTCCCTTCCAAAAAACCCTCCCCAAACAGCACATGACGCAAAGAAAAAAAGAGGCGCAATGAGGTAGCTGACTGTGTGAGAAAGATAAGCGACCCTAGTGGCCGACACAAACATCGGGCCCATCTAGGAGTGGCACTGCAGTGTCACGCAGGATGTCCCTTCCAAAAAACCCTCCCCAATCAGCACATGATGCAAAGAAAAAGAAAAGAAAAAAGAGGTGCAAGATGGAATTATCCTTGGGCCCTCCCACCCACCCTTATGTTGTATAAACAAAACAGGACATGCACACTTTAACCAACCCATCATTTCAGTGACAGGGTCTGCCACACGACTGTGACTGATATGACGGGTTGGTTTGGACCCCCCCCAAAAAAGAAGCAATTAATCTCTCCTTGCACAAACTGGCTCTACAGAGGCAAGATGTCCACCTCATCTTCACCCTCCGATATATCACCGTGTACATCCCCCTCCTCACAGATTATCAATTCGTCCCCACTGGAATCCACCATCTCAGCTCCCTGTGTACTTTGTGGAGGCAATTGCTGCTGGTCAATGTCTCCGCGGAGGAATTGATTATAATTCATTTTAATGAACATCATCTTCTCCACATTTTCTGGATGTAACCTCGTACGCCGATTGCTGACAAGGTGAGCGGCGGCACTAAACACTCTTTCGGAGTACACACTTGTGGGAGGGCAACTTAGGTAGAATAAAGCCAGTTTGTGCAAGGGCCTCCAAATTGCCTCTTTTTCCTGCCAGTATAAGTACGGACTGTGTGACGTGCCTACTTGGATGCGGTCACTCATATAATCCTCCACCATTCTATCAATGTTGAGAGAATCATATGCAGTGACAGTAGACGACATGTCCGTAATCGTTGTCAGGTCCTTCAGTCCGGACCAGATGTCAGCATCAGCAGTCGCTCCAGACTGCCCTGCATCACCGCCAGCGGGTGGGCTCGGAATTCTGAGCCTTTTCCTCGCACCCCCAGTTGCGGGAGAATGTGAAGGAGGAGATGTTGACAGGTCGCGTTCCGCTTGACTTGACAATTTTGTCACCAGCAGGTCTTTCAACCCCAGCAGACCTGTGTCTGCCGGAAAGAGAGATCCAAGGTAGGCTTTAAATCTAGGATCGAGCACGGTGGCCAAAATGTAGTGCTCTGATTTCAACAGATTGACCACCCGTGAATCCTTGTTAAGCGAATTAAGGGCTGCATCCACAAGTCCCACATGCCTAGCGGAATCGCTCCGTGTTAGCTCCTTCTTCAATGCCTCCAGCTTCTTCTGCAAAAGCCTGATGAGGGGAATGACCTGACTCAGGCTGGCAGTGTCTGAACTGACTTCACGTGTGGCAAGTTCAAAGGGCATCAGAACCTTGCACAACGTTGAAATCATTCTCCACTGCACTTGAGACAGGTGCATTCCATCTCCTATATCGTGCTCAATTGTATAGGCTTGAATGGCCTTTTGCTGCTCCTCCAACCTCTGAAGCATATAGAGGGTTGAATTCCACCTCGTTACCACTTCTTGCTTCAGATGATGGCAGGGCAGGTTCAGTAGTTTTTGGTGGTGCTCCAGTCTTCTGTACGTGGTGCCTGTACGCCGAAAGTGTCCCGCAATTTTTCTGGCCACCGACAGCATCTCTTGCACGCCCCTGTCGTTTTTTAAAAAATTCTGCACCACCAAATTCAAGGTATGTGCAAAACATGGGACGTGCTGGAATTTGCCCATATTTAATGCACACACAATATTGCTGGCGTTGTCCGATGCCACAAATCCACAGGAGAGTCCAATTGGGGTAAGCCATTCCGCGATGATCTTCCTCAGTTGCCGTAAGAGGTTTTCAGCTGTGTGCGTATTCTGGAAAGCGGTGATACAAAGCGTAGCCTGCCTAGGAAAGAGTTGGCGTTTGCGAGATGCTGCTACTGGTGCCGCCGCTGCTGTTCTTGCGGCGGGAGTCCATACATCTACCCAGTGGGCTGTCACAGTCATATAGTCCTGACCCTGCCCTGCTCCACTTGTCCACATGTCCGTGGTTAAGTGGACATTGGGTACAACTGCATTTTTTAGGACACTGGTGAGTCTTTTTCTGACGTCCGTGTACATTCTCGGTATCGCCTGCCTAGAGAAGTGGAACCTAGATGGTATTTGGTAACGGGGGCACACTGCCTCAATAAATTGTCTAGTTCCCTGTGAACTAACGGCGGATACCGGACGCACGTCTAACACCAACATAGTTGTCAAGGACTCAGTTATCCGCTTTGCAGTAGGATGACTGCTGTGATATTTCATCTTCCTCGCAAAGGACTGTTGAACAGTCAATTGCTTACTGGAAGTAGTACAAGTGGGCTTACGACTTCCCCTCTGGGATGACCATCGACTCCCAGCGGCAACAACAGCAGCGCCAGCAGCAGTAGGCGTTACACGCAAGGATGCATCGGAGGAATCACAGGCAGGAGAGGACTCGTCAGACTTGCCAGTGACATGGCCTGCAGGACTATTGGCATTCCTGGGGAAGGAGGAAATTGACACTGAGGGAGTTGGTGGGGTGGTTTGCGTGAGCTTGGTTACAAGAGGAAGGGATTTACTGGTCAGTGGACTGCTTCCGCTGTCACCCAAAGTTTTTGAACTTGTCACTGACTTATTATGAATGCGCTGCAGGTGACGTATAAGGGAGGATGTTCCGAGGTGGTTAACGTCCTTACCCCTACTTATTACAGCTTGACAAAGGGAACACACGGCTTGACACCTGTTGTCCGCATTTCTGGTGAAATACCTCCACACCGAAGAGCTGATTTTTTTGGTATTTTCACCTGGCATGTCAACGGCCATATTCCTCCCACGGACAACAGGTGTCTCCCCGGGTGCCTGACTTAAACAAACCACCTCACCATCAGAATCCTCCTGGTCAATTTCCTCCCCAGCGCCAGCAACACCCATATCCTCCTCATCCTGGTGTACTTCAACACTGACATCTTCAATCTGACTATCAGGAACTGGACTGCGGGTGCTCCTTCCAGCACTTGCAGGGGGCATGCAAATAGTGGAAGGCGCATGCTCTTCACGTCCAGTGTTGGGAAGGTCAGGCATCGCAAACGACACAATTGGACTCTCCTTGTGGATTTGGGATTTCAAAGAACGCACAGTTCTTTGCGGTGCTTTTGCCAGCTTGAGTCTTTTCAGTTTTCTAGCGAGAGGCTGAGTGCTTCCATCCTCATGTGAAGCTGAACCACTAGCCATGAACATAGGCCAGGGCCTCAGCCGTTCCTTGCCACTCCGTGTGGTAAATGGCATATTGGCAAGTTTACGCTTCTCCTCCGACAATTTTATTTTAGGTTTTGGAGTCCTTTTTTTTCTGATATTTGGTGTTTTGGATTTGACATGCTCTGTACTATGACATTGGGCATCGGCCTTGGCAGACGACGTTGCTGGCATTTCATCGTCTCGGCCATGACTAGTGGCAGCAGCTTCAGCACGAGGTGGAAGTGGATCTTGATCTTTCCCTAATTTTGGAACCTCAACTTTTTTGTTCTCCATATTTTATAGGCAGAACTAAAAGGCACCTCAGGTAAACAATGGAGATGGATGGATTGGATACTAGTATACAATTATGGACGGACTGCCACGGTTAGGTGGTATAAAAAAACCACGGTTAGGTGGTATATATTATAATAATAATACAATTATGGATGGACGGACTGCCTGCCGACTGCCGACACAGAGGTAGCCACAGCCGTGAACTACCGCACTGTACACTGGTTGATAAAGAGATAGTAGTATACTCGTAACAACTAGTATGACACTATGACGACGGTATAAAGAATGAAAAAAAAAACACGGTTAGGTGGTATATATTATAATAATAATACAATTATGGATGGACGGACTGCCTGCCGAGTGCCGACACAGAGGTAGCCACAGCCGTGAACTACCGCACTGTACACTGGTTGATAAAGAGATAGTAGTATACTCGTAACAACTAGTATGACACTATGACGGTATAAAGAATGAAAAAAAAACCACGGTTAGGTGGTATATATTATAATAATAATACAATTATGGATGGACGGACTGCCTGCCGACTGCCGACACAGAGGTAGCCACAGCCGTGAACTACCGCACTGTACACTGGTTGATAAAGAGATAGTAGTATACTCGTAACAACTAGTATGACACTATGACGACGGTATAAAGAAAGAAAAAAAAATACCACAGTTAGGTGGTATATATTATAATAATAATACAATTATGGATGGACGGACTGCCTGCCGACTGCCGACACAGAGGTAGCCACAGCCGTGAACTACCGCACTGTACACTGGTTGATAAAGAGATAGTAGTATACTCGTAACAACTAGTATGACACTATGACGGTATAAAGAATGAAAAAAAAACCACGGTTAGGTGGTATATATTATAATAATAATACAATTATGGATGGACGGACTGCCTGCCGACTGCCGACACAGAGGTAGCCACAGCCGTGAACTACCGCACTGTACACTGGTTGATAAAGAGATAGTAGTATACTCGTAACAACTAGTATGACACTATGACGACGGTATAAAGAAAGAAAAAAAAATACCACAGTTAGGTGGTATATATTATAATAATAATACAATTATGGATGGACGGACTGCCTGCCGACTGCCGACACAGAGGTAGCCACAGCCGTGAACTACCGCACTGTACACTGGTTGATAAAGAGATAGTAGTATACTCGTAACAACTAGTATGACACTATGACGACGGTATAAAGAATGAAAAAAAAACCACGGTTAGGTGGTATATATTATAATAATAATACAATTATGGATGGACGGACTGCCTGCCGACTGCCGACACAGAGGTAGCCACAGCCGTGAACTACCGCACTGTACACTGGTTGATAAAGAGATAGTAGTATACTCGTAACAACTAGTATGACACTATGACGACGGTATAAAGAAAGAAAAAAAAATACCACAGTTAGGTGGTATATATTATAATAATAATACAATTATGGATGGACGGACTGCCTGCCGACTGCCGACACAGAGGTAGCCACAGCCGTGAACTACCGCACTGTACACTGGTTGATAAAGAGATAGTAGTATACTCGTAACAACTAGTATGACACTATGACGACGGTATAAAGAAAGAAAAAAAAATACCACAGTTAGGTGGTATATATTATAATAATAATACAATTATGGATGGACGGACTGCCTGCCGACTGCCGACACAGAGGTAGCCACAGCCGTGAACTACCGCACTGTACACTGGTTGATAAAGAGATAGTAGTATACTCGTAACAACTAGTATGACACTATGACGACGGTATAAAGAATGAAAAAAAAACCACGGTTAGGTGGTATATATTATAATAATAATACAATTATGGATGGACGGACTGCCTGCCGACTGCCGACACAGAGGTAGCCACAGCCGTGAACTACCGCACTGTACACTGGTTGATAAAGAGATAGTAGTATACTCGTAACAACTAGTATGACACTATGACGACGGTATAAAGAATGAAAAAAAAAACACGGTTAGGTGGTATATATTATAATAATAATACAATTATGGATGGACGGACTGCCTGCCGACTGCCGACACAGAGGTAGCCACAGCCGTGAACTACCGCACTGTACACTGGTTGATAAAGAGATAGTAGTATACTCGTAACAACTAGTATGACACTATGACGGTATAAAGAATGAAAAAAAAAACACGGTTAGGTGGTATATATTATAATAATAATACAATTATGGATGGACGGACTGCCTGCCGACTGCCGACACAGAGGTAGCCACAGCCGTGAACTACCGCACTGTACACTGGTTGATAAAGAGATAGTAGTATACTCGTAACAACTAGTATGACACTATGACGACGGTATAAAGAAAGAAAAAAAAATACCACGGTTAGGTGGTATATATTGTAATACAATTATGGATGGACGGACTGCCTGCCGAGTTCTGACTGCCGACACAGAGGTAGCCACAGCCGTGAACTACCGCACTGTACTGTGTCTGCTGCTAATATAGACTGGTTGATAAAGAGATAGTATACAATACATACAACAATATACTACTATACTGGTGGTCAGGCACTGGTCACCACTAGTCACACTGGCAGTGGCACTCCTGCAGCAAAAGTGTGCACTGTTTAATTTTAAATTAATATAATATTATGTACTCCTGGGGGCTCCTGCTATAACAACCTGCAGTGCTCCCCAGTCTCCCCCACAATTATTATAAGCTTTGCCTTTTATACATTGATGTGCAGCACACTGGGCTGAGCTGAGTGCACACAGACTGAGTCACACTGTGTGACTGGCTGCTGCTGTGTATCGTTTTTTTTCAGGCAGAGAACGGATATAGCAGAGAACGGATATATTATATTAAAATAAATAAAAGTTAACTAACAACAACTGCACTGGTCACTGTGGTAAACTCTGTCTGACTCTGCACAATCTCTCTCTCTCTTCTAATCTAATTTCTAATGGAGAGGACGCCAGCCACGTCCTCTCCCTATCAATCTCAATGCACGTGTGAAAATGGCGGCGACGCGCGGCTCCTTATATAGAATCCGAGTCTCGCGAGAATCCGACAGCGTCATGATGACGTTCGGGCGCGCTCGGGTTAACCGAGCAAGGCGGGAGGATCCGAGTCTGCTCGGACCCGTAAAAAAAACATGAAGTTCGTGCGGGTTCGGTTTCAGAGAAACCGAACCCGCTCATCTCTAGCGTTTACCAGTGTGGGGGTGCGCAAATGTGTCACCTTTTTCAAGGTAACTACACGTGGTGCATCCCACACACCGGTAGCAGCCCGGTTTTCTGGTAAGGAAATTGGGCTTATTGAGAATTTTGGTGTTTTCAGAAATGTCATTTTTCACCAACCACTGCTTGAGGTTTTTACTGCGTCTAAAACTTGGCATTATCTTAGTTTTTTCAAAGACCTTAAGGTCCGGATCTGTGGTGACTAGTGGCCAGAGAGTTTTAGTCTCTTTAACCACCAGTTCACTCTGTGCATGAAATTGTTGTACGAATGGTATTCTAGGATCAATTCTCCCAATTTGTGCTTATTAGTTGCTAATACTTGTTCTCTGGGTATCGCTAGGACTTTTTTCTTGGCCTCAAGCAATTGCTCATATTTGTACCCTCTTGCCAGAAATTGCATGATCATACGATCAATTTCATTATTTGCATCTTCCACAGTGTCAGAAATGCGATGTGCCCTGACAAATTGGGAGAAAGGTTGCCCTTCCTTGGTTGCTCTAGGATGCTGACTAGAGTGATGTAAGACATTATTGCGATCTGTTTTCTTCCTATATAGGGTAGTATGTAATGTGTCATCTTTAAGTTGAATAGTAACATCTAAATAGTTCACCTCACAATCACTGATGGTATACGTGAATTTAATATGTTCATTTGCTAAATTAGCTCTTGTCATTAAATCATGGAAGTCACCCTCCTCTCCTAGCCAGATGATAAACAGATCATCTATATATCTTAAAAAAACCAAAAATTTGGACGCTATATTGGAATCAGAAAAAAAGATTTCTCGTTCCACCTCAAACATGTAGCTGTTTTCAAAGGCCGGGGCCACACATGACCCCATTGCACAGCCTTGTTGCTGTAAGTACCATTTGTTGTTGAATAAAAAGTAATTATTCTTAAGAGTCAATTCTAACAAACCAATAAAAAATTAAATGTCAGGGCCAGTATACAGTGGACTATCGGTAAGGAGTCTCCTGGCTGCACTCAAACCTCCATCATGGGGTATGCTCGTGTATAAATTCACAACATCCAAGGAACATAAAAAGCATTTTGGCAATGGAGATGGTAATTGATTTAGCTTAAGGATAAAGGTTGTAGTATCCTTTAAATATGTAGACTGGGCTTGTATTACCGGCTGAAAATGTGTATCCAGATATTTGGACACTTTGTAATATATAGAGTCCCGGGCAGAGATTATGGGACGTCCCGGGGGACAAAGGAGGTCTTTGTGGACTTTGGGAATTGTATATAGCACAGGAGCTATTGGAAACTGTTGAAATAATGCATTTTTTAATGAATCAGAAATGATGTTATCTGCCACAGCTTTAGTGAGTATAATATGTAACTCGTTATTAAATGCTATTGTAGGATCTACATTTAACTCACAGTATACAGTGCCGTCACCTAACTGGCGGTAGATTTCTTGACAATATTGGTCTAAATCCTGTACCACAATCCCTCCCCCCTTGTCCGCCGGACGGATAACGATGCTCAAGTCCTTGCTGAGATTACGCATAGCTTCAAATTCAACCTTTGACATGTTAGAAACTTGGGGTTTGTTCCTAATCTTAATGTCCTCAATTTTCTGATCTAAACGCCTCTGAAAGCATTTAAGTGAGACATTGTTAGTGTATGGATCAAACGTCGATCTAGGTCTTATAGCCAATGGAACTTCGTTCTCTCGGTTCTTCTCATGTGCAGCTGACTGAAAATGTTCCTTTAATCTCAGATTCCTATTAAATTTGTAGGAATCCACTTTCCATTGAAAGTAATCCATATTAGATGAAGGGACAAAGAAAAGACCTTTATTGAGGACAGCTTTTTCAGTTTCCGTCAGTTGTCTCTTGGAGAGGTTAAATACTAAGTTGTTTTCTTCTTGTTTGATTTGGCTTTTGATTTGCCTGAGCCACTGGCAACCTCTCCTTGTTCGGTTTCTTTTAATGGTCCCCGCTTGGCGCGGGTGCTGACTCCTAAAGGGGGTCTTTTATCAAATTTTCCTCGTGCCCCTTCATTATCACTGTGGGAAGATGCTCCCCCACTTGATGTTTCAGTGTCACCTGGGAACTTCCTAAAATTCCGCTGCCTCTGATGAAAAAAACGTTTTCTTTCCGGATTGAAGGCCCATGTGTACACTTTATTTTCAGCGTAGTCCCTTTGAACTGTCGCAAGTTTTTCACGTTTAAATCGTACCAACTCTCTCCGGTAAGTTTCAACCTGTGTTGTTAATTTCTCCATCCATAGCTGAGTTTTATCTGATGTCAAAGTCGGTACATGTAGCTCCTCAAATGCAGCAATTTTAGTTTTAATCAGCTCCAGCTCCCTTGAAGATTTCTGTATGACTAACAGGATTAAATCTAGGCTGCATTTGTTTAAAATAGCAGCCCATTTGCGACAAAAGTCACTGCTGAATTTGCCAATAGTAGGGATATTCCTTATACGAAAGCCACAAGGTATTTGGCCACTTCTATGGTAGTCGGATAATGTTACCCCATGCAGAAAATAATCAACTTCTTTTTTGCGGAGCCTGAGGAGTTGTGTAAATAATTGTTCGTTCGTTTCTTCACCCCCTGTGTTGGCAAAATTCTCTTTGAATCGGATTTCATCCGCATCCATATCAGAGAAACTCCATGTTTCTCCCGCAGGTAGTGTTATATTTCTGAGTCCACTACTGTCCGCCATTGCAGGGTATAGGGTGAAAGGCTGGTGTTAGATACCGGAGCTCAACCAGCATCTAAAGTCACTGAAGTCACTTCAATAAGCAGTAAATTAATAGTAGGTGCCTTACCTAGGTCACAATCCTCCCACACACTCCTAAATGCCTAGGTAGTGCTGGAAGAAACAGTGTCCCAATTTACTTGTGGTAATGGTCGGCACTCTCAAGTATAAAATCACGTAGCCCTGGTGCCCTCCTAGGTGTATGCACACCAAACAGTATATAGCTGGAGATAGGCGGCACTCCCGGGACTTGTTCAAGAAATACACGGGACGGCACCCGTGAACATCAACGTTTCGATTTTATTAATCATCTTCAGGATAAAACACATACCAAGATAACAAACATTTATAACTCACCAAGTGAATGCACGCCTCCTCCTGCCGCCAGGCTCCGGGCGTCCGTCCACTCCCGATGACGTCACATCACCGCGACGTGCGCCCTCCAGCGCACACACCAAGATCCGTACCGGACTCCCGTTGCCTAGCTACAGCAAAAGGCATAATCATGTGACTTGCCACCACCATGCTACATGAAAATGTGTATTATTATCATTATTATTATTATTATTATTATTATTATTATTAAAGAAGCAGTATAAAAATGAAGTATATGTGCTTTTACAGGCTCTGATTCTTCTGCAGCTGCTTTACTTCTTATGTCTTAGTCGTGTCTGCGACCTTATGCTAATGATATTAAAAGCCCTTCCCCTGGTGTACCTGCGTGTATCTGAATGTACAAGTACTGGGATACCCACTTTGTCCAACACTGCAATTCGCTTGCTGCATCTTATTATTATTATTTATTTATTACCAGTTATTACCAGTTACGGCTGCCAGTCCGTGAGCTTTAGCTGGCTCATGAGCTGGTGCAATATTTAAAATGGCCACCACGGAACGGGCAGGAGAGGCATGCATTGTGCTCTCCTGCTTCAGTCATGGATGGCAGCAGAGGCAGCCTAGCAGGAGCGCAATGGAGCAGGAGACCCAGGGCGGTGAGCATTTCTGGGGAGAACAGCTACTGCGGACTTTATGTGTATCTGGCTCTATACAAGAGGCAGAATGTGTATCTGGCACTATAAAGGGGGCAGTATGTGTAACTGGCACTATACAGGGGGTGTTATGTGTAAAACACTGTACAGGGGGCATTATGTGTATCTGGCACTATACTTGGGACATTATGTGTATCTGGCAGTACTGGGGCATTATGTGTATCTGGCAGTGCTGGGAACATTATGTGTACCTGGCACTACTGGGGGCATTATGTGTAACTGGCACTACTGGGGACATTATGTGTATCTGGCAGTACTTGGGACATTATGTGCAACTGGCAGTACTGGGGGCATTAAGTGTATCTAGCAGTACTGGGGACATTATGTGTATGTGGCAGTACTGGTGACATGTATATGTGGCAGTACTGGGGACATTATGTGTATGTGGCAGTACTGGTGACATGTATATGTGGCAGTACTGGGGATATTATGTGTATGTGGCAGTACTGGGAACAATATGTGTAACTGACACTACTGGGGGCATTATGTGTATCTGGCAGTACTTGGGACATTATGTGCATCTGGCACTACTGGGGGCATTATGTGTATCTGGCAGTAGTTGGGTCATTATGTGTATCTGGCAGTACTGGGGCATTATGTGTATCTGACACTACTAGGGCATTATGTGTATCTGGCAGTACTTGGGACATTATGTGTATCTGGCAGTACTTGGGACATTATGTGCATCTGGCACTACTGGGGGCATTATGTGTATCTGGCAGTAGTTGGGACATTATGTATATCTGGCAGTACTGGGGCATTATGTGTATCTGATACTACTGGGGTATCTGGCAGTACTTGGGACATTATGTGTATCTGGCAGTACTTGGGACATTATGTGTATCTGGCAGTACTTGGGACATTATGTGTAACTGGCGCTACAGGGGGTGTTATGTGTATCTGGCATTATACTGGGGACATTATGTGTATCTGGCAATGTACTGGGGACATTATGTGTATCTGGCACTACTGGGGACATTCACTGTATCTGGCAGTACTGGAAACAATATGTGTAGCTGACACTACTGGGGGTATTATGTGTATCTGGCACTATACTGTTGACCTTATGTGCATCTGGCAATATAGGACATTATGTGTATCTGACAGTACTGGCGGCATTATCAGTGACGTCCGGCGGGGTGAGGCAGAGCCTTCCTGTCATACTAACATTTGTGCCAGAGTTTTGACTGTATAAAATATATGCAAAATACAAAGAATTTGTTTGAAATATCTTCTTTACATTATTCTAATCATTTTTATAGCCCCCTGCCTATCTTATCCACACATCTCTGATCAAAGCGCACCAAATATACAGGAGTTTATACTGCTGCACCTGTATGTAATGCCCAGATGTACGCTTTGGCTCATATATTGCATGTAAATCTGGCTCTGGTGCTAGCCAGTGCCTCCTGAGCCATTTATCTTGCAGCACGTCCCTGGGCATTAGGTATATCTGGCAGTACAGGGGACATTAAGTGTATTGGCAGTACTGGGGGCAGTGATGTAGTGTAAGGTATAGAGGGGTCAGGGATGTAGTGTAAGGTATAGAGGGGTCAGGGTTGTAGTGTAAGGTATAGAAGGGTCAGGGATGTATTGTAAGGTATAGAGGGGTCAGGGATATAGTGTAAGGTATAGAGGAGTCAGGGATGTAGTGTAAGGTATAGAGGGGTCAGTGATGTAGTGTAGGGTATAGAGGGGTCAGGGATGTAGTGTAAGGTATAGAGGGGTCAGTGATGTAGTGTAGGGTATAGAGGGGTCAGGGATGTAGTGTAAGGTATAGAGGGGTCAGGGATGTAGTGTAGGGTATAGAGGGGTCAGGGATGTAGTGTAAGGTATAGAGGGGTCAGTGATGTAGAGTAGGGTATAGAGGGGTCAGGGATGTAGTGTAAGGTATAGAGGGGTCAGGGATGTAGTGTAAGGTATAGAGGGGACAGGGATGTAGTGTAAGGTATAGAGGGGTCAGGGATGTAGTGTAAGGTATAGAGGGGTCAGGGATGTAGTGTGGGGTATAGAAGGGTCAGGGATGTAGTGTAAGGTATAGAGGGGTCAGTGATGCAGTGTAAGGTATAGAAGGGTCAGGTATGTAGTGTAAGGTATAGAGGGGTCAGGGATGTAGTGTAAGGTATATAAGGGTCAGTGATGTAGTGTAGGGTATAGAGGGGCAGGGATGTAGTGTAAGGTATAGAGGGGTCAGTGATGTAGTGTAGGGTATAGAAGGGTCAGGGATGTAGTGTAAGGTATAGAGGGGTCAGGGATGTAGTGTAAGGTATATAAGGGTCAGGGGTGTAGTGTAGGATATAGAGGGGCAGGAATGTAGTGTAAGGTATAGAGGGGTCAGTGATGTAGTGTAGGGTATAGAGGGGTCAGCGATGTAGTGTAAGGTATAGAGGAGTCAGGGATGTAGTGTAAGGTATATAAGGGTCAGTGATGTAGTGTAGGGTATAGAGGGGCAGGGATGTAGTGTAGGGTATAGAGGGGTCAGGGATGTAGTGTAAGGTATAGAGGGGTCAGTGATGTAGTGTAGGGTATAGAGGGGTCAGGGATGTAGTGTAAGGTATAGAGGAGTCAGGGATGTAGTGTAAGGTATAGATGGGTCAGGGATGTAGTGTAAGGTATAGAGGGGTCAGTGATGTAGTGTAAGGTATAGAGGGGTCAGGGATGTAGTGTAAGGTATAGAGGGGTCAGGGATGTAGTGTAGGGTATATAGGGGTCAGGTATGTAGTGTAGGGTATAGAGGGGTCAGGGATGTAGTGTAAGGTATAGAGGGGTCAGACATGTAGTGTAAGGTATAGATGGGTCAGGGATGTAGTGTAAGGTATAGATGGATCATGGATGTAGTGTAAGGTATAGAGGGGTCAGGGATGTAGTGTAAGGTATAGAGGGGTCAGGGATGTAGTGTAAGGTATAGATGGGTCAGGGATGTAGTTTAAGGTATAGAGGGGTCAGGGATGTAGTGTAGGGTATAGAGGAGCAGGGATGTAGTGTAAGGTATAGAGGGGTCAGTGATGTAGTGTAGGGTATAGAGGGGTCAGGGATGTAGTGTAAGGTATAGAGGGGTCAGAGATGTAGTGTAGGGTATAGAGGGGTCAGGGATGTAGTGTAGGGTATAGAGGGGTCAGGGATGTAGTGTAAGGTATAGAGGGGTCAGGCATGTAGTGTAAGGTATAGAGGGGTCAGGGATGTAGTGTAAGGTATAGATGGGTCAGGGATGTAGTGTAAGGTATAGAGGGGTCAGGGATGTAGTGTAAGGTATAGAGGGGTCAAGGATGTAGTGTAAGGTATAGATAGGTCAGGGGTGTAGTGTAAGGTATAAGGGGGTCAGGAATGTAGTGTAGGGTATAGAGGGGCAGGGATGTAGTGTAAGGTATATAAGGGTCAGTGATGTAGTGTAGGGTATAGAGGGGCAGGGATGTAGTGTAGGGTATGAAAGGGTCAGTGATGTAGTGTAAGGTATAGGGGGTCAGTGATGTAGTGTAGGGTATAGAGGGGTCAGGGAGGTAGTGTAGGGTATAGAGGGGTCAGGGATGTAGTGTAAGGTATAGAGGAGTCAGGGATGTAGTGTGGGGTATAGAAGGGTCAGGGATGTAGTGTAAGGTATAGATGGGTCAGGGATGTAGTGTAAGGTATAGATGGGTCAGGGATGTAGTGTAAGGTATAGAGGGGTCAGGAATGAAATGTAAGGTATAGATGGGTCAGGGATGTAGTTTAAGGTATAGAGGGGTCAGTGATGTAGTGTAAGGTATAGAGGCGTCAGGGATGTAGTGTAAGGTATAGAGGGGTCAGGGATGTAGTGCAAGGTATAGATGGGTCAGGGATGTAGTGTAAGGTATAGAGGGATCAGGGATGTAGTGCAGGGTATAGAGGGGTCAGGGATGTAGTGTAAGGTATAGAGGGGTCATGGATGTAATGTAAGGTATAGATGGGTCAGGGATGTAGTGTAAGGTATAGAGGGGTCAGTGATGTAGTGTAAGGTATAGAGGGGCAGGGATGTAGTGTAAGGTATAGAGGGGTCAGGGATGTAGTGTAAGGTATAGAGGGGTCAGTGATGTAGTGTAAGGTATAGAGGGGTCAGGGATGTAGTGTAAGGTATAGAGGGGTCAGGGATGTAGTGTAAGGTATAGAGGAGTCAGTGATGTAGTGTAAGGTATAGATGGGTCAGGGATGTAGTGTAAGGTATAGAGGGGTTAGGGATGTAGTGCAGGGTATAGAGGGGTCAGGGATGTAGTGTAAGGTATAGAGCGGTCAGGGATTTAGTGTAAGGTATAGAGGGGTCAGGGATGTAGTGTAAAGTATAGAGGGGTCAGGGATGTAGTGTAAGGTATACAGGGGTCATGGATGTAGTGTAAAGTATAGAGGGGTCAGGGATGTAGTGTAAGGTATAGAGGGGTCAGGGATGTAGTGTAAAGTATAGAGGGGTCAGGGATGTAGTGTAAGGTATACAGGGGTCATGGATGTAGTGTAAAGTATAGAGGGGTCAGGGATGTAGTATGGGGTATAGAAGGGTCAGACAAAATACTAATCCCAAGTACCTAGTATACCATTATTGAATTAAGATGCAAAATGCAGGAAAAAGTGTGTAATATGGATAAGGAAAAAGAAAAGGTCAGAGATTTCATGTGACTTGCACCCTGGCTTGCACTACTGCTACAGCTAAGATATGCTCTTATTTATTTTTTATTGGGGGGTGGGGGCACCAAAGGAAATTGTCGACATAGGCCCCGCTTGGTCTAGAACCGGCCCTGGTTCTACATACTGTCTACTCACTAAGCCAGTGGTACTTAGGGGCTAATTCTGAGTTGATCGCAGCAGGAACTTTGTTAGCTGTTGGGCAAAACCATGTGCACTGCAGGGGGGGGCAGATGTAACATGTGCAGAGAGAGTTAGATTTGGGTGGGGTGTGTTCAATCTGCAATTTAAATTGCAGTGTAAAAATAAAGCAGCCAGTATTTACCCTGCACAGAAACAAAAAAAACCACCCAAATCTAACTCTCTCTGCACATGTTATATCTGCCTCCCCTGCAGTGCACATGGTTTTGCCCAATTGCTATCAAAAATCCTGCTGCGATCAACTCAGAATTACCCCCATAACCCTTTTAAATGCTCGTACCCCTTTCGGTTGCATAATATGAAATATGCCTCAAGCAAAAGATTTTGTGGAGATTTTCCAGCTTTTTTACAGTCCTTATATAATCAACTACTTCTATTTTCATGATAAATGCAGCAGCCAAAACAGATACAGAAGGCTATTAACCCTTTCTCCAGTTACTCTGAAACCATCCTGAATATGAATAGGCTATACAGTAAGGAATAATGGGGGTCATTCCGAGTTGATTGCTAGCTGCCGTTGTTCGCAGCACCGCAATGCGCAGGCGCGTCGTACGGGTACAATGAGCATTGTGGGTTTGCACAGAGTGTAACGAACATTCCAGTCACACGGCCGAACGCAGGAAGATTGACATGAAGTGGGCGTTTCTGGGTGTCAACTGACCGTTATCAGGGAGTGCTTAGAAAAACGCAGGCGTGGCAGAAAAAACGCAGGCGTGGCTTGGCGTTCGCTGGGCGGGTGTGTGATGTCTAAAGTCGTCCCTCTGTCGTTAGAATCAACGCACACGAAGAGTAACTACAGGGCTGGTCTTATTTTGCACAAAAAGATTTTGCAGGCGCTCTGCTGCACAAGCGTTCGCACTTCTGCAAAGCGAAAATACACTCCCCAGTGGGCGGCGACAATGCGTTTGCACAGCTGCTAAAAACTGCTAGCGAGCGATGAACTCGGAATGACCCCCTATAAGCATTGTGAGCAAAACTCTTCAGTTGATACATAGAAACATAGAATTTGATGGCAGATAAGAAGCACTTGGCTCATCTAGGGGTCTATTTATTAACATTATTTTTACTAAAATAATGTGAAAAAGGGTATTTTCACACCCTTTTCTCATTATTTTAGTATCACCTGAATGTATTAAAGGGCATTTGGAGCAGTTTTCATGAAAAACTGCTCCAAACCCTTTAATTCACTTTATTTTAGTAACCCACATCCGCATTCCCCATACTTATAATGGGAAATGTGATGTGGCCAAATTTACAAACATTTTTTTTTTTTAAAATACCACAGTGTGCCCTGTGATAATCTCGCCAGCTCAGGCTGTCGAGATAACAGGGCAGCACTGCGATAAGCACCCTTTTGCCCAGCTCTTTCTGCCCCTGGCAGAGAAAGCTGAGCGGGGACCGGCAGAGTGATCAGCTACTGTATGTGTATCCAATGGACACACAAGCTGATCACAGTGTAAACAGTAATTAAAAAAAGTTTTTAAAAAAACAAAACATACTCACCTGTCCAGGGAGCCGGTGTCCGCTGCTCCGGTGAGCACTGCCAGGCGCCGGGTCCCCCATGTGCTGCAATGTGACCCCGGTGCAGTAAAGTGACGCTGCAAAACGGCAGCGTACTTTACAGCAACGGGGGTCACAGCACAGGAGAAGGACCTGACGCCCTGCAGCCTCCTGAAGCAGCGCGGACCGGCTCCCTGGACAGGTGAGTATATTGATCTTCTGTGGGGGGTCCGCGGCGCATGGGGGTAGTCGAGACAGGGGGGTCAACCGTGCGGCGGCAGTAGCGGTGATGTTGGTGGTGGCGGCGCATGTGCAGCAGGACATTGTGGTATTTTTTCCAAAAAATACCCCGATGATGCTGCGGAGTATCATCGCAGGGACAGAGCTTGACCACAAGCTCTGTTCCTGCACGCAATGATTGATACATCCCTGCGATGTAATCAATTATCGCAGTGCGAGTTAGGGCGATTTTATCACCTGTCATCCACAACCTGGATGCAGATGGTGATAAATAGGCCCCTTAGTCTGATCATGTAGACACACACACACACACACACACACACACACACACACACACACACACACACACACACACACACACACACACACACACACACACGTACACACTATTGTTTGAAACCAATTAACCTAACAGTATGTAAAAGAGGGACCTTTCCTGGGAGAATGGGGGCGCATGGGAAAGTTATGTATGAACACTTATGGCGCCTTTGTATAACTTTATTGGTTTATGAGCCTAATTGAAGGTTGATTGCAAAACAACATTTTCCTCTAATGGGCAAAACCATGTGCACTGCAGGTGGGGCAGATATAACATGTGCAGAGAGAGTCAGATTTGGGTGGGGTGTGTTCAAACTTAAATCTAAATTGCAGTGTAAAAATAAAGCAGCCAGTATTTACCCTGCACAGAAACACTATAACCCACCCAAACCTAACTCTCTCTGCACATGTTACATCTGCCCCACCTGCAGTGCACATGGTTTTGCCCATTAAAGGAAAATGTTGATTTGCAATCAACCTTGAATTTGGCCCTGTATACTGTATTTTCTTTTCAGTTGCTTTTGTATTTTCCACCAAGTTTTTATATTATTGTTATTTATTTAAAAACGATGATGTTTACATACACATTGCATTACAGCACGTTTATTGCTTTTTCTGCAAGTTTATTGCTTTTATTCCCATTTGATCAAACAAATGTGAGATATTTAAACCTTTGCAATACAGATTTTTTTTTTATAAACAGGAAGAACTTACTATAAAGATCTATGCGGTATTTAAACAAATATATATTCATTCTCCTTCTAGAAGCCGAGCAATGACTTTAAAAAGAATCTGTAACGTCAGCCCCGAGCAGCAAGTGTACACACAGCCAGATGGCTCGATATGTCTGCAGATATATCCGCCATCAGATGTGCTGCATTGCCTATGGGCTCCAAACCCTGAAGGGGCACCTGCATGTACAGCGGCACCTGTGTGGTTCACAGCGGGATCCAAGTGTGACCGCTGCTCTTCCAACGGAGCTCTGCAGCACACCCGCTGCTGATGCGGACTAAATAGGCTCTATCCCAGGAGCCCTGCTAACACCTACAATAGGGGACAAGACAGTTCCCGTCTGGTACCGCTCAGCCTGCGCTGCAGCAAGTGACAGTGCACCCACTACTGCTGCTGGACTGTGAGATGGGACCCATCGGTAAACGCTGAATCTGCATTCTGCAGATGGCTGAATCACAGCGCAGCTGGAGCCCTGACAGGTTACTGCATGCTCTGGTCCCTGCAGACTGGCTGAGAGCGCTATCTACATAATTCTGTAAGGGGTGTATATATATATATATATATAGAGTGGGGGGATAAGGGTACCGACGACCTGTGTTGTTTAAAATGTAGTTACTAAAAATTAAAAATTTATGAGCCAAAAAATATATAAGAATACAAACAAGTTTTTAATAATACATAAGAGTGGAATAAAACATGATTTTTTTTTAAAAACGCTAATAAAGGCATAAAAGTCTTTGTAAAAAGGTTGGAGATCTGACTTAACTTAAAAATAGGCAGGGGGTCAATGCAGGGAACCCAACGCGTTTCGTCACTTCAGACTTCTTCAAAGGGACTTTTATGCCTTTATTAGTGTTTTAAAAAATTGTCATGTTTTATTCCACTCTTATGTATTATTAAAAACTTGTTTGTATTCTTATATATTTTTTGGCTCATACATTTTTCATTTTTAGTAACTACATTTTAAACAACACAGGTCGCCGGTACCCTTATCCCCACACTCTATACTCCTTTTAGCAGTACTGTACCAGCATTGCATTCTTAAGGGTTGGCAGACACCTATAACAAGGTTACGTGTGTTTTTAATGTTTTAGTGATTTTATGTACTTTCCTTACTGAGATCCTACCCCACAAGTGGCGCTGTATTACTTCTTGCTACATATATATATATATATATATATATATATAGTGTGCTTCCCTGGGGGGTTGGGCTTGAGCCAGCTTTGTGGGGTCCGCACCCTGGACTTATACTTAGTTTTAGGGACCTCCAATAATAGAGACGCCTTGAAATGGCCTGGAGGCTTATCATATTTTTTGCAAAATATATGTAACCAGGATCTCTAAATTTTCTATTACCATATAGTGTACAGGTCTTGTTACTAATATTACTTATTTTTTTCTAGAACAGCCCCCTCCCACAACACCTGAGGAATTTTACTAGTTTCATTAGAGCAGCTTGCCATTAGATAGATAGATAGATAGATATCACACACACACACACACACACACACACACACACACACACACACACACACACACACACACACACACACACACCATATTTGGTTTCCCTTTTTCTTAGGGTGGGGGCACCAAACTCCAACTTACCGGGTGACTGGGATGAACTTACGCCTCTGTTGGGGATACACACCTTCTGGCTCATAATATATAGGCCAGTCGCTTGAACGCCCGATATATCGGCCAGTGTTGGATGTAGCATATCGGGTCATCTTTTTAGCCACCCCATTAATTTGCAGTCACTGTCCAGCAATGCTACCATGCCTCAAAGTCTGTACTGCAAATCCGTACAAACAAAACTTGGAGCCTTCGCGGTGCGGCTCAGATGCATGTGAAAGAAATTGCTCTCCTGCGTCCGACATCACCCTCGCATCTGACACCGTAATGTGTAGGCTTTGTACATCATAATGCAAGCATGTCAATGAACAACAGAAAACTGTGTTTAATGCGTTCTACCTGCTCATTTTCACAGGCATAAAAGGGGATATTTCACCAGTGGCCGTATTATGGGAATGTGCGGGCATGTCAGTGCAAGTGGCTGCGTTCCAAGACATGTAAGAGACCGTAATCAGATGGTGAAGCCTCGATGGTGCAACTGATGATGGTGTATAAGGATGTACCAATCGGGGATACTGTGTGCACGGGCGCAACAAGTGGGTGTCTCAGTCCTTGCACATTTGGCCGCAGGGATGTTCATAAGGTATTTGCATAAACTTGCTGACAGGTAAAATCAGTCCCTCTATGTGGTAGGCTCACTCTATGGGAGTAATGCTGCGATTAGATAGTCGCCGCCTACACGGGGAGTGTAATTTAGCTGTGCAAGTGTGCGAACGCATGTGTAGCAGAGCTGTACAAACAGATCTTATGCAGTCTCTGCGCAGCCCAGGACTTACTCAGCCGCTGCGATCACTTCAGCCTGTCCGGGACCGGAATTGACGTTAGGAACCCTCCCTGCAAACCCTTGGACACACCTGCGTTTATTCCAAACACTCCCAGAAAATGGTCACTTGACACCCACAAACGCCCTCTTCCTGTCAATCTCCTTGCGAACGCCCGTGCGAATGGATCCTTTGAACAAACCCATCGCTGAGCGGTGATCCGCTTTGTACCCGTGCAACGCGCCTGCGCAGTTTAGAACTGATCGCCAGCTGTACGAAAATGCAGCCTAGCGATCAGGTCTGAATGACCCCCCATGAGTCTAAGTAAGTATGAACACTGGGGATTATAATGATTGTGAAAGTCTCCTTACGGTAACAGCCAGCAAAGCCAATTTTGGAAAGTACATTTAAATACCCGGAGAATAAGTTGTGCTTCTCTCCTCTCAGTACACATTGCACAACAAGTTGGGTCTAATGTAACTCTGTAATGCTCTTTTATGATGTTGGACTGTGAGAGGAAACTGGAGCTCCCACATACACGGGTAGGACATACTAACTGCACACAGATGGTGCTCTGGTTGGAATATAACACATGCAATGCTACCACTCTGCCACCCTTATCCAGACAAGCATCGCTTTACAGTCACCGTAACCACGGTATCTGATTATATAACAATAAAAAAACAAACAGGGTTTTTCCATGACCACTTTCACCTGGGACAGAGCATTTGATCCTGTGTTTTCTTTATGTGCTATGCCAGCCCTGGCCAACCTGTGGCTCTCCAGCTGTTGTGAAACTACACATCCCAGCATGCCCAGCTACACTTGTGCTGTTAGGAAATGCTAAAACTGTTGCAGAGCATGCTGGGAGGTGTAGTTTCACAACAGCTGGAGAGCCACAGGATGTCCAGGCCTGTGCTATGCTCTCACCTGGAGCTGTCAGCAGATTGCACAGCTAAAGAGGTGGGGATATATGGCAGCCACTGGCCAATCAGAGAAAGAAGGTTGGCGATAAGTAACATGCCGTGGGACGACGGGACTAAGTGATTGCAACACAAAGGAAAAAAACATCAAGTCACCATCGGACCTCTGCCATGGATGGGGAAAGATAACAGCAGACCGCTGCCAAAGCATTGACTATCTGTAGCAAACAATTGATGGTCACGTGTTGATTGAAAGATGACCTCTTTATCTTTTGTTTTTCACCATATTGGAGTAGAGACATAAATTTAGCAAATTACCTTCAAATGCATGCACATGCCGCTCATTTAGTTCAACTGTGTATCACATGGTCACTGGCTACAAGTGGCGGCTCCGGAGGTGGGGCTATAGCGCAGTCCAAAACTTAAAAAGGGGAGTCACACCAACTGCCGCCCCAAACACTGCCAAACATCACCGGCAGGACTCACTGGTAGTTGGTGTGGCTCCCCTATTTGAATTTTGGACTGTGCTGAAGCCCCGCCTCCTGAGCCGCCACTGCTGGCTACCGATATTTAGCATACTGGGAGTTCCTGCTCCAGAAACGTTATCAATCGCTGCACTGCTTGTTGCAATGATGCTTGGAAGACAATCGCAGTAGAGGTGACCCCTCCTGCTGATAGCACTTCAGTCAGTAGCATTGCAGCTATACCAGTTTAGGTATTGGCTGTCTATTTGTGCATCTAATTGCCCGATTGGATTACTGCAAAACCAACAGATTCTTTATAAGGTCAATAAAGTGCAAAATGATGGATGTGGGTGTGCTTGTATTTGATTCTATTTTATTTAGAAAATGTAACATTCGCATTAACTATAACACTCTGGACTATTAATTTTGTGTGTATATATATATATATATATATATATATATGTATATATTTATATTATTCGCCATGTTATTATTGCCTGATGTAGAAATATTTCTGTGTTTTGACTTGAGTTGGACCTATCTCAAGATACTTGCCATTCAACATAAACACGTAAGTCTGTAATTATTGCAACAGTACTTTTACACCTCACTCATCGCTAATTATAAGGTAACACTACAATATATCACGTCAGTGCTTGCCATATAACTATCAGTAACTCACATGACGATGTCGTGGTCATCCTATTATTGCAGATATTCCAATAACTGTTAATCAAATCGATTCTTTTTTTTTTTTTTTTTTGGTACCTTGACTCTTTCAGAAGTGTATATATTGTAACAACAAAGCTGTGCAATGGAAGTACATACTGAATCTAGACTTGCGCACTACTGTTTATTTCGTTAGGATGACCACAGTCCAGTAACCATCATATAGTTAGTGTTAATACAAGAGACTGACAAAGGTCCTCAGCTCATCACAGAAGCTTCCCAAACGGCCCTATCACTAACTGAGGCCATCTCCCTAGTCACCGGCCAGCTTTTCCGGCTTCTGTCTCCCAGATAAATGCCCCCGACAGGCTTTTATACCTCAGACTCCTCCTCCTCCCCCTCCCGGACTGACAGACAGACGACACTCCCACCCTGCCTTCTTAAAGGGAGTTCCTCACAGATGCTCTGGTTAATCAGTCACATGCTTTCAGCTGCAACAGGCTGCAAAGGAGAAACTCAATGAAGTCAATTAAGCAGGAAAGACACATTTCCTATGCTAAACACTCCTGGTTCCACTGCAGGACTGTTACTATTGCCTTTTGATATATATATATATATATATATATATATATATATATATACATACTGTTTGGTGTGTGTGTATATAATATATATATATATATACTGTTTGCGTGTGTGTGTGTGTGTGTGTATATATATATATATATATATGTGTGTGTGTTAAAATATACATGTCTACATAGATGTAATGGCTAAAGGGATAAGCACAAAACAAACTGCTGTACAAACAGTTACGTAAAGAAATAACTTGTCTGCAAAGGGACTATCCCAGGAATTTCCCCTTCTGTGATAATAATGAAAAACAGCTCTACAGGGGAACCTCTCAGTCTGGTCCGTACTTGCAAGGAAATATTTTTAGCTTAGCATAAGCAAATAATAAAAAAAAAATTATGTTTTTATTTTTTTGGGGAGGGAGGTAGGGTGTAAGTATTAAATTATATGACGTAAAGAAATACTCTAGTTCTTTCTATCCACTCAATCACAAACATCTGTGTTGTGCAGACAGCAAGTCCACACGCTGTGTGCGTTTAAAATAAATTCTGCTTAAATTCCTTCAAAATTGAAAAAAAAACAACAACGCATAAAGGGCCTGATTTAGGGGTGAAGGGTGGCAGTGCACACGGGCCCATGGAGCCAGGGGGCCCACACCACACACCCATTACCAATTACCCATCCGGAGTCCAGCAGCAGTTCGTGCTGGTGACATAAATCACCAGGAAAATGGCGCAGCTGCCATTTTCCCAGTGATTTGCATATGCACAGTAGATATGTCCCCAGGAATAAGGCACAGGCGCCATTTTCCCGGAGACCTGCACATGTGCAGTAGATTCTGGCACAAAGCCAAAGTCTACAGCGCTGCGGTCTCAATGGAGAGGAGGATGCCTCATGGAGCCTGTACTTAGGCCCTCTCCTCTTTTAATCTGCCCTGCTGGGCCGTGGATACCTCTTTTGGTGGTCACCTATAGGTCACTTTATGCAAATGCTGCTACACAAAGTCCTTCCCTGTTGTACATCCATGCATTGGAATGTGATAAGACGCTGTAATACCGTCTTATGGGGTGTAGTATGGTATGCCGGCGGCCAGGCTCCCGGTGACCAGCGTACCAGCGCCGGAAGCCCGACCGTCGGCATACCGACAGCGTGGCGAGCACAAATGAGCCCCTTGTGGGCTCACTGCGCTCACCTCGCTGCGGGCACGGTGGCGCGCTATCTATTCTCCCTCCAAGGGGATCGTGGACCCCCAAGAGGGAGAAAAATTGTCGGTATGCCGGCTGTCGGGATTCCGGCGCCGGTATACTGTGCGCCGGGATCCCGACAGCCGGCAACCTGAAGACCACCCGTCTTATGCATCTATAGGCACCACCATTGGCCTCACCACTGACCTCACCAATGTTAACGACCGAGCTTCTGTGTATATAAATGCTTCAGCGACACGGCTTAGACACTCCCACAACACGCCCATAAAACAGACAATCTCCGTGCGTCTGAATAGTCACCTCCCAGTCATCGCCCAGGAATATCCAGCATTTTACCAAGACGCTTTTGATAACATGCGTCTCAATAAAAACAGCGCCTCTGTGTGTACACTCTGAGTAATGCGTGCGCTGGAGGATGTTTTAGGGAATTTTGCTTATGCGCGACTTGAATCAGGCCCGAAATCGTTCAGAAGATAAACTTATACATGACAAATGGAGCCACAGCAGCAACACTGCCTGGTTGGTTGGTTAAACAATAAAATGCCATCAATGTTGTAATGGAAACTTTGCAAAGTAATCGCTCTTGTGTGGGGTATGTGGTTTTTAATAACTGTCCAATAAAAAACACATTTTACATTTGTATTTTCCATCTGGTTGTATGACTTGTATAAAGAAGCATTGGAACTTGCTCTATGGCAAATTATAAGATGGAACAAAGCTGTCAAAACTTTATATTTCACATTAGGAACTTGCTCATGGAATACTGCTTTCAGTGTGCTTGTACTATGGTGGTCATTCCGAGTTGATCGCATGTAGCAACTTTTTGCTACTCGTGCGATCAACTTGATGCCGCCTATGGGGGAGTGTATCTTAGCATAGCAGGGCTGCGATGGCTTGTGCAGCCCTGCTATGCTAAAAAAGATTCCTGTAAAACAAGACCAGGGTAAGAGTTACTTACCCTGTGCGACGGATCTAGCGACGAAGGTCCCGGGATTGACGTGAGACATTCGCCCTCCAAACGCCTGGACACACTTGCGTTCGGATCTCTATGCCCGGAAACCGGTGAGTAGCCGCCCTGGAACGCTTCCTCGCTGTCAGTCTTCTTGTAATCGCGCTAGCGATCACTTTTTTCATTGTCCTAGCCACTGCTCAGCGATGACAACGACGCGCGTGCACATTGCGCCCGCCACGCATGCGCAGTTCCGACCCGTCCGCACCGCAGCGAAGAACCGATGCGTGCGAACGGGTCGGAATGATCCCCTATATGTTTTTATCTTTGCAATATTAATACAAAAGGAATTATGAAAACAAGGAAGAAAAGGGGTCTTTAATACATAAGTTGTTTTGTGTACTTCAAGTTTTTAGAACATTGATTTAAGTGCAACTATAAATGCACTTTTTCGATGAAATGCAACTGGAACGTGAAATCTGTGGTACCACCAAGGCACCAGAACAACAAGTCCTTCTATGGGGTAAAAATGTTGAAGCTAGGAGAGTGCTTCTGCTCAGTCTCCATGTTGGCTACTTTAGGGAGGCCTCATTCCCAAACCAAGATGGCCACCACTTGTACTTCTGCACATGCGTGGTGCCAGCTGGTCACTGTGTTAAGAGTGTTACAGTGGAAAAGGAATGGGTTCCACTTAGCTCAGTGGGTCCCTGTGATATACTGTGTCTACAGTCTAGTTCACTACTTGCATCCTGCATCGCTACCGTACCAACATACTGGCAAGATTCACTGGCTGGTGGTCTGCATGCTCCGCTACACCTCCACTCCACGCAGAGAGTCTGTTCCATGCATAACTGTGAGCACGGCTGTACATCCAAGTTACTGCTACATAAACCACTCTGCTGCTAAAGTACTAGGCTGTTCAGTGACCTCAGGGCATTCGCTGGTGTGTACCCTCACTCTTCCCTACCATCTGCAACACTACACACATATTCCAAGATAAAAGGGGTGCACACCAAAGAAGAACACGCCTGGAATTGTGGACTGCAGCTGTTTCACATCATTTTGCATGCCAAAACTCACAATCACGTTTACATAATGATGCAAAGTAAAGACATTCATCTTTCTAATCTGTATTCGGGTGCAGCTAAACCTGCCCAAGGGGTAGTTAGCAAAATCCCGACAGCAGCATCCCGAGGTTCAAAATCCTGAGAGATCCCGGTGAGTATTTAACGCTACCCCTAACACACCGCTCCCGAAGTGTAACTCTAATGTCTGCTCCTGCAGCCTAACTCTAACCCACCCCTCCTACAGCCTAACCCTAAGCGTCTGCTCCCACAAGCCTAATCGTAACCCACCCCTTCCCACAGCCTAACCCTAACCTTCCCCTCCCGCAGTCTAACCCTAAATTTGGGATCTGTAGGGATTCTGACCGTTGAGATGCCGCTGTCGGTATTCTGACTGCCGTGATCTTGACTGCATACCTGCCCAACACCTGTCATAGGATTGTGCAAGCCACAAGCTTACTTGTAAAACCAGGTGAAATTGCTCAAAAGTAATTGCTTGATGTCACAGAAATAAATTTTCACATTAAATAAATGATCCTCATGGTCTGACATTGATATGTATGCCTAACGGTGTGTATTGGGGCAGCATGGCTGGTGTAATGGTCAGCACTGAGATTCCTGGGGTTGGTATATTCTCCCTGTGTTTGCATGGGTTTGCTCCAGTTTCCCCCCATAATCCAAAAACATACTGGTACCATAGGTTAAATGGCTCGTGAAAAACAAATCTAGTATGTACGTGTATCCAATCCATGTGGTAGGGAATTTCTGGGCTCATTTATCAATTAGTGATAAATTTCACTGTGAGTGATAAATTGCACCAGCCAATCAGCTCCTAGCTGCCATGTTACAGACTGTGGGATCTATTTACTAAGCCTTGAATGGGGATAAAGTGGCTGTAGATAAAGTACCAGCCAATCAGCTCCTAACTGTTATTTGTCAAACCCAGTCTGTGACATGGCAGCTAGGAGCTGATTGGCTGGTCATTTATCTCCGTCTACTTTGGGGGTCATTCCGAATTGATCGCTAGCTGCTTTCGTTCGCTGTGCAGCGATCACGCAAAAAAATGGCACTTCTGTGGATGCGTATGCGGCGCAATGCCCACGCGCGTCGTACTATTACAACGAACGTTGTAGTTTCACACAAGGTCTAGCGAAGCTTTTCAGTCGCAGTGCTGGCCGCAGAGTGATTGACAGGAAGAGTGCATTTCTGGGTGTCAACTGACGCTTTCATGGAGTGTTCGAAAAAATGCAGGCATGCCAGGAAAAACGCAGGCGTGGCTGGGCGAACGCAGGGCATGTTCGTGACGTCAAAACAGGAACTGAACAGTCTGAAGTAATTGCAAGCGCTGAGTAGGTCTGAAGCTACTCTGAAACTGCACAAAATAATTTTGTAGCCGCTCTGCGATCCTTTCGTTCGCACTTCTGCTAAGCTAAAATACACTCCCAGTGGGAGGCGGCATAGCGTTTTCACGGCTGTTAAAAACTGCTAGCGAGCGAACAACTTGGAATGATCCCCTTTATCTCCATCCAAGGCTTAGTAAAATAGACCCCTGTGTTTGAAAAATGGCAGTTAGATGCTAATTGGCTGGTGTAATTTATCACTCACAGTGAAATTTATCACTCATTGCTAAATGAGCCAATTAGACTGTAAGCTCCAATGGTTGCAGGGGCTGATGTGAATGGACTAATATTCTCTGTAAAGCGCTGCATAACAAAACACACTGCATGGGTGCACTATATACATAACTGTTAATAAATATTAGCTCAACTATCTGCCTGAAAAGGTTTTATTTAAATAAACAAACAAATAAATAAATATATATATATATATATATATATATATATATATATTCTCTCTTTGCAGCATGCTGTCCTGTGTGAAGGATACACACGTCATTATCGGTGCTATTAGAGTGACTGATAGGCTTGGAGACTTGCTGTGGATGAATCAGTACCAACTCAAGGCTCGACCAATGCTTAAAACAAAAAGGTACAAAGTAACATAAGCACACAACGCTAGTCCAACACTATCCAAATATTGACAGTGATAATATGTCCCTTGTTAGCAGACAAAGTTCATCATTCTAAATTCTTGAGATGATATATGGTCAGTGGATATAGAAGACACAAAAGTGTAAAGTAAAAGGAGCAATGTGTAGTATGTTTATTCAACCAGAATTGGTACATAGGCTGAAGGCAATGGCTCCCTATTTAAATATAACAGTGTACTCAACTCACAGAATTAGTGAGAATGATAAACACATTAAGGTATCTTTATAAGTTAACCCGAAATAGGGGTTCAAAAAAGAAGGAAGTGGACAACACATAAAGGTTTCTTTATGAATTATGGGAATGTAGGATATGGTTATCTTCCCAGGATTACAACGTGATGCTGAGATATACTCTTAAGCAGGTTTATATTAGCATATGAAGTAGGTTGTGTACCCCAACTTACCCTATATCACTATGGTTTCAATCCTATCAAGGTATCTTTGAATGGTAGGATTGAATGCGTACCCCAACTCACACTATCACAGGTTGCAGAAATCCTAGCAAGGTACCTTTGGACAAATTCCGCAAGGAGCGTACCCCAACAGTTTATGCGGTAACAGCATAAATGGACACCTCTCCGTTTCAGATTCACAAACATTTTCCAAAATGAAGGAATTTCAATCCAAAAAATGTAATAAAGGATATAAAAAAGTCCAAAAAACGCATTAAAAAAGATAATAAATTGCGGGCATGATATCAGGGCCGGCTCCAGGCATGTTCGAATAGAGCGGCCGCGCGGGGCCCCACTCTTAATGGGCGCCGCACGCTGCCGCCGCCATATTCCTGCCTGGAGCCAGCCTTCAGTGTCCCGGCCCCGGCCGCTTGTGTGCGCGCTATGCAGCGCGCTGTGCGGTGCCGGCGTCTGACGTTAGACGCCGGCTTCGCGCAGCGCACATAGCGCGCATACAGAAGTTTTCATCCGCCCGCACGCGCCCACAGCAGTACTCCCCCTCCCAGCTCCCAGCACCGCAGATGTAAGTGAATATCTGACACTGTGGGGTCATAGCTGCACTGTGAGGGCGTTTATGTTTCTGGCACTGTGACTGTGGGGGCATATCTGCACTGTGGGGGCATTTATGTTTCTGGCACTGGGGGCATTTATGTATCTGGCACTGTGGGGGCATATCTGCACTGTGGGGGCATTTATGTTTTGTGGCACTGGGGGCATTTATGTATCTGGCACTGTGTGGGCATATCTGCACTGTGGGGGCATTTATGTTTTGTGGCACGGGGGGCATTTATGTATCTGGCACTGTGGGGGCATATCTGCACTGTGGGGGCATTTATGTATCTGGCACTGTGGGGGCATATCTGCACTGTGGGGGCATTTATGTTTCTGGCACTGGGGGCATTTATGTATCTGGCACTGTGGGGGCATATCTGCACTGTGGGGGCATTTATGTTTTGTGGCACGGGGGGGCATTTATGTATCTGGCACAGTGGGGGCATATCTGCACTGTGGGGGCATTTATGTATCTGGCACTGTGGGGGCATATCTGCACTGTGGGGGCATTTATGTTTCTGGCACTGGGGGCATTTATGTATCTTGCACTGTGGGGGCATATCTGCACTGTGGGGGCATTTATGTTTCTGGCACTGGGGGCATTTATGTATCTGGCACTGTGGGGGCATATCTGCACTGTGGGGGCATTTATGTTTCTGGCACTGGGGGCATTTATGTATCTGGCACTGTGGGGGCATATCCTGCACTGTGGGGGCATTTATGTTTTGTGGCACGGGGGACATTTATGTATCTGGCACTGTGGGGGCATATCTGCACTGTGGGGGCATTTATGTTTCTAGCACTGGGGGCATTTATGTATCTGGCACTGTGGGGGCATATCTGCACTGTGGGGGCATTTATGTTTCTGGCACTGCGGGCATTTATGTATCTGGCACTGTGGGGGCATATCTGCACTGTGGGGGCATTTATGTTTCTGGCACTGGGGGCATTTATGTATCTGGCACTGTGGGGGCATATCTGCACTGTGGGGGCATTTATGTTTTGTGGCACTGGGGGCATTTATGTATCTGGCACTGTGGGGGCATATCTGCACTGTGGGGGCATTTATGTTTTGTGGCACGGGGGGCATTTATGTATCTGGCACTGTGGGGGCATATCTGCACTGTGGGGGCATTTATGTTTCTGGCACTGGGGACATTTATGTATCTGGCACTGTGGGGTCATTGATGTATCTGGCACTGTGGGGGCACTTATGTATCTGGCATTGTGGGGGCATTTATGTATCTGGCACTATGGGGGCATATCTGCACTGTGTGGCCATTAATGTATCTGGCACTGCTGGGGGGCATATCATGTAGTGTTCCCACTAGGCGTCTGTGGCTAGGCAATGTGTCTCAGTGCTCTACCTGGCGCAAAGTGTCTAACGTGCTCTGCCTTGCGCAAAGTGTCTAGGAGGTTCTACCTGGTGCAATGTGTATTAGCTGCACTACTGTGTGGTGTAATGCGAATTGCCACTATTATGTGGTCACGCACCTTCCCCACGAAGCAACGCCCCTAAATTTTTGCTGCGCGCCTTTGGCGCGCACTGTCCCTACTTCTGCATGTGGGTGGAGGAGCACCAAGCATTACAGTATGTGCATCATTTTGCCCTCCTAACTTTAAAATGTGCCCTCCCTGTGATCAGTACCCTGCCCTACAAAGTGAACACTATCATGTGTAGCTGGCACTGCTGGGGGGCATATTGTGTGTAGCTGGCACTGCTGTGGGGCATGTCGTGTAGCTAGCACTGCTGTGGGGCATGTCGTGTGTAGCTGGCACTGCTGGGGGCATATCATGTCTATCTGGCACTGCACATTATGTGTATCTGGCACTATACTGGAGACATTGTGTGTAAGGAACACTACTGTGGCTGTTCTGTGTAAGGCTGCTAATTGTGTGCGTAGAGGGGGTGTGAAAATATATTTATTTATAGTTTGATAATATGAAGTTATGAGGACACGCCCACTTTCCCAGAAGCCACGCCCACTTTCCCCGAAGCGCGCGAGCCTTCGGCGCGCACATAGGGGTTGGGGGTCACTTTTACACTTTCTCGCTCAGGGTGCTAGTAGGCCTGGAGCCGGCCCTGCATGGTATAGTATAGCAATCATGCATTAGTGTCCATATATGAAGCTACTCGCCCCCCTTGTGCTATATCAATGCGTTTCGGTTGCTAGGACCTTTTTCAAGACAATGCATTAGAAGAACAGGGTGCCACACCATAAGGGCATAGCAGTTCAGCCTCCAGAAAGCAGAGCAGGGAGGAGAAGAAGCCGGCTCTTCTAGTTTGAGGCAATTCTTGTCACTTCTGCTGCTGCCGTCACCACCCACTCTGTCCCCCGCAGCAGCAGCAGCAGCTCTCTGACCATGTGACTGACTGCACACCCGGAAAAGTAAACTGGTACTGACAACAGTAGTGCCCCCAGTCCATCCCCCAGTGGGTTCCTCATGTCTGGCTCTGGGAGGTTGGGAGAGCAGGGTGCACAGGGAATCCCAGTCAGTAGCAGACATGATGGCAGCGATCAGCAAGGGGTATGAGGCATCTGCCCCTGTTACTGCTGCTCACCAGCCTCCATCATCATCATCATTAGTAATATCTGGTTGGCTGCCCGTGCCCTGTATCCTCTCCCCCTAGTTCTGGCTGCACGGTGAGAGGTAGAGTGCCAGTCTCCCTCTGCTGCAGACCCCCGATGCTTGCAGTGTCCGGTCGCACCATCCTGTGCAAGGGGAAAGGTGCGCTGGCTGCTGGGAGTGGGAAGCCTGGTGGTGTCAGCAGGGCCTACATGTATGTTGTGAAACCCAGTCCAGTCAGTGTGCATGGGAGTAGGGAGCCTTCAGCAGAGTTACATGGGTCCCCCCGCAGGTGTTCCCAAGCCCTGTTTGCCTGGCTGGGTGGCACCAGCAGACTTTAATAATGCATACACTCATGTATTATTACACAGTGGTTGGGATTTTGATGGTAAACAGCCAAACTGGCAGAAATTTCAGCTTTTACCTGAATCAAATGCCAATAGGGCCCTGTCCTTAGGTTGACATCAGAGAGCAGCTCCAGATACATTTTCTAGAGAGGACAAGTGGTCATTTATCAAGCAGACTCTATACAATGGCAGCTAGAACTGCAGGGTAATCAGAACTGTGGGGGGTCATTCAGACTCAAGCGCACGCTGCCTTTTTTTGCAGCCGTACGATCGGGTCTGAACTGCGCTTGCGTGTGACCTGCAATGCGCAGGCGCGGTGGCCACCGGCGATGGATGACGCCGGGCAGCGACGGTTCCTACAAAGAAAGCGATCGCACCGGCGATCACAAGAAGATTGACAGGCAGAGGGCGTTCGTGGGCGGCAATTCACCGTTTTTTGGGAGTGTCCGGAAAAACGCAGGCGGGATCGGACGTTTCCAGGGAGGGTTCCTGATGTCAGCATCGGCCTGGATCGTCGCAGCGGCTGAGTAAGTCCTGGGCTGTGCAGAAACTGCACAAACTTTTGTTTGTGCAGCTCTCTGCACAGCCGATCGCACCCCTGCACAGCATTTTCCCCCTCCCCTGTAGGCGGCGATTACCTGGTCGCAGCAGTGCAAAAAATAGCCTGCGTGCAATCAGGTCTGAATTAGGCCCAATGTTTTTACCCTCTATATTCATAAATGTAAAGAAAAAAAAACTGTTTGAAATGTAATGGTTGATTACGTTATTTTTTCTACTATAGCAATATAGTTATTATCCCATAACCCCCCTCCAACCACAACAGTGTAGTATACTAGCTGTGGATTAAATATCCACTTTTATTTTCTGGAAAGAAATTGTTCTTCTAGTGCTTAAAACAGACATTATTAAAAGCAAACACTGATGCAGCTTTCTTTGTTTACTGCTGGTGTCATTTTGCTGACACTTGATAGATGCTGCTCTTACGAACAAACCAGGTCGGTTATAAACAATGGCTCGTTTTCTGCGCCTCAGGGTAAACAAGTCATGTGAAAAACATGACTGTACAGCGTTAATTTCACTCTTTTCCACTTATACAGTGACATGCTTGCATCTTATCAAGAAATGACACAGCACCGTGTGTGCATGCAAATTTTACACAGCATTTATTGATTATATAACTGGAGCCAGGGGAGGACTGGCACACTGGGAAAGCGGGAAAGTTCCAGCCGGGTCGGTCCCATGCTCCGCTCTGCCAGCCCAGGCTGATTCATACATCTGCCCGGCCAGCTGCATCGCTTCTGGGATTTGCATCCCAATGTGGAACTAAAACCGCAAGCTGACATCTGCTACAGCTAGCGGGCACTTCTGGTTGCCATTAGCCGGGCAGCAGCAGTGATGTAGAGTTAGAGCCCGAGACTGACCCTGAATTCGACCTCTGAGATGGTCGCTCAGCTGGTGACACAACAAATATGTCAATAAGGCCAGCAGCCATGTACATTTTAAGACCTGCCTGTTAGAATCTGATCACAAATACATTGGGTAGTTCCAGTCAGTTTGTGCCTACACATGGCTAATCCCCGGACCCAGAGACATAAACTACACACAGAGGCACATCAAGAGAAGAGGCCTGTGTGCTGTCGCCGTCTGGGCCCCCTTCCTCTCTAGCCGGCAGAGCAATAGACTCTGGGCACTAGGGTCATTAGGAGACCCTAGTTCTGTCCCAGAGTCTAGTCTGCCATTTTACCGATGGTTTCTGCACCGTTGCTGCTGCTGTGGGCCCCCTTGGACCCTGGAGGCTTGTGTGCACCGCACACACTGCACCCATTATAGATATGCCAGTGACTACATACCCTATCACCTGGCCACAGGAATATACACTCCCCACACTAAGCCCTAAGTACCCCCTCCCTGGCCCCGTAGGCCTAAACTACCCCCCGGACTCAGGGACATAACTCGCCACCCTACCACTGGCCCCCTAGACATACAGTACCCCCTCTCCTTCCAGTCAGAATACTGAAAGTGGAATCCTGACAGTCAGAATCCTGATGGATCACGGTGTACCCTACCTCTAATCCTAACCCATCCTACCCACAGCCTAACTGTAACTTCCCCCTCCAACACCCCAACCCTAACCTCCCTTACCTCCGCAGCCTAACCCTAACCCTCCCCACTAATGCCTAACCCCAAAGCCAGTATTCACCTTCGGGATCCTTTTGGATTCTGTCATTCTCCCTAGGGGTTCTGACTATCAGGATCCTGACCGCATTCCTTACTGTCTATGGGTGGGATGTATTAACATATATCGCCGCCCCTCAGTGCCCATTGCAGCGATGTTGATCACATATGTACTAATATATGCAATTAACATTGCAATTTGGTGACGGAGGCCCCCCGCGATACCTGTGAGGTGGTGTGCGGGGGGTTTCCGTCCCCTACCTGGGCTCTCCTTCTCCTCAGCTGCCGGGAAGCAGCAGCAGGTTGTCCTGGGCGCCTCCTCCTCCTCCCTGCAGCCGGAAGGACCTCCGGCTGTGTTGCTATGGGGAGGAGGAGTTTGGTTTCCAGGAACAGGGCTTCCTGGAAGAAGGTATGCCGGGTGGAGGGGGGGTCGGTGTCTGCGGCAGGGGGTGACGGAGGCGGCGGGTTGTGGCAGCCAGCAATAAGAAGCCCATAGGCTTCTATAGGGTACTGCTATCCAAAGATGGCGATACCCTCAGGGGCAAAAACGCGGCAGACGGGGGTTACTACATGCGAAAATGCGATAAAACGGGGGGGTTATCGCATTTTCCCTTTAGTACATCCCGCCCTATGTGGTAAATATATGTTGCTGCAGTCTTGCACATACCTGAAACATACACAGTGTAGTGCAGTGTTTTCCAACCCTGGTACTCAAGGCACACTAATAGTCCAGGTTTGAGTGATATCCATGCTTGAGCACAGGTGAGAAAATCAAAATAACTGAGGTTCTAATTAAGTCACCTGTGCTCAAGTATGGATATCCTTAAAACCTGTACTGTTAGTGTGCCTAGAGGACCGTGGTTGGGAACCTCTGCTGTAGTGGATGGAGTTGCTGTAAATTCACTTATCCTGGGGCCAGTAGTGCAAGTAGATATTTTTTCTTAGTGGTACTGATAGTAAAAATGGGCGTGGTCATGTGTCATGAGGGGGCATGGTTACACAAAACTAGGGGAGTGACTACATGAAAAAAGAGGCATAGCTACATTATACCACATGCCGTAATGCCCCTTATACATTATGCCAAACACCGTATTGCCCCTTACACATTATGCCACACACCGTAATGCCCCTTGCACATTATACCAAACACCGTAATGCCCATTACACATTATGCTACACACCGTAATGCTTATTACACATTATGCCACACACCGCAACGCCCATTACACATTATGCCAAACACCGTAATGCCCATTACACACAAAGCCACACACCATAATGCTTATTACACATTATGCCACACACCGTAATGCTTATTACACATTGGGACACACACGTAATGCTCATTACACATTATGCCAGACATCGTCACACCCATTACACATTATGCCACACACCGTAATGCCCATTACAGATTATACTACACACTGTAATGCCTATTACATATTATGCCACACACAGTTATGCCACCATTTTATGTCCAACACACAAAAATGCTCCTTATAAATTATGCCCCAGCGGTGGGCTAGTGGCACTGCATACCACCATATTTCTTAATGGTACTCCGTACCACCCCGTACCACCCTACTTTCAGCACTGCCTGGGGCACAACATGCAACTCTGAGCTAAAGAATAATATGGACTGAAGCAAAGGGATGGAAAATCTAGATTGTGAAACAATTTACTAGTGAACAAAAGCTATAATGCTATGACAGATATAAGTCACAGCAACAGATGCCACCATACATTTAGCTTTTAGAAATCTTTAAACTTTTTAAAAGCGGTATCTCTAGTTGTGCGCTGACTGACCTACTTAATAATTTGCATATTTGCATATTTTCAATTACTTTTAAAAGTTCTTGCTTTTTCCAGCAAGGAATTAGCTAGCATGGCACTAATTTCAGTGTGACCCACTTCAGCTAGGAAATCTGCACGTGTTTGATCTTCTATAAAAGTATTAGTTATTACCTATTATACTTCAGCTGAATAAGTAGCAACTGAAGCCTATTCCCTTGTCTGTAACTTTCCACTTCCTCCACTCACAATTCCAAATTCACATTTTATGTATCATGCAATCAAGCACTTCCCGTCAGCCCATTCACTTGTTATTTTACCGTCACTCCTCAGAATTACAATTTTTCATCAAATATTGTTATACTCAAGATAATCTTCTGTATTTTTTCAGAAACAATAGGATTATATGGGGTATACAATATTAGGTAGCCTATCTATAGTTTTAAATTGCACTTTGGCAAGTGATTAAAGGGCCCAGTGTCGGACTGAGGTAAAAGACCCCACCAGTGGTAGGAGCCAATGCTTAAGGGGTGTATTCAGCCACCAGTGGGGATACAACCAGCAACCCATTGGCGTTTCTATAAAGGTGCAATGTGTGCGGTGCACACGCGCCCCTGGGTCCAGGGAGGGGCCACACCGCACACATTCCACCCATTTTAATACTTACCATTCCGGAGTCCAGCGCTGTGTGCTGCGGTCGCTGCGGAAATTGCCACCAAAATGGCCGCCGCGCCATTCAGAGGAGGGGGCTCACCCGGAGGTGTACACGGGTCCCCTACTCTGTAGAAACGCCCCTGCAGCAACCAGAGATGCTTGGTTAACCATTAGGCGAATCCTGGTGTAAATTCTATAGAAGTGAACCAAGCACCCATATTCATCAGTGATCCTGCTCTACCAGGTAACTCACCCTCTAATAGAGTAACAATGTATAATTCAAGTGCACAGTCTGGAACCTGACTCCTGTTGGAGGTGTGGGCCTTCAGGCAATGGTGCCCACCGAGAATATACCCTGCATCCCTGTGGGCTAGACCAACCCTGAAAGGGCCTTTTTATAGACAGTCCCTATTTTCTGGGGACTGGGAGGTATTCCGCTGCCATGTGCAATTAATCTACTTTCTCGCCCACTGCACTGTGGCACAGTGAAGCCCCTAGCATGCCTGAACCTACTACACTTAGTGTTATCTCAGTGTTGTGAGGTATAAAATAACCACAAGTGACCAATCCTATAGCAGAGGTTATGTATTGTCCTTAAGTGGAAAACACCTGTCAGTGCAAAAATAATTTATATACACGGTCGAGTCACATTATTATGACCACCAGCTAATAGCCAGAGTACCCGCCGTGTGCAGCACAGACAGCAGCTAGATAGTCTGAACCAGAGGCGCAACTAAGGTGGGTCGAGCAGGGCACATGCCCTGGGCAACTTGGCAGGCCCAGCAGAGGGGGGATGCTGCTGGCGGCCAGGGCATCATGCCCACTTGCCCCTGGTACTGTAGCTCTGCCCCTGGGCTATCCCCCGTCCTGCTGCTATGTGAGGTGAGGAGAGCGCAGCGCCTCTCCTGCCCCTCAAGGTGCTGTGTCTGGTCTCAGGTGGCGGCGGGGTGAGTCTCCTTATTGGTTGCCGGTCCGCGAGCTCTGATTGGCTAACAAACCGGCGCCAAGATACCCGCGGCTGGCAGCAGGAGACTAGACTTCATGGTGAATTGAGGGGCAGGAGAGTTGCTGCGCTCTCCTCCCCTCCCTCACATAGCAGTGGGCAGCGCCGGCGTTGAGAGCAGTGAGTGGGGGGGAGGGGGGGGGGTCTGGCAGTGTGTATCTCTGTGGGGCAATGTGTATCTGGTACTGTGGGACAATGTGTATCTGGCACTGTGGGGCAATGTGTATCTGGCACTGTGGGGTAATGTGTATCTGGCACTGTGGGGTAATATGTATCTGGCACTGAGGGGCAATGTGTATCTGGCACTGTGTGGTAATATGCATCTCGCACTGTGGGGTAAAATGCATCTGGCACTGTGGGGTAAAATGCATCTGGCACTGTGGGGTATTATGTATCTGGCACTGTGTGGCAATGTGTATCTGGCACTGGGGTAATGTGTATCTGGCACTGTGGGGCAATGTGTATCTGGCACTGGGGAAATGTGTATATGGCACTGTGGGGCAATGTGTATCTGGCACTGGGGAAATGTGTATATGGCACTGTGGGGCAATGTGTATCTGGCACTGTGTGTACTGTGTATCTGGCACTGTGTGTACTGTGTAAAATGGGGACTCTGCCTGCGTACTGTGTAAAAACTAGGGGAGTCTGCCTGCGTACTGTGTAAAAAGGGGAGTCTGCCTGCGTACTGTGTAAAAAGTAGAGATGTGCACTTGAAATTTTTCGGGTTTTGTGTTTTGGTTTTGGGTTCGGTTCCGCGGCCGTGTTTTGGGTTCGACCGCGTTTTGGCAAAACCTCACCGAATTTTTTTTGTCGGATTCGGGTGTGTTTTGGATTCGGGTGTTTTTTTCAAAAAACACTAAAAAACAGCTTAAATCATAGAATTTGGGGGTCATTTTGATCCCAAAGTATTATTAACCTCAAAAACCATAATTTCCACTCATTTTCAGTCTATTCTGAATACCTCACACCTCACAATATTATTTTTAGTCCTAAAATTTGCACCGAGGTCGCTGGATGACTAAGCTAAGCGACCCTAGTGGCCGACACAAAAACCTGGCCCATCTAGGAGTGGCACTGCAGTGTCACGCAGGATGTCCCTTCCAAAAAACCCTCCCCAAACAGCACATGACGCAAAGAAAAAAAGAGGCGCAATGAGGTAGCTGTGTGAGTAAGATAAGCGACCCTAGTGGCCGACACAAACACCGGGCCCATCTAGGAGTGGCACTGCAGTGTCACGCAGGATGTCCCTTCCAAAAAACCCTCCCCAAACAGCACATGACGCAAAGAAAAAAAGAGGCGCAATGAGGTAGCTGTGTGAGTAAGATAAGCGACCCTAGTGGCCGACACAAACACCGGGCCCATCTAGGAGTGGCACTGCAGTGTCACGCAGGATGTCCCTTCCAAAAAACCCTCCCCAAACAGCACATGACGCAAAGAAAAAAAGAGGCGCAATGAGGTAGCTGTGTGAGTAAGATAAGCGACCCTAGTGGCCGACACAAACACCGGGCCCATCTAGGAGTGGCACTGCAGTGTCACGCAGGATGTCCCTTCCAAAAAACCCTCCCCAAACAGCACATGACGCAAAGAAAAAAAGAGGCGCAATGAGGTAGCTGTGTGAGTAAGATAAGCGACCCTAGTGGCCGACACAAACACCGGGCCCATCTAGGAGTGGCACTGCAGTGTCACGCAGGATGTCCCTTCCAAAAAACCCTCCCCAAACAGCACATGACGCAAAGAAAAAAAGAGGCGCAATGAGGTAGCTGTGTGAGTAAGATAAGCGACCCTAGTGGCCGACACAAACACCGGGCCCATCTAGGAGTGTCACTGCAGTGTCACGCAGGATGGCCCTTCCAAAAAATACTCCCCAAACAGCACATGACGCAAAGAAAAATTAAAGAAAAAAGAGGTGCAAGATGGAATTGTCCTTGGGCCCTCCCACCCACCCTTATGTTGTATAAACAGGACATGCACACTTTAACCAACCCATCATTTCAGTGACAGGGTCTGCCACACGACTGTGACTGAAATGACGGGTTGGTTTGGACCCCCACCAAAAAAGAAGCAATTAATCTCTCCTTGCACAAACTGGCTCTACAGAGGCAAGATGTCCACCTCATCATCATCCTCCGATATATCACCGTGTACATCCCCCTCCTCACAGATTATCAATTCGTCCCCACTGGAATCCACCATCTCAGCTCCCTGTGTACTTTGTGGAGGCAATTGCTGCTGGTCAATGTCTCCACGGAGGAATTGATTATAATTCATTTTAATGAACATCATCTTCTCCACATTTTCTGGATGTAACCTCGTACGCCGATTGCTGACAAGGTGAGCGGCGGCACTAAACACTCTTTCGGAGTACACACTTGTGGGAGGGCAACTTAGGTAGAATAAAGCCAGTTTGTGCAAGGGCCTCCAAATTGCCTCTTTTTCCTGCCAGTATAAGTACGGACTGTGTGACGTGCCTACTTGGATGCGGTCACTCATATAATCCTCCACCATTCTTTCAATGGTGAGAGAATCATATGCAGTGACAGTAGACGACATGTCCGTAATCGTTGTCAGGTCCTTCAGTCCGGACCAGATGTCAGCATCAGCAGTCGCTCCAGACTGCCCTGCATCACCGCCAGCGGGTGGGCTCGGAATTCTGAGCCTTTTCCTCGCACCCCCAGTTGCGGGAGAATGTGAAGGAGGAGATGTTGACAGGTCACGTTCCGCTTGACTTGACAATTTTCTCACCAGCAGGTCTTTGAACCCCAGCAGACTTGTGTCTGCCGGAAAGAGAGATCCAAGGTAAGCTTTAAATCTAGGATCGAGCATGGTGGCCAAAATGTAGTGCTCTGATTTCAACAGATTGACCACCCGTGAATCCTTGTTAAGCGAATTAAGGGCTCCATCCACAAGTCCCACATGCCTAGCGGAATCGCTCTGTGTTAGCTCCTCCTTCAATGTCTCCAGCTTCTTCTGCAAAAGCCTGATGAGGGGAATGACCTGACTCAGGCTGGCAGTGTCTGAACTGACTTCACGTGTGGCAAGTTCAAAGGGCATCAGAACCTTGCACAATGTTGAAATCATTCTCCACTGCGCTTGAGACAGGTGCATTCCACTTCCTATATCGTGCTGAATTGTATAGGCTTGAATGGCCTTTTGCTGCTCCTCCAACCTCTGAAGCATATAGAGGGTTGAATTCCACCTCGTTACCACTTCTTGCTTCAGATGATGGCAGGGCAGGTTCAGTTGTTTTTGGTGGTGCTCCAGTCTTCTGTACGTGGTGCCTGTACGCCGAAAGTGTCCCGCAATTCTTCTGGCCACCGACAGCATCTCTTGCACACCCCTGTCGTTTTTAAAAAAATTCTGCACCACCAAATTCAAGGTATGTGCAAAACATGGGACGTGCTGGAATTTGCCCATATTTAATGCACACACAATATTGCTGGCGTTGTCCGATGCCACAAATCCACAGGAGAGTCCAATTGGGGTAAGCCATTCCGCGATGATCTTCCTCAGTTGCCGTAAGAGGTTTTCAGCTGTGTGCGTATTCTGGAAAGCGGTGATACAAAGCGTAGCCTGCCTAGGAAAGAGTTGGCGTTTGTGAGATGCTGCTACTGGTGCCGCCGCTGCTGTTCTTGCGGCGGGAGTCCATACATCTACCCAGTGGGCTGTCACAGTCATATAGTCCTGACCCTGCCCTGCTCCACTTGTCCACATGTCCGTGGTTAAGTGGACATTGGGTACAACTGCATTTTTTAGGACACTGGTGAGTCTTTTTCTGACGTCCGTGTACATTCTCGGTATCGCCTGCCTAGAGAAGTGGAACCTAGATGGTATTTGGTAACGGGGGCACACTACCTCAAGAAATTGTCTAGTTCCCTGTGAACTAACGGCGGATACCGGACGCACGTCTAACACCAACATAGTTGTCAAGGCCTCAGTTATCCGCTTTGCAGCAGGATGACTGCTGTGATATTTCATCTTCCTCGCAAAGGACTGTTGGACAGTCAATTGCTTACTGGAAGTAGTACAAGTGGGCTTACGACTTCCCCTCTGGGATGACGATCGACTCCCAGCAGCAACAACAGCAGCGCCAGCAGCAGTAGGCATTACACTCAAGGATGCATCGGAGGAATCCCAGGCAGGAGAGGACTCGTCAGAATTGCCAGTGACATGGCCTGCAGGACTATTGGCATTCCTGGGGAAGGAGGAAATTGACACTGAGGGAGTTGGTGGGGTGGTTTGCGTGAGCTTGGTTACAAGAGGAAGGGATTTACTGGTCAGTGGACTGCTTCCGCTGTCACCCAAAGTTTTTGAACTTGTCACTGACTTATTATGAATGCGCTGCAGGTGACGTATAAGGGAGGATGTTCCGAGGTGGTTAACGTCCTTACCCCTACTTATTACAGCTTGACAAAGGCAACACACGGCTTGACAAATGTTGTCCGCATTTCTGTTGAAATACTGCCACACCGAAGAGCTGATTTTTTTGGTATTTTCACCAGGCATGTCAACGGCCCTATTCCTCCCACGGACAACAGGTGTCTCCCCGGGTGCCTGACTTAAACAAACCACCTCACCATCAGAATCCTCCTGGTCAATTTCCTCCCCAGCGCCAGCAACACCCATATCCTCCTCATCCTGGTGTACTTCAACACTGACATCTTCAATCTGACTATCAGGAACTGGACTGCGGGTGCTCCTTCCAGCACTTGCAGGGGGCGTGCAAATGGTGGAAGGCGCATGCTCTTCACGTCCAGTGTTGGGAAGGTCAGGCATCGCAACCGACACAATTGGACTCTCCTTGTGGATTTGGGATTTCGAAGAACGCACAGTTCTTTGCGGTGCTTTTGCCAGCTTGAGTCTTTTCATTTTTCTAGCGAGAGGCTGAGTGCTTCCATCCTCATGTGAAGCTGAACCACTAGCCATGAACATAGGCCAGGGCCTCAGCCGTTCCTTGCCACTCCGTGTGGTAAATGGCATATTGGCAAGTTTACGCTTCTCCTCCGACAATTTTATTTTAGGTTTTGGAGTCCTTTTTTTACTGATATTTGGTGTTTTGGATTTTACATGCTCTGTACTATGACATTGGGCATCGGCCTTGGCAGACGACGTTGCTGGCATTTCATCGTCTCGGCTATGACTAGTGGCAGCAGCTTCAGCACGAGGTGGAAGTGGATCTTGATCTTTCCCTAATTTTGGAACCTCAACATTTTTGTTCTCCATATTTTAATAGGCACAACTAAAAGGCACCTCAGGTAAACAATGGAGATGGATGGATACTAGTATACTTATGGATGGACTGCCGAGTGCCGACACAGAGGTAGCTACAGCCGTGGACTACCGTACGGTGTCTGCTGCTAATATAGACTGGATGATAATGAGATGAAATCAATATATATGTATATATAATATCACTAGTACTGCAGCCGGACAGGTATATATTATATATTTATTATGTAATGACTGATGACGGACCTGCTGGACACTGTCAGCTCAGCAGCACCGCAGACTGCTACAGTAAGCTACTATAGTAGTATGTATAAAGAAGAAAGAAAAAAAAAACAACCACGGGTAGGTGGTATACAATTATGGATGGACTGCCGAGTGCCGACACAGAGGTAGCTACAGCCGTGGACTAACGTACTGTGTCTGCTGCTAATATAGACTGGATGATAATGAGATGAAATCAATATATATGTATATATAATATCACTAGTACTGCAGCCGGACAGGTATATATTATATATTTATTATGTAATGACTGATGACGGACCTGCTGGACACTGTCAGCTCAGCAGCACCGCAGACTGCTACAGTAAGCTACTATAGTAGTATGTATAAAGAAGAAAGAAAAAAAAAACAACCACGGGTAGGTGGTATACAATTATGGATGGACTGCCGAGTGCCGACACAGAGGTAGCTACAGCCGTGGACTAACGTACTGTGTCTGCTGCTAATATAGACTGGATGATAATGAGATGAAATCAATATATATGTATATATAATATCACTAGTACTGCAGCCGGACAGGTATATATTATATATTTATTATGTAATGACTGATGACGGACCTGCTGGACACTGTCAGCTCAGCAGCACCGCAGACTGCTACAGTAAGCTACTATAGTAGTATGTATAAAGAAGAAAGAAAAAAAAAAAAACACGGGTAGGTGCTAGGTGGTATACAATATTATATATATATTATATACAATTATATATATATATATATATATATTAAACTCATAAACTGGTGGTGATTATTAAACTGGTGGTCAGGTCACTGGTCACACTATCAGCAACTTGCAAGTAGTACTCCTGAGTCCTAAGCAGACAATCACAATATATATTATACTGGTGGTCAGTGTGGTCACAAACAATGGCAGTGTGGCTGGCACTCTGGCAGCAAAAGTGTGCACTGTACGTTATATGTACTCCTGAGTCCTGAGTCCTGCTCTCAGACTCTAACTGCTCCCCACTGTCAGTGTCTCCCCCACAAGTCAAATAATACAGTCACACTATCTCTCTCTATCACTTCAGCAAGTACTAGTAGTAGTAGTACTCCTCCTAATGCTCCCCAAAATTACTACTGTGTCTCTCTCTTTCTCACTCTCTTCTCGAATCTCTATAAACGGAGAGGACGCCAGCCACGTCCTCTCCCTATGAATCTCAATGCACGTGTGAAAAATGGCGGCGACTTGCGGCTCCTTATATAGAATCCGAGTCTCGCGATAGAATCCGAGCCTCGCGAGAATCCGACAGCGTGATGATGACGTTCGGGCGCGCTCGGGTTAACCGAGCAAGGCGGGAAGATCCGAGTCGCTCGGACCCGTGTAAAAAAAACTGAAGTTCGGGCGGGTTCGGATTCCGAGGAACCGAACCCGCTCATCTCTAGTAAAAAGGGGAGTCTGCCTGCGTACTGTGTAAAAAGGGGAGTCTGCCTGCGTACTGTATAAAAAGGGGACTCTACTGCCATAATGTGCAAAAATTGAATGATAGTGTGCTGAGAGATGACACCAGGGGGAGGTGATAGTGTGCTGAGAGACGATGCAGGGGGTAGGTGATAGTCATGTTGGCACGTCCTATTTGCAGTGGCCACGCCCCTTCCATTATATGACCATGCCCCTTTTGCTGTGTTGCCCTGCCCATTTTTAAACACGCGTCTTCAGCGCGCACACATACTTTTTTGGGGTATATATATATATATATATATATGCAAATGGTGTCCGGCACTGAAATGAAATGAAGAAAATCATACCCCGGTGTCCTGGTCCGATGCGGTATATAGCCGCTAGTGTAGAGGTCAATATGGAACGGCACTCAGAGGCTTTGTTAAATGCAAACAGCATGCATTAAATTTCAGTGGTACATCACTTTCAAAGCATCAACGTTTCGGTGCCAGCATGCACCGTCGTCAGGATGGGTGTAGTTCGTTTTATCGACAGTATCTAGGTCGACAATGTTTAGGTCGACCACTATAGGTCGACAGTCACTAGGTCGACATGGATGGAAGGTCGACAGGGTTTCTAGGTCGACATGTACTAGGTCGACAGGTCTAAAGGTCGACATGAGGATTTTTTTTTTTTTGGTGTCGTTTTCTTCGTAAAGTGACCGGGATCCCAAATTAGTGCACCGCGTCCCCTCGCATGGCTCGCTGCGCTCGCCATGCTTCGGGCATGGTGCCTTCGCTCCGCTACCGCTTCGCTCGGCACACTTTACCGTTCCAATCGTAGTTAACGTGGATCGTTAAGTATGAAAAAAAAAAAATGTGAAAAACTCATGTCGACCTTTAGACCTGTCGACCTAGCACATGTCGACCTAGAAACCCTGTCGACCTTCCATCCATGTCGACCTAGTGACTGTCGACCTATTGTGGTCGACCTAAACATTGTCGACCTAGACACTGTCGATCTTCAGACCGGATCCCGTCAGGATATGATGTAGCATACACAAACAAAGACACATTCAAATAGGTACGCAGTAAGATCATAAGAGGTACGTGTTATGTGCAGGGTGCACAAATTCCAGCAGCGGAGTGGGACAAAGCGATGGGTGGGATGGAGCAAGAGATTGGTGGGGCATGGCGGGATGGGATGGAGCAAGAGATTGGTGGGGTATGGCGGGACGGGATGGAGCAGCAGAGAGTGGGGTGGTCTGGGGCAGTTCCGTGGGCAGGGTGTAAAGAGGGGGCGGAGGAGGGGACAGACTGAGACTTACTACTATACACATAATCAGAAAAATATACAAGTGAAAAATAAGATGATAGCTGAATAAGCTTTAGGCTATATATAAGAGTCCTTAGTTTTTTTGTAATTGGTTTAAAATTTGTCAACTGTTGCTGGGTAGATCAGGTTTGGGGAATTTTTGTTTTTGGTCAGGATTGGCCTATCAGGGAATCTTAAGGAGTGGCTATGCGTGTGCTTTATAAGGCTGGTGGTAGCCTGGCATCCATCTTGCTGAATGGTGTCTGTCCTGGGTGCCTCTTTGGATAAGTATCTTGGCAATTCCTTGTTTTTTTACTTGTCTTGATCTTTTTCTGCTTTCTTTTGTTCCCTTCCAACTTTCTTTCCCTTCCCCTGTTCTTTCCTTTGGTGTTCCTTTCCCCTTCCTCCTCCCTGTTTTTCCCACCGCTCTCCATGTTTTGCTGTACCATGCCCTGGCCCAAGTGTTCTGCTCCCCCCCACCGTTTCTTAGATTCCTCTCCCCTTCTCCCTGTCAGCGCCGCCACACCTGTCCTCACACCCCCTCCAGTCCAGGGAGCCATCTCCGGCCTGGGACCTGGCCGCAACCACCCAACGCTGGTTATTCCCGGCCGGGTGCGCATCTCCTCCTGTGCCCGAGTGAACGTATCTTTGCTCCCCTTCTGCTGATGCTTCCCCTGGCCACGCCCCCTGAGTCGGCTTACTTACTCCTGTCACCTCCGCCACTCCCGGGTGCCTCCCGCGATGCGCCAGATGTGGCACCCGGACCAGTGGTTAGCTCTCTGTCCTCCTAGCCTGTCTGCCCACCCCATTGCTTGTTTCAGCTGCAGGGATTGTAGTTCTGGCGGCAGCCATTTTACATTATTATGTTAGATGTGAAAAGCTTAAATGTTGTTTACCCATCAGTTTTTGAATGGCTCTCACTCGACAACTGGCAGTGTGAGGGGGATTTTTTCAATTTTTACTCCGAGAGGGCCTTAATTCAATTGGCTTATAGTTAGTCCATGAGAGATTTTTTTAGATCTTCTCCCTCACTTGGGGTGCACTAACTTCTCATTCTTTTGGTTGTCAATCTTTATTTACTTTCTATTGATTTTGAGTTCTGTTTCTATTACAGCTTTGTCCGTGTCTTCTGAGCAAGTGTGGCTGGTGGGCCATTCCTTTATTTATTGGGCTGAAAGGCATGGAATGGCACAAAATGCATCCTTGTTGTTAGGAAGTTGTCAGGTTCGCTGGTTTGGGTCCAGGGTCTGCATTGGTCTGCCCTGTTGGACTTTGTTTTTCTGCATGAGCTGCACTGGGGGCAGCCGTCCTGGTTGGTGATTCATCTTGGTGGCAATGATGTTGGGCAGGTGAAGAGAATTGATTTGATCTTGAGGGTGAAGGCTGTTTTGTCCACTCTTCAGGCTCAGTGGCCCAAGTTGCGAGTGTTCTGGTCGGAGATTGTCCCTCAGCACATTTGGCGGGGTTCTAGGGACCCTGTTGCCTTGGATAAGGCTCATAGGAATATCAATGTGGCTGTTTCATGTTTTGTTTCCAGGTCTGGTGTTTTGGTGGTTCACCACCCGCAGCTACAGTTTGCTAGCTCTCAATATTTTTGCACTGACGGGGTCTATTTGTCTGAGTTAGGTCTTTCTTGGGGGATTTGTGTTCTTTTCCGGATTCAGTCTGGTTGGTGGTTTTGGGGTGGCTGGTTGCAGTTCTTTGAACCTGGAGGTGGCGTGAAGGTGCTATAAACCAGTGGCCACGTAAGAAGCCATTGTGGAGCACATACCCAGTTAAGGGGGCGTCTAGTATGGCCTACCTCTGCGGGAGGACTTTGGGTGACTGTCTCTGTGGACACGCTCATACTATCTGTTAGAAGGGGTTGTGGGTCTTTGCAGCTCAGCAATACATTTTGCATGAACTACTGTAACTAATGAGTAATTACACTCATAAATTAATACTCTAAGGGTATGTAGCTGGGAGCTGGCCAGTTACGATAGCCTGATGCTGTTTGTGCCACCGTAGGCTGTAAGCAGAATCAGCCTTCTATGAGGTAACATTTAGTAATTACTATACGCGTGCCCAACATGTTTACCATTCATAACAACCTTTGACCTCCCAGACAACCAGCCGCACATCAGTAGACACACCACTCTACACTGTGTAGCCTCTGCAAGACCAATCCACACTGGGCCTGACCCTTTATTGCACAGCCACAGGGAATGTAAAACCCGCTCTGCCTCCCAAATGCCGCAGTATGTCAATCACGCTGTGGTTAAAGGGGGGGAGATGGCTGTGAGAGATATTTGCAGGAACCGTCCCTGACATCCACAGAACGGGTCTTACCAGGGGCGTTTTAAGAGAGAAGGGAACCCGCGTGCAGGCTCCATCGCTGGCCTCCTCCTCTCCAGCAGCAATAGACTCTGGCATAATGCCAGAGTCTACTGCGCATGCGCAGGTCTCCGGGAACATGGCGCCAGCGCCTTATTCCCAGGAACACCTCCAGTGCGCATGCGCATATCACTCAGAAATGGCAGAGTGATCTGTTCCCGCACAGCAGGGCCTTCGTCACGGGACTCCGGAGGGATAAGTACCTTATATTCTATGGGTGCAGTGTGTGCGGTGTGGGCCCCACTGGACCCAGGGGCCGTGTGCACCACACACACTACACCCATTATAGAAACGCCTATGGGTTTTACGCATGCACAGACACCAAACCATCCGATTTGTATGTAAGCCATTGGGTTTGTATATAAATCCGAATCATGACTAATTGTGCGCTACATCAACTAACAGGGCTCATCAGTCACGCCTCGTACACTGGAGTGGGGGTTCTATACTAAATGGGTACTGTATGAAGCTCCCCTATTGAATATTGAAGACTATGCGAGAGATTTAATAAAGTTTGCAGAATGATAAAGTGGCGAGAGATAAAGTACCAACCAATCAGCTCATAACTGCCATTCTACAAGCTGTGTTTGAAAAATGACAGGCGCTGATTGGTCGGTACGTATCTCTTGCCATTTTATCTCTCTCTAAGCTTTGATAAATTTCCCCCTACATACTGTATATATTTCTGAATGAATTTCGCCAGCATTGTCACACTTTGCTTATTCCTTTTTATGGTAACAGGGTCAGTTTTTAAACGTTTCTCCTTACGTCAGTGTGTGGACCTGAGCAGATGGCGCAGTGCATGACTTGCTAATATGCAATCTTTAAATGAACATACAAGTACATTTCTTACCAAATTCCGCAAGAACAGCAACTGGAAAATTACAGAATAATCACTTTTTTTGTTTCCAGCAGCCATATGTCAGACGTGAGTTCTGTGATGCACAATTGCCTTCAGAATGCGTCTGCCTGCTCCAGGAATTCAATCTATATGCCATGACATCAATCCATTTTTCATCCCATTTAATTGCCCTTAAGCATCATATTTTTTCATATAAGACAGAGGAGACTGGTGAAGTTCATTCAAGATTTTTTTTTATGTATATTGTGTAATATATATGGTCAAATATAGATTTGCTACCTTAGACATGGATTTAGTTGGTGAATCTGAATATTCAACATTAGTTTCCTATAGCGCTAAGGGGCAGATGTACTAAGCCTTGGAGAGTGATAAAGTGAAGAGAGATAAAGTTCCAGCCAGTCAGTTCCTAACTGTCATGTTACAGGCTGTGTTTGAAAAGTGACAGTTGGAAACTTCTTGCTCTTCAACTGGTGTAACAGTGAGTACGGCCTGTACTATCGCTTAACTGTACTAGACCAGCAAACTGTATACACATTTACATCAGTTTTAATATGATTGCCATTTGAAATTTTGGGGATAACCCAGCCGGGCAGCAGCAGCATGTAAAAACCTGCCCTCAGTAAATCTTGGGTGTGGATCATAGTGTCGACAGTAACTAGGTCGACAGTCATTAGGTTGACCACTATTGGTCGACAGTGACTAGGTCAACACCTGAAATAGGTTGACACGGTCATTAGGTCGACGTGGACAAGGTCGACGTGGAAAAAGGTCGACATGAGTTTTTATATTTTTTGGGTGTCACTTTCTTCGTAAAGTGACCGGGAACCCCAATTACTGCACCGTGTTCCCTCGCATGGCTCGCTACTGCTGCGCTTGGCACAGGTTACTTTTCCCAATTGTTGTCCACTTTGATCGTCAAGTATGAAAAAGTAAAAGAACATAATTTTTTTTAAAACTCATCTCGACCTTTTCATGTGTCGACCATTGCCATGTTGACCTATTGACCATATCGACCTAATGCATGTCGACCAATAGTGGTCGAACTAATGATTGTAGACCTAAAGACCGGATACCTATATCTTTAACATTGATAACACTAGATGTTGATCTCTTTATTGGATTTGGAAGTAGTTATTTTGGGGGCTTTAGGACGGTTCTCAGATTAAGTAAATTTAGGAAACATTCCTTTTAGTGTTATGTCTTCTTAGGGAAAGTACAGCAAAATGCTAATAAAAATAATTTCAAACAACTTAAAGGATCAAAAACACAAAGCTGAATAATTATCTCCAGTGAAGCACGTAGCAAGAAGCAGTGGTTTTATTCTGCAACAAGAAGCCGGGCGTTGTGTGAAGTTTCTGCCGCCAGGAACATGTCAGAGCATAGGATTAGTCTCGTTGTTTGAAGTTGTCATTGAAGTCACCAATTTGCTGCATGAACCTGTTATTAACCAAAGACATGGGGACACGCTTATCAGGACAAATTATACTTGTGACAATGCTCCTGGAACTGAAATAACTTACTTTAGAGCATCCTTTTTAGGGGGGAAGGAGGGGGGGGGGGGGGCGGATTGAAATGTTGAACTTTGTTATCCTTTCCTCAATTTTAACAATGTACAGGTATGTTGTGTAGACTCTCACAGAAGCACTGGTGCAATATTCAGTGGCTCAGCAATCTAATATTTCCACGGATGAGGGCAGGTGAGCGAATGAAGTGTTTTTAAATCCTCTTTTAATTATTTTTTTTTAGCCTTTTATTACATACTGTAATTTAAACAGAATACCAAGTATCATAATGGTTACCGCAGGAATGGCCACACCTCCTCTATGGTACTAGGCCTGGCAAGAGGTGTTAGCAGCCCTGGTAATGGCCCCTGTGTACATGATGCAGACATCTGCTCACCTTCTCCGGCTTACATAAGCTTCCTCTAGTGCTCAGTTAGCAGCTGTTGTTATAGTGATCAATAGGAAGCACACTACATCTGTAATAGGCTTCCTCTTTTGTTCCAAGGACTGCAGTCAGACGCGGGTCACTAGGGGGAGCATGTAATGCAGAGTCTGATAGGATAGAAAATAGAAAAGTGAAATACAACAGTAATAAGATTATAAATAAAAATTAAAGTTATCTTGTAGAACTGAAAAATTCAAGAAAAATAGACGGTCGAGTCACATTATTATGACCACCTCCTACATCTGATGTAGGCAGCGCATAGCCCATGAAGTACGCCACGTATCGTGCGCTGGCTTGATGGGTATATAAGGTGTGCAATAGGCCGTCTGCACACATATCACTCATTGTTGTCATGGCTAAAAGGCGCGATTTATCCGAGTTGCAAATAGGGATGATTATCGGCTTTTGGGCCATGAGTGGCAGTATTTCTGACACTGGCCCTCATTCCGAGTTGATCACTCGCTAGCCACTTTTAGCAGCTGTGCAAACGCATAGTCGCCACCCACGGGGGAATGTGCTTTCGCTATGCAAGTGTGCGAACGCCTTTGCAGTGGAGTGGTACAAAAACATTTTGTGCAAAACAAGACCAGCCCTGTAGTTACTTATTCTGTGCGATGATTGCAGCGACGAAGGTCCCGGAATTGACATCAGATACCCGCCCTCAAACGCCTGGACACGCCTGCTTTTTCCTAAACACTCCCAGAAAACGGTCAGTTGACACCCATAAACGCCCTCTTCCTGTCAATCTCCTTGCGATCAGCTGTGTGAATGGAATCTTCGCTAGATCCAGTGCACAGCAATGACGCATTATGTGCCCGTACGATGCGCGTGCGCATTGCGGTGCATACGCATGCGCAGTTTTGCAAATTTTTTACCTAATCGCTGCTCTGCGAAAATCGTCAGTGAGCGATCAACTCAGAATGACCCCCACAGTGCAGTGTGTGACCTGGGCGCGTGCTGCTGTGGTGAAGGTGTATCGTGACTGGACAAACGGCACCATTGTGACTAACAGACATGGAAACTGCAGAGCACCACGTGCCACTGATGTGAGGTGTATGAGGGCCGACCGACATGCTACAGTGGAGCAGTTCACTGTCAAAATGAACCTGGGGGCTACCAGACGTGTGTCTGAAATGCCAGTTCAGCCCCGAGGCATAACTAGGGTTTTCGGAGCCCAGGGCAAGATGAAGAGTGGCGCCCCCCCCAAAAAAAATAAAAAAAATAAATATATATATATATAGAGAGAGAGAGGTCAATATGGAACGGCACTCAGAGGCTTTGTTAAATGCAAACAGCGTGTATTGAATTTCAGTGGTACATCACTTTCAAAGCATCAACGTTTCGAATATGATGTAGCATACACAAACAAAGACACGTTCACTCGGGCACAGGAGGAGATGCCACCCAGCCGGGAATGACCAGCGTTGGGTGGTTGCGGCCAGGTCCCAGGCCGGAGATGGCTCCTTGGACTGGAGGGGGTGTGAGGACAGGTGTGGCGGCGCTGACAGGAAGAAGGGGAGAGGAATCTAAGAAACGGTGGGGGGGGAGCAGAACACTTGGGCCGGGGCATGGTACAACAAAACATGGAGAGCGGTGGGAAAAACAGGGAGGAGGAAGGGGAAAGGAACACCAAAGGAAAGAACAGGGGAAGGGAAAGAAAGTTGGAAGGGAACAAAAGAAAGCAGAAAAACAACAAGACAAGGAATTGCCAAGATACTAATCCAAAGAGGCACCCAGGACAGACACCATTCAGCAAGATGGATGCCAGTCTACCACCAGCCTTATAAAGCACACGCATAGCCACTCCTTAAGATTCCCTGATAGGCCAATCCTGACTAAAAACAAAAATTCCCCAAACCTGATCTAACCAGCAACAGTTGACAAATTTTAAACCAATTACAAAAAAACGAAGGACTCTTATATATAGCCTAAAGCTTATTCAGCTATCATCTTATTTTTCACTTGTATATTTTTCTGATTATGTGTATAGTAGTAAGTCTCAGTCTGTCCCCTCCTCCGCCCCCTCTTTACACCCTGCCCACGGAACTGCCCCAGACCACCCCACTCTCTGCTGCTCCATCCCGTCCCGCCATACCCCACCAATCTCTTGCGCCATCCCATCCCGCCATGCCCCACCAATCTCTTGCTCCATCCCATCCCGCCATGCCCCACCAATCTCTTGCTCCATCCCGTCCTGCCATACCCCGCCAATCTCTTGCTCCATCCCATCCCGCCATGCCCCACCAATCTCTTGCTCCATCCCATCCCGCCATGCCCCACCAATCTCTTGCTCCATCCCATCCCGCCATGCCCCACCAATCCCAATCTCTTGCTCCATCCCATCCCGCCATGCCCCACCAATCTCTTGCTCCATCCCGCCATGCCCCACAAATCTCTTGCTCCATCCCGCCCATCGCTCTCTGTCCCACTCCGCTGCTGGAATTTGTGCACCCTGCACATAACACATACCTCTTATGATCTTACTGTGTAGTGTATTTGAATTGACACTTACTTAGATGCACAAACCAACTCTTAACAGGGAGGTGCATCAAGCCTTGGAGAGCGATAAAATGGACCAGTTGCCCAAAGCAGCTTCTAACTGTATCACTCCATTACTCCACTGTATCACTCTCCAAGTGAGTGTGCGGATTAAAAAAAAAAAGTCCCATTGTGTCACTCATTTTTGTGTTCCATCTTTTTCCATTTGGATGTTAATGTCATGTTATGTTCTTTTTCATACAAAAACAAATAAAATAATACATTACAGAAAATCAGTTTGTTTTTCTGGGAAGAGATCTCATTCAGCACTGATCCTGCTCCAGCCGACCAAATAATCAGCATTTCGCTGAGATTTCTGAGTAATCCTACCGTCTGAGATTCCAGTAATGTAACAAATGGGGGTTTCTTCCTCTGACACAGGAGACTGACACGTATCAGTTTCAGTACAATCACTAACAGGGTTTGGAATGCGCCCATCATCTCAAACTCTTTCCTATGGAGTAATATTAGCAAAGAACAAAATCACATCCAGTCAAATGATTGTAAAAGAGTTCACATGTGGGAGAGCCCCCGCTAGCTGTGAGTAACGCCATTGTGACTCTAATTGTTTTGTAACATGATTGTGCAATAATTCATAAATGTCAAGTATTTCGTTCACACTTCTGACATAGCCCTGAGATGCCAATCAAACCTTGATTGGTTATGAAAGGCGTCAGAAAATGTCTCGGGGAGTTGAAGTTTAACACTACCTGGCAGAGTAATAAGATGGGAGGAACAGTACAAGGATTTGCTAGTCTATGTATAGTGAGGTGCGGTGAGGTGAATGGCTGGGGAGGCACCGCTAGTATCACAGCCAGGTGTACACACACATTCTGTACACTGGCGTTTCTATCATGGGTGCAATGTGTGCGGTGCACATGGGCCCCTAGGGGGCACAAATTGCACCTATATTTTCATACTCACCTCTCCAAGTCCACCGGCGGGCGCTGCAGCCGCAGTCGTCGCGGCAAAATAACACATAAAAAATGGCCACCGGGCATGCTTCAGGTGATATTGACGGATCCTATGGCGCCGTGGAGAGAGTGCACACGGGCCCCCTCCTCTCTTAAGAAACCCCTGATACTGTATATGGGCCCTCATTCCGAGTTGTTCGCTCGGTATTTTTCATCGCATCGCAAAGAAAATCCGCTTAGTACGCATGCGCAATGTTCGCACTGCGACTGCGCCAAGTAACTTTGCTATGTAGAAAGTAATTTTACTCACGGCTTTTTCATCGCTCCGGCGATCGTAATGTGATTGACAGGAAATGGGTGTTACTGGGCGGAAACACGGCGTTTCAGGGGCGTGTGGCTGAAAACGCTACCGTTTCCGGAAAAAACGCAGGAGTGGCCGGAGAAACGGTGGGAGTGCCTGGGCGAACGCTGGGTGTGTTTGTGACGTCAACCAGGAACGACAAGCACTGAACTGATCGCACAGGCAGAGTAAGTCTGAAGCTACTCTGAAACTGCTAAGTAGTTAGTAATCGCAATATTGCGAATACATCGGTCGCAATTTTAAGAAGCTAAGATTCACTCCCAGTAGGCGGCGGCTTAGCGTGTGTAACTCTGCTAAATTCGCCTTGCGACCGATCAACTCGGAATGAGGGCCCTGGTTTGGTGGTGAGTTTTGACTATAAAAATGATTAGAATAATACAAAGATGAATATGAATATTACAAAGATGATATTTATAAGTTCTATATATCATCTTTGTACTAGTCTAATCATTTTTTTAGTCAAAACTTTGGAGTATACCGGTGTATGACAGGTGACTGCCTCCCCCACCTAGCCTGAGCGTGGGATCCGGTCAGCATACCGGCATTTGGGATGATGGCAGTCGTAAAGCCGATGCTGGAATCCCGATATGGATCGAAATGCCGGCGATAGAACCCCGACTGCCGACATCCCAAATGTAAGTTTGCCAGGAATCCTTAGGGTTAGGCCACTTGTTGGGGGGTAGGTTTAGACTGCGTGGGGAGGGTTTAGGATTAGGCGTGGGTGGGGGGGGAGTTAGGTTTAGGCTGTGGGGAGGTGGGGTTAGGGGGGAGATCAGGAGGGTTAGCATACTTACCTACCAGGTGTCAGGATCCTGTGCTTCGGAGTGCCGCTGTTGGTATACTGACTGCTGGCATCCCAGGCGCACGTCACTGATTATGTAATGCTGCTAAGTAGAGATGAGCGGGTTCGGTTCCTCGGAATCCGAACCCGCCCGAACTTCAGCTTTTTTCTCACGGGTCCGAGCGACTCGGATCCTCCCGCCTTGCTCGGTTAACCCGAGCGCGCCCAGACGTCATCATCCCGCTGTCGGATTCTTGCGAGACTCGGATTCTATATAAGGAGCCGCGCGTCGCCGCCATTTTCACATGTGCATTGAGATTGATAGGGAGAGGACGTGGCTGGCGTCCTCTCCGTTTATAGAGAAGAGACTAGAGTAGAGAGAGACACAGTATTTAGTAATTTTGGGGAGCATTTTTAGGAGTACTACTACTTGCTGAAGTGTAGTGTGACTGTATATGTATATCTGACTTGTGGGGGAGACAGTGGGGAGCAGTTAGAGTCTGAGAGCAGGAGTACATATTTTAACGTACAGTGCACACTTTTGCTGCCAGAGTGCCAGCCACACTGCCATTGTGACCACACTGACCACCAGTATATTGTGATTGTCTGCTTAGGAGTACTACTTGCAAGTTGCTGATAGTGTGACCAGTGACCTGACCACCAGTTTAATTAATCACCACCAGTTTAATATATATATATAATTGTATATATATATAATTGTATACCACCTACCCGTGTTTTTTTTTTTTCTTTCTTCTTGATACATACTATAGTAGCTTACTGTAGCAGTCTGCGGTGCTGAGCTGACAGTGTCCATCAGGTCCGTCATCAGTCATTACATAATAAATATATATACCTGTCCGGCTGCAGTACTAGTGTAGTGATATTATATATATATATATTAATTTCATCTCATTATCATCCAGTCTATATTAGCAGCAGACACAGTACGGTAGTCCACGGCTGTAGCTACCTCTGTGTCGGCAGTCGCTCGTCCATCCATAATTGTATACCGCCTACCCGTGGTTTTTTTTTTCTTTCTTCTTGATACATACTACTATAGTAGCTTACTGTAGCAGTCTGCGGTGCTGAGCTGACAGTGTCCAGCAGGTCCGTCATTACATAATAAATATATATACCTGTCCGGCTGCAGTACTAGTGATATTATATATATATATATTAATTTCATCTCATTATCATCCAGTCTATATTAGCAGCAGACACAGTACGGTAGTCCACGGCTGTAGCTATCTCTGTGTCGGCAGTCGCTCGTCCATCCACAATTGTATACCACCTACCCGTGGTTTTTTTTTTCTTTCTTCTTGATACATACTACTATAGTAGCTTACTGTAGCAGTCTGCGGTGCTGAGCTGACAGTGTCCAGCAGGTTCGTCATTACATAATAAATATATATACCTGTCCGGCTGCAGTACTAGTGATATTATATATATATATATTAATTTCATCTCATTATCATCCAGTCTATATTAGCAGCAGACACAGTACGGTAGTCCACGGCTGTAGCTACCTCTGTGTCGGCAGTCGCTCGTCCATCCATAATTGTATACTAGTATCCATCCATCTCCATTGTTTACCTGAGGTGCCTTTTAGTTGTGCCTATTAAAATATGGAGAACAAAAATGTTGAGGTTCCAAAAATAGGGAAAGATCAAGATCCACTTCCACCTCGTGCTGAAGCTGCTGCCACTAGTCATGGCCGAGACGATGAAATGCCATCAACGTCGTCTGCCAAGGCCGATGCCCAATGTCTTAGTACAGAGCATGTAAAATCCAAAACACCAAATATCAGTAAAAAAAGGACTCCAAAATCTAAAATAAAATTGTCGGAGGAGAAGCGTAAACTTGCCAATATGCCATTTACCACACGGAGTGGCAAGGAACGGCTGAGGCCCTGGCCTATGTTCATGGCTAGTGGTTCAGCTTCACATGAGGATGGAAGCACTCAGCCTCTCGCTAGAAAAATGAAAAGACTCAAGCTGGCAAAAGCACCGCAAAGAACTGTGCGTTCTTCGAAATCCCAAATCCACAAGGAGAGTCCAATTGTGTCGGTTGCGATGCCTGACCTTCCCAACACTGGACGTGAAGAGCATGCGCCTTCCACCATTTGCACGCCCCCTGCAAGTGCTGGAAGGAGCACCAGCAGTACAGTTCCTGATAGTCAGATTGAAGATGTCAGTGTTGAAGTACACCAGGATGAGGAGGATATGGGTGTTGCTGGCGCTGGGGAGGAAATTGACAAGGAGGATTCTGATGGTGAGGTGGTTTGTTTAAGTCAGGCACCCGGGGAGACACCTGTTGTCCGTGGGAGGAATATGGCCGTTGACATGCCTGGTGAAAATACCAAAAAAATCAGCTCTTCGGTGTGGAAGTATTTCAACAGAAATGCGGACAACATTTGTCAAGCCGTGTGTTGCCTTTGTCAAGCTGTAATAAGTAGGGGTAAGGACGTTAACCACCTCGGAACATCCTCCCTTATACGTCACCTGCAGCGCATTCATAATAAGTCAGTGACAAGTTCAAAAACTTTGGGCGACAGCGGAAGCAGTCCACTGACCAGTAAATCCCTTCCTCTTGTAACCAAGCTCACGCAAACCACCCCACCAACTCCCTCAGTGTCAATTTCCTCCTTCCCCAGGAATGCCAATAGTCCTGCAGGCCATGTCACTGGCAATTCTGACGAGTCCTCTCCTGCCTGGGATTCCTCCGATGCATCCTTGCGTGTAACGCCTACTGCTGCTGGCGCTGCTGTTGTTGCTGCTGGGAGTCGATGGTCATCCCAGAGGGGAAGTCGTAAGCCCACTTTTACTACTTCCACCAAGCAATTGACTGTCCAACAGTCCTTTGCGAGGAAGATGAAATATCACAGCAGTCATCCTGTTGCAAAGTGGATAACTGAGGCTTGACAACTATGTTGGTGTTAGACGTGCGTCCGGTATCCGCCGTTAATTCACAGGGAACTAGACAATTTCTTGAGGTAGTGTGCCCCCGTTACCAAATACCATCTAGGTTCCACTTCTCTAGGCAGGCGATACCGAGAATGTACACGGACGTCAGAAAAAGACTCACCAGTGTCCTAAAAAATGCAGTTGTACCCAATGTCCACTTAACCACGGACATGTGGACAAGTGGAGCAGGGCAGGGTCAGGACTATATGACTGTGACAGCCCACTGGGTAGATGTATGGACTCCCGCCGCAAGAACAGCAGCGGCGGCACCAGTAGCAGCATCTCGCAAACGCCAACTCTTTCCTAGGCAGGCTACGCTTTGTATCACCGGTTTCCAGAATACGCACACAGCTGAAAACCTCTTACGGCAACTGAGGAAGATCATCGCGGAATGGCTTACCCCAATTGGACTCTCCTGTGGATTTGTGGCATCGGACAACGCCAGCAATATTGTGTGTGCATTAAATATGGGCAAATTCCAGCACGTCCCATGTTTTGCACATACCTTGAATTTGGTGGTGCAGAATTTTTTAAAAAACGACAGGGGCGTGCAAGAGATGCTGTCGGTGGCCAGAAGAATTGCGGGACACTTTCGGCGTACAGGCACCACGTACAGAAGACTGGAGCACCACCAAAAACGCCTGAACCTGCCCTGCCATCATCTGAAGCAAGAAGTGGTAACGAGGTGGAATTCAACCCTATATATGCTTCAGAGGTTGGAGGAGCAGCAAAAGGCCATTCAAGCCTATACAATTGAGCACGATATAGGAGGTGGAATGTACCTGTCTCAAGCGCAGTGGAGAATGATTTCAACGTTGTGCAAGGTTCTGCAACCTTTTGAACTTGCCACACGTGAAGTCAGTTCAGACACTGCCAGCCTGAGTCAGGTCATTCCCCTCTTCAGGCTTTTGCAGAAGAAGCTGGAGGCATTGAAGGAGGAGCTAAAAGGGAGCGATTCCGCTAGGCATGTGGGACTTGTGGATGGAGCCCTTAATTCGCTTAACAAGGATTCACGGGTGGTCAATCTGTTGAAATCAGAGCACTACATTTTGGCCACCGTGCTCGATCCTAGATTTAAAACCTACCTTGGATCTCTCTTTCCGGCACACACAAGTCTGCTGGGGTTCAAAGACCTGCTGGTGACAAAATTGTCAAGTCAAGCGGAACGCGACCTGTCAACATCTCCTCCTTCACATTCTCCCGCAACTGGGGGTGCGAGGAAAAGGCTCAGAATTCCGAGCCCACCCGCTGGCGGTGATGCAGGGCAGTCTGGAGCGACTGCTGATGCTGACATCTGGTCCGGACTGAAGGACCTGACAACGATTACGGACATGTCGTCTACTGTCACTGCATATGATGCTCTCACCATTGAAAGAATGGTGGAGGATTATATGAGTGACCGCATCCAAGTAGGCACGTCAGACAGTCCGTACTTATACTGGCAGGAAAAAGAGGCAATTTGGAGGCCCTTGCACAAACTGGCTTTATTCTACCTAAGTTGCCCTCCCACAAGTGTGTACTCCGAAAGAGTGTTTAGTGCCGCCGCTCACCTTGTCAGCAATCGGCGTACGAGGTTACTTCCAGAAAATGTGGAGAAGATGATGTTCATTAAAATGAATTATAATCAATTCCTCCGTGGAGACATTGACCAGCAGCAATTGCCTCCACAAAGTACACAGGGAGCTGAGATGGTGGATTCCAGTGGGGACGAATTGATAATCTGTGAGGAGCGGGATGTACACGGTGATATATCGGAGGATGATGATGAGGTGGACATCTTGCCTCTGTAGAGCCAGTTTGTGCAAGGAGAGATTAATTGCTTCTTTTTCGGTGGGGGTCCAAACCAACCCGTCATTTCAGTCACAGTCGTGTGGCAGACCCTGTCACTGAAATGATGGGTTGGTTAAAGTGTGCATGTCCTGTTTATACAACATAAGGGTGGGTGGGAGGGCCCAAGGACAATTCCATCTTGCACCTCTTTTTTCTTTCATTTTTATTTGCGTCATGTGCTGTTTGGGGAGTGTTTTTTGGAAGGGCCATCCTGCGTGACACTGCAGTGCCACTCCTAGATGGGCCAGGTGTTTGTGTCGGCCACTAGGGTCGCTTAGCTTACTCACACAGCTACCTCATTGCGCCTCTTTTTTTCTTCTTTGCGTCATGTGCTGTTTGGGGAGTGTTTTTTGGAAGGGCCATCCTGCGTGACACTGCAGTGCCACTCCTAGATGGGCCAGGTGTTTGTGTCGGCCACTAGGGTCGCTTAGCTTACTCACACAGCTACCTCATTGCGCCTCTTTTTTTCTTCTTTGCGTCATGTGCTGTTTGGGGAGTGTTTTTTGGAAGGGCCATCCTGCGTGACACTGCAGTGCCACTCCTAGATGGGCCAGGTGTTTGTGTTGGCCACTAGGGTCGCTTAGCTTACTCACACAGCTGCCTCATTGCGCCTCTTTTTTTCTTCTTTGCGTCATGTGCTGTTTGGGGAGTGTTTTTTGGAAGGGCCATCCTGCGTGACACTGCAGTGCCACTCCTAGATGGGCCAGGTGTTTGTGTCGGCCACTAGGGTCGCTTAGCTTACTCACACAGCTACCTCATTGCGCCTCTTTTTTTCTTCTTTGCGTCATGTGCTGTTTGGGGAGTGTTTTTTGGAAGGGCCATCCTGCGTGACACTGCAGTGCCACTCCTAGATGGGCCAGGTGTTTGTGTCGGCCACTAGGGTCGCTTAGCTTGCTCACACAGCTACCTCATTGCGCCTATTTTTTTCTTCTTTGCGTCATGTGCTGTTTGGGGAGTGTTTTTTGGAAGGGCCATCCTGCGTGACACTGCAGTGCCACTCCTAGATGGGCCAGGTGTTTGTGTCGGCCACTAGGGTCGCTTAGCTTACTCACACAGCTACCTCATTGCGCCTCTTTTTTTCTTCTTTGCGTCATGTGCTGTTTGGGGAGTGTTTTTTGGAAGGGCCATCCTGCGTGACACTGCAGTGCCACTCCTAGATGGGCCAGGTGTTTGTGTCGGCCACTAGGGTCGCTTAGCTTACTCACACAGCTACCTCATTGCGCCTCTTTTTTTCTTCTTTGCGTCATGTGCTGTTTGGGGAGTGTTTTTTGGAAGGGCCATCCTGCGTGACACTGCAGTGCCACTCCTAGATGGGCCAGGTGTTTGTGTCGGCCACTAGGGTCGCTTAGCTTACTCACACAGCTACCTCATTGCGCCTCTTTTTTTCTTCTTTGCGTCATGTGCTGTTTGGGGAGTGTTTTTTGGAAGGGCCATCCTGCGTGACACTGCAGTGCCACTCCTAGATGGGCCAGGTGTTTGTGTCGGCCACTAGGGTCGCTTATCTTACTCACACAGCTACCTCATTGCGCCTCTTTTTTTCTTTGCGTCATGTGCTGTATGGGGAGTGTTTTTTGGAAGGGCCATCCTGTGTGACACTGCAGTGCCACTCCAAGATGGGCCAGGTGTTTGTGTCGGCCACTAGGGTCGCTTAGCTTAGTCATCCAGCGACCTCGGTGCAAATTTTAGGACTAAAAATAATATTGTGAGGTGTGAGGTATTCAGAATAGAGATGTGCACTTGAAATTTTTCGGGTTTTGTGTTTTGGTTTTGGGTTCGGTTCCGCGGCCGTGTTTTGGGTTCGACCGCGTTTTGGCAAAACCTCACCGAATTTTTTTTGTCGGATTCGGGTGTGTTTTGGATTCGGGTGTTTTTTTCAAAAAACCCTAAAAAACAGCTTAAATCATAGAATTTGGGGGTCATTTTCATCCCAAAGTAGTATTAACCTCAAAAACCATAATTTCCACTCATTTTCAGACTATTCTGAATACCTCACACCTCACAATATTATTTTTAGTCCTAAAATTTGCACCGAGGTCGCTGGATGACTAAGCTGAGCGACCCTAGTGGCCGACACAAACACCTGGCCCATCTAGGAGTGGCACTGCAGTGTCACGCAGGATGTCCCTTCCAAAAAACCCTCCCCAAACAGCACATGACGCAAAGAAAAAAAGAGGCGCAATGAGGTAGCTGTGTGAGTAAGATAAGCGACCCTAGTGGCCGACACAAACACCTGGCCCATCTAGGAGTGGCACTGCAGTGTCACGCAGGATGTCCCTTCCAAAAAACCCTCCCCAAACAGCACATGACGCAAAGAAAAAAAGAGGTGCAATGAGGTAGCTGTGTGAGTAAGATAAGCGACCCTAGTGGCCGACACAAACACCTGGCCCATCTAGGAGTGGCACTGCAGTGTCACGCAGGATGTCCCTTCCAAAAAACCCTCCCCAAACAGCACATGACGCAAAGAAAAAAAGAGGCGCAATGAGGTAGCTGTGTGAGTAAGATAAGCGACCCTAGTGTCCGACACAAACACCGGGCCCATCTAGGAGTGGCACTGCAGTGTCACGCAGGATGTCCCTTCCAAAAAACCCTCCCCAAACAGCACATGACGCAAAGAAAAAAGAGGCGCAATGAGGTAGCTGTGTGACTAAGCTTAGCGACCCTAGTGGCCGAAACAAACACAGGGCCCATCTAGGAGTGGCACTGCAGTGTCACGCAGGATGGCCCTTCCAAAAAACACTCCCCAAACAGCACATGACGCAAAGAAGAAAAAAAGAGGCGCAATGAGGTAGCTGTGTGAGTAAGCTAAGCGACCCTAGTGGCCGACACAAACACCTGGCCCATCTAGGAGTGGCACTGCAGTGTCACGCAGTATGTCCCTTCCAAAAAACCCTCCCCAAACAGCACATGACGCAAAGAAAAAAAGAGGCGCAATGAGGTAGCTGTGTGAGTAAGATAAGCGACCCTAGTGGCCGACACAAACACCGGGCCCATCTAGGAGTGGCACTGCAGTGTCACACAGGATGGCCCTTCCAAAAAACACTCCCCAAACAGCACATGACGCAAAGAAGAAAAAAAGAGGCGCAATGAGGTAGCTGTGTGAGTAAGCTAAGCGACCCTAGTTGCCGACACAAACACCGGGCCCATCTAGGAGTGGCACTGCAGTGTCACGCAGGATGTCCCTTCCAAAAAACCCTCCCCAAACAGCACATGACGCAAAGAAAAAAAGAGGCGCAATGAGGTAGCTGTGTGAGTAAGATAAGCGACCCTAGTGGCCGACACAAACACCGGGCCCATCTAGGAGTGGCACTGCAGTGTCACGCAGGATGGCCCTTCCAAAAAACACTCCCCAAACAGCACATGATGCAAAGAAAAAAAGAGGCGCAATGAGGTAGCTGTGTGAGTAAGATAAGCGACCCTAGTGGCCGACACAAACACCGGGCCCATCTAGGAGTGGCACTGCAGTGTCACGCAGGATGTCCCTTCCAAAAAACCCTCCCCAAACAGCACATGACGCAAATAAAAATGAAAGAAAAAAGAGGTGCAAGATGGAATTGTCCTTGGGCCCTCCCACCCACCCTTATGTTGTATAAACAGGACATGCACACTTTAACCAACCCATCATTTCAGTGACAGGGTCTGCCACACGACTGTGACTGAAATGACGGGTTGGTTTGGACCCCCACCTAAAAAGAAGCAATTAATCTCTCCTTGCACAAACTGGCTCTACAGAGGCAAGATGTCCACCTCATCATCATCCTCCGATATATCACCGTGTACATCCCCCTCCTCACAGATTATCAATTTGTCCCCACTGGAATCCACCATCTCAGCTCCCTATGTACTTTGTGGAGGCAATTGCTGCTGGTCAATGTCTCCACGGAGGAATTGATTATAATTCATTTTAATGAACATCATCTTCTCCACATTTTCTGGATGTAACCTCGTACGCCGATTGCTGACAAGGTGAGCGGCGGCACTAAACACTCTTTCGGAGTACACACTTGTGGGAGGGCAACTTAGGTAGAATAAAGCCAGTTTGTGCAAGGGCCTCCAAATTGCCTCTTTTTCCTGCCAGTATAAGTACGGACTGTGTGACGTGCCTACTTGGATGCGGTCACTCATATAATCCTCCACCATTCTTTCAATGGTGAGAGAATCATATGCAGTGACAGTAGACGACATGTCCGTAATCGTTGTCAGGTCCTTCAGTCCGGACCAGATGTCAGCATCAGCAGTCGCTCCAGACTGCCCTGCATCACCGCCAGCGGGTGGGCTCGGAATTCTGAGCCTTTTCCTCGCACCCCCAGTTGCGGGAGAATGTGAAGGAGGAGATGTTGACAGGTCGCGTTCCGCTTGACTTGACAATTTTCTCACCAGCAGGTCTTTGAACCCCAGCAGACTTGTGTCTGCCGGAAAGAGAGATCCAAGGTAGGCTTTAAATCTAGGATCGAGCATGGTGGCCAAAATGTAGTGCTCTGATTTCAACAGATTGACCACCCGTGAATCCTTGTTAAGCGAATTAAGGGCTCCATCCACAAGTCCCACATGCCTAGCGGAATCGCTCTGTGTTAGCTCCTCCTTCAATGTCTCCAGCTTCTTCTGCAAAAGCCTGATGAGGGGAATGACCTGACTCAGGCTGGCAGTGTCTGAACTGACTTCACGTGTGGCAAGTTCAAAGGGCATCAGAACCTTGCACAACGTTGAAATCATTCTCCACTGCGCTTGAGACAGGTGCATTCCACCTCCTATATCGTGCTGAATTGTATAGGCTTGAATGGCCTTTTGCTGCTCCTCCAACCTCTGAAGCATATAGAGGGTTGAATTCCACCTCGTTACCACTTCTTGCTTCAGATGATGGCAGGGCAGGTTCAGTAGTTTTTGGTGGTGCTCCAGTCTTCTGTACGTGGTGCCTGTACGCCGAAAGTGTCCCGCAATTCTTCTGGCCACCGACAGCATCTCTTGCACACCCCTGTCGTTTTTTAAAAAATTCTGCACCACCAAATTCAAGGTATGTGCAAAACATGGGACGTGCTGGAATTTGCCCATATTTAATGCACACACAATATTGCTGGCGTTGTCCGATGCCACAAATCCACAGGAGAGTCCAATTGGGGTAAGCCATTCCACGATGATCTTCCTCAGTTGCCGTAAGAGGTTTTCAGCTGTGTGCGTATTCTGGAAAGCGGTGATACAAAGCGTAGCCTGCCTAGGAAAGAGTTGGCGTTTGCGAGATGCTGCTACTGGTGCCGCCGCTGCTGTTCTTGCGGCGGGAGTCCATACATCTACCCAGTGGGCTGTCACAGTCATATAGTCCTGACCCTGCCCTGCTCCACTTGTCCACATGTCCGTGGTTAAGTGGACATTGGGTACAACTGCATTTTTTAGGACACTGGTGAGTCTTTTTCTGACGTCCGTGTACATTCTCGGTATCGCCTGCCTAGAGAAGTGGAACCTAGATGGTATTTGGTAACGGGGGCACACTGCCTCAATAAATTTTCTAGTTCCCTGTGAACTAACGGCGGATACCGGACGCACGTCTAACACCAACATAGTTGTCAAGGCCTCAGTTATCCGCTTTGCAGCAGGATGACTGCTGTGATATTTCATCTTCCTCGCAAAGGACTGTTGGACAGTCAATTGCTTACTGGAAGTAGTACAAGTGGTCTTCCGACTTCCCCTCTGGGATGACGATCGACTCCCAGCAGCAACAACAGCAGCGCCAGCAGCAGTAGGCATTACACTCAAGGATGCATCGGAGGAATCCCAGGCAGGAGAGGACTCGTCAGAATTGCCAGTGACATGGCCTGCAGGACTATTGGCATTCCTGGGTAAGGAGGAAATTGACACTGAGGGAGTTGGTGGGGTGGTTTGCGTGAGCTTGGTTACAAGAGGAAGGGATTTACTGGTCAGTGGACTGCTTCCGCTGTCACCCAAAGTTTTTGAACTTGTCACTGACTTATTATGAATGCGCTGCAGGTGACGTATAAGGGAGGATGTTCCGAGGTGGTTAACGTCCTTACCCCTACTTATTACAGCTTGACAAAGGCAACACACGGCTTGACACCTGTTGTCCGCATTTCTGTTGAAATACTTCCACACCGAAGAGCTGATTTTTTTGGTATTTTCACCAGGCATGCCAATGGCCATATTCCTCCCACGGACAACAGGTGTCTCCCCGGGTGCCTGACTTAAACAAACCACCTCACCATCAGAATCCTCCTGGTCAATTTCCTCCCCAGCGCCAGCAACACCCATATCCGCCTCATCCTGGTGTACTTCAACACTGACATCTTCAATCTGACTATCAGGAACTGGACTGCGGGTGCTCCTTCCAGCACTTGCAGGGGGCGTGCAAATGGTGGAAGGCGCATGCTCTTCACGTCCAGTGTTGGGAAGGTCAGGCATCGCAACCGACACAATTGGACTCTCCTTGTGGATTTGGGATTTCGAAGAACGCACAGTTCTTTGCGGTGCTTTTGCCAGCTTGAGTCTTTTCATTTTTCTAGCGAGAGGCTGAGTGCTTCCATCCTCATGTGAAGCTGAACCACTAGCCATGAACATAGGCCAGGGCCTCAGCCGTTCCTTGCCACTCCGTGTGGTAAATGGCATATTGGCAAGTTTACGCTTCTCCTCCGACAATTTTATTTTAGGTTTTGGAGTCCTTTTTTTACTGATATTTGGTGTTTTGGATTTTACATGCTCTGTACTATGACATCGGGCATCGGCCTTGGCAGACGACGTTGCTGGCATTTCATCGTCTCGGCCATGACTAGTGGCAGCAACTTCAGCACGAGGTGGAAGTGGATCTTGATCTTTCACTAATTTTGGAACCTCAACATTTTTGTTCTCCATATTTTAATAGGGACAACTAAAAGGCACCTCAGGTAAACAATGGAGATGGATGGATACTAGTATACTTATGGATGGACTGCCGACACAGAGGTAGCTACAGCCGTGGACTAACGTACTGTGTCTGCTGATAATATAGACTGGATGATAATGAGATGAAATCAATATATATGTATATATAATATCACTAGTACTGCAGCCGGACAGGTATATATTATATATTTATTATGTAATGACTGATGACGGACCTGCTGGACACTGTCAGCTCAGCAGCACCGCAGACTGCTACAGTAAGCTACTATAGTAGTATGTATAAAGAAGAAAGAAAAAAACAACAACCACGGGTAGGTGGTATACAATTATGGATGGACTGCCGAGTGCCGACACAGAGGTAGCTACAGCCGTGGACTAACGTACTGTGTCTGCTGCTAATATAGACTGGATGATAATGAGATGAAATCAATATATATGTATATATAATATCACTAGTACTGCAGCCGGACAGGTATATATTATATATTTATTATGTAATGACTGATGACGGACCTGCTGGACACTGTCAGCTCAGCAGCACCGCAGACTGCTACAGTAAGCTACTATAGTAGTATGTATAAAGAAGAAAGAAAAAAACAACAACCACGGGTAGGTGGTAAACAATTATGGATGGACTGCCGAGTGCCGACACAGAGGTAGCTACAGCCGTGGACTAACGTACTGTGTCTGCTGATAATATAGACTGGATGATAATGAGATGAAATCAATATATATGTATATATAATATCACTAGTACTGCAGCCGGACAGGTATATATTATATATTTATTATGTAATGACTGATGACGGACCTGCTGGACACTGTCAGCTCAGCAGCACCGCAGACTGCTACAGTAAGCTACTATAGTAGTATGTATAAAGAAGAAAGAAAAAAACAACAACCACGGGTAGGTGGTATACAATTATGGATGGACTGCCGAGTGCCGACACAGAGGTAGCTACAGCCGTGGACTAACGTACTGTGTCTGCTGCTAATATAGACTGGATGATAATGAGATGAAATCAATATATATGTATATATAATATCACTAGTACTGCAGCCGGACAGGTATATATTATATATTTATTATGTAATGACTGATGACGGACCTGCTGGACACTGTCAGCTCAGCAGCACCGCAGACTGCTACAGTAAGCTACTATAGTAGTATGTATAAAGAAGAAAGAAAAAAGAAAAAAACACGGGTAGGTGCTAGGTGGTATACAATATTATATATATATTATATACAATTATATATATATATATAATATATATTAAACTCAAACTGGTGGTGATTTATTTAACTGGTGGTCAGGTCACTGGTCACACTATCAGCAACTTGCAAGTAGTACTCCTGAGTCCTAAGCAGACAATCACAATATATATTATACTGGTGGTCAGTGTGGTCACAAACAATGGCAGTGTGGCTGGCACTCTGGCAGCAAAAGTGTGCACTGTACGTTATATGTACTCCTGAGTCCTGAGTCCTGCTCTCAGACTCTAACTGCTCCCCACTGTCAGTGTCTCCCCCACAAGTCAGATAATCCAGTCACACTATCTCTCTCTATCACTTCAGCAAGTACTAGTAGTAGTAGTACTCCTCCTAATGCTCCCCAAATTACTACTGTGTCTCTCTCTGTCTCACTCTCTTCTCGAATCTCTATAAACGGAGAGGACGCCAGACACGTCCTCTCCCTATGAATCTCAATGCACGTGTGAAAAATGGCGGCGACGTGCGGCTCCTTATATAGAATCCGAGTCTCGCGATAGAATCCGAGCCTCGCGAGAATCCGACAGCGTGATGACGACGTTCGGGCGCGCTCGGGTTAACCGAGCAAGGCGGGAAGATCCGAGTCGCTCGGACCCGTGTAAAAAAACATTAAGTTCGGGCGGGTTCGGATTCCGAGGAACCGAACCCGCTCATCTCTAATTCAGAATAGACTGAAAATGAGTGGAAATTATGGTTTTTGAGGTTAATAATACTTTGGGATCAAAATGACCCCCAAATTCTATGATTTAAGCTGTTTTTTAGTGTTTTTTGAAAAAAACACCCGAATCCAAAACACACCCGAATTCGACAAAAAAAATTCGGTGAGGTTTTGCCAAAACGCGGTCGAACCCAAAACACGGCCGCGGAACCGAACCCAAAACCAAAACACAAAACCCGAAAAATTTCAAGTGCACATCTCTACAAGCTGTGTCCCCTCCCCTCACAGCTCTCACTGGCTTCCTGGACACCACAGCCTCTCCTCTCCTGCAGCTGATATCCCACCCCAGTACACACCACGCTCTTCCTCCCAACACTGTTGGCACTAACCGTAGCCCCACCCCCTCTGCTATAGGTTCTGTGAATCATCACCACCTACAACCCAAACCAACCACCCCCTCATGCAGGAGTTCCTGTAGATCAGCACCTATCGCACCACTTCACCACTCCGTCGGAAGTGCCAAGAATCTGCACCTCCTGCACCCTCTCCCCCCACCAGAGGTCCTATGAATCTAAACCTCCTGACACCACCTCCTCCTCCGAAGGTCCCGTGGATTGGCACCTCACTAAGCCCCACCACCGTATGTCATGAGAATCAACACTTCACGAGCCCTCACCCCCCCATCGGTGGTCCTGCACAGGCGACCTGGCGGTTACCACCAGGAGTCACAGAACAAGTTCAGATGCAGAGAAAGGTCATTTTGATGGGTGTTCCTGGGGGTTAACAAGGAGGGGCAAACCAGACATGGGTGTGTCACAGGCATGTCGTCACCAGTGACTGCATCTTTTGTTGCAGTTGCACTGGCACTTGTGGCCTTGTCCATGTTGTGACTGACTTTCAGAGCCACCATAGGGCTGGTGTAATATCAGATGGTGCGACCGGTGGTGCTTTTTTTATGCACTCCTGATTAGTGCCACAGCGGCAGGCTGTAGTAGATGTCTCGGTAGGAATCCCTTCGGCTACAGCATTAGCATAATAGCGGGTTGGAAGAGTCAGCGTCTACCCATGATCGTAGTGTGACCATAATATCCCTTTAATCTGAGACACCTATGATTTACACAGGTTCTGTGGCTGGCTAAAACCAGCTGAAATTCAGGCTAGAGTTTTTATTATTATTATTATTATTATTATTATTTATTATGGTCACCCTACATCAGTGTTCAGGGAACAGGGGTAAATTACCCCAAATGGGGTAAAAATTAAATTCCTGGGGGTAATGGACGGTCCGCTGCCAAGACACAGCCCAGCCCATCACCATCCGGCTCGCGTTGTGATGTGCTGATGTCACAGCTCCCTCCTGCCCACCCTGCACTGTGATCCTGGCCGCGATGTGACGTTCTGACGTCACACCGCGCTCCCTCACACCCGCCCGTCTTGCGCTGTCCTGTCCTCCCACCCGCGGCCCGCCAACCCACACACAGAACTTGAAGTGCTCCATGGCTGACCGCTGACGGAGTTCCGCAGGATCAGACAGTGGCCCACATAACAGTGGGAAATTCCCACTGACATTACTGAGGTGAGAATGTGACCACCGGTCTCCTTATCCATCCTTCTTACATTCATTCTGGTGTTTTGAGGAGAAAGTATTAATTAACCCATTCATTGCCAAAAAATAATTGGCGAAAATAATAATATATATATTTACACAGTATCTCATAAATGCCATATAAACAGTGATAACCACCATATATGCACAATAATATATGATTTCCTTCCTTTGAAATCAAGGGGGTAACGTCGGCGTATCTAAATATATTTTGGGGTAAAAGGTAAAAAAAGTTCCCTGACCCCTGCCCTACATGATGGCTTCATCTGTACAGAAAAAAAGAAAATGCAGATGCACACACTGTGGCACAGCTAATGATAATAATTAAAATAAACTCTGCACTCTGACATAGAGCAATATTGAGGAGCTGCTCTCAGCACTATACCTCTTATTATTATGTGATTACGGTGTGCAGTCGAATCAATCCCTCCCTCCCCCCATGGTTTCATCTGTGCAAACATTCTTGACAGTTTGACAGCAAGAGAGCTATTATGAGATGAAAGTGACTTCAAATTGCACTTTGTGGTGCATCTGACAGATACTGGCTAAGATATGTCAGGTTTGGGGGTTCAGGGGGTTATTTGGAGTTGTTAGCAATTGGGCAAATCCATGTTGAACTGCAGGTGGTGCAGGCGTGAGAGTTAGATTTGGGTCGGTTATTTTATTTCTGTGCAGGGTAAATACTGGCTGCTTTATTTTTACACTGCAATTCAGATTTCAGTTTGAACACACCCCACCCAAATCTAACTCTCTCTATACATGTTATATCTGCCCCCTTGCAGTGCACATGATTTTGCCCAGCTGCTTACTATTTTGGTTTGCGAAGAACTCTGAATAGCCCCCTCTAAACATCTTAGTGATATTTGGTGGACCCCTTTCTTTGAAAGTAAAGCATTCATAACCTAGAACCAGAAATAACGACACTGAGACTTGAATTTTGGCAGAAAATTGCTAGCTATTTATTTGTCCCTATCCATTAGGAAACCTGTAATAAAGAAATTAATTTAATAAGCCGCTCCAGCTGGCATATGGTGGCGGCCCAAAAGAACGGCTCAATTAATCTGAATTAACTTTAAATAACTAACCCTATAAATTTACTAAAACTTACTATAAACCGGTAATAGGTGACAACTCAACCCCCACAGTGACTACCCACCGCTCCTGGGTGCCCTGCCGCTGCCTTCCCGGACGGGTGGTCAAGCGGCCATAAGTCGATGGAGGTGAGTGCACCTAAACCACAACAAACTGTAAAAACACTACAGTTTTCCCTACAATACAAAACTGCCGTTCTTTTCCGCCAATAAATAGCCAACGAAAACAGCCAACAACTTAAAGCCAAAGCCCACGTGCCACAAATTCTTAATACCAGGGCGGGAGGGTGGGAAAGCAAATCACCAAGAGACTTAAGATGGCCTCTCCTTCCCTATATATAGCAAACCCTCCCCCTAAAGAAGGCTGTACTTTCCTCACAGCTAGGTCCACCCCTCCCCAGATGTTTAACTCTTTCCTCTCCTATGCAGTCAATACTCTCTCCTAAACATCTTAGTGATATTTGGTGGACCCCTTTCTTTGAAAGTAAAGCATTCATAACCTAGAACCAGAAATAACGACACTGAGACTTGAATTTTGGCAGAAAATTGCTAGCTATTTATTTGTCCCTATCCATTAGGAAACCTGTAATAAAGAAATTAATTTAATATGCCGCTCCAGCTGGCATATGGTGGCGGCCCAAAAGAACGGCTCAATTAATCTGAATTAACTTTAAATAACTAACCCTATAAATTTACTAAAACTTACTATAAACCGGTAATAGGTGACAACTCAACCCCCACAGTGACTACCCACCGCTCCTGGGTGCCCTGCCGCTGCCTTCCCGGACGGGTGGTCAAGCGGCCATAAGTCGATGGAGGTGAGTGCACCTAAACCACAACAAACTGTAAAAACACTACAGTTTTCCCTACAATACAAAACTGCCGTTCTTTTCCGCCAACAGCGAAAGACTCATCCCCAAAGTCTTTCGCACCGCCACCATAAACCTACCCTAACTCCTGCAAAGCGAAACCTAGATCCTCCAGAAAAAACATCATCCCCTCATTGGATAGATGTACTCCATTGCGCCGGAAAAGGTGGCTGTCTCTGAACCATATCCTCGGGTGGCGAACCACCCTCCCACCGTGGGACAGCACCCACTTTGCCACCGCTCCGTTCACCTTTTTCCGGGCCTCATCAATCTGGCGACCATCCGCCACACCCCTCCAACACAATCTTGGCACCATCATGGAAAAAACCAACACACAATTGGTCCATGCCGCGGTCACACTTGCCAGATCCTGTATCATGGCCCACCGCAGATCCAAGGATGTCCTCTTCCCCAGGTCGTTGCCACCTAGATGGACAACCAAAACCCTAGGGACTCCATGCTTGCTGGCCTGACTCACTAACCTACTCCTCAGCTCACCCCACATCATTCCTCGCCAGCCAAGCCATCTGACACCCTGTGTTCCTAGCAATGCCTGAGACCCTTCCGAGGCCACAAACCTGGCCGCCCAGTAAATGTAAGAGTGGCCAACCACCCAAATGGGCAAATAGTCTCCGAACCATCCTGAAGGGAAAAAGAGGGGTAGAATTGATTACTAAGAGGCTTATTAATTGTTTATACTGAAGGATCTGCCAAAAAAGAAAACTTTAGATCTCGCCATTGCAGCAGTCACGGCCTAGCCGACTGCACCATGTTCCGTTGCCAATTTAAAGCGCAATTAAAGACACAAAGGGGAAGGATCAAATAAAACAAACGAAATAAAAAAGGGGGGTGGTGGTATAAAATGGGAAACACATGTAATAACTCAGCTGGAGGTGAAACGTAAAGACCTGCTGAGGGACTCTGATTAGACCAAATTAGCCGAATTATAGATTAGAATTCAGTCCGTCAAGTCAGGCAAAAAATCGCAAATAACTCCAGACCCCCGCTGCCGACTCATGCCAGCAACGGCGAGTAGCTAATCCCTGAGTAGGATAAAAAAGGGGGAACACCAACAGACGCACAACACCATAAAATCACAGAACTGGAACAACGTAACGCCATTTAAACAAAGCCCCAAGCGCAAACCGACCTCTCATGTGACGGGGCGAATATATCGTCTGTAACTTGACGACTTCCATCGCCCCACCGCTTGGATTTCAGTTCTGGAGCAACCCGCCGCAGCAGCCGACGTCGCTGCGCCTATGCGAAAGGAATGGGTACCGAAAGCAGTGGGTGGGAGGCCCAAGCCCGCCAAACAACGACTCAGCATCCAACGAAACTGGTATTTCGTGACTGCCAGCCCATCATAATGCAACAGCCAAGACCCCTCCTTAACGGGTCGCACCACCACATATTGCCTTGCCAGCCAACTGGGCAAACGCTCTCCTCTAGCGCTGGAACCATTGTAACCCAGCGCCCTCTCCCCACTTGATCCGTCTTGGAGCGTCGCAACCTGCACAGCAAGGACCTCTCACCCACTACCACGTCCCCGACCAGCATGCGCGAATCTGCTCTCTTGGAAGGCGCTACCAACTCAGAAACTCGAAAGGCCCCGTGGTAAGCCATTGAGAACGCCAAACTAAACAAAAGCGTCTCAAACCTGGACGACGCGACTCGCCCTACCGCCTCGATGACGGCTGGCAACAAAGCCGCATCGATGGGCCGCCTCCTATCCGGTGGCGACGGCGCAACTCGCGCCCACCCTTTCATTGCCTTCCGCAGAACCTCGCTTTTCGTTACGTCAGGGACGCCTCGCAGCTTGCAGAAAAATGAGATGCCTGCCAAATACCGCGATACCACTGCTCGTGACCTACCGGAGACGTAAAGCTGCCACATAAAAGAAAGCATCAGCCGATGCCTACTCTTACCTTGATGCTGACGCCCTTGGACAAACTCCTCCCATTCACTCCAAGCTTGTTCGTAAGCCTTGAGCGTGGCTGGCGCTACTGACCGCAACGCTAGACCCTCCAGTCCGGCCCGATCACCTGCCAAACCTAACCGGGACAATGAAAACCTTGCTCGTTGGCCTCAGGTGCCAACAACCAACACCTCTCCCACTGTCCTCGCGACAAAGCGTCGACAATCCCATTCTCCAAACCGGGCACATGTTGCGCGCGGAACCACAGGTTCCTACGCAAGCATGTCAAAAGCAATTGCCCTAGCACCCGCATAACCACCAACGACTTTGCCCTCTGGTTATTAATCGCATGCACCACGCCCAGATAATCGCATCTAAACAAAATGCTGCGATTAGCCAGCCGATCGCCCCAGACCTCCAACGCCACCATAATGGGAAAAACTCCAGAAGCAAAAGGTCCTTCGTGAAACCCCCGCGATGCCATTCTGCCGGCCACGAGGCCGCGCACCAAGATCCCTCCAGATGGCAACCGAATCCAGAGGCGCCCGCTGCGTCGGTGAACAGCTGCAACCTAGCGCTGTCCGCCATTGGGGCCTGCCATATACACACCCCGTTGAAGTCCTCGAGGAACGAGGCCCATATTGCCAAATCCCTCTTAATCTCTGAGGACAAACGCACGAAATGGTGCGTTCTGGCACACCCCGCAGTCGCCCTTCACAGCTTCCGGCAGTACACACCTAAAAGCGAACTCAAATGAGCCGGAAGGCGCCTGGAGCCTTCTTAGGAACCACCCCCACTGGAGAGATGACCAAGTCATCCCCCGAAGGAACACGCCGCGTTGTTAAACGTGAAACATTTTCCTTTTGTGGTGGCACGCCCCCCTGCGCGGACTGCCGACCTACCTGACTTGGCCAATCCGCCGTCCGCGCCGAACCACTGGGAGGACGACCCTGCGTGGTGCCCGTCCGCCCCCGGCTTCCGGGGCTCCTCCGCCTGTAGCGAAGCCCGGGTGACCTTGAGCCCGACCTCAACGTCCTTGAACCCGAAGTCCATGACCTGCAAACCTTCCTGGTGTTCCCTGAATTCCTGATCGTACCTGCGCCACTCCGATCCCGAAGACGTGCGCTGCATGTCATGTACGAGATGCAGGTACCTAATTATATTCGTGTGCTCTGCCGGCCTGTCCTCCAGGTAAGATGCCGCGAAGACCCAGAACCCGGCCAGGCAATTATCGAAGGTACGGAATGCCTCAGCCCCGATGCCCTTCTTTGCGCCGCCACCTTATACTCTTTCTTCGCGACCTTCGTCAATACGAACACGTCCACGAAGTCCCCCCTCCAAATCTTCTTGCGGCAGCTATCTCGCAGCCCCCGCAGTACAGCAGTATAGACGAATCGCACGACACCGGGCAAATTGCGAGCTTCTTGGCCCTACGCGCTTCCTCGCTAAGCCGCTTGCGCCTGTTCCGCTGCCCTCTTGGCGAATTTATGCCCGCTTCTTTGCCCTAGTTGTGCTACTGACTTCGGACGCCTGTGACGACATTGAAGATGAGGAAGAGGAAGAACTACGCGAACTAGAGCTCGTGGAGGAACCCGAATACCGACTGCACCACCTTACCTGATGCCGCCGACTGCCCCGACATGGAATCTTCCGGCGCGTCCAAATCGTTGCCTTCCTCCTCGAAATCTGCCATCGCCTCATCCCCGAGCTCCCTTGAAAAAGAGGAAGAAGCGGAGGACCCCTCCAGCACTCGCGGCACATGCCGCGGCCTCAGTGCTGGGGGCGTTGCGGCCGTGAGCTCCCCCGCGTCCTGCCCTGGACCCTGTTGTAATTCTGCGGCGACAGTCCCGAGCTCACGGCAGGCGCGTGCCACCCGCTGCGCCACCATAGCCCGCAGCCCGCCGGAACGAACAGCCGTTCTAGGGGAGGCAGCTGCGGCTAGCGGCCCTAACACCTTCACCGCTGTGGCCAGGGCCGAGCCAGCGCTCCGGAGGGGTCGTGACTGCCCCAAAACGCGGTCCTGGGTCCTTCGCCGGGGCCCGCGTGCGACCACGCACTCGCCGCCCGACATGCGTGTGCCGGGCATCCGACGCACGCTGCCCTTGCGGGAAAGCGGAGGCACCGCTGTCGACGCCCGCACTGCCCTCGCCTCCGAATTTGTCCCCTCTTCCCGTGTATCGGAACTATCCGATGCCGCAGAGGGGGGGGGTGGGACCGCCGCGAGCTCCTGCGACGCGTGCAGCAGCCCCGCGGCCACTAACCCATTCCCTGTCCCCCCTCCTCCCCCGCAGGCCGCTAGATTCCGGCCCTGGGGGAGTGATCTGAAAAGACCGGGAACCCCGCGGCGCAGCAGAGCGCGTGCGCACTGCTCCGCTTTCAGTGGACACGGGCTCGCGCACCCGGTGACCTCTTGCTGCCGCACCCCTTCTCCTTGGTATCGCACTGCCCTGCCAGTGATCATAATTGCCCTGTCTCCCCTCTCCCCCCGGACTCCGGCTGCCTGGGAGATAGCAGGGGACACAGCAGGGCCGGCGGCGCTGCTGCGCACACACGTGCGCGGCTAGCGGCGCCAGAGGCAAGCGTGGGCGCGCGCCCCACTGCTCTCTGTCACCACAAGGCCTCTTGTCTGGGCTCCTGCATTAAGAGCTCCATTAGCTTAACCTGGTTGATCACTGCCTCTCCCCCTCCCTCCCCGCTCCACACTGTGTTCCGGCTGCGGGGGAGAGGGCTGAGGAGACAAGGAGGAAAGCTGCGCCGCTGCGCGCACACGTGCGCGAGCGGCGCCGCCGGAGCCGCGCGTGGGCGCGCGCGCGTCCCACCGCTTCCGGTCCGTGCTCTCTCAGCCGAAGCGTTTGGGGATGACGCCTCGCTCGGCTGGCCACCGTCCCCCGCCCAGTGCCCTCCCCCCGCCTGGAACCACTAGCCGGCCCCGGCAAGGGGGAAGAGCTGGGCATCGAACTCAGTCTCCGGTCCCTGGATGAGCGCCTGGCGCGGCGCGCTCCCGCGGGCACCCGGCACTGGGGCTTCCCCGGCCATGCCCGGAGGCAAGGGCTGCTGCCCGCCCACCTCCGGGCGGCCTGACTCCCTCTCTGATCCTCCTCGTCGGCCGCTCCCGCCAGTCACATCCGGCCCGGCTTCCGCCAGATCCCTCGAGGAGGCCCTAGGGGACGGGACGCCGTCCCCAGGGCCAGCCAGCTCGCCCCCGGAACCAGCCCCCACCGCCCGATGAGCGGTAACGGGCTGGGGTCCCGGCGGACCGTCGTGGGCGAGTGGCAGCCAGAGCACTGATGTGTGACCTAAATGCAGGGAGCTGACAATAGAGATGGCTACTGACTCTCTGTCTCAACACAGTGACTCGAATCATCAGGAAGTGTGAATGACTCGAGTCACTCACTGTTTCATGAGTGGAGACAGCAGCAGCTTCTCTCAGACAGAGGGAGGAAACTCTGTGTCCTTCAGTCAGTGTGTTCTGCTGTCTTTAGCTGTGATTGGCCAGAGGCTATACCAGGTGACACCCAGTGGGAGGGGGGAGGGAGCAGTCACGACTCACCAGTCAGTGAGTGCTCTGCTGCTGTGCCTGATCCATGTCATGAATCATGATTCATCCTGAGTCTGCCAGTGAGTGAGACAGTTGTACACTGTGTAGACTCAGTGACTCAGTGGATGGATCTCATTCCTCCTGAGTCTGCCAGTGAGTGAGACAGTTGTACACTGTGTAGACTCGGTGAATGAATCTGATTCATGCAGCAGGAGGTGGAGCCCCTGTGGTACAGGGCTCTCGGCTCAGTGCTCACTGATCCTGCTCAGTGTGATTGTGGGTGGCAAACTCCCTGGAGGCTAGATAGTGGATAATATAATAAATCCAAGGCCACCTAAAATCATCCAATCAGCAAAGTATGCAAGATAAAAATAAAATAAAAAAAAACGTTTTTATTTGGTTTAGTTACAGAATGAATGATGTGTTTCATGGCTGTTAAGCTTTCTCTCCTCAGCCAAAAGTAATGTCATATTCTATAACTAGTATGCAATAAGTGGTTATTAATAATATATCAACATAACAGTAAATCTATGTTAATATATTATTAACAATCAGGGCATAAGCAGCTGCCTCCCCCAGATACACTGTACAATCACTGCAGCTGAATAACTCCATGAGTCCAGCACTGATCCTCCAGCACTGGCAACTCACTGATTCATGTGCAGTCTCTGCAACACATTCCACTACAGATGAGTCATGACTCATGTGCCGAGACACTGACTCCAGACACTTCACTGAACTGAGTCATGTGTCTCAGCTCAGTTCAGTGAATCACTTTGCCCATGACTAGCTGACAAAACACTGAAATGTATAAATCCGAAAAAGAAAATGGGGGGATTCTGCAGAAGCAGCACTCACCCCAAAGCAAATCACCAAGAGACTTAAGATGGCCTCTCCTTCCCTATATATAGCAAACCCTCCCCCTAAAGAAGGCTGTACTTTCCTCACAGCTAGGTCCACCCCTCCCCAGATGTTTAACTCTTTCCTCTCCTATGCAGTCAATACTCTCTCCAGAACAGAGTGACAAAATTGGTTTGATGGCAGCAGGATGAGCAGATTTGACCAGTGAAATCTGCCTGCTGTATGGCTGTTCCAGGATGATTTTGTATATCTGGGCTACCAGCGACGGACTGGGAGACGAATTCAGCCCTGGCAAGCCCGTACACCTGGAAAGGGGGCGCACTAGCGACGGTTGCGTTCCGCGACTCAAGGGGAAATGGACTCACGACATGCCCCCATTTCCATGGAAACGGGCGGGGGCATGCTGCGGGTCAGGGGGAGTGGAATCATGGCACGCCTCCATTCCCTTGGAGACGAGCAGGGGTGCTTCTACAGCAGAGAGACGGAGGCTGCGCAGCGCACAGCCTTCGGCTCTCTGAATGGCAACACCGGCCCACCAGCCCTTCTGACATTTGCCAGATGTGCAGTCCGGCCCTGTGGGTTACCCTATAGTTAGTAAGGGAGCCTGTTCATAGCTAAAATGCATCCTCAAGGTCAAGATTCCACGGAGATTAACCTTACAGTCAAGCTACACCCCAGGAAAAGGCCCCCAGGTGACGATAGTGGGGGTAATTTCAAGTTGATCGCAGCAGGAAATTTTTTAGCAGTTGGGCAAAACCATATGCACTGCAGGGGGGGCAGATATAACATCTGCAGAGAGAGTTAGATTTGGGTGGGTTATTTTGTTTCTGTGCAGGGTAAATACTGGCTGCTTTATTTTTACACTGCAATTTAGATTGCAGATTGAACTCACCATACCCAAATCTATCTCTCTCTGCACATGTTATATCTGACTCCCTGCAGTGCACACGGTTTTGCCCAACTGCTAAAAAATTTCCTGCTGCGATCAACTTGGAATTACCCCCAGTGTCTGGTGCCGGTGAACCTGGATAGTGGTGATTTGAGAGCCGCACAACCTCACACACTTGGGGTAGTTAGTGGCAGGGAAGGAAAATATTAGATTTAATGTATATGTATGTATATATATATATATATATATATATATACACACACTGCTCAAAAAAATAAAGGGACTACTTAAACAACACAATGTAACTCCAAGTCAATCACACTTCTGTGAAATCAAACTGTCCACTTAGGAAGCAACACTGATTGACAATCAATTTCACATGCTGTTGTGCAAATGGAATAGACAACAGGTGGAAATTATAGGCAATTAGCAAGACACCCCCAATAAAGGAGTTGTTCTGCAGGTGGTGACCACAGACCACTTCTCAGCTCCTATGCTTTCTGGCTGATGTTTTGGTCACTTTTGAAAGCTGGCGGTGCTTTCACTCTAGTGGTAGCATGAGACGGAGTCTACAACCCACACAAGTGGCTCAGGTAGTGCAGCTCATCCAGGATGGAACATCAATGCGACCTGTGGCAAGAAGGTTTGCTGTGTCTGTCAGTGTAGTGTCCAGAGCATGGAGGTGCTACCAGGAGACAGGCCAGTACATCAGGAGACGCGTGTTAGGCGCGGCGGTCTTCGGCCGTGCCCTGACTGAGCAGCGGTCACGGCCGCTGCGCCTCTCTCCTTCCCTGTCCCCCGCACGACTCCTAGCAACGCCAGGACGCCGTGCGCACGATAGCCGCCGGGTCCCTGGCAACGCAGGACGCCGTGCGTGCAGGGCCGCCGGGTGCATAGCAACGGGGACGCCACAGGTGGACCGCGTTCCCCCGTTGCTAAGAATAGTTAATTAGGTTGCTCGTGCAGCAGGGCAGCTGCACGGCAACTAGTAATTAGGGTCTGGGGGCTGGTCCTGCTGGCCCTCCTGTTATTGGCCAGCAGGGCCTTTTTATGTGAGCCAGCACACTGCAGCCCCGCCGGTGATAGCTTCTTGTATGCTGTTCCTGCCTTGCAGAACTCTGTTCCTGTCAGCCGTGTTTGGTGTATCTTGCTCCCTGCCCTTTGGTACTTTGGAGGTCCGAAGCCGGTCCTGGGAATCCTTCTTAGTCCTTGCGAACCTGTTTGTCATCTGGGGTTCTCGCCCGGTTTCGTGAGTAGCGGCTGCTGCCGCGTGTTGCGGCCTATGCCACTTAGTGTTTACTTTACTGTGAATTGGTGCATTTGCGGAGGTTTCCGCTTTCACTGTCCTCCCCGGAACTCGGCGGTGCCGTGTAGGGGAGTGGACAGTTGTTTCTTTGTAGTTCTTTTCCTTTGGCGGCGTGCCGCACATACGTTTAGTTTTTAGGTAGTTTATAGCCCCTAGCGTGGTTGTTTCAGTTAGAGGTCCCCTTGTTATTACCCTGTCTCAGTTCACGCCTTGTCTCTCTTTAAGACCTGAGGGGGCATCGGAGTTGGGCAGACCTAATCCGCCCTTCAAACGCGGCTGCCATGGGCCCAAGAAACCATAGTCGTTCAGGCGTGAATTGATAACACGGGTAAGACAACGGAGGTAGGGTGCTAGGGGCTATTTCCTTCCCATCTCCCAATCCCAGCATTCTGTCTTGGTGCTCAGGACTCACTACATAAGATCTCCCCTGTCCTGAGCATCAGGATCGTAACATTATCACCGGCGCACATAAAAAAAAAGGGGGTTTAATTTTTCCCGTTGTATTGGTGGGCCTAGAAATTCGGCCTCATGAATCCGGCAGGTTTAGGGCCAAACCCCAGTCAGCTTTTGGTTAACCAAATACAGGAATTAACTCAGATGGTTCAGGACCTTACTCTTCGGGTGAGATCGCAGGAAGATCTTTTGCGAGCCTCCCCAAGTATGGTTCCAGAACCAAAGATGCATTTACCAGACCGTTTTTCGGGTAACCGAAAGGATTTTTTTAATTTTAAGGAAGCTTGTAAGCTTTATTTTCGTTTAAGGCCCCGTTCCTCTGGTACTGAGTCTCAGCGGGTCGGGATTGTGATGTCTCTACTTCAGGGTGATCCACAGACCTGGGCGTTTGGGCTAAGAGCGGATGATGCTGCTTTGTTATCAGTAGACGCCTTTTTTAAATCCTTAGGCCTCTTATATGACGACCCAGATAGAGAAGCATCAGCTGAGAGTCACCTGCGTGCCCTTAAGCAAGGCAAAAATCCAGCAGAGGTGTATTGTACCGAATTTCGCCGTTGGTCGAACGACTGTGGCTGGAATGACCCGTCCCTGCGCAGTCAGTTTCGCCTCGGTCTGTCGGAAGTGATTAAAGACAGTCTCCTTCAGTACCCCGCTCCTGAGACTCTAGACAAACTCATGGAGCTCGCTATTAAAATTGATCGTCGTCTCAGAGAGCAGAGGGCTGAAAGAGGAACAACTTTTAGGCCTAATCCATGTGTATATACTTTTCCTGAGGACGTCGAGGAGCCCATGCAAATTGGTCTCTCCCGGCTGTCCCCAGAGGAAAGAACCAGAAGGTAAAGTTCTGGTCTTTGTTTGTATTGTGGTGGTAAGGGACATATCGCACGTAACTGCCCGAACAAGCCGGGAAACGCTCTGACCAAGTGAATTGTGAGGGGGTTCACTTGGGTCTGCAGTTAATCTCCTCTAATAATTCTCTATTAGTTCCGGTAAAGATTTCCTTTGGCAGCCTCAGTTCGTTGGTGTCGGCCATCGTCGACAGTGGAGCTGCAGGAAATTTTATGGATTTAGCTTGGGCTAAGGCTTTAGGTGTTCCACTGATACCCTTTGATAGACGTATCACCATGCACGGCTTGGATGGGGGTCCGCTTTCCAATGGGGTTATTACTCACCGCACACCTCCAGTATTGCTGATAGTGGGGGCCCTACATTCAGAAGAAATAGAATTTTACCTTACACATTGTCCGGCAGTTCCAGTAGTTTTGGGTCACCCCTGGCTTGCCTCATAATCCCACCATAGATTGGCGGTCTGGGGAGATTTCCCAATGGGGTCTTTTTTGTGTTAAGGAGTGTATTTCCCATCCTGTCCAGGTTGCGGCAGTTACCCCAGAACTTATTCCTCTGGAATATCAGGATTTTTCTGATGTGTTCTCCAAGGGTAATGCGGACGTTCTGCCTCCCCATCGGTCCTATGACTGCGCTATAGATTTAGTTCCCGGGGCCACTTTACCTAAAGGGAGATTATATGCCCTCTCCGGGCCAGAAACCACGGCTATGGATAATTATATCCATAAAAGCCTGAAAAAAGGCTTCATTAGGCCTTCGAAATCTCCTTTGAGTGCAGTATTCTTTTTTGTTGAGAAAAAAGATGGGTCGCTCAGACCATGTATTGATTTTCGGGCTCTGAATAAAAGTTCTGTTAAAAACACCTACCCTTTGCCTTTGATTTCAGTACTTTTTGATCAGTTACGCTCTGCCGTTATCTTCTCAAAAATCGATCTTAGCGGAGCTTACAATCTCATCCGAATAAGATCTGGGGATGAGTGGAAGACGGCTTTCAGCACACAGTCAGGTCATTATGAATACCCGGTGATGCCCTTTGGGCTGTCAAATGCTCCTGCGGTATTTCAAGACCTCATCAATGATGTTCTTCGTGACTTTCTTGGAAAGTTCGTTGTGGTTTATTTAGACGACATTTTGATTTATTCTGAGTCTATGGAACAACATATTACCCATGTGCGTCTGGTTCTTCAAAAACTACGGGAGAATCATTTATACGCAAAACTAGAGAAATGTGATTTTCACATCACGGAAGTGTCCTTCTTGGGGTATATTATTTCTCCCCAGGGATTTTTCATGGAACCGAAAAAACTCCAGGCCATCCTTAATTGGGCGCAACCCACAAATTTAAAAGCAATTCAGCGCTTTTTAGGGTTTGCAAACTATTATAGGCGGTTCATTCATACCTTTTCTGATTTGGTCGCTCCTATAGTAGCATTGACTAAAAAAGGAGCGGACCCTTCCAATTGGTCGCCTGCAGCCGAGTCTACCTTTCGGGCCTTAAAGCAGGCCTTTGTCTCGGCTCCTGTTCTCAGGCACCCTAACCCGGAGCTCCCCTTTATAGTCGAGGTTGATGCCTCAGAGGTTGGAGTGGGGGCTATCCTATCTCAGGAAGATCGGAGTCTCAGGAATTACACCCTTGTGCCTTCATGTCCAGGAAATTCTCCTCCGCAGAATCCAACTATGACGTTGGTAATCAAGAATTGCTGGCAGTTAAATGGGCTTTCGAGAAGTGGAGGCATTGGCTGGAGGGAGCTAGGCATACTATTACAGTGTTTACTGACCATAAGAACCTGCAGTATATTGAGTCAGCTAAACGGTTTAATGCTCGGCAGGCACGTTGGGCATTGTTTTTTACTCGTTTCAGGTTTATTATCACCTTCAGGCCCGGTTCCAAAAATTCTAAAGCTGATGCCCTGTCACGTTGTTTTCTTCCGGTTCACAATAACCATCCTGCTACTTCCCCCATAGGTCCATCATCTGTCATCCGGGCAGGCCTCACACAGGATTTATTTACTCAGTTAGTCCAGCTTCAACAGCAGGCTCCTAAACCGACTCCTGCTGATCGTCACTTTGTCCCTGAATTTCTGAGAGGCACTGTTTTAGCTGAGTTTCATGACAACAAAGTCTCTGGTCATCCAGGTATCACTAAGACCTCGGAGTTAGTCTCTCGCTCGGTGTGGTGGCCTAGTCTTTCTAAAAATGTAAGGGAATTTGTCCATTCCTGTTAGGTTTGTGCACGGCATAAGGTTCCTCGTTCATTGCCGATCGGGCAACTCGTACCTTTAGCCGTTCCTCTCAGGCCATGGTCACATATATCCATGGATTTCGTGGTGGACCTTCCTCTTTCAGCCGGATTTCGAGTCATTTGGGTGGTAGTAGATCGTTTTAGTAAGATGGCTCATTTCATTGCTCTTCCCCAATTACCCTCTGCTCAAGGGTTGGCAGTCTTGTTTCTCCGTCATGTGTTCAGGCTCCATGGGTTGCCCAGGGATATTGTCTCTGATCGGGGTCCGCAATTCATTGCTCGTTTCTGGAAACGTTTTTGTGCCTCATTAAATATGAAACTCTCTTTAACGTCTGGGTACCATCCACAATCTAACGTACAAACCGAACGAGTTAACCAGTCATTAAAACAGTATTTACGGTTGTATTCGGCCAAACTCCAGAATGATTGGTCTGAATTTCTTCCGTTAGCCGAATTTGCTTATAATAACTCTTGTCATTCTTCCACCAAGGAGTCCCCATTTTTTTAAGTCTTTGGCTTTCATCCTAGAGCCAACTCTTTTTTTCCTCATTCTCCAGTCTCCTCGTTGACCTTAACCTCCCATCTCAGAACAATTTGGAGAAAGGTGCACCTTGCCTTGAGAAAAGCTGCCTTCCGAGAAAAGAAATTTTCTGATAGGCTCCGACGTCCTTGCACTTTTAAGGTGGGAGATAAGGTATGGTTGTCAACTCGCAACATCAAGCTCCGACAACCTTCGGCTAGATTGGGACCCAAATTTATTGGACCATTCCTTATCATTAAGAAGGTCAACCCAGTTGCTTTTCGGCTACGCTTGCCGAGATCTCTCAAAATTGGCAAAACTTTTCACTGTTCTCTTTTGAAACAGTATTTTTCTTCCAGGAGATTTCCTCGGAGGACTTCCCAGGGTAGATCTCCGGTGGATGTTCAGGGGCAACAAGAGTTCTTGGTGGAGAAGGTTTTAGATTCTAAGCTTTCTCGGGGTCGGCTCTATTTTTTGGTCCACTGGAAAGGTTATGGCCCTGAAGAAAGATCTTGGGTGTTGGATAAAGATTTGCATGCTCCCAAGTTGAAGAGGATTATCTTTCAGGAGTTTCCTCAGAAACCTGGCTCTAGGGGTTCTTTAACCCCTCCTCAAGGGGGGGGGGTACTGTTAGGCTGAGCAGCGGTCACGGCCGCCGCGCCTCTCTCCTTCCCTGTCCCCCGCACGGTGCCTAGCAACGCCAGGACGCCGTGCGCACGATAGCCGCCGGGTCCCTGGCAACGCAGGACGCCGTGCGTGCAGGGCCGCCGGGTGCATAGCAACGGGGACGCCACAGGTGGACCGCGTTCCCCGTTGCTAAGAATAGTTAATTAGGTTGCTCGTGCAGCAGGGCAGCTGCACGGCAACTAGTAATTAGGGTCTGGGGGCTGATCCTGCTTGCCCTCCTGTTATTGGCCAGCAGGGCCTTTTTATGTGAGCCAGCACACTGCAGCCCCGCCGGTGATAGCTTCTTGTATGCTGTTCCTGCCTTGCAGAACTCTGTTCCTTTCAGCCGTGTTTGGTGGATCTTGCTCCCTGCCCTTTGGTACTTTGGAGGTCCGAAGCCAGTCCTGGGAATCCTTCTTAGTCTTTGCGAACCTGTTTGTCATCTCGGGTTCTCGCCCGGTTTCGTGAGTAGCGGCTTCTGCCGCGTGTTGCGGCCTATGCCGCTTAGTGTTTACTTTACTGTGAATTGGTGCATTTGCGGAGGTTTCCGCTTTCACTGTCCTCCCCGGAACTCGGCGGTGCCGTGTAGGGGAGTGGACAGTGGTTTCTTTGTAGTTCTTTTCCTTTGGCGGCGTGCCGCACATACGTTTAGTTTTTAGGTAGTTTATAGCCCCTAGCGTGGTTGTTTCAGTTAGAGGTCCCCTTGTTATTACCCTGTCTCAGTTCACGCCTTGTCTCTCTTTAAGACCTGAGGGGGCATCGGAGTTGGGCAGACCTAATCCGCCCTTCAAACGCGGCTGCCATGGGCCCAAGAAACCATAGTCGTTCAGGCGTGAATTGATAACACGGGTAAGACAACGGAGGTAGGGTGCTAGGGGCTATTTCCTTCCCATCTCCCAATCCCAGCATTCCGTCTTGGTGCTCAGGACTCACTACATAAGATCTCCCCTGTCCTGAGCATCAGGATCGTAACAACGTGGAGGAGGACGTAGGAGGGCAACAACCCAGCAGCAGGACCGCTACCTCCGCCTTTGTGCAAGGAGGAACAGGAGGAGCACTGCCATAGCCCTGCAAAATGACCTCCAGCAAGCCACAAATGTGCATGTGTCTACTCAAACGATCAGAAATAGACTCCATGAGGGTGGTAGGAGGGCCCGACGTCCACAGGTGGGGGTTGTGCTTACAGCCCAACACCGTGCAGGACATTTGGCATTTGCCAGAGAACACCAAGACTGGCAAATCTGTACTCTTCACAGATGAAAGCAGGTTCTCACTGAGCACGTGGCAGACGTGACAGAGTCTGGAGACGCCAAGGAGAACGTTCTGCTGCCTGCAACATCCTCCAGCATGAACGGTTTGGCAGTGGGTCAGTAATGGTGTGGGGTGGCATTTCTTTGGGGGGCCGCACAGCCCTCCATGTGCTCGCCAGAGGTAGCCTGACTGCCATTAGGTATCGAGATGAGATCCTCAGAACCCTTGCGAGACCATATGCTGGTGCGGTTGGCCCTGGGTTCCTCCTAATGCAAGACAATGCTAGACCTCATGTAGCTGGAGTGTGTCAGCAGTTCCTGCAAGACGAAGGCATTGATGCTATGGACTGGGCCGCCCGTTCCCTAGACCTGAATCCAATTGAGCACATCTGGGACATCATGTCTCGCTCCATCCACCAACACCACGTTGCACCACAGACTGTCCAGGAGTTGGCGGATGCTTTAGTCCAGGTCTGGGAGGACATCCCTCAGGAGACCATCCGCCACCTCATCAGGAGCATGCCCAGGCGTTGTAGGGAGGTCATACAGGCACGTGGAGGCCACACACACTACTGAGCCTCATTTTGACTTGTTTTAAGGACATTACATCAAAGTTGGATCAGCCTGTAGTGTGTTTTTCCACTTTAATTTTGAGTGTGACTCCAAATCCAGACCTCCATGGGTTAATAAATTTGATTTCCATTGATATTTTTTGTGTGATTTTGTTGTCAGCACATTTAACTATGTAAAGAACAAAGTATTTAATAAGGATATTTCATTCATTCAGATCTAGGATGTGTTATTTTAGTGTTCCCTTTATTTTTTTGAGCAGTGTATATACTGTACAATCTTAAATAAAACGGGAATATGTAGACAAAAAGTAAAAACATTATCCTTGTCACCAAATATCGGTAATCTGTCGGTAAAGATCTGCTGAAGACGCAATCACAGTGACCAACAATTACACAAATTGCTGTGATTGTGTATCACCAGAGCCAGCTTAGAGAGCTGCTGCATGCTGTCTATACAATTCCCCCACCTGCGGAGAAGCCTGGCAACTATTTATCTTCCCTTAATAAAAGCAAATTCACAAATGTACACTTTGCAAGTTGTCTCATGTTATATTCATACATTTCCCAATTAGTCCCATTCATTTTTATTCTGTTGTCTTATTTTCTATGCAGCTATTGTAAATAAAGGGTGATTTTATTTTTATTTTTTTTCAAAATGGAATTTGGAGAAAATCTGCATTCTTTGGGGGGGGAATTCAAATGTTCAAATGTTTGAAAAGTCAGTTGGGTGTCTGTTTTTTTCCTATCTAATAGATAGGAAAAAACAGACACCCAACCGACTTTTCAAACATTTGAATTCCCCCCCTATGTATGATTCTGGTCATGTGACATGGAGATTTCCAAAAAGTGTCATTAGGGAACAGTGGCGGTCATTCTGACCTGTTCACACGCAGCGGTTCATCGTTGTATTGCGAACAGGTCTGGATTGCGCCTGCGCAGCACCCGCAATGTGCACGTGCGTCATTGCACCGGGCAGCGATGCCGCCAGCGGAAAAAGTGATCGCAGTGGCGATCGCAAGAAGACTGACAGGCGGGATGCGTTTCGGGGCGTCAACTGACCATTTTCCAGGCGTGGTGAGGCGAACGCAGGCGTGTCCAGGCGTTTGGAGGGTGGATGTCTGACGTCAATTCCGGGACCTTCGTCGCTGGATCCGTCGCACAGGGTAAGTAAGTCTTACCCTGGTCTTGTTTTGTAGGAAACTTTTTTAGCATAGCATGGCTGCACAAGCGATCGCAGCCCTGCTATGCTAAAATACACTCCCCCATAGGCGGCATCAAGTTGATCGCACGAGCAGCAAAAAGTTGCTACGTGCGATCACTCGAAATGACTCCCAGTGCACTAAACAAATTGCATGTTTAGCATATCAAACATACTGTATATTAGCCTTAGGCCAGTCAATAAACATGTAAGTAATATTCATTACAGCATAATGTCATTTGCATAGAAAATGATTGTGCTTATTTATCAACATGTTTAAGCTATTTAAAACTTGTTGCGTATGATAAATGGCGCTCCAGCCAATCCGCTCCCAACTGTCACTTTTCAAACACATGACAGGAGCGGATTGGCTGGAGCACCGTTTATCATAGGCAATGAGTTTTAAATAGCTATAATTCACTGATAAATGGTCCCCTATCTTATTTTCTTTTGATGATATCAAAACTAAATTTAAGATGAGGCAAAACAGAGAAGAATCAGATCTTGCCAATGAGGAAGCCAGAAGTGCAGACATCGAAACTCTGCGATAATAAGCAATGACATCAGATTATTTATAAAAGTAAGAGTTTGGACATATAATAACATAATTTTAGTAAATCATATCTAAAACACACCTTTATTAATATTTAGTATTGTAATACACAGTACATTTACACTTAATATTTAAAGCAGCATAGGGCTTAAATTTAAACTAGGGTGGCCAAACCCAGGATCGGGTTTGGTGGGATCCCAGGATTTAGGCCAAAAATCGGCCGGGATTTAATCCCGGGATTGGAAGCTCCAATCCCGGGGATTTCGGGATCAGACAGTCCTTTGTTTTTTTTAATGCCGGGCAGCGTTGAGCTTCCTCAGGAGGCTCAGACGCTGCCCGGCTCCACTTGCACAGCAGGATGTGAAGCAGGAGGTCATTCTGCGTAGCCAGTCGCCCTCACCGAACTGGAGGAAGTGACCCACCCACCCTCCCAGGTACTATGGTGGTTAGTTATGTGTGCGGGGCTGGGGGTCGGACACAGGAAACAAACCAATCCCAGATATATCCTGGGAATCCCGGGATTGACCATTTTTCCATCCCGATACCCGGGATTGAAAAAATGGCCCGGGATTGGTCACCATAATTGAAACTATGGGATTTGAACTGTAAGAAAATCTTTTGTAGTTCTTTCTTTTATTTACTACTATAGACTGTTGCTAAAACATAAAATGCTTTTACAAACAGACATAAGTACTACTGACAACTATTAAAACATGTTTGCTAGAAGGCTAAGTACTGTTATTAAGGCTGCACATTCCAGTCACAGTGTATGTATTAAGTAGAAGGGTTTCTGCCACTTGTGTTTATTACTGAATTAAAACAGATATCCCCTCTTATTCGTAAAGTAATTATAATGACAGTTCTATGTTCCAAACCAACATCAGCCTATTATTTGTGTATTAAGTAACCCTCAGCAACTAACTTTAATTTTCCAGCATATTATGTAAACTTTCTGAAACAAATTAAATCATTTTTCCTATGCATTAGCGTGCTCAGAAGCAGGACAAGCATAATAACACAAAGAATTGCGCAAATCGAGTCAAATGTCAAGTGCCTTATAAGTAGGCAATGTGGTAACAATTACAAAAGGTTTTGTTTCTAAGGGCTCTGTGTAATAATAAGTCATGCGTTCAGTATTTAGTAATAGCGGTTAACATCCCACTGTTGGTCACTGTACTGCTTACGCCAATACTTTTTCATTTATTTTAAAAAACATAGTCAATTTCAACAATAAATAGTTTTTCAATGCTATGATAAGTGGTAATAAACAAATTAAAATGTTCACCATTGCGATAACTATTACGATGATAAACACTAGGGAGGAAATTATTCAGACATTCTAAAGATTGGGGCAGTGGGTAAGTGGTGGTGGTGCTCATAGCCAGGGCTGTCATAACAGCATTGTAGGCCCTGAGCAAAGCAATGCACTGGGGCCCCTGTACATCCCATTCACGGGAACCAATTCTAAAAAAAAATCATGGAAAAAGGGGGGCTCCTATTACTAAAGATATTAAGAGGTGCTATCATGCTGAGGCTTCTAATACTACGCTGGAGGAAGAGAAATGATGATGCACACTCCTAGCGGGTTCAATATGACTTACCGATAGACAGGATGCCGGCGGTCAGTATACCGACAGCGGCATCCCGTCCATCAGAATCCTGACAGCCTCCCATTTAGCTCCCTAACCCTCACCTTTTCCCTACCCTAACCCTCCTTTGTGGGTGCCTAACCCTACCCGTGGTGCCTAACATTAACCCTCCTCACTTGGTGCCTAACCCTAACCCTCCCTTCCCTGCTGCCTAAACCTAACCCTCCCCGCTTGGTGCCGAACCCTAAACTCCCCATCTATGTGCCTAACCCTAACCCTCCCTCCCTGGTCCCTAACCTTCCCTGTGCTTCCCCCTAACCCTAGCCCCCCTTTGTAAGCCTAAACAGAACATCTGCCCCCCCTCCCCCCCCCCCCGCCGCGCGTGGCAGGATGGCAGCGCTCCCCGCTGTCAGGACGATCAGGATGCCAGCTGTCTGTATTTTGATGCTGGCATCCCGTTTGGCTTTGTTTTTTCAACGCCGGGTTTGTGTCCTCCCTCGAAAGCCCGGCGTCGGTATATTGACTGCCGGAATACCATTCGCCGGGAAGCCAAGTGCTTCCCCTCCTAGCACTAAGAACACTGACAATAAAAATTAGTTAGATAAACTTCTCCATTGGTTCCCTTCTCCACTCTTTTCACTGCCTCAGGAATAGACCCCAAAGTCTGATCGCAAAGCAACAATCAAACTAACTGTATCGCTAGATGCCACATATAGGTCACTGAGCAGTGTTGCCGAGGAACTGGAAACAGGGGGAACTGACTCCTACTACACCAACAACAGAACAAGCGAAAGTGGAGAAAAGAACAGCAGTGAGAGCAATAGGATCAAAGAGTTGGTGTGGCGGCCAGCAAGACCAATATACCGACCAACCCTATCGGCAAACTTGCTGGTTTAGGCTTTTTGGTAGTGCTTGCTGTTAATTAATAAATAAACATATTGCTGTTTTATTTATAACATATTGAGAGGTCTATTTACTAAGCCTCGGATGGAGATAAAGTCCCAACCAACCAGCTCCTAACTGTCATTTTTCAAATGCAGCCTGTGACATGTCAGTTAGTTGCTGATTGGCTGGTACTTTATCTCAGTGCACTTTATCTCCATCCAAGGCTTTGTAAATAGACCCCTAAGGGTGTGTACACAGGGTGAGATCCTTGCTATGCCCGATTTTCACTTGCCATTTCCCTTGAACTCCCCGGAGTCCAGATAGCACAGATTTTGACTAACTTTTCTTGAGATATGGACTATGTGTGCTTACGATTTTGGCTTATGTGAGATGTCACTGACATGTGAGATGAACTAGATAGTACACTGATCTAGCAAGGATTGACTTGCCTGCACAGTCTATCTTTTCTTGCGATGCCGACCTGGCGGGGCCGCGCATCGGGATCGCAAGGTGACTTTCACCTTGCGATCTGCACTAACTTTTCTTGCGATTTTGACTATATAGTCAAAATCAAAAGAAAATATCTCACCGTGTGTATGTACACACCTTTAGTCCTAAATTTTAGTCTGGAACTTAGATATCAGTCCAAGCTGGTAAATCTTCTGTAACCTTGAGATATGCACTAACTTTTCATAAGATTTTGACTATATAGTCAAAATCTCACAGATTTATCTCACCGTGTGTACCAGGGCCGTAACTACGTGTGTGCCAAGGGGGCTTGGCACACAGCGCAGTTGCCCTGGGGGCACAACGGCCAGCGGCATGTAATGAGTCAAATTGACTCATTACATGCCGCCTCTGTGTGCGCCGTGCTGGAGGAGAGAGACCAGCGCCGGGTTCAAGGAGGAGGAGGGAGGGGGAGCAGGGAGCCGCAGCAGCGCTATTTGATTGGTAGTAAGCGCCGCTGCAGCAGCCCCCTCTCCTTCTGTATTGGCTGCCCGGCGCTGCTATGGATGCTGGGATGCGGTTCCTTCATCCCAGCATCCACAGCAGCGCCAGGCAACCAATACAGAAGGAGAGGGGGATGCTGCAGCGGCGCTTACTACCAATCAAATAGCGCTGCTGCGGCTCCCTGCTCCCCCTCCCTCCTCCTCCTTCTCACCTCACACAGCCTGCACCGAGAGGGAGCTGCACGAGGAGCCTGTCAGCGGGGAGAAGGTAAGTATGTCTCTCTCTCTCTCTCTCTCTTTCTCTCTCTCTCTCTCTCTCTCTCTCAGGGGGACACAGTCTGCCGCAATGTGTAAAAAGGGGTCCTGGCTGCCGCAATGTATAAAAAGGGGGTCTGGCTGCCGCAATGTGTAAAAAGGGGGCCTGGCTGCCGCAATGTGTAAAATGGGGTCCTGGCTGGCGCAATGTGTAAAAAGGGGGACTGGCTGCCGCAACGTGTAAAATGGGGTCCTGGCTGCCGCAATGTGTAAAAAGGGGGACTGGCTGCCACAATGTATAAAAAGGGGGTCTGGCTGCCGCAATGTGTAAAAAGGGTGCCTGGCTGCCGCAATGTGTAAAGAGGGGGCCTGGCTGCCGCAATGTGTAAAGAGGGGGACTGGCTGCCGTAATGTGTAAAAAGGGGGACGCTGTCTGCTGTAATGTATAAAAGGGGCTCTACCTGGTGTAGTGGCGCTACTGTGCAGCGTAATTTGAATAATGTAGACTACTGTGCACCGTAGTATGAATTGCTGTTATTTTGTGGCCACGCCCCTTCCCCGTGAAGCCACGCCCCTATAAATTTTTCACGCGCCTGCGGCGCGCACTGCCCCTGTCTTACATGGGGGGGGGGCGCCACTGTCGTTTCTTGCACACAGCGCTAAAATGGCTAGTTACGGCACTGGTGTGTACACACCTTAAGATGTACAAGGGTCTGCACCAGGGTCTGTCTGGAATCTTAGCCTCCGGTGTAGGAGAACCTTGTTCTACCACTGATAAAACCTTGCTATCAACCATTCTTTCATGTAATGCTTAATTCTGTGTTTCCCGAGGGTGTAAATATCCAGACTTATTGGGCTTGTTGCTTCCTGCAATTCTGCTATAGAACGCTTTTAGGCTGGGATTTGTTAAATGACTATTACTGATATTCATTTGGTTTAATATGTATTCTTTGGGGTTTGTTTAAGATGACATATGTTTTATTATCCTACCGTCTTGTCATGCTATGTTAGAGTTAGTATTTTTCTCCAATTTTTTTATCTATTTTAGCAATAAATTTTATAACATGACAGGAATTAGCAAAATGCCCACTAACAAAATATTCTTTGTAAGTCAGTAATACATCTAAATTGCAGAACAATGCGTTGAAACCAACAGCTAAACTCAAACATGTACTGTAGAGGCTGATAGAGTTTTACCATTGTAGGCCCTGGGCAAAGCAATGCACTGGGGCCCCTACCCAACCATTCACAAGTATAAATTAAGAAAATCAAAATTTACCCCTCCAGCCAGGGCCGGATTAAGCCTAATGGTGCCCGGGGGAACTTATGACAGGGCGGCCCCAGTGGAAGTGTGTGGGGAGCAGACTTGCCTACTCTCCCGGAATGGCCGGGAGGCTCCCGAAAATCGGGTGACCCTCCCGGCCCCCCGGAAGAGCAGGCAAGTCTCCCGATTACAGGGGTCCCCCCCTGCCCGGCCGCCCACTTAGCGAGTAAAGTGGGCGGTCCGGGCAGGCGATGACGCGATTCTTGTTGAATCGCGTTATCATAGCCACGCCCCCTGCTGTATGATGCCGGTAATAGCGGCATTACACAGCGGGGGCGGGGCTTACACGGGACGATCCCGTAGTCACGCCCGCCGCCCGTCTGCGCCACGCCTCTGGCCCGCCCCCCTCTGCACTCACATCGCAGCCCGCCCCCCTGCCGAGCCGACCTGGCTGCTCTCTCCCGGAGAGAGCAGCCAAATAGTCGGTAAGTATGATGGGGAGTATATTAGATTGTGCATATATTCCAACATGACCCATTCCAGGAGGGACAAAATGCTCTCCACCTGGACTTCCCTCTTAATACATGATTGGTGTCACCTGTGTTGAACTATTGATAAGAAAGGCGTCTCAAGTTTCAACATAAGTGATTGTAATCATAAATTAAAAGGGAAGTCCAGGTAGAGAGCATTTTATCCCTCCTGGAATGGGACAAGTTGGGATGTATGGATTGTGTATATTACATTTAAACTAATGGTGTATATTAAATGTAAACTAAGTTTAATAATGCCCGGGTACTGTTTATAGCTCCACCTAATTGAAAGACAACTATTTTATAAAATTTTCTTGTAGTGGAACAAAGACACTTAAACAACCTTTCTCTTACGTCCTAGAGGATGCTGGGGACTCCAAAAGGACCATGGGGTATAGACGGGATCCGCAGGAGCTTGGGCACACTAAAAAGACTTAAGACTGGGTGTGAACTGGCTCCTCCCTCTATGCCCCTCCTCCAGACCTCAGTTAGACTTTGTGCCCAGGAGTGACTGGATGCACACTAGGGGAGCTCTACTGAGTTTCTCTAGAAAATACTTTTTGTTAGGTTTTTTATTTTCAGGGAGCACTGCTGGCTACAGACTCCCTGCAGCGTGGGAGTGAGGGGATAGAAGCAGGACCTACTTCTGTGAGTTTCAAGGCTCTGCTTCTCGGCTACTGGACACCATTAGCTCCAGAGGGTTCGATTACTTGGTGCGCCTAGCTGCTTGTTCCCGGAGCCACGCCGTCACCCCCTCACAGAAGCCAGAAGTCGGGTGAGTATGAGAAGATCAGAAGACTTCAGGACGGCAGAAGACTTCAGTGACGGAAGGTAAAGCACAGCGGTAACGCTGTGCTCCATGCTCCCACACACATCACCAACGGTATTCACTGGGTGCAGGGCGCTGGGGGGGGGCGCCCTGGGCAGCATGTTACTGAAGTTTCTCAGGGCGGCACAAAGATTGTGGGTGCCTCAGCACCGTGTACAGACCCCCGCCAGCATTTTTAAACACTTTTGAATTTGGCGGGCCGAAGCACGGCGGGAAGGGGGCGGAGCTTCGTCCCGCAGCTCACCAGCGCCATTTTCCCTGCAACACGCGGCTGAGGGATAGAGACGCTGCGGGGACCTCCACGCTTCTCCAAGTAACGGGGTAGCTTTTTCAGAGGGAGGCCGCAGTGTGGTGCTTAATAGTGAGATAAAGCAGCGCTGGGTACATATATCGTTTTTTGCGATATATGGGCGCTGAGGTATGAGCTGGCATACTCCCTCTGTGTCCTCTATCTGGGCTTTATTGTAGGCCTGTCACCTAGCAGGGACGTTCTGTGTGTTGTGGTGTGTCGGTACTACGTGTCGGCATGTCTGAGGCTGAAGCTTATTCACCGGAAGAGGTTATTGGGGGAGCGGATGCGGGGCTAGAGTTGGGACTGTCGACGCAGCCGACACCTGATTTGCTAGCATTGCTCAGTACGATAAACTCGAATGTAGCTTCCTTATCAAAGAGATTAGCTAAGTCTGAGGCACAGACCCAGGTGTGGAAAAAGTCCATGGAAGAGGCTTTGTCTCAGGTTCAGACCCCGTCTGGGGCGCAAAAGCAGCCATTTACTCAGGTGGTAGATACTGATACCGACACGGACTCTGATTCCGACGTCGATTTCACTGAGGCAGCGTTACATCCACGTTAAGTTAAGAGTATTCAGTACATGATTGTGGCTATAAAAGATGTTTTACACATTTCTGATGAACCTGCGGTGCAGGAAACAAGGATTTGCTTGTTCAAGGGAAAAAAAACCTGAGTTGAAATTTCCCCCCTCTCATGAAATTAATACTCTTTGTGAAAAGGCTTGGGAGTCGCCGGATAAGAATTGGCAGATTCCCAAGAGAATTTACATGGCGTATCCTTTCCCCTCTGATGATAGGGAAAAATGGGAGGCATCTCCAACTGTTGACAAAGCTTTATCTCGTTTGTCTAAGAAAGTGGCGCTTCCGTCTCCTGACACGGCAGCTCTCAAAGATCCGGCGGATCTCAAGCTGGAGACGTCTCTGAAGTCCATCTTCGCTAATTTAGGTGCATTGCTCAGACCCGCTGTGGCGTCGGTATGGGTGAGTAGTGCTATTGCTAAATGGGCTGAGAATTTAGCTAATGATATGGATACTCTGGATAAAGATAATGTCCTCCTAACTCTTGGTTATATTAAGGAAGCTGCAGATTACATAAAGGATGCGGCGAGGGACATCTGTCTCTTGGGTTCAAGAACCAATGCCATGTCGATATCAGCCAGGAGGGCCCTGTGGATCCATCAATGGAACGCTGATACCGACTCCAAGAGGGCTATGGAAGCGCTACCCTTCAAAGGTACTGTCTTGTTTGGGGACGGCTTGGCTGACCTGGTCTCGACGCGACTGCGGGTAATTTCTCTTTTCTTCCTTATGTTCCCACACAACAGAAAAAGGCACCACATCAGCAGATGCAGTCCTTTCATCACAATAAGTACAGGCATGGAAAAGGCTCGTCCTTCCTCGCTTTAAAAGGTAGAGGAAGGGGACGGAAACCTTCTGCAGGTTCAGGCGCCCAGGACCAAAAGTCCTCCCTTGCTGCTACCAAGTCCACCGCATGACGCTGGGGCTTCCCTGGGTGAGTCCGAACCGGTGGGGGGCCGTCTACAAAGTTTCAGTCAGGTCTGGATTCAATCGGGCCTGGATCCCTGGGTACTAGAGATCGTGTCTCAGGGATACAAACTGGAGTTTCAGGAGATGCCCCCTCACCGGTTCTTCATTTCGGCATTACCAGTAGGTCTTCCGGACAGGGAGGTGGTGCTAGCAGCGATTCAAAAACTGTGTCTACAGAGGGTCATTATTCCCGTTCCCTCGTCTCAGCGGGGGGAGGGGTTCTACTCGAGCCTTTTTGTTGTGCCGAAGCCGGACGGTTCGGTCAGACCAATTCTAAATTTAAAATCCCTCAATCCATACTTGAAAGTTTTCAAGTTCAAGATGGAATCCCTTCGAGCTGTGATCTCCAGCCTAGAAGGGGGGATTTTATGGCGTCAGTCGACATAAAGGATGCCTACTTACATGTCCCGATATATCCTCCGCATCAGGCTTTCCTCAGGTTTGCGATACAGGATTTTCATTACCAATTTCAGACGTTGCCATTTGGGCTTTCCACGGCTCCGAGGATTTTCATCAAGGTCATGGCGGAAATGATGGTGCTTCTTTGCAAACAAGGGGTTTCATTTATCCCGTACTTGGACGATCTCCTGATAAAGGTGAGGTCCAAGGAACGATTACTGAAAAGTATGGAGTTGTCTCTATCGGTCCTGCGACAACACGGATGGGTCCTCAATTTGCCGAAATCCCAGTTGATTCCGACCACTCGGCTTACGTTTCTGGGCATGATTCTGGACACGGAGTTACAGAAGGTATTCCTTCCAGAAGAAAAGGCTCTGGAATTGCAGACGATGGTCAGAGAACTTCTGAAGCCGTCGAGTGTGTCGATACATCATTGTACTCGGGTTCTGGGGAAGATGGTTGCGGCGTACAAAGCCATTTCATACGGCAGATTTCACGCCCGCGTGTTTCAGTGGGACTTACTGAGCAAATGGTCCGGGTCTCATCTACACATTCACCGGAAGATAAGTTTATCTCCCAGAGCCAGAATTTCTCTCCTGTGGTGGCTACAAGTGAATCACCTCCTGGGGGGACGTCGATTCGGTATCCAGGAGTGGGTACTTCTGACAACAGATGCAAGTCTCCGGGGCTGGGGCGCAGTCACCCAAGGAAGAAATCTCCAGGGAAAATGGTCGCCCCAGGAAGCCTGTCTCCACATAAATGTTCTAGAGTTAAGAGCCATTTACAACGGCCTGCTCCAAGCAAGAAGTCTTCTTCAGGGTCGACCAGTCCTGGTACAGTCAGACAACATCACAGCGGTGGCCCATATAAACCGGCAAGGCGGAACAAGGAGCAGAGCGGCAATGGCGGAGGCCACAAAGATACTTCGCTGGGTGAAACAACACGTCAGCGCACTGTCAGCAGTCTTCCTACCGGGGGTGGACAACTGGGAAGCGGATTTCCTCAGCAGACACGACCTTCATCCGGGAGAGTGGGCTCTGCACCAAGAGGTTTTTGCAGAAGTGACAGGACGCTGGGGAATTCCTTGATAGACATGATGGCGTCTCGGCTCAACAAGAAGCTCCCGAGGTATTGTTCCAGGACAAGGGACCCACAAGCCACGGCGGTGGACGCCCTGGTGTCTCCGTGGGTCTTCCAGTCGGTGTATGTGTTCCCTCCTCTTCCTCTCATTCCAAAGGTGCTGGGGATCATTCGTCGAGCAAGGGTTCAGGCGATTCTCGTCGTTCCAGACTGGCCAAGAAGGGCCTGGTACCCGGATCTTCAGGACTTGCTGGTGGAAGATCCTTGGCCGCTTCCTCTAAGGGAGGATCTGTTGTTACAGGGTTCATGCGTGTTTCCGGACTTACCGCGGCTGCGTTTGACGGTGTGGAGGTTGAGCGCCAGATCTTAGCTCATAAGGGTATTCCCAGGGAGGTCATTCCAACTCTCATTAAGGCTAGGAAAGAGGTTACGGCGAAACACTATCACCGTATCTGGAGGAAATACGTTTCCTGGTGTGAGGTTAAAAAGGCTCCTGCGGAGGATTTTCACTTGGGTCGTTTTCTCCACTTTTTACAGGTGGGTGTAGATGCAGGCCTGAAATTGGGTTCCATCAAAGTGCAAATTTCGGCTTTGTCTATTTTCTTTCAAAAAGAGTTGGCTACCCTCCTAGAGGTTCAGACTTTTGTGAAGGGTGTAATGCATATCGCTCCACCGTTTGTACCGCCTGTAGCGCCATGGGACCTTGATGTCGTCTTGCGGTTCCTCATGTCTTCCTGGTTTGAACCTTTGCGGAAGGTTGAATTTAAATTTCTCACTTGGAAGGTGGTTATGCTTTTGGCGCTGGCATCTGCCAGGCGAGTATCGGAATTGGCAGCTTTATCTCATAAGAGTCCGTACTTGATTTTTCATGCGGATAGGGCGGAATTGAGGACTCATCAACAATTTCTACCAAAGGTGGTTTCGTCATTTCACATTAACCAACCTATTGTGGTTCCGGTAGCTTCGGAAGAAGTGGCGATTCCAAAATCTCTGGATGTTGTAAGAGCGTTAAAAGTTTACGTTTCTAGGACGGCTGTTACTAGGAAAACTGAAGCGTTGTTTGTTTTGTATGCGGCCAACAAGGTTGGTCATCCCGCGTCAAAACAGACTATTGCACGCTGGATTTGTAGTACGATCCAACAGGCTCATTCTTCGGTGGGGTTACCGGTGCCGAAGTCGGTTAAAGCCCATTCTACCAGAAAGGTGGGCTCATCTTGGGCGGCTGCCCGAGGTGTTTCGGCACTACAGCTTTGCCGAGCGGCTACTTGGTCGGGTTCGAACACTTTTGCTAAATTCTATAAGTTCGATACCCTGGCCGATGAGGACCTGGCGTTTGCTCAGTCGGTGCTGCAGAGTCGTCCGCACTCTCCCGCCCGTTCTGGAGCTTTGGTATAATCCCCATGGTCCTTTTGGAGTCCCCAGCATCCTCTAGGACGTAAGAGAAAATAGGATTTTGGTACTCACCGTTAAATCCTTTTCTCCTAGTCCGTAGAGGATGCTGAGCGCCCGTCCCAGTGCGGACTCTTACTTGCATTATGTATATTTTCTTACTGGTTAAGTTAGTTAAACACGACTTGTGTATTGGTTTGTTACAGCTGGTTGCTGGAGTTTTATGCATACTGTTATCTGGTTTGGTGTTATTCCGGTGGTACGGTATGTTTATGGTGTGGGCTGGTACTTTGGTAGCCCTTAGTTAAGACAAAAATCTTTCCTTGTAGTGTCCGTCTCTCCTGGGCACAGTTCCTATAACTGAGGTCTGGAGGAGGGGCATAGAGGGAGGAGCCAGTTCACACCCAGTCTTAAGTCTTTTTAGTGTGCCCAAGCTCCTGCGGATCCCGTCTATACCCCATGGTCCTTTTGGAGTCCCCAGCATCCTCTACGGACTAGGAGAAAAGGATTTAACGGTGAGTACCAAAATCCTATTTAAAATACACATAGAAAAATAAAATCTATAATTTATCTTGTTACATGCAAGAATAACAGCAGTCTCTGTACTACTTACACACTGGGACTGGACTCATGAGGGCTCTCTCTAGACCCTCATTAGATAACAGGTTACACAGGACCCAAACACCCAGGTGGGGAGGAGAAGAAGATGGGATCCTTCTGTCAATTACAGCTCTCTCCACCCTTTTATCTCTCATCTTGTCGGAAAGCTCCGTAGGTAGTTCATGAAACCTGATACTCCTGTGTCTCTGCCTGCACTCCATACTTTCCTGCTCGCATTCTGGCTGCCTGGTTCTGCTGCATAAGAGGAAAAGCTAGTGATGTCAGTGTTCTTTACCCATGGGGCCCCCTGACAGAAGGGGCCCCGGGGTTCAGTATGCCCTTCACCCCCCCCCCCCACACACATTCCTACTTCAATAATATGGCTATGCCTCCTGCAGTCCTGTGCCATCTCTCCCCACATGCTTCTATACAGTGAACGGCTGTCGGCACCTTGGTTGGTGGATAGCTCCACCAATCAGCATGCAGGCAGCCATTCACTGTCTGGCTGCATTCTGGGAGGCACGTAGAGAATGCTGCACTCTGATTGGTGGATAACTTCAGGCATCTACCAATTAGCTTGCTGACGGCCATTCACTGACTGGTTGCAGGATTGAAGGCAGGTAGAAAATGCTGCCTCACTGCTCTGATTGTGTGTAACTCACAATCAAAGGGGCTGGACAGCAGAATTACCTGCCTCCCAAGAACCACCAGAGTCGGGGCAGATGCCCACTGCCCCAGCCTACTCCTGCTGTCTGGTGTGCCAATACGTTAAGACGGCCCTGCATGCATCATGTTCATTGACTATACATGCTTAGCGTTGCTTTGAAGAAAGTTGAGGTTTTGCTGCAACTAGAGATGTGCACCGGAAATTTTTCGAGTTTTGTGTTTTGGTTTTGGATTCGGTTCCTCGGCCGTGTTTTGGATTCGGACGCGTTTTGGCAAAACCTCCCTGAAAATATTTTGTCGGATTCGGGTGTGTTTTGGATTCGGGTGGGTTTTTTTTCAAAAACCCCTCAAAAACAGCTTAAATCATAGAATTTGGGGATAATTTTGATCCTATAGTATTATTAACCTCAATAACCATAATTTCCACTCATTTCCAGTCTATTCTGAACACCTCACAATATTATTTTTAGTCCTAAAATTTGCACCGAGGTCGCTGGATGACTAAACTAAGCGACCCAAGTGGCCGGCACAAACACCTGGCCCATCTAGGAGTGGCACTGCAGTGTCAGACAGGATGGCACTTAAAAAATTGGCCCCAAACAGCACATGATGCAAAGAAAAGAGAAAAAGAGGTGCACTGTGGTCGCTGGATGGCTAAGCTAAGCGACACAAACACCTCAATATCACAGGAATTATTTGTTCTAATCAATGGTATTATTGGTCCAAATCACTGGAAGACAATGACAAAATCACAGGAATTATTCGTTCTAATCAGTGGTATTATTGGTCCAAATCACTGGAAGAAAATGACAAAATCACAGGAATTATTTGTTATAATCAATGGTATTATTGGTCCAAATCACTGGAAGAAAATGACAAAATCACTGGAATTAAATGGCAGTAATGTCGGGAATTATATCAAATGGCAGTACCACTGGACATATACGGAAGTGTCAGACAGGATGGCACTTAAAAAAATAGTCCCCAAACAGCACATGATGCAAAGAAAAGAGAAACAGAGGTGCACTGTCAGAGCCGTCCCTAACCAACATGATGCCCTAGGCAAGATTTTGGCTGGTGCCCCCTAGCACCACCGCTGGTTCTGCCTCTGACTTTGCACCTCTTTCCCAGCACCATCACCCCTCACGCATAGCAGTCCTTGTACCCCCTATATTTTAAATAGGAACAGTTCGCACATTTGACGCACAGCCCAAAAAGGGGTATCTTCTTGCTGGGAAGGGGCATGGCCACACAATAGTAACCCCAATTCCAATTACGCCACACAGTACTGCAACTTTATTCACATTTTACCTTGCAATAGTGTCCATAATTCATATTACATCCCACAGTAGTATCACTTTACCTTATAAACGTTACTCCTCACAGTAGAGCCCCTTATTCACATTACATCACACTGAATTGCTCCTTATTCACATTACACCACACCTTATTGCTCTTTATTCGCATTAGACGACACAGTAGTGCCCTTTCTATATGCAATGCTACATAGTAGAGCACCTTATACACATAATGCCACATTAGTAATGCATTTATACACAATTCCACACAGTAATGCCCCTTACACATATGAGACACATTAATGTCCTTATAAACATAATGCACCTTACATATTATGACAACCTTTATTAATGCCCTTTTACACATAATGTCCCTTACACATATGCCGCACATTAATAATGCCCTTATACACATAATGACACACATAGTGCCCCCTACACATTTGCTGCACATTATTAGTGCCCCTATACACATAATGACACACATACAGTAGTACCCTGTTACACATATGCCGCACATTATTAATGCCCTTATACACATAATGACACACATAGTGGCCCTTTACACATATGTTGCACATTATTAATGCATTTTTACATGACACACATAATGCTCCTTACACATATTCCGAACACTACTGCACAACCAGCCCACTCACATGCACACAGCACTCATACTTCCACTAACACTGTGACCTCTGCCTCTGCTTGGATACAGATGTGTCCTCACAAATCTTGCATCAATGCTAACGTCGGGCACTTTTTTTTTTAATGAAAATGCATCTTATTTGCATTGCTATGTGGCTAGGATGCACAAGAAGCTTCTGCTGATTAAATTGATATGCAGCATGCCTATATACTGTGTGAGACTGTGGCTGTATCTGCATATGAAATGCTACATACAGAATATAGGCATGCCACATATAATTTTAATCAGCAGAAGCTGCTGATGCCCCTAGGCATATCAAATTCCCTAGGCAATTGCCTAGTTTGCCTATGCCTATGGCCGGCTCTGTGCACTGTGGTCGCTGGATGGCTAAGCTAAGCGACGCAAACACCTCAATATCACAGGAATTATTCGTTCTAATCAATGGTATTATTGGTCCAAATCACTGGAAGAAAATGACAAAATCACTGGAATTATTTGGCAAGATCACTGTAATTAATAATTATAAATCACTGATATTAATTGGTAAAATCTCGCTATCGCCTGCCTAGTGAAGTGGAATCTAGATGGGATTTTTAACCGGGGACACAATAACTTCATCAATTGTCTAAATCCCAATGCACTAATGGCGGAAAACGGGCGCACGTCTAACAGCGCACTGATTATACTGAGAACTGATTATACTGATCACTGATGATACTACGGAGAACTGACACTGAGCAGCGAGAACAGCACTGGACTATTGTACTGTAGTATACTGGTCACCACAATGCAGCACTGACACTGAGCACAGATATTAAGCACTGATCAGGATACTAGAAGTGACACGGTGCAGCAAGATAACGCTATGGCCTACTGTACTGTACTACTATATACTGGTGGTCACCACAATGCAACACTGTACTACTATATACTGGTCACAACAATGCAGCACAGATATGGAATGGATACTTGCAGTGACACAGAGCTGCAAGATACAGCAATGGCCTACTGTACTGTACAACTATATACTGTTGGTCACCAAAATGCTGCACTGTACTACTATATATACTGCTCACAACAATGCAGCACAGATATGGAATGGATACTTGCAGTGACACAGAGCTGCAAGATACAGCAATGGCTTACTGTACTGTACAACTATATACTGTTGGTCACCAAAATGCTGCACTGTACTACTATATATACTGCTCACAACAATGCAGCACAGATATGGAATGGATACTTGCAGTGACACAGAGCTGCAAGATACAGCAATGGCCTACTGTATTGTACAACTATATACTGTTGGGTCACCAAAATGCTGCAGTGTACTACTATATATACTGCTCACAAAAATGCAGCACAGATATGGAATGGATACTTGCAGTGACACGGAGCTGCAAGATACAGCAATGGCCTACTGTACTGTACAACTATATACTGTTGGTCACCAAAATGCAGCACACTGAGCACAGATATTTGCAGCACACTGAGCACAGATATGGAGCTTTTCAGGCAGAGAACGTAGATATTTGCAGCACACTGAGCACAGATATTTGCAGCACACTGAGCACAGATATGGAGCTTTTCAGGAAGAGAAAGTAGCCACGTCCTCTCCGTTCAATCTCCAATGCACGAGTGAAAATGGCGGCGACGTGCTGCTGTTTATATAGAATACGAATTTCGCGAGAATCCGACAGCGGGATGATGACGTTCGGCCGCGTTCGGGTTAACCGAGCAAGGCGGGAAGATCCGAGGCTGCCTCGGACCCGTGTAAAATAGGTGAAGTTCGGGGTGGTTCGGATCTCGACGAACCGGACCCGCTCATCTCTAGCTGCAACCAATGTGGTCTGTTTGTGGGCTACACGTAAATAGGTTGATTAAAGGAGTGCACCTTTGTCACTATATTATTGTATAGATTTGGTATAGTCATGCGTTATAAACTATGGTCATGTATTTGCTACTGTCATGATTATTATACTATGTTTTGTCAATATCTTTGCTCTCTTCAAATTTTTGTCTACTATACAAAGATATGGGCAACTTACTAAAATGCAGAGACTATCCTGAAAATTCATAGTCATTCTGCTGATTGCTGGTAAGGTTAATAACATTCATATATGGGATATTCATTTCATAGTGACCTTGATTTAAAATAACATGTTGCCAAAGGAGGAGTGAAAACTACAGCCTGGGGAGCTAGGTGATTAATAGCACATTAATAGCTATATTTCATAATTATTCTATTTTAAATATAAAAAAAGTTTCCCTTCGATATATATTTAAATGCAGCGTAATAATTCAAGTTACAGTATATATATATATATGGCAATAATATTAATGCTCTACATAAACCAATATTGGGGCTAAACCGAACAACGTATACAGTAGCTCAAATTAGGCGGGGATTTTTTAACATACATTTGTTATAACTGAAAATTTTGTCGGGAGAATTTCGGGGGTCAATTAACAAAAATTACAAAAATGCTTTGTAGCTGGAGAAAGCAAGATTTTATGTTCCTCTGGATGGTGTTATGTGTGGCTTACAAGCAAGGCTGCCATCAGATATTGTGGGGCCCGAGAATGACAAAATAGACAGGGCCCCCCTAAAAAAAAAAGATTCTGCCACACCAATCCACCCCTGTGTGATGTAACACATTGGGGGTCATTCCGAGTTGTTCGCTCGTTGCCGATTTTCGCAACGTTGTGATTAAGGCAAAAATGCGCATGGTACGCAGTGTGCATGCGGTAAGTATTTTAGCACAAAACTTAGTAGATTTACTCACGTCCGAACGAAGAATTTTCATCGTCGAAGTGATAGGAGTGTGATTGACAGGAAGTGGGTGTTTCTGGGCGGAAACTGGCCATTTTCTGGGAGTGTGCGCAAAAACGCAGGCGTGCCAGGAAAAAACGCGGGAGTGTCTGGAGAAACGGGGGAGTGGCTGGCCGAACGCAGGGCGTGTGTATGACGTCAAACCATGAACGAAACGGGCTGAGCTGAACGCAATCTGTGAGTAGGTCTGGAGCTACTCAGAAACTGCTAAGAATTTTCTATTCGCAATTCTGCTAATCTTTCGTTCGCTATTCTGCTAAGCTAAGATACACTCACAGAGGGCGGCGGCCTAGTGTGTGCAATGCTGCTAAAATCTGCTAGCGAGCGAACAACTCGGAATGACCCCCATTGTGACGTCACATATAGGTGGAGCTTTGAACATCTGCAGGAACGATTCACAGAGAGCTGATGCACAGGGAAGGCTACTTTTAAGATGACCTCCCTGTGCATCAGCCCGCTGCTGTTGTGCAGCCTGGTGCTGCTCTCCAGGTATCGGTGGTAGGAGCCAGGGGAAGGCACTCCTCTCTGTAAGGTCCCGGGACTCCAGTCCCCGCAGTCCCGCCCAGATGGCTACCCTGCTTACAAGCTTGACCAGACTCAGCACCAGTCCTTTACAGCGAATTCACAGCCTTACGACTTATACACGTACAGTCTGAATTTGGCTGATTGGGTTTTGCGCAAGTGCGAGCACGTGTAGTCTGTAATTGGCTAGAAGCGGTGAAAAGAGTGGAGAAGTGAGCCAGTTGAAAAGTTGCCCATGGCAACCAATCAGCATTGAAGTAACGTTTAAAATATGCATACTATACAATTGTACGGAGCAGTTGATTGGTTGCTGAGCATCTTCTCCACAGGCTCACTTCTCCACTCTTTTCACTGCTTCATAAATAGCATTAAATGTAAGTTTTTCACAAAAGTCTCAACGCTCCTAATCTACAGCGTCCTGTCTTAAGTGTAAGCATAAGGCACTGACCTTCAGTAAGTAGAGACGGTTCAGTAAAAATTAAATTTTTAAGCTTATCTGTTAAGTTGCTTGAGTCTATTAACACTTATCCGTGCCGTTTTCTCTGGACATGGATACAATGTACTATGGGGCTGATTACAAGGTGGATGCCATTTTTTTACTCAGCCGCTGTGCAAAATTATACAAAAGCGCAGGCTTTTAAGTAAAAATGCATCCACTGGTGGCTTCTGTGATCTGCTGCTGTATCCAAGATAGAGCATCGGATCATCCGGATGTCCAGACAAATCAAGCTACCAGAGCCAGTGAAGCTGTGTACAAGCACGCAGTCTGGCTTCAGCACGCCCCCATTTTTTGGAACGCTCCTTATCACCGCCTCCAAATGCCAGCATTATGTCAATCATGCTGCAGATTTTGGGGCACTGTGAGTGACGCCTCAGGACCACATCTGGAAACATCTGAGATTACCGTAAATATCGAATTTAGGCAAATTTGTGAATCGGACTTAATATGCAGTAACAGAGAAAATGTAATATTATGTCTCTCTCTCTCTCTCTCTCTATATATATATATATATAATGTAGCATTTCACAAAACTGTTAACTGGGCCTAATTCAAGGTTGACTGCAAAAGCAGAATCTTCCTCTTATGGGCAAAACCATGTGCACTGCAGGGGAGGCAGATATAACATGTGCAGAGAGAGTTAGATTTGGGTGGGGTGTGTTCAATCTGCAATCTAAATTGCAGTGTAAAAATAAAGCAGCCAGTATTTACCCTGCACAGAAACAATATAACCCACCCAAATGTAACTCTCTCTGCACATGTTCTATCCAGTGGCGTCAGAAGGCGGGTGCGGGGGCTGCGGCCCGCACCCGGGTGTCCCCATCGGAAGGGGTGACACCAAAGTGCCAGCTCTTTTGCAGTGACAGGAGCCGAGTGCTGCAGTGGGATAATCTCCTGCAGCACTCGGCTCCTGTCACAGATAAGAGCCAGCACTGCACGCTGACCAGTCTCCAGGGGGCAGCCAGCATCTTCGGGGAAGGAGAAAAGACCTGCGATGCCACACCCCTTTTAAATTAGACCACGCCCCCCTCTTCAGACCCCCGTGGTCTGAGGGGGAGCAGGGGGAGAGTGTCATAGTACAGAGTGCGCTCCGGGTGTCACCACATCCGGTGATGCCATATCTGCCCCCTATGCAATGCAAATAGTTTTGCCCATTAGAGGAAGATTTTGCTTTTGCAGCCTGATGACATGCTAATCTCTTAGCTGATGATTGTGCGGAAAAATCCATACTCTGCATCATAAACCAGTTTAAAATTGCTATTAGAATCTTTTGTAATGTAACAGAAACAGTCTCTGTTAGGGTAGTTAAGCAAATATTTTTCTGTTTTGCACATCTTGATTTCATTGCACAGAAAGAGGTGACAATATTTATTTGCTCTCTCTGTAGTAAACCCAAAGGAAAAACGATTAATTAGCAAATTCTTTCCTGGAAATTCTTTCTTTAATTATGCTTACTTGGGGCCTGATTGTATGTTGCGCCCAATGCCAATTTTCACGCAAATGGTTGATGTTTTTCAACTGTTTGTGTCTAAGTCGCTAAAAAGCCATACAGCGCACGTGTCCCACAATGTGAACGCACAGAGGCGCAAGTTGTGATTGAGCCGCACAGTCTCAGAAACAAAATCTGCTGGGAGGGTGGTGACTGGGAGATGGCTATTTTGCCACACGGAGATGTTCCATCTTATGGGTGTATGAATTCCGATGCTTAACTTCACCCCCATTGGAGGCCATACACTGACGGAGATTCTCCACCTAGCATGGGACTGGTGAATGTTTTAATGGTGCAATTCATAATCAGGCCATTTCTCTCTTAAAAATAGATATGCTCAAGTTAGTGTCAGTATTTGGGCTTGAAAGATTAAAAAAGGTGCTCTAAAAATACCGTAGGGCAGAGGTTCCCAAACTGTGTGCCGTGGCTTCCTGGGGTGCCTCGGGATACTTGCAGGGGTGCCCAGGGTTGGTGATCCAGGATCAATTCAAATTATTCATGGTCAATATAATAGGCAAAACCAGTGCTGGTGGCTGCCAGTCATAAAATATGTGGCCAAACAGAAGCAAATCTTGTCCCTCACCACACAACTGACCCTAAGGATGACCTATAAACGCGATCTACTTAATGTAATATTTCTTTCTAAATTTCTCAATAAGAAATTTTTGGCCTAGGGGTGTCGTGAAAAAAATTCTGATATTCTAGGGCGCCATGATTCAAAAAAGTTTGGAAACCACTGCCGTAGGGCAATTGTACTAAGCCTTGGAGAGTGCTACAGTGAAGATAAAGTACAAACTAGTAAGCTCCTGTTATTTTTCAAACCTGTAACATGACAGTTAGGAGCTGATTGGCTGGTAGTTTCCTCTCCCAACTTAATCACTCTCGAGTTCTTAGTACATCTCCCCAAGATTTGGATGTTTTGAGATGGTACATTTTACCAACCATATGAAGGTAAATTATTCCAATGACATAATCTAGACTGCTTTGAACATTGGGTTTTACCCAGTTTGGAGTACCATACTTAAAATGTAGTTAGGTACATGAAAACGTACCCTAATTTTTCTTCATACTGTCACTTTCTATTGCCTTCCAAGCAAATACAAGTTCAGGCAATCACATATTTTGTCCTCAGTCTTCATTGCATTTAAAAAAAAAAAGTATCTAAAGGAAATAAATTCTTCCTACTGCCTTTCTTAGCCTGTAGACGTAGTTCAATAGTCCAAGAGAGAAAGAAAAACTCTTTACAAAAAATAAAAGGCTGTCCTACCGTATCCCCAGTTCTGGGGTTGCGTCCAGATGAATCTATTCCATAGAGTCTTCTCTGTGCTCTGAATTAAGATTAAACCAATAACACAGTATCTGAGAAATCAAAGTGATGCATTGAAGCCTTCAAACATTCAGAGCTCACAGGAAAGTCTCTTTAAGATTGTCTCTTCTGAAAATCAGCGTACGCCAGGACGGTGGTGAAGAAAGTTACAGAAGATATAAAACAGTTTTAGTTAGGATGGCCAATTGTACTTGGCAAGAGGTCTAATGAGCATCTTGCTCAATACCGGACCCCAAGTGGGGGGGTTTCTGAAAGGTTACTATCAGTAGTAGACTCTCCAAAAAAGCTTTCACAGGGAAGCCTATTTAAGAAGAATCATCTCAGGATGGCGATGGTGATGTAAATGCTCCGGTGGCTTACTAAAGATGGATATTCTGAGGTCCAAAGGTGCAACCAAAGGTATGATGGTTTGCTGCTTTTTGCGAGTTTGTTGTAAAAGTATATTTTGGACATCTGACAAGCACCTTATCAGCTTCTCAGTAGAAAGTGGTATGTTCAGATTTATCACTTAATAATCCCGTATGGAGACCAATGTGGTTTCTTGGACGTGTGGGAGTTTCAATAGGATCTTATTGAGATGCCACGAAGTGTGACCCTTAGGGTTTTCAATAAAGTCAAATGTAGTTGTGAGTATAAAGTGGCCTGAACGTGGGTTGCTAATAATGTAAGGTTCCTGTAAGGTAATGAATGAAAACAGGTCAATGTTGGAATATTTGTTGTGTGGAAATAAAAGAACATATAATAATTAAAGGATGGAGCGCCCTCAATGTGGTCAAACAAACCAGCCGGTTGGTCATACAACTGTTCTAGAACTTCATGCTCGCTGTCAGGAAGGGGGCGCTGTTGCCACCTGATTTATCTATAACTGGTGCAGTAGTGACAAAATATATGTAGCATAGTTTGCTGAATTTGGTAGAATAGAGGTTAAGAAAAAAAGCAATTGGTTTCCCCAGCACCCTGAATGATAACAGTAACCAGATATAAATCCCACATGATAATAGAATTCAGAGATCTTCGTTACACATATTAGTGTTTGTATCACCCTCTCTATTGCTTCGGCTTCCTAAATACTAATTTATTAACACTATAGTTTTTTACACTGCTATGCCACGCTGGGCTTTCTGGCTCATTCTGGTGTTTTGGGGTGCCACACCCTGCACCTAGATATAGCGCTAGGGACCCCAAATATACAGAGAGGCCTTGATGCGGCTTTGGGGCTTAACCACACATTTGCGCAAATATGTGTAACGAAGATCTCTGAATTCTATTATCATGTGGGATTTATATCTGGTTACTGTTATCATTCAGGGTGCTGGGGAAACCAATTGCTTTTTTTCTTGCTCAGAAATACCCCTTCCTTTCGAGCACCTGAATGATATCACTAAGCTAATTGAGCATTTACCGATCTACATGTCTAGAATAGAGGTTAATAAGGGTAATTTCTGGGTGGCCAGTGACAGATGAGCAAGGACGGACGATGGTCGCTCTACGCAGTAGACTCTAGCACAGAACTAGGGTCTACTAAATTCACTACTCAGCTCTACCTGCTAGAGAGAAGGGGGCTGGGTGGAGGCTTGCACTCTTAATACTCCCCTGAATAAGGAGGAATGGCTTTATTACAATGTAAAGATTTTTACTTGCACACACTTTGCAGCACTATTAGAGATTCCTCTAAACGCAAAAGCAGGGGGCGCCGCAACATTTGTAGGGAGGAGGGGGCCGGGGGGCCAAGATATCATTTCATTTTGGTGCCCCAAAAATTATGAATGTCACCCCCTTGCCCGCCACACCCCTACCTGACATAGATAGATAGATAGATAGATAGATAGATAGATTTATATAGATCTCTCTTTCTATCTATATGAATGGGGTGGGGGGGGGCAGAGTGGAAGAGCAGAGGAACATATGAAGTGGGAGGTGAGAAGGGCGTGGGGCTGGTCCCAGAGGAAGAGCCAGCCCACAGTAAATAGCCACAGTAGAGGCAGGAGCTGAGTGCAGAACAGCGGAGGCCCTGGAGGTGGGCGGAGAAAGGCTGCGGGGAGGGAGGAGGAGTAACTGGAAAGGGGATTATATCCATCCTGACACTGGCTGTGGTAACCTTAGATGGCGGCGCTGCACTGTACCAATCACTGCATTGACTGGTGCCTTTCAAATGTATGGAGGGGGTAGGGTTGCCACCTCATGCATCATTGATTTCTGGAGATCCATCCCCCAATCCCAACCCCCCGCGGCACCAAGCAATGTTCATGTAAATAAAATGATGTACCATATTTATAAAATAATTTACGTACAAACAATGTAAATGAACCAGTGTATCTATATAAATAGGAATATAATGGTCGTTACTTGGATAAATTACAGGCATTTGGTGCCTTAAAACTAGATTGTGTGAAAGAGGGAAGAACCATGGAAGTGTAAAAGGCCCTACACACTGGCCGATACTACTGAAAGATATGAACGATCTTGTTCATTAATGAACAAGATATCATTCATATCTTTCAGTGTGTAGGCAACAACGATGAAAGATGTGCGGCCCCGTTCATCGTTCGCGTCGGGTCGCTTATATATGCATGCCAATATGGACAATCTTGTCCATATTTGCCTGCACTGCTATGGAGCCGGGTGAAGACAATTCCCTCCCCCCATCACCACTACCCCGCCGCCGGGTCGCCCATCAGCCGTATCGGCCATCGGGCAACTCGGCGGCACATCGCCGTGTCTATAGGGCCCTTTAGTGTTGCACACAACCTAATCAATATCAAGCTTCAACAGGTTAAACAAACAAATGCACTACTAAAAGGTGTCTGTTAGTGATTAAAAAATATACATATATCTATATATAACTTGAGCCTCTATTTGTTTCATGCATGCTCATTATATTATAAATATATGTGTGACATGCCTGTCAGCTCTCATTGCTCTTCTCACATGAGCCGGGCTGGCGTTACTTCACCACATCAGCTCGGGGAAACGCTGAAGAAGAGCCGCCGATGTCAGCGTCACGGCTCAGTCTGGGCTGAACACCTTCTCGCAAGATTTTATGTCATCATCTCGCGAGACAGTCACTGTAGTTCACTGAGTTCCTCGGCTGCCAAGGAGCACTGCTGGTACTCCCAGGGTCCCCATATTCCTGGACTAACCAGGAATCCGGGTGAAGGGAAAAGCCTCCTGGAGTGTTGCCACCAAATCCTGGATAATCCAGGAAATCAGGGAGAGGTGGCAACCCTAGGAGCGGGCGAGCGGAGGGGGCGAGCGGAGCCCCCCCCCCATTCCAACACCTATGCGCACAAGTATATACAAATATAGTCTTATACTGTACTAACACACAGTAATGTATTCATCCAAAAAAGGACACACGTTGCACAGTGTATACAGAATGATGCTGTGTACACAGGCTCATTCACAAAGAGATGTTTGCACACAAATTGGGTACATTTACTAGTGAAAATTCCTTTCTCATGGGTTTTAGTTATAAATAGTTAAAACAAACTTAGTTGTGTATATTTACTTGAAATACATACTTGTACAAAGAGCAGTGTTTGTATAAGTATATATTTCATGTTCTTCAAATAGTAACAGGCGTGCTTGTTCCCGAACTAAAGCAATGATATCTATACAAATTGCTAGTGACCCTCCACTTACTCTGCTTTTACGCGTGCTGCAAGAAGTTGCATGCTCTTACGTGCTAGCCATTTTACTATGTATTGTGAAAGCCATGCTGTGCATTGTTGTGCTATCTGTTTCACCGGGAACATCAAAGCTGTTGTTATTACCAGGAATTTCAGCGTTTTCCCATATATTATTAAATCATGCTAAAGTAAGGGGCAGATTTAACAAAGAGTGATATTCTTCTTATCACTTGTTATGAATGTTAAATGGTGCTCCAACCAATCAGCTTCTAACTGTCATGTGTTTAAAAAATGGCAGGAGCTGATTGGCTAGAGCACCATTTAATATCAGTAACGAGTGATAAGAAGAATATCAGTCATTGTTTATCGGGCCCTAATTGTCTTATAAATAAGAAGACACATACACTGTAATAATGTGGCATGGTAAAGACATTTGCGGTGAGGTGAGAAATACTTGATTTGTAAGTATGAGTGTTGGCTCACAGGGTTGATATTCCTTTGTTCAGTAGGCATGGGTGGATTGGCCATAGGGCTCACCAGGAAGATTCCTGGTAGGCCCACGTGTCTGTGGGGCCTGTTTTGTGTGTTGTCATGTGACATAACAACACACAAAACAGGCCCCACAGACACAGCAATAGCAGCTAGAGGCACTGGCGTATCTATAATGGGTGCAGCACACTGCACCCATTTCTTCTATACTTACCTTTCCGGCGTCCATCGTCGACTGTGTGTGGGCCCCCTCCTCTACCGTAGCCGCTGCTAGCGCACTGAGCGCTAGAGACTCCGGCACAGTGCCAGAGTCTACAGCGCATGCGCAGGACTCTGGAAAAATGGCACGGCGGCCATTTTTCAGAGTACTGCGCATGCGCTGTAGACTCAGCGCTTGAAATGAGCTCTATAAAAATTAGTGATGAGCGGGTTCGGTTCCTCGGGATCCGAACCCCCCCGAACTTCACCCATTTTACACGGTTCCGAGGCAGCCTCGGATCTTCCCGCCTTGCTCGGTTAACCCGAGCGTGCCCGAACGTCATCATCCCGCTGTCGTATTCTCGCGAGATTCGTATTCTATATAAGGAGCCGCGCGTTGCCGCCATTTTCACTCGTGCTTTGAAGATGATAGCGAGAGGACGTGGCTGTGTTCTCTCAGTTTCTGTGCTCAGTGTGCTGAAAATATCTGTGCTCGGTGTGCTGAAAATATCTACGTTCTCTGCCTGAAAAACGCTCCATATCTGTGCTGCATTGTAGTATATAGTAGGAGGACAGTGCAGAATGTTGCTGTGACCACCAGTATATATATAGCAGTACGGTACAGTAGTCCATTGCTCTACCTCTGTGTCGTCAAGTATACTATGCATCCATACCTGTGCTGCATTTTAGTTGTGCGCAGTATATAGTAGGAGGACAGTGCAGAATTTTGCTGACCACCAGTATATATATAGCAGTACGGTACAGTAGTCCACTGCTCTACCTCTGTGTCGTCAAGTATACTATGCATCCATACCTGTGCTGCATTTTAGTTGTGCGCAGTATATAGTAGGAGGACAGTGCAGAATTTTGCTGACCACCAGTATATATATAGCAGTGCGGTACAGTAGTCCACTGCTCTACCTCTGTGTCGTCAAGTATACTATGCATCCATACCTGTGCTGCATTTTAGTTGTGCGCAGTATATAGTAGGAGGACAGTGCAGAATTTTGCTGACCACCAGTATATATATAGCAGTACGGTACAGTAGTCCACTGCTCTACCTCTGTGTCGTCAAGTATACTATCCATCCATACCTGTGCTGCATTGTAGTTGTGCGCAGTATATAGTAGGAGGATAGTGCAGAATTTTGCTGACCACCAGTATATATATAGCAGTGCGGTACAGTAGTCCACTGCTCTACCTCTGTGTCGTCAAGTATACTATGCATCCATACCTGTGCTGCATTTTAGTTGTGCGCAGTATATAGTAGGAGGACAGTGCAGAATTTTGCTGACCACCAGTATATATATAGCAGTACGGTACAGTAGTCCACTGCTCTACCTCTGTGTCGTCAAGTATACTATGCATCCATACCTGTGCTGCATTTTAGTTGTGCGCAGTATATAGTAGGAGGACAGTGCAGAATTTTGCTGACCACCAGTATATATATAACAGTACCGTACAGTAGTCCACTGTTCTACCTCTGTGTCGTCAAGTATACTATGCATCCATACCTGTGCTGCATTTTAGTTGTGCGCAGTATATAGTAGGAGGACAGTGCAGAATTTTGCTGACCACCAGCATATATATAGCAGTACGGTACAGTAGTCCACAGCTCTACCTCTGTGTCGTCAAGTATACTATGCATCCATACCTGTGCTGCATTTTAGTTGTGCGCAGTATATAGTAGGAGGACAGTGCAGAATTTTGCTGACCACCAGTATATATATAGCAGTACGGTACAGTAGTCCACTGCTCTACCTCTGTGTCGTCAAGTATACTACAAAAGTTCAGTAAAATGACCCAAAAATCAAAATTAAAAGCGTCTGATGAGAAGCATAAACTTGCCAATATGCCATTTACGACACGGAGTGGCAAGGAACGGCTGAGGCCCTGGCCTATGTTCATGGCTAGTGGTTCAGATTCACATGAGATGGAAGCATTCATCCTCTCGCTAGAAAACTGCAGTGCCACTCCTAGATGGGCCAGGTGTTTGTGTTATCCACTTGGGTCGCTTAGCTTAGCCATCCAGCGACCTTGGTGCACCTCTTTTTTTCTTTGCATCATGTGCTGTTTGGGGACTATTTTTTAAATCTGCCATCCTGTCTGACACTGCAGTGCCACTCCTAGATGGGCCAGGTGTTTTTGTCGGCCACTTGGGTCGCTTAGCTTAGTCACACAGCTACCTCATTGCACCTCTTTTTTTCTTTGCATCATGTGCTGTTTGGGGACTATTTTTTAAATCTGTCATCCTGTGTGACACTGCAGTGCCACTCCTAGATGGGTCAGGTGTTTTTGTCGGCCACTTGGGTCGCTTAGCTTAGCCATCCAGCGACCTTGGTGCACCTCTTTTTTTCTTTGCATCATGTGCTGTTTGGGGACTATTTTTTAAATCTGCCGTCCTGTCTGACACTGCAGTGCCACTCCTAGATGGGCCAGGTATTTGTGTCGGCCACTTGGGTCGCTTAGCTTAGTCACACAGCTACCTCATTGCACCTCTTTTTTTCTTTGCATCATGTGCTGTTTGGGGACTATTTTTTAAATCTGCCATCCTGTCTGACACTGCAGTGCCACTCCTAGATGGGCCAGGTGTTTGTGTCGGCCACTTGGGTCGCTTAGCTTAGCCATCCTTAGCCACCTTGGTGCAAATTTTAGGACTAAAAATAATATTGTGAGGTGTGAGGTGTTCAGAATAGACTGGAAATGAGTGGAAATTATGGTTATTTAGGTTAATAATACTATGGGATCAAAATGACCCCCAAATTCTATGATTTAAGCTGTTTTTGAGGGTTTTTTGTAAAAAAAAACCCACCCGAATCCGTCAAAAAATTTTCAGGGAGGTTTTGCCAAAACGCGTCCGAATCCAAAACACGGCCGCGGAACCGAATCCAAACCAAAACACAAAACCCGAAAAATTTCCGGTGCACATCACCAATACAAATTAAATAACCAATAATAATTAGGTCACATCTAAACAGCAGAATGTTACTATTTTGGAGAGAACGTTAATTTGTTTTCTACTAGAAGATTAGCAGACACCAGAGTTTTGGAACAATCTTGCATAACTGTGACATGTACTATTGGGGATCAGTAGGATTTATCGATGATCGGGATGCTGGTCGTCAGTATACCGACAACAGCATCCCGATTGTCAGTATGTCGGCAGCAGGGCGAGCGCAAAGAGTCCCCTTGCGTGCCGCTGCGCTTGCCACAGGTTCTGCTTCTACTCTATGGTTGTCGTGGACACCCACGAGTAGGAATAGCCCCTGTTAGCTGGCTGTCAGCGGTCGGGATCCCGGCGTCGGTATCCTGACCGCCTGGGTTCCTGACTGCCGGCAACTCAACTGCATACCTACTATTGCTACGAAGCTATATTTCTCTTTAATCAATGAAGTAAGAGCTGAGTGATGTATCTACCTTTCATAAAGTGAAGACATAAATTTTACCAAGAAACAATGCTGCCATAATAATAATACATTACATGTAAAACTATGACAGATTTTATGTTCCATTTTTACTTTAAAGCAATCCAAGCATCTTAAAAATTCCCTTATCTGAAGCAGTATGTATTTGTTTGACTTTCATTGTAAAACTTTATCAGCCATTTTAGCTTTTGCTATTTGATCCATGTTTCCGTGGTAACCCCACATTGTTTACCGCTAAACATTTATTGATTAAATAAAGCACTGAAGAAAAAAAAACAATTAGCCAATCAGATTTATAGTCATATGTCATTTTTTTTTTCTTTCATAGGTCCATAACACTTATATTGAGTCTAAATATTATGGCATCCATGGCAACAGCTGCAGTCAGCGGCAGTTATACAGTGATAAATGACGATAGGAGAGATGGACCTCACCCTTCTACCACATATATACTTTTTTTTTAATTAAGCAATCATGGGTGTTTTCATTCTTAGGGGAGGGATGTATCAAACCTCAGCGAGAGTTAGAGAGCAATAAAATACCAGCCAATCAGCTCCTAACTGCCATTTTGCAGGCTGTGTTTGAAAAATGACAATTAGGAGACGATTGGCTGGTAGTTTATCTCTTTCCAAGCTTTGAAACATCTCCCCCCTTAGCTTTGATTTGTTAGCTCCTGAATCAGATTCATTTCGATATAAGTCATAGGCCGTGACCTGTATGTGAAGTGACTTCTATTTGTTCTACTGACAGCTGCAGGATATTATATCAGGGCACAAGACTGTATTTACTTTATGATGTTTATCAGTTTCTAAGCCGGGTTAAGTGTTTTAAAGTGTAGTTGCTCCTTCAGTATGCGGACTGTTAAAGACACTTGTGATTTATTTGTTTCTGGTCAGCTTTTTCTGAAATATCCTGTCGTACAAATCTGCAATGTCCTGATAAACTGACGTGGTAGCCATCCGGCGTTGGTCACATGACTTCCACATACCTCCCAACTGTCCCAATTTTTATGGGGCAGTCCCATTTTTTTGGGACTGTCCCGCTGTCCCACCCGCGGGCCGCAGTGTCCCGCGGGGGGGGGGGGGGGGGGGGGCTGTTGGGAGAATCCCGTCAGTCACTGATCAGAGAAGCAGGGAATATTTACAGGAGACAGGTGCTGGGGGCATGCCAGCAGCTCAAATGCCCCCTAGTGATGGAGAAACGGGGGCGTGGCTCGTGGTTGCGACACTCCCGCAAAGCCATGCCCGTTTCTTTAGGTCACACCCTTTTCTGGAGGGGGGGGAGCGCAACTTTGCCACACTAAACAAGTCCCTCTTTTTAATCTCCCGATGTTGGGAGGAATGCTGCCGGCATCCCAACCGCCGGGATGCTTAACGCAGGTAGACATTTGTATATACAGGTTGAGTATCCCTTATCCAAAATTCTTGGGACCAGACGTATTTTGGATATCGGATTATTCCGTATTTTGGAATAATTGCATACCATAATGAGATATTATGGCGATGGGACCTAAATCTAAGCACAGAATGCATTTATGTTTCATATACACCTTATGCACACAGCCTAAAAGTCATTTTAGCTAATATTTTCAATAACTTTGTGCATTAATCAAAGTGTGTCTACATTCACACAATTCATTTATGTTTCATATACACCTTATACACACAGCCTGAAGGTCATTTAATACAATATTTTTAATAACTTTTTGCATTAAACAAAGTTTGTGTACATTTAGCCATCAGAAAACAAAGGTTTCATTATCTCAGTCTCACTCAAAAAATTCCGTATTTCGGAATATTCCGTATTTCGGAATATTTGGATATGGGATACTCAACCTGTAACATGTACTGACAGCCAACTAGAAAAGTAATATGTAATATTTTTGATCCGATGGAGTACGCAATTCTGATTACTGTAATATTCCTGATTATTATGATAGGAAAGGAGGAGGAGGTTTAAATAAATGTAAAATACATGATAAAGGACAGCTATAGTCAGTGACTGTTTTTTTATGTGCCATCTGCTATCGCTCTGTGTTCCAACTATACCACCAGAGGTGCCAAGAGGGTGGTGAGGTGGGTACAGATTATCCAGGCCTTGCCTGACTGAGGAATCCAGCTGAGCCTGGAAGGAGGAGCAATGCCCCCCTGTGGGCACAGACATTACCATCAATATATATCATTATGAGAGAGGCAATGGTCTCACCCCCAGGATTGGCCACACCCCCACATCAGCATCAGGACCCGTTTGATGTCTTGGCGGTCCTGCACACCAGACTACCTTACACCCCAGTTTTTGACCCTGCACCAACAGACCTCAGCCACCACAGGAAAAAAAACATTCCACCATATTTCACCCCACACAGTAATGCTTCTTGCACAATATTATGCCCACTGCACCGTATTATGCCATACACCGCAATGCCCGTGATACATTATGCCCTACAGTAAAGCTTCTAATTACTTTTAAATTATCTGCTCGTTACCAGGGGTTTCATGCACTTGGTGCCATGCTCATTGCCGGGGGTTTCATGCGCTTGGTGTCATGCTCATTACCAGGGGTTTCATGCGCTTGGTGTCATGCTCGTTGCCAGGGGTTTCATGCGCTGGGTGTCATGCTCGTTGCCAGGGGTTTCATGCACTTGGTATCATGCTCATTGCCGGGGGTTTCATGCGCTTGGTGTCATGCTCGTTACCAGGGGTTTCATGCGCTTGGTGTCATGCTCATTGCCAGGGGTTTCATGCGCTGGGTGTCATGCTCGTTACCAGGCGTTTCATGCACTTGGTGTCATGCTTGTTGCCAGGGGTTTCATGCGCTGGGTGTCATACTCATTGCCAGGTGTTTCATGCTTTGAGATCCATGCTAGTTGCCAAGGGTAATGCTCGTTGCCAAGCAGGTGTATATTCGCTGCTCCCCCTCCTCCCTCTTCCATAGTACTCTGCTCGGGAGGGGGGAGTTCTACAGAATGATGTGGTTGCAACGTGACCTCATGCCACAACCGTGTCATTCCGCAAAACTCCGCCCTCGAGCAGAGTACTATGGAAGAGGGAGGAGGGGGAGCACAATAAGTGCCACAAAGTGCTGCGGCGGTCGCCCCGTGCAATCGCATGGCTCACTCGCCACTAGAAACGGCACTGCTCAGGGTACATGCATACAGTACATGCCACTGGTGTATCTAAAATGGGTGCACATGCTGCGCCCATTTTTTAATACTCACCCCTCCGGTGTCACCGGCGCTGTTAAAAGTTAAACCCAGTGAAAATAGCGCAGCGGCAATTTTCCCAGCGCATGCACAGTAGAGTCTGAGCCCTCTAGTGCTCAGACTCTACAACTCTCCTGGCAGAGAGGAGGGGGCCCGAATGGAGGAGGCTGAATACGGGCCTCCTCCTCACTTAAAGCGCCCATGGTAAATGCAATGTACCAGAGTTCCAGCTACACCAACCCAGAGTAAGCTCTGGGTTGGTGTGGCCTGGCTGCTTTGGGTCATCATATTGTAACACTTAATCTAGCACTTTCTTAGCACCTAATTGTTTTTTTTACTAATGTAACACTTTTTGACACTCTAATTTTTACCTCTCACCTATTTAACACTTTCAACACAAAATTGATGCTTCTTACTTATGTAACACTTTTGAACACTTAAACCTCTCACTAGTGTGATGCTTTGTAGCGTATGGGCTGCGCTGACCTTGGAGAGTCCCATGTCCTGCACTTGAACCTTAGTGTGAGGGACCCACAAGATGAGGTCACCTGGTCGCGGTTGGCGGGCCCATATTTTTGGACAAAATTATGCTAAGCACCCCAAATTTACTCTATGTTATTTTGCAGAGTTTATTATCATTACTTTTATTAGCAGTGTTTAGTATTTAGAGTGTGCACCTGCACTTGCACTTTTTTTCTGGGTGGAAGTACAAGTCTCAGCATGGGTGTGCAGTCCAAGGCCCCCTTCCTTATAAGCTGAGGCTTACAGTATCTGATGCTGCATCTTTGGACATAGTTTTCCTATCTACAAAGCCAGCAGGAGGCTTCTTTTGATTTCAAACACTTCCTACAGCGTTACCATCAGTGACTGATTTTACCTATGGGCTGCAGGACCCCCAGTAAAATCCTCCATCTCAGCTCACGTCAGTGAGCCAGATGCAGTCCATTACTGCACTGGCTTCACTGTCACTGGCAGTGACTTCCTATTGCAAGTTCTACCTTTCAGTCATAGACACTACAGGCAGTCCCATTGGGAGGTGTTTCCTCCCTCTGGGACTGCCAGACCTGGCTGTGATTAACAAAGAGCTGATTTCTGTAGGAAGCCACTCCCGGCCTATCAAGGAGCCCTAGCAGGTTTCTATGAGCTACAGCTGATGCAGTCCATACAAGCTGGGCTTTTGTGCATGCGCAGTTCCGCTGCACCTTGTGCGCATGCAAAGGTCCTGGATCCTGTCAGATCCATTATGCAGGTGCCGGTAAATGGCCGGCAGCAGAGACCAGGCAGCACGTCAGGCAGTGGGGATCAAGCAGCATGACCAGAGACAGCCCCCCTCCTCCACTCAGGTACGAGTCACAGCTGGTCAACAGGTGTCGTGAAGATTGACATCTCCCAATCAGACTAATTCATTGCACCATGCACAGATAGCGTTACCATCCCGCCACAGGTCACTAGGAAGAGCTGAGTCACGGCTGCCTCTGAGACACTCACATGTGGCTGAGTTATCCATTCAGTAGCCATTAATTACTCATCATAGCCACACCTCACGCTGTACATTGCCGCAATTACTGGCATTGTAAAAGGGAGGCGGGGGCCTCGATGACAAGAGTCCACTCAGGAAGTAGGAGTTAGTGAGTGGCCATGGTGCCTCTGGGAGACTTGCTTATCTTCCCGGGCGTTCGGGACAGCTACCGGAAATTCTGGAGTCTCCCAGATGTTCCGGTAGATTAGGCAAGTAAGCAGTGAGTTCATAGGCATGCACACAGGGACATAGACTACCTATCCTTATCCCCCCCCCCCCCCCCCCCCACTCGCCCTGGACATAGACTACTCACCCTGGCTGCTGTCACTGCTGTAAAGTATCTCATCCGGCTTCCAGGGAAGAGGCAGCCTCTTTTTTTAATCCAAAACAGCTGATGTGTAACTCCTGTATCCAAATATCATCTTTTGAAAGGTGGATTCAAATTAGTTTGCTGGGTGAGGTGAGCAGGTAGTCTATGTCCCAGGGGGATAGGTAGGGTGGTTAGTCTATGTTCCTAGGTGAGGAGGAGGGGGCTTGCGCATGCAGTCTAAGTTCTAGGGAGAGAGAGTTAGCTTTTGTCCCAGGAAGTAAAGGGCTGGTGGTGTTTAGGAGCGCAATCTATGACCCGGGGGTGGGGATGCGTGTATTTTGGAATACCCCTTCAGGGCTGCCATTGATAATATGTACTGCATGAAGCTGACAATTGTATCCAATAGGAGGGGTAATGTAATGCACAGCGTAAATGAGACGCTGTAATTGATGGTGGTAAAAACACAATTCTCAACATGTACAGTAGCTGTAAGCATGAATTAAAGATCTGAGTTATGTTAAAGCGGCAATCGTGTACAGGGCAAAGCCATGGCTTGTAAATGATTGCCGCTTTAAAAACCATCCGAGTTCAGCCAGGAACCACAGTTCTGGCCAACTCGGACTTTATTACATCCAGCCCATGGGGCCTAATTCATGTCTGTATGCAAATGCAATTGCGATTGTGACGACACGTGATGACACAGCCGGCGCGTCGTGTCGCACAGTGGTAAAAGACACGTAGTTACTTTCCTAGCCCTGGTCCTACACATGGACTTCACCAATTGCCAATATGTTATTAGTTATATGTTAGGCAATATTGTATTGTATTGTGTGGTTATTATATTGTACAGTTATATTTTATCTGTTATATTTGGTATATGTAGTTTATTTGGTTATTATATATTCAATGTAATTGTTAACTGAATAAGTCTAGGCCAGAGTGTTAGTAACATAGTTAAATCAGTTCATTGTAATGTAAGTCCCCTAGCTGTACACTCAGATGTGATTAGGATGAGTAGGTTATGTAGTATACAGGTTCTGTATGGAGATGCAGGTAATCTGATCCTGTGCACTCCATTGTGTACAAGAGTCCAGACACCTCGTCTCCACTCCTGACTGACCAGCTTGTGCGATGAATAGACAGGGGAGGGTATAACAAGAGGAGTGAGCTTTGCTGGGGGGGAAGAGATCTGACACAGAAAGAGAGAGTGGCAGGAGACTGACTAAGTAGTAATGTTCTGTCAGGAGTTCCAGGAGGGATTGTCGTGTAGAATTGGATCACAGAAGTGTGCTGAGCTGTTTATAACCCATTCTGTTCAATAAACCACTGTTGGTTTTTCATCTACCACCGTGACTGAGTGATTTTGAACCCAGTATCCTCACAGCGATTCTCTAGGCTACAGAAATGCTAACGACGCTGCCGCCCAGAAATGAAAAGAGATGCACACCAGAGTCATTGCAGACTCATTCACAATGACATACACACTGACAGCCTACATGCAAAATCGAGGAGCCTATGGATACACAGACTGAACACAGCAGTAGTGACGCAGGCGCCATGTTTTTGCATGTACGAGCTTGCAGCTGACGACAGATACGATCCTCGAAAATGGCCATGACACGCCTGCGTTCTATCTAAGCGCTCCCCGTAAACACCTCCAAACGATCACTTCCTGTCAATCACTCTGCGACTAAGTCCACACAGCGAGCGAGATCGCAGCGGCACATTGGCGCATGCGCAGTATGATCGCAGCACATGCGCAGTCTGCAGATAATCGCTCCATTGCGTGAACATCGGCCATTGGGGGTAATTCTGAGTTGATCGCAGCAGCAAGTTTGTTAGCAATTGGGCAAAACCATGTGCACTGCAGGGGGGACAGATGTAACGTGCAGAGAGAGTTAGATTTGGGTGGGTTATTTTGTTTCTGTGCAGGGTAAATACTGGCTGCTTTATTTTTACACTGCAATTTAGATTGCAGATTGAACACACCCCACCCAAATCTAACTCTCTCTGCACATGTTAAATCTGCCTCCCCTGCAGTGCACATGGTTTTGCCCAACTGCTAACAGAATTCCTGCTGCAATCAACTCAGAATTACCCCCATTGTGTATAAACCTGAATTAGGTCCATAGTTAATATTCTCCTGAATCTAATTTTAGCAGAAAAACTAGAGAAATTAAGCAATTTCTTTTTAGCAATACCTAATACTAATCTAACACCACTCACCTCTGTATAAGAGCGCCCAGCTTGTCCAGCATGGAACAGCACACTTATATACCCTAAGCTCCTCCCCAGCTCTATCCTTATTGGCTGCTATTAAACCCATATTTTCTTCTTCCTGTGTCTGCCCACCTTTGCTATATCAAGCTAATTAGACTATTGGGTATATTTATCACAAGTGGCATCTCGCATGAAGATGGTATGTGATATATTCACCCAAATCCGCAATGTGATAATTGAATACATCGCAAGGATGTATATCGCATGCAAGGGCAGAGCTTGTGAAAAGCCTCTGTCCCTGCAAATCCTCTTACTGCAATTCTTATTTGGTGATCCAGGAGGGCAGCCGGTCATCTGATCCTGTGTTCCAGTCCACTGTGACACCGGGTGCTGTAAAGTTCCGTCTGACTCAGAATAGGACAGACATATGCAAAAATTTGTGAAGTTGCTTCTGAGCTTGAGCTGCACGCAATAACTTGCCATTTGCGTCTGTGTTAAGAGATCCGTCTCGCTCAGAATCAGGTCTTATGTGTTTAAATTAGAGATGTGCGCCGGACAATTTTTGCTGGATTTGGCTCTGATTTGTCATCTGGCTTTAGATTTGGATTTGCCAAACCGCCATGACTGGTTTTGGATTTGGAGTTTTTGAAAAATTGACAAAAAAAGCTTATGGGGGGTATTCAATTAGTGCCTCTTTTTCGACCAATCGGAAAAACTACACTTTTCATCCGTTTTTAGGTTGAATTTACATTCAACCTATTCAATGGGCGTGCCGTTTTTTCAACTGGTCGAAAAATCCGGCACTGGCGAAAACCACGTGTATTAACGCATTCACTACGATACACGTGTCTTGGCAAATTTGCATCAGTTGGCGCAATTTCGCCCATGCCGGTTCAACGGAAAACAAAAAAAAGTGAAACGGCATAAGCGAATATGGATTCAAAAGCCTGATAGTTTTCGCCCACAATTGAATACCCTGTGTCGATTTAGTGCCGTTTTTTCGACCAGTCGAAAAAAAGGGCACTTTGTTGACAACCGCCCAGGATCACTTAATTTTGGCCCTTTTTTTGTTCCTAGAGTATTATTAACCTCAATAACATTAATTTCCAGTCATTTCCAGTTAATTTTGACCACCTCACAATTTACAATATTATTTTCACCATTATTGGGCAAAGGCTGCAGACCTGGGGGTAAATTTACTAAGATGGGAATTCTATTTATGATGGGATGTTGCCCATAGCAACCAATCAGGTTCCAGGTATTATCTTCTAGAATAGGGGTGGGCAAAATACGGCCCGCGGGCCGGATGCGGCCCGCGAACCGATCCTGCCCGGCCCACTGCCTCCCACCTGCATGCAATGACAAGCGGCCCAACAGTGCCGCTTGTCATTGTCCCGGCCAGCTTCCAGCCCAGGTCACCAGCAGCGGCTGCGAGCTGATGCCTGCGGCAGCGCGGCTCTCTTAACCGCAGCCGGCACTATGCGATCTCTCCCCCCCTGCTCCCTGTCAGCGCAGCTCCTCCTCCCCCTGCTACTCTCACTCACACAGCCAGGCAAAGCTCCGCCTCTGAGACAGGGGGAAGGACTGCTTGCTTTGCCGTGCGGAGAATGGTGGGCTCTCAGTAGCAGGGGTCTTTCGGGGCATGTGTCCTGGGCCCCCCTCCTTCAATGGGCCATCCCTGATTATCAGAAGGAAGAAAGAAGGAGGAAGTAGTGTCCCTGCAGGGGGCGGGGCTATCCAGCACGGAGCACAGCCCTGATGCTCCTGCACTTTATTATGCATGGCAGGTAGGATGATGGACTTCCAAAGAAGTCAAAGTTTTCATGCAGTGACATTCTTTCATTTAAGGTATGAGGGACCATAACTTATATTATGTCTGTGTAACTGTAAATGATAATGTGCCTGTAACTCTGTGTATGTGTCTGTATATATGTATATGTCTCAGTGTAACTCTATATATGTCTATAGCTCTGTATATGTGTCTGTAGCTCTGTATGTGCCTGTAGCTCTGTATACGTGTCTGTAGCTCTATATGTGTCTGTGTAACTCTATGTATACTGTATGTCTGTAACTCTGTATATGTGCAGAGCCGGCCTTAGGCATAGGCAAACTAGGCAAATGCCTAGGGCATTTGGTATGCTTAGGGGCACCAGCAGCTTCTGCTGATTAAAATGATATGCGGCATGCCTATATTCTGTGTGTGACTGCGGCTGTATCTACATACGAAATACTACATTGCACTGTATTCCTGGAAATCACTGTAATGTAGCATTTCGTATACAGATACAGCCGCAGTCGCACACAGAATATAGGCATGCTGCATATTATTTTAATCAGTAGAAGCTGCTTGTGCATCCTAGCCACATAGTAATGCAAATAAGATGCATTTTCAGAAACAAAAGGCGCCAGACGTTAGCAGAGCTGCCAGATGACTCATGCCAGGCATCTCCTGCAGAACAAGTGGCGGTGCTAGGGGGCACCAGCCAAAATCTTGCCTAGGGCATCATATTGGTTAGGGCCGGCTCTGTATATGTGTCTGTGTAACTATGTATATGTAGCTCTGTGTATGTGTTGGATCAGTATGATTCACCGCCACTTGGGATCCCGTCGGTCAAAATACCGACGCTGGGATCCCGATATCTCGAAACTGACAGGGGTGAGTAAGGGGCGTTCTCCCTTCTCCCCAACCCCCTAACCCTCCCTCCCCGCAACCTAACCCTTGGTGCCTAACCCTAACCACCCCCCATGGCTGCCTAAACCTAGGGCCCTTTCCCCAGTAGCCTAACCCTAACCCTCCGAGGGCGGTGCCCAACCCTAACCTCCCCGCAGCCTAACCCAAACCCTCCCCCCCCCACCCACAGTGTGTAAAAGAGAGCTCTACCTGCTGTAATGTAAAAGGGGCTCTACTTGGTGTAATGTGTGTAAGTGGCGCTACTGTGTGGCATCATTTAAATAATGGAGACTATTGTGCTGCCTAATATGAATCTGTATGATTTTTTGGCCACGCCCCTTCCACACAAGCCACATCCCTATATTTTTGGCGCATGGAGGAGGGGGGAGTTGCTATTTTGTGTGCGGCCCTCGAATACTGACAGGAAAGTGTCAAGTGGCCCCTCAGCTGAAATAATTGCCCACCCCTGTTCTAGAAGGTGCTAGAGAAATAAGAAGTAGAATCTGATTGGTTGCTATGGGCAACATCCCATCTTAAATAGAACTCCCATCTTAGTAAATTTACCCTCTGGTTGGTTACTAAGCAACAGAGCAGTGTCACAAACACATGGCAGTTTATAGCACATCTGTGAAACATTGCCACACAGCAGTGGCAGAAATGAATGTTGGTACAAATATGGAATTGTCCTTGAGCCCTCTCTCCCACTCTTATGTTGGATATTAAAAAGGACATGCACAGTTTAAGAAACCAAGCACTTCAGCGACAGGGACTGACACTTTTGTGGCTGATGTGCTTGTTTTGTTTGGGCCCCCTCAAGACAATTTTTGGCAGGACTGCCTCCGATCACTAATGAGGATGTTGATTATGAGGGTGTTAATTACATTATAATCTTGTAAAATAAATTTCATGAACTCACCGCAAATGACGTAGCATGGCTAACAAACCTTCCTCTACTAACAGCAGCTGCTCTTCTCTAAACTGATCATTATCCATTTGTCAAGTCACAGATCACTGGGGGTCATTCCGAGTTGTTCGCTCGTTATTTTTTTCCCGCTACGGAGCGATTAGTCGCAAACTGCGCATGCGCAATGTTCGCAGTGCGCCTGCGCCAGTAAATTAGCACAAAAGTTTGGTATTTTACTCACGGCCTAACAAAGATTTTTCATCGTTCTGGTGATCGGAGTATGATTGACAGGAAGTGGGTGTTTCTGGGCGGATACTTGCCGTTTTATGGGAGTGTGCGGAAAAACGCTGGCGTTTCTGGGAAAAACACGGGAGTGTCTGAAGAAATGGGGGAGTGTCTGGGCGAACGCTGGGTGTGTTTGTGACGTCAAACCAGGAACGAAACTAACTGAACTGATCGCAGTGTAGGAGTAAGTCTCGAGCTACTCAGAAACTGATAAGAAATTTCTATTCGCAATTCTGCTAATCTTTCGTTTGCAATTCTGCTAAGCTAAGATACACTCCCAGAGGGTGGCGGCTTAGCGTGTGCAATGCTGCTAAAAGCAGCTAGCGAGCGAACAACTCGGAATGAGGGCCATTGTGCGGATCACAGGGCTTATAGATGCACGTGAACAAAATGCACTTGAGTAAAGCGCACCAACCAACCAGTACAAAATCAATAGATATATCATATATATTTTATTTTTTAAACCTGCAGCTTGATTCCAACTATGTGAATAGCAGGGTTTATAGATGCATGTGAGCAAAATACACTTTAGTAAAGCGTACCAACCACCAGTACAAGAACAAAATATATATATATTAGAATTTTTCTATTTTTAAACTTGTAGCTCGGTTCGAACTGTGTGGATCACAGGGCTTAAGATGCACGTGAACAAAATGCACTTGAGTAAAACACAACCAATTCAGCAGAGTACAGCGCAACACACAGCAGCATGCAGCATGCCCCTATATACAAAGTCACTATACTACACAGTCACAATTAGTCTGGAATCTCTGGATGGACATAGCAGAGTATAATGCGGTGTGCCCCTATATACACTGTCACTATACTGTACAGCCACTTAGAGAAGTCTGGAGTCTTTGGGTCTAGACACAGCACAGCCAAAACTGCAGAGTTTAGCCAGCATGCAGCGTGCCCCTATATACACTGTCACTATACTGCACGGGTGTGGTTCATCAAATCGACAGTGTCTAGGTCGACAATGTTTAGGTCGACCACTATAGGTCGACAGTCACTAGGTCGACATGGATGGAAGGTCGACAGGGTTTCTAGGTCGACATGTGCTAGGTCGACAGGTCTAAAGGTCGACATGAGGATTTTTTTTTTTTTGTGTCATTTTCTTCGTAGAGTGACCGGGATCCCAAATTAGTGCGTCCCCTCGCATGGCTCGCTTTGCTCGCCATGCTTCGGGCATGGTGCCTTCGCTCCGCTACCGCTTCGCTCGGCACACTTTACCGTTCCAATCGTAGTCCACGTGGATCGTTAAGTATGAAAAAATTCAAAAAAAGAAAAAAATGTGAAAAACTCATGTCGACCTTTAGACCTGTCGACCTAGCACATGTCGACCTAGAAACCCTGTCGACCTTCCACCCATGTCGACCTAGTGACTGTCGACCTATCGTGGTCGACCTAAACATTGTCGACCTAGACACTGTCGATCTTCAGACCGGATCCCTACTGCACAGCCACTTAGTGAAGTCTGGAGTCTGGACACAGGACAGCCAAAACAGCAGAGTATAACGCAGCTAACAGCAGCGTGCATTGACTTGAATCCAAGTCCCACGAGAATCCGACGCCAGGAAGCTGACATTCTGGAATTGGATTCTCGGAGTGGAATCCGAGTTTGGCGGGAACACCCGAGCCCGCGGCTCGGATCCCAGTGTTCAGAGCAGTTTGGATTTTGTGGAATCCGAACTGCTCATCTCTAAAGACAAGCTATCATTTGTAACTGTCTCCCCAATACTATAAGTTACTGATAATGCAGAGGATCTATAGCCAAAGTCCAGTAGTGTCTTTAGGGCTATTTCACACGCTGCGGTTTTGACTGGACGGCCGTTTTTTTCCCGTGCATGTTTTTTTTATAAAGTATTGCTGCATATGGGGGCTTTCAAACAGTCACGGCACGGCTGCCGGGTTGCAGCCGGAGATATCCACTGAAAATTCTGGCTGCTGTGCCGGGGCCGTGCCGTCCTTAAAGGCAGAGAGCTGAGTGTGTGAATGTGCGCTTTCACACACAACGGGTTTTTTGTGCCATGCTGCTGCTGCGGCACATGCGCACAGCTTTAAACATGGCACAAAACCGCTATGTGTGCAAGGCACTGACGGATGGCAAAAAGCCAGACAAAGTTCGTCCGGCATTTTGTCATCCGGGCAAAACCGCAGCATGTGAAATAGCTCTCATTCTTAGGCAGTGTATTCCCCCAGTAACTTTTTTCAGTATAAAGCCGTATAGTAATAAATCAAGACTGACTTATTATTATTATTATTAATATTATTATCCTTTATTTATATGGCGCCACAAGGGTTCCGCAGCGCCCAATTACAGAGTACATAAATGATCAAACAGGAAAACAGCAACTTACAGTTGATGACAGTATAGGACAAGTACAGGGTAAATAAACATAGTTTCATCAGCAGATGACACTGGAATAAGTATCAGGTGGCAGAGGACTGCTTAATGTGGTACAGTTGAAGATTATTAAAGTAAGACAAAGGATAAGCAGATGAGGGAAGAGGGCCCTGCTCGTGAGAGCTTACATTCTAAAGAGGAGGGGTAGACAGACAGGGGTGACACAGACGGGGTACATAGAGAGCGTGCAATAGAGGGTTAGGATGAGATTTGGCTGGGTTTGGTGAAGAAGTGGGTCTTGAGAGCCCGTTTGAAGTTTTGTAGAGAGGTGGAGAGTCTGAGGGGGAGAGGTAGGGAATTCCAGAGAAGTGGTGCAAAATACAGTGTATCAAAGCACTGATAATGTTGCTGTATTTAACATTTTCTTGTTTGCTCACCAATATTAGGTTACTGATAATACAGAGAAGTAGCAGCCGTTTTAGCAGTAACCTTATTATTAGGATATTACTTTCCCCGGTTGGAGAAAGAGGGGGAAGGGTTGGGTGGCCACTGGAGGGGTGCAGGCACAGCTATGCTTCCACATTGTGTACAGACCTATGGTGTGTGCTGGGCTGTAGTTTTAGCATTGGGGGGGATGTTGTTACACCTCCACTGCACTCTGGACCACTACAAAGGTCCAGGCCCAGGTATTATGCCCCTCCCCCTACACCCCTTGGCATCCTTGGTATATTGCAATGTCATACTATAGGTCATTAATAAGAGCTTGAGGACTACAGGTCTGATTCAGAGTATATAAAAGTTGAGGGATTATTGGCCAACTGTGGATGAGTCACAGTCACACTGCGCACGTGCGGCGATTCACCAGCCCCCAAGACAGTTTATTTGCCAAATGATTAACAAGAAGGAGCCATTTTGGGGCAATTGCTGGGAGTGGAGGCAAAAACAAAGACATGTCAGAACCATTGCTTGCGACTGCGATCCCGTATGCAGAAAACAAGGATTTCTAAGAATGCCTCGTTACAGTGCGGTTCCGCCATTTCAGTCACAAGTAGACACGTGCTTGAAATGTGCAGGACTGTTTGTTGCCCATAGTTACGTACTCTTTGTTCTTCTGAATGCACATTGTGGAAACACGCAGGATACAGAACACTCACACTCAGCCAACATGTATGCGCTCCACTTGGCACTCAGTCACCATGTCTCCGGAAGGTCAACAATGATGATCACAGCATGGTTAAAATGTCAACATATTAAGGTCAACAGCTGCAAAATGCCGACATTGACAGAGGCTTAGGGTTGCCATTAGGTTTACGGTTACAGTTAGGGTTATAGTTACTGTAAGGGACACGACAGGATAAATAGTATAGTATGTTGAGTTCTAATTATATTGACATAACATCAGTGTCGACATGCTGTTCAGTGTCAACACTGCGACCATGTTGACATAATGAATGTCAGCATTGTGAATATCGAATATATACAGGGTGATTCAAAAGTCGCAGTACACCCTTTTGTTTCAAAAACTGTGCAGGAAATAGGAAAACTGAATATGGGTGAGGTGGGCTATCTTTCCGGGTATGTACTGAACATGAGCGCCATCTTAAAATCAGCCATCTTGAATCTAAGTCAGTGTTTTCAAATGGAAAGGAGGTCGTGTAACATGTCATACAACATCGGAAATAGAAATAGCAATAGCATAGGGTTAGGGTTTGGGTAGGGGACAGGGTAGGTAGAAATACTTACCCCATCCGATGTCGGCATCTAAACTGTTGGGATGCCGCCATAGCCGGCCCTAGCCAATTTGATGCCCTAGGCAAGATTTTGGCTGGTGCCCCCTAGCACCACGCTAGTTCTGCCTCTGACCCTGCACCCCTTTCTCAGCACCATCAACCCTCACCCATAGCAGTCCTTATTTTGGTGTTCCTACCCCCTGTATTTTAAATAGGAAAAGTGTGCACATTTGGCGCGCAGCCCAAAAAGGGGTGTGTTTTTGCTGGCATGGGGCATGGTCGCACAATAATATCCCCAATTCAAATTTCGCCACACAGTACTGCTACTTTATTCACATTTTACAATGTGATAGTGTCCCTTATTCACGTTACATCACACAGTAGTACCACCTTACCTTATAAACGTTTCACCTCACAGAAGTGCCCCTTATTCACATCACATCTCACTGAATTGCTCTTTATTCACATTAGACCACACAGTAGTGCTCTTTCTATATGTTACGCCACACAGTAGAGCACCTTATACACATAATGCCACACATTAGTAATGCACTTATACACATAATACCACACAGTAATGTCCCTTACACATATGACGCACATTATTAATGCCCTTATACACATAACAACATACATAATGTCCCTTACACATATGTTGCACATTACTAATGCATTTATACACATGACACACACAAGTGGCCTCATACATACACACACACAGCACTCACACAGCCGCTAACACTGTGACCTCTGCCTTTGCTTGGATATAGATGTGTCCTCATAAATCTTGCCTCAATGCGCCATGCAGCAGGAGATGCCTGGCGTGAGTCAGCTGGCAGCTCTGCTAATGTCGGGTACCTTTTTTTGATGAAAATGCAACCTACTTGCATTGCTATGTGGCTAGGATGCACAAGCAGCTTCTGCTGATTAAAATGATACGCAGCATGCCTATATTCTGTTTGCGACTGTGGCTGTATCTGCATACGAAATGCTACACACAGAATATAGGCATGCCGCATATCATTTTAATCAGCAGAAGCAGCTGGTGCCCCTAGGCATACCAAATGCCCTAGGCACTTGCCTAGTTTGCCTATGCCTAGGGCCGACTCTGGATGGCACTGCCGGTCATGTTACTCCCACATCCTACCCTCTGGGATTTCGTATATATATATATATATACCACGTCGAACAAGCAGCGGCACTCGGAGACTTTGTCATAGTAAAAATCAAGTGTGAAATTTAATCCATGTCACAGCAAGGCCAACGTTTCGGGGCTTATCCACCCCTTTGTCAAGGTGAGTCAAAAGTGAAATACAAGTGAAAACACATTACCTTATAGAGTGAAGAAGACCCGCCCGCGGGAACTGAAGTGTGAGTTCGGGAACGCACCATGTTTCCGTCCCGTGTACAAGGTGCAAAGTGATGATGTCAGTCAACAGCGACGTGGTGCATCCCCCTGCCATTGGCTGCCTGCATTGCCCTGGCAACCTGGCCGTGGTCGCGCTGAGCTCTCCCGGCGTCCTCGTTTCCTAGGCTACCCAGTCCGTGCAGGCACCCGGCGTCAGAGTCTCCACTTAATCACTGTGGTACTGCAACATACATCCAGTGCATAAAGTAAAAATTAAATACATGATTGACAGTGAACGTAATACTACTAAAATCTAGAGATGTGCACCGGAAATTTTTCGGGTTTTGTGTTTTGGTTTTGGATTCGGTTCCGCTGCCATGTTTTGGATTCGGACGCGTTTTGCCAAGACCTCCCTGAAAATTTTTTGTCGGATTCGGGTGTGTTTTGGATTCGGGTGTTTTTTTACAAAAAAACCTCAAAAACAGCTTAAATCATAGAATTTGGGGGTCATTTTGATCCCATAGTATTATTAACCTCAATTACCATAATTTCCACTCATTTTCAGTCTATTCTGAACACCTCACACCTTACAATATTATTTTTAGTCCTAAAATTTGCACCAAGGTCGCTGGATGGCTAAGCTAAGCGACACAAGTGGCCGACACAAACACCTGGCCCATCTAGGAGTGGCACTGCAGTGTCAGGCAGGATGGCACTTCAAAAAAATAGTCCCCAAACAGCACATGATGCAAAGAAAAAAAGAGGCGCACCAAGGTCGCTGTGTGACTAAGCTAAGCGACACAAGTGGCTGACACAAACACCTGGCCCATCTAGGAGTGGCACTGCAGTGTCAGGCAGGATGGCACTTCAAAAAAATAGTCCCCAAACAGCACATGATGCAAAGAAAAAAAGAGGCGCACCAAGGTCGCTGTGTGACTAAGCTAAGCGACACAAGTGGCCGACACAAACACCTGGCCCATCTAGGAGTGGCACTGCAGTGTCAGACAGGATGGCACTTAAAAAAATAGTCCCCAAACAGCACATGATGCAAAGAAAAATGAAAGAAAAAAGAGGTGCAAGATGGAATTGTCCTTGGGCCCTCCCACCCACCCTTATGTTGTATAAACAGGACATGCACACTTTAACGAACCTATAATTTCAGCGACAGGGTCTGCCACACGACTGTGACTGAAATGACTGGTTGGTTTGGGCCCCCACCAAAAAAGAAGCAATCAATCTCTCCTTGCACAAACTAGCTCTACAGAGGCAAGATGTCCACCTCATCATCATCCTCCGATTCCTCACCCCTTTCACTGTGTACATCCCCCTCCTCACAGATTATTAATTCGTCCCCACTGGAATCCACCATCTCAGATTCCTGTGTACTTTCTGGAGGCAATTGCTGCTGGTGAATGTCTCCACGGAGGAATTGATTATAATTCATTTTGATGAACATCATCTTCTCCACATTTTCTGGAAGTAACCTCGTACGCCGATTGCTGACAAGGTGAGCGGCTGCACTAAACACTCTTTCGGAGTACACACTGGAGGGAGGGCAACTTAGGTAGAATAAAGCCAGTTTGTGCAAGGGCCTCCAAATTGCCTCTTTTTCCTGCCAGTATACGTACGGACTGTCTGACGTGCCTACTTGGATGCGGTCACTCATATAATCCTCCACCATTCTTTCAATGGTGAGAGAATCATATGCAGTGACAGTAGACGACATGTCAGTAATCTTTGGCAGGTCCTTCAGTCCGGACCAGATGTCAGCACTCGCTACAGACTGCTCTGCATCACCGCCAGCGGGTGGGCTCGGAATTCTTAGCCTTTTCCTCGCACCCCCAGTTGCGGGAGAATGTGAAGGAGGAGCTGTTGACGGGTCACGTTCCGCTTGACTTGACAATTTTCTCACCAGCAGGTCTTTGAACCTCTGCAGACTTGTGTCTGCTGGAAAGAGAGATACAACGTAGGTTTTAAATCTAGGCTCGAGCACGGTGGCCAAAATGTAGTGCTCTGATTTCAACAGATTGACCACCCGTGAATCCTGGTTAAGCGAATTAAGGGCTCTATCCACAAGTCCCACATGCCTAGCGGAATCGCTCTGTTTTAGCTCCTCCTTCAATGTCTCCAGCTTCTTCTGCAAAAGCCTGATGAGGGGAATGACCTGACTCAGGCTGGCAGTGTCTGAACTGACTTCACGTGTGGCAAGTTCAAAGGGTTGCAGAACCTTGCACAACGTTGAAATCATTCTCCACTGCGCTTGAGTCAGGTGCATTCCCCCTCCTTTGCCTATATCGTGGGCAGATGTATAGGCTTGAATGGCCTTTTGCTGCTCCTCCATCCTCTGAAGCATATAGAGGATTGAATTCCACCTCGTTACCACCTCTTGCTTCAGATGATGGCAGGGCAGGTTCAGGACTGTTTGCTGGTGCTCCAGTCTTCGGCACGCGGTGGCTGAATGCCGAAAGTGGCCCGAAATTCTTCGGGCCACCGACAGCATCTCTTGCACGCCCCTGTCGTTTTTTAAATAATTCTGCACCACCAAATTCAATGTATGTGCAAAACATGGGACGTGCTGGAATTTGCCCAGATGTAATGCACGCACAATATTGGTGGTGTTGTCCGATGTCACAAATCCCCAGGAGAGTCCAATTGGGGTAAGCCATTCTGCAATGATGTTCCTCAGTTTCCGCAAGAGGTTGTCAGCTGTGTGCCTCTTATGGAAAGCGGTGATACAAAGCGTAGCCTGCCTAGGAACGAGTTGGCGTTTGCGAGATGCTGCTACTGGTGCCGCCGCTGCTGTTCTTGCTGCGGGAGGCAATACATCTACCCAGTGGGCTGTCACAGTCATATAGTCCTGAGTCTGCCCTGCTCCACTTGTCCGTGGTTAAGTGGACATTGGGTATAACTGCATTTTTTAGGACACTGGTGACTCTTTTTCTGACGTCTGTGTACATTTTCGGTATCGCCTGCCTACAGAAATGGAACCTAGATGGTATTTGGTACCGGGGACACAGTACCTCAATCAAGTCTCTAGTTGCCTGTGAATTAACGGTGGATACCGGACACACGTTTCTCACCACCCAGGCTGACAAGACCTGAGTGATCCGCTTTGCAGCAGGATGACTGCTGTGATATTTCATCTTCCTCGCAAAGGACTGTTGGACAGTCAATTGCTTACTGGAAGTAGTACAAGTGGTCTTCCGACTTCCCCTCTGGGATGACGATCGACTCCCAGCAGCAACAACAGCAGCGCCAGCAGCAGTAGGCGTTACACTCAAGGATGCATCGGAGGAATCCCAGGCAGGAGAGGACTCATCATACTTGCCAGTGACATGGCCTGCAGGACTATTGGCTTTCCTGTGTAAGGTGGAAATTGACACTGAGGGAGTTAGTGGTGTGGATTGCAGGAGCTTGGTTACAAGAGGAAGGGATTTAGTGGTCAGTGGACTGCTTCCGCTGTCATCCAAAGTTTTTGAACTTGTCACTGACTTCTGATGAATGCGGTCCAGGTGACGTATAAGGGAGGATGTTCCTAGGTGGTTAACGTCCTTACCCCTACTTATTACAGCTTGACAAAGGCAACACATGGCTTGACACCTGTTGTCCGCCTTTGTGTTGAAATAATTCCACACCGAAGAGGTGATTTTTTTTGTATTTTGACCAGGCATGTCAATGGCCATATTCGTCCCTAACGAACAACAGGTGTCTTCCCGGGTGCCTGACTTAAACAAACCACCTCACCATCAGAATCCTCCTTGTCAATTTCCTCCCCAGCGCCAGCAACACCCATATCCTCTTCCTGGTGTACTTCAACAGTGACATCTTCAATTTGACTATCAGGAACTGGACTGCGAGTGCTCCTTCCAGCACTTGCAGGGGGCATGCAAATGGTGGAAGGCGCTAGCTCTTCCCGTCCAGTGTTGGGAAGGTCAGGCATTGCAACCGACACAATTGGACTCTCCTTGGGGATTTGTGATTTAGAAGCACGCAGTTCTTTGCTGTGCTTTTGCCAGCTTAAGTCTTTTCATTTTTCTAGCGAGAGGATGAGTGCTTCCATCCTCATGTGAATCTGAACCACTAGCCATGAACATAGGCCAGGGCCTCAGCCGTTCCTTGCCACTCCGTGTCGTAAATGGCATATTGGCAAGTTTACGCTTCTCATCAGACGCTTTCAATTTAGATTTTTGGGTCATTTTACTGAACTTTTGTTTTTTTGGATTTTACATGCTCTCTACTATGACAATGGGCATCGGCCTTGGCATACGACGTTGATGGCATTTCATCGTCTCGGCCATGACTAGTGGCAGCAGCTTCAGCACGAGGTGGAAGTGGATCTTGATCTTTCCCTATTTTAACCTCAACATTTTTGTTCTCCATTTTTTAATGTGTGGAATTATATGCCAGTATCAATAGCAATGGCCTACTACTATATATACTGCTCACAACTGAAATGCACCACAGGTATGGATGGATAGTATACTTGACGACACAGAGGTAGGTAGAGCAGTGGCCTTCCGTACCGTACTGCTATATATACTGGTGGTCACTGTCAGCAAACTGCAAAACTAAAATGCACCACAGGTATAGAATCTAGATGGATAGTATACTTGACGACACAGAGGTAGGTAGAGCAGTGGCCTTCCGTACCATACTGCTATATATACTGGTGGTCACTGTCAGCAAACTGCAAAACTAAAATGCACCACAGGTATAGAATCTAGATGGATAGTATACTTGACGACACAGAGGTAGATAGAGCAGTGGCCTTCCGTACCATACTGCTATATATACTGGTGGTCACTGTCAGCAAACTGCAAAACTAAAATGCACCACAGGTATAGAATCTAGATGGATAGTATACTTGACGACACAGAGGTAGGTAGAGCAGTGGCCTTCCGTACCGTACTGCTATATATGCTGGTGGTCACTGTCAGCAAACTGCAAAACTAAAATGCACCACAGGTATAGAATCTAGATGGATAGTATACTTGACGACACAGAGGTACGTAGAGCAGTGGCCTTCCGTACCGTACTGCTATATATACTGGTGGTCACTGGTCAGCAAAACTCTGCACTGTACTCCTCCTATATAATATACTGGTGGTCCCCAGTACCCACAATAAAGCAGTGTGAGCACAGATATATGCAGCACACTGAGCACAGATATGGAGCGTTTTTCAGGCAGACAACGTATACTGGTGGTCACTGGTCAGCAAAACTCTGCACTGTACTCCTCCTATATAATACTGCTGGTCCCCAGTCCCCACAATAAAGCAGTGTGAGCACAGATATATGCAGCACACTGAGCACAGATATGGAGCGTTTTTCAGGCAGAGAACGGATAAAACTGGTGGTCACTGATCAGCAAAACTCTGCACTGTACTCCTCCTATATAATACAGCTGCTCCCCAGTCCCCACAATTAAGCAATAAGCACAAATATTTGCAGCAACATTAATAAACGGAGAGGACGCCAGCCACGTCCTCTCCCTAACATTTCCAGTGCACGAGTGAAAATGGCGGCGACGCGCGGCTCCTTATATAGAATCCGAATCTCGCGAGATTCCGACAGCGGGATGATGACGTTTGGGCATGCTCAGGTTAACCGAGCCATACGGGAGAATCCGAGTATGCCTCGGACCCGTGTAAAATGGGTGAAGTTCGGGGGGGTTCGGTTTCCGAGGAACCGAACCCGCTCATCACTGCTAAAATCTAGAAAACATTAAATGAATAGTATATATAAACAACTATATAGCAGCAAGACTGTACTAAGCAGCATTGGAAACAACCACAAACTTCTTGTCTGTCACTGTATACAAAAAGGTTAAACCAAGATCCCCCAGAGTAATACCTAATCTGTACATGATCCTTAATGCCCCATACTGGGGATGATATTCATATGCCAAAGACCCAATGAGTGTACATCAATCCGCATCTACCTAAAATACACTCCACTGCATTTTATCGTTCAAACATTTGGGCCTCATTGTGTCCAGTATATACATCCATTTGGCCTCCATACGTAATAGGAGACCGTGTCGATCACCTCCTCTTAACCTTTTGGGGACGTAGTCAATAATGGAAAAGCGTAGATCCTTCAAATCATGTCCGCACTCCGCAAAGTGTTTGGCTACGGGCTGATCCGTTGGTTTGCCCGCAAGAGCCGCAATGAGGCCCAAAGGTTTGAACGATAAAATGCAGTGGAGTGTATTTTAGGTAGATGCGGATTGATGTACACTCATTGGGTCTTTGCATATGAATATCATCCCCAGTATGGGGCATTAAGGATCATGTACAGATTAGGTATTACTCTGGGGGATCTTGGTTTAACCTTTTTGTATACAGTGACAGACAAGAAGTTTGTGGTTGTTTCCAATGCTGCTTAGTACAGTCTTGCTGCTATATAGTTGTTTATATATACTATTCATTGAATGTTTTCTAGATTTTAGTAGTATTACGTTCACTGTCAATCATGTATTTAGTTTTCACTTTATGCACTGGATGTATGTTGCAGTACCACAGTGATTAAGTGGAGACTCTGACGCCGGGTGCCTGCACGGACTGGGTAGCCTAGGAAACGAGGACGCCGGGAGAGCTCAGCGCGACCACGGCCAGGTTGCCAGGGTAATGCAGGCAGCCAATGGCAGGGGGATGCACCACGTCGCTGTTGACTGACGTCATCACTTTGCACCTTGTACACGGGACGGAAACATGGTGCGTTCCCGAACTCACACTTCAGTTCCCGCGGGCGGGTCTTCTTCTCTCTATAAGGTAATGTGTTTTCACTTGTATTTCACTTTTGACTCACCTTGACAAAGGGGTGGATAAGCTCCGAAACGTTGGCCTTGCCGTGACATGGATTAAATTTCACACTTGATTTTTACTATGACAAAGTCTCCGAGTGCCGCTGCTTGTTCGACGTGGTATATATGAATTATTTCCAGAGGGCACCGGAGCCAAGCAATGCTGAAGGGTGAGTGCCGGTCCAACAAGCTATATATATATATATATATATATATATATATATATATAGTCCATCCAGCCAACTATTAAGTAGAAATGAGCGGTTCTGTTTTGCTGAAAACTGAACACACTCGAACTTTGGGGTTCCAAATTAAACTGAGTCCCGATTCCGGTCATCCCGCCAAGTTCTGATCTGGGATCTAAGATCTGAATCTCGCGTGCTTTGGATTACAAGCCCTACCCTCGTAATTTCAGGTGCCATTTCACACTGGAAATTACTAAAAAAATATATGTTATTTAGGTTAATAATACTGTATGAGCAAAAAATGGCCAAATTACATGTTTTTAGCTTTTTTTTAACCATTTTTTAAAGGAATACAGATCAAGGGCCAAAACCAAAACACTTGAGGGTGGTTTTGCCAAAATCAAAACCAAAAGACAATGGTGATTTAGAACCAAATCCAAGAGATGAGGGTCTATGCACATCGCTCTTATTAAATCCACCCGGCCAAAAATTCTCATCAGAATTCTGGATTAATGGCACCAGACGCAATGCGGATGACATGAAAACAGTTTGTCATCTGTTCACAGTTATTTATTCCAGAACATACTAGTCACACTCTGCAAATAGCTAGAGAGACTATGGTGAGTGTTTTCCATTTGGCATGTAGGAAATGTTTAATTCCTGGAAGACTCCGTTTCTTTCAGCATGACTGTTGTTTTTTTGTGATTCTTGCACAACTAACACACTTTTCAATGTAGACGATGTTGTTACAGGGAAGATAAAATGGAGGACTGGCTGACTCATATGACGGCTTACATTGCCTGGCTTTTCAGATTTCTCGCTGCTTCATGCTCTCAGCCTGTCCAGACGTATTGTGATAAAAAAAATAGTTTACACTAACTGTAACCATAGCGATTAAACACCTACAGGAGGAAAACATTTTTTTTTTATTATTTTAAATGACTATACCAAGCACAATGATTACAATAAGCTATTTACTTTGTAAAGGTATTGTTAGAAAGTCCGTATGATAAGGGCATGTTAAAGGTGTTATATAGTCATGCACAAAAAATGCTAAAACGAAAAAATATTGGCTCAGGTTTATCAAGCCTTAGAGAGTGATACATTGCACGGTGATAAAGTACCAACCAACCAGCTCCTAACTGTCATGATACAGGCTGTGACAGTTAGGAAATGACAGTTAGGAGCTGATTGGTTGGTACATTATCACCGTGCAATATATCATTCTCCAAGGCTTGATAAATCTGGGCCACATGTATGAAAGCTTTTAATGTACGCAACAATACAAAAGGGATGCGGTCAGGACATCAGGAGTCAGGTTCCCAACACTGACAGCGGAATCTCGATGGTCAGAATCCAGACATTCAGTATTGGGGTTAGGGTTAGGCACTAGAGGGTTAGGGTTAGGCTGCGAGAGTGGGGGAGGTTAGGGTTAGGCTGCGTGGGTGAGTTAAGGGTTAGGTTGTGGGGGGTGGGGTTAGGTTTAGGCTCTGGGAGAGGTGGGTTAGGGATAGGGGTAGGGTTTAAATACCGGTATCCGCAGGGATTCTGTCCGTCGGGATTCCGCTGTTGGTCTTCTGAATGTCGGGATCCTGGCAGCCGGTATTCTGTACCCAATCCATTCCAAATGGCGTTGTAACCATAGCTTTTGATATATACCATTGACTATATATTTTCATAAAAACTCATACAGATGAAAATTAGTAAATACTATGCAGTTTTTGTGTTGTAGTAATAACTATATTTCATTAAGCCAATGACACAGTGAAATGCTAAACATATAATATAACGTATGCTGAAATTTCTGTATGCTCCTATTTTTAACCAAAATCTACCAACCAGCACCATTTGGTCAGTCAACGACCAATTAATAATATGAAAACGTTAGGCCTCTTTCCCCAGGGGAAGATTTATAAAAGTTTGGAGAGAGATAAAGTGGACGGAGATAAAGTAGTAACCAGGCAGCTCCTGTCATTTTTCAAACACAGCCTGTGACATGGCAGTTAGGAGCTGATTAGCTGGTACTTTATCTCCGTCCACTTTATCTCTCTTCAGATTTTCCAGATAAATCTCCCCTTAATTATTTATGACACTATGCCAACTTACAATTTTGCTAACATTTGTGTGCACTGCATTTATCATTCCCCTTTCACAATATACAGTATCTTGCAGTTTCCATATGCACTTGTATGCACATTAATGTAATACAGTCAGGGTTGGACTAGCCCACAGGGCATCGGGGAAACCCCTGGTGGGCCCTACTGCCTGAGGGCCCCTCCTCCTCCTCTAGGGATCAGTTTCCAGACTGTGTACTTGAATCATACATTATACATATGTTCATTTGGGTGTAGTATGGTATGCCGACGGCCGGGCTCCCGGCGACCAGCATACCGGCACCGGGAGCCTGGCCGCCGGCATACCGACAGCGTGGCGAGCGCAAATGAGCCCCTTGCGGGCTCGCTGTGCTCACCCCGCTGTGGGCACGGTGGTGAGCTACGCGCGCCACGCTATTTATTCTCCCTCCAGGGGGGGTCGTGGACCCCCACGAGGGAGAATATCTGTCGGTATGCCGGGTGTTGGGATTCCGGCGCCGGTATACTGTGCGCCGGGATCCCGACATTCGGCAACCTGAAGACCACCCGTTCATTTATACTGCATAGGACTATGACGTAGCCTCTACAGTGCATTCAGTAGCGGATCTTGCCACGGGCAAGCAGGACTTTTGCCTGGGGCGCCGGCGCCATCCGGAGGGCACCGCACCGTGGCAAGATCCGCTACTGTGCCCCCCGCCGCTGTGCCCCCCGCTGTGCCCCCCGCCGATGCTACGCGTCTAGTTTCCCTTCGTGGAGGGGACCTTTGCTGTGCGGTGCGCGATGACGTCATCGCGCACCGCACAGCATTGTGGCACAGACGCTAGGGGTCATAATTGACCTCTACTGTCTATGCTGATCCGAGGAGAGGAGCGGCGCCGGCGGCTGTCTGCAGCGGTCTGGATCAGGAACGGTGATAGTAAGTATAATAAGATTTTACTTACCGATAAATCTATTTCTCGTAGTCCGTAGTGGATGCTGGGGACTCCGTCAGGACCATGGGGATTAGCGGCTCCGCAGGAGACAGGGCACAAAACTAAAGCTTTAGGATCAGGTGGTGTGTACTGGCTCCTCCCCCTATGACCCTCCTCCAAGCCTCAGTTAGGATACTGTGCCCGGACGAGCGTACACAATAAGGAAGGATATTGAATCCCGGGTAAGACTCATACCAGCTACACCAATCACACCGTATAACTTGTGATCTAAACCCAGTTAACAGTATGACAAACGTAGGAGCCTCTGAACAGACGGCTCACAACAATAACAACCCGATTTTTTTTTTTTTTTTTTGTAACAATAACTATGTACAAGTATTGCAGACAATCCGCACTTGGGATGGGCGCCCAGCATCCACTACGGACTACGAGAAATAGATTTATCGGTAAGTAAAATCTTATTTTCTCTGACGTCCTAAGTGGATGCTGGGGACTCCGTCAGGACCATGGGGATTATACCAAAGCTCCCAAACGGGCGGGAAAGTGCGGATGACTCTGCAGCACTGAGTGAGAGAACTCCAGGTCCTCCTCAGCCAGGGTGTGCCCCTGACCAAGTAGCAGCTCGGCAAAGTTGTAAAGCCGAGACCCCTCGGGCAGTCGCCCAAGATGAGCCCCCTTCCTTGTGGAATGGGCATTTATATATTTTGGCTGTGGCAGTCCTGCCACAGAATGTGCAAGCTGAATTGTACTACACATTCAACTAGCAATCGTCTGCTTAGAAGCAAGAGCACCCAGTTTTTTGGGTGCATACAGGATAACAGCAAGTCAGTTTTCCTGACTCCAGCCGTCCTGGAAATCTATATTTTCAGGGCCCTGACAACATCTAGCAACTTGGAGTCCTCCAAGTCTCTAGTAGCCGCAGGTACCACAATAAGCTGGTTCAGATGAAACGCTGACACCACCTTAGGGAGAAACTGGGGACGAGTCCGCAGCTCTGCCCTGTCCGAATGGACAATCAGATATGGGCTTTTGTGAGACAAAGCCGCCAATTCTGACACTCGCCTGGCCGAGGCCAGGGCCAACATCATGGTCACTTTCCATGTGAGATATTTCAAATCCACAGATTTGAGCGGTTTAAACCAACGTGATTTGAGGAATCCCAGGACTACGTTGAGATCCCACAGTGCCACTGGAGGCACAAAAAGGGGGTTGTATATGCAGTACTCCCTTGTCAAATTTCTGGACTTCAGGAACTGAAGCCAATTCTTTCTGGAAGAAAATCGACAGGGCCGAAATTTGAACCTTAATGGACCCCAATTTGAGGCCCATAGACACTCCTGTTTGCAGGAAATGCAGGAATCGACCGAGTTGAAATTTCTTCGTGGGGCCTTCCTGGCCTCACACCACGCAACATATTTTCGCCACATGTGGTGATAATGTTGTGCGGTCACCTCCTTCCTGGCTTTGACCAGGGTAGGAATGACCTCTTCCGGAATGCCTTTTTTTTCCCTTAGGATCCGGCGTTCAACCGCCATGCCGTCAAACGCACCCGCGGTAAGTCTTGGAACAGACATGGTACTTGCTGAAGCAAGTCCCTTCTTATCGGCAGAGGCCCTGAGTCCTCTGTGAGCATCTCATGAAGTTCCGGGTACCAAGTCCTTCTTGGCCCATCCGGAGCCACGAGTATAGTTCTTACTCCTCTACGTCTTATAATTCTCAGTACCTTTGGTATGAGAAGCAGAGGAGGGAACACATACACCGACTGGTACACCCATGGTGTTACCAGAACGTCCACAGCTATTTCCTGAGGGTCTCTTGACCTGGCGCAATACCTGTCCAGTTTTTTGTTCAGGCGGGACGCCATCATGTCCACCTTTGGTCTTTCCCAATGGTGCACAATCATGTGGAAACAACTTCTCGATTAAGTCCCCACTCTCCCGGGTGGAGGTCGTGCTGAGGAAGTCTGCTTCCCAGTTGTCCACTCCCGGAATGAAAACTGCTGACAGTGCTATCACATGATTTTCCGCCCAGCGAAGAATCCTTGCAGTTTCTGCCATTGTCCTCCTGCTTCTTGTGCCGCCCTGTCTGTTTACGTGGGCGACTGCCGTGATGTTGTCCCACTGGATCAATACCGGCTGACCTTGAAGCAGAGGTCTTGCTAAGCTTAGAGCATTGTAAATTGCTCTTAGCTCCAGTATATTTATGCGGAGAGAAGTCCCCAGACTTGATCACACTCCCTGGAAATTTTTTCCCTGTGTGACTGCTCCCCAGCCTTTCAAGCTGGAATCCGTGGTCACCAGGACCCAGTCCTGAATGCATAACTGTGGCACTTTAGTAGATGAGCACTCTGCAGCCACCACAGAAGAGACACCCTTGTCCTTGGAGACAGGGTTATCCGCTGATGCATCTGAAGATGCGATCCGGACCATTTGTCCAGCAGATCCCACTGAAAAGTTCTTGCGTGAAATCTGCCGAATGGAATCGCTTCGTAAGAAGCCACCATTTTTCCCAGGACCCTTGTGCAATGATGCACTGACACTTTTCCTGGTTTTTGGAGGTTCCTGACTAGCTCGGATAACTCCCTGGCTTTCTCCTCCGGGAGAAACACCTTTTTCTGGACTGTGTCCAGAATCATCCCTAGGGACAGCAGACGTGTCGTCGGAGACAGCTGCGATTTTGGAATATTTAGAATCCACCCGTGCTGTCGTAGAACTACTTGAGATAGTGCTACTCAGACCTCCAACTGTTCTCTGGACCTTGCCCTTATCAGGAGATCGTCCAAGTAAGGGATAATTAAGACGCCTTTTCTTTGAAGAAGAATCATCATTTCGGCCATTACCTTGGTAAAGACCACAATCCAAACGGCAGCGTCTGAAACTGATAGTGACAGTTTTGTACCACGAACCTGAGGTACCCTTTGTGAGAAGGGCAAATTTGGACATGGAGGTAAGCATCCTTGATGTCCAGGGACACCATATAGTCCCCTTCTTCCTGGTTCGCTATCACTGCTCTGAGTGACTCCATTTAGAATAGGTCTCACCGAGCCGTCTGGCTTCAGTACCACAATATAGTGTGGAATAATACCCCTTTACTTGTTGTAGGAGGGGTACTTTGATTATCACCTGCTGGGAATACAGCTTGTGAATTGTTTCCAATACTGCCTCCCTGTCGGAGGTAGACGTTGGTAAAGCAAACTTCAGGAACCTGCGAGGAGGAGACGTCTCGAATTTCCAATCTGTACCCCTGGGATACTACTTGTAGGATCCAGGGGTCCACTTGCGAGTGAGCCCACTGCGTGTTGAAACTCTTGAGACGACCCCCCCACCGCACCTGTTTGTACGGCCCCAGCGTCATGCTGAGGACTTGGCAGAAGCGGTGGAAGGCTTCTGTTCCTGGGAATGGGCTGCCTGCTGCAGTCTTCTTCCCTTACCTCTATCCCTGGGCAGATATTATGGGGACGAAAGGACTGAGGCTGAAAAGACTATGTCTTTTTCTGCTGAGATGTGACTTGGGGTAAAAAAGGTGGATTTTCTAGCTGTTGCCGTGGCCACCAGGTCCGATGGACCGACCCCAAATAACTCCTCCCCTTTATACGGCAATACTTCCATGTGCCGTTTGGAATCTGCATCACCTGACCACTGTCGTGTCCATAAACATCGTCTGGCAGATATGGACATCGCACTTACTCTTGATGCCAGAGTTTCGCATATATAGAAATGCATCTTTTAAATGCTCTATAGTCAATAAAATACTGTCCCTGTCAAGGGTATCAATATTTCCAGTCAGGGAATCCGACCAAGCCACCCCAGCGCTGACCATCCAGGCTGAGGCGATCGCTGGTCGCAGTATAACACCAGTATGTGTGTATATACTTTTTAGGATATTTTCCAACCTCCTATCAGTTGGCTACTTGAGGGCGTCCGTATCTGGAGACGGTAACGCCACTTGTTTTTATAAGCGTGTGAGCGCCTTATCCACCCTAAGGTGTGTTTCCCAACGCGCCATAACTTCTGGCGGGAAAGGGTATACCGCCAATAATTTTCTATCGGGGGAAACCCACGCATCATCACACACTTCATTTAATTTATCTGATTCAGGAAAAACCACATGTAGTTTTTTCACACTCCACATAATACCCTTTTTTGTGGTACTTGTAGTATCAGAAATATGTAACATCTCCTTCATTGCCCTTAACAAGTAACGTGTGGCCCTAAAGGAAAATACGTTTGTTTCTTCACCGTCGACACTGGAGTCAGTGTCCGTGTCTGTGTCTGTGTCGACCGACTGAGGTAAAAGGACGTTTTAACGCCCCTGACGGTGTTTTAGACGCCTGGACAGGTACTAATTGGTTTGCCGGCCGTCTCATGTCGTCAACCGACCTTGCAGCGTGTTGACATTATCACGTAATTCCTTAAATAAGCCATCCATTCCGGTGTCGACTCCCTAGAGAGTGACATCACCATTACCGGCAATTGCTCCGCCTCCTCACCAACATCGTCCTCATACATGTCGACACACAAGTACCGACACACAGCACACACACAGGGAATGCTCTGATAGAGGACAGGACCCCACTAGCCCTTTGGGGAGACAGAGGGAGAGTTTGCCAGCACACACCAAAAACGCTATATTATACAGGGACAACCTTTATATAAGTGTTTTTCCCTTATAGCATTTTAATATATATATACATATCGCCAAATAAGTGCCCCCCCTCTCTGTTTTAACCCTGTTTCTGTAGTGCAGTGCAGGGGAGAGCCTGGGAGCCTTCCCACCAGCCTTTCTGTGAGGGAAAATGGCGCTGTGTGCTGAGGAGAATAGGCCCCGCCCCCTTTTCGTCGGGCTTCTTCTCCCGTTTTTCTGAGACCTGGCAGAGGTTAAATACATCCATATAGCCTCCAGGGGCTATATGTGATGTATTTTTAGCCAGAATAAGGTATTATACATTGCTGCCCAGGGCGCCCCCAGCAACGCCCTGCACCCTCCGTGACCGTTGGTGTGAAGTGTGTGACAACAATGGCGCACAGCTGCAGTGCTGTGCGCTACCTTCATGAAGACTGAAAAGCCTTCTGCCGCCGGTTTCTGGACCTTCAATCTTCAGCATCTGCAAGGGGGGTCGGCGGCGCGGCTCCGGGACGAACCCCAGGGTGAGACCTGTGTTCCGACTCCCTCTGGAGCTAATGGTGTCCAGTAGCCTAAGAAGTCAATCCATCCTGCACGCAGGTGAGTTGAACTTCTCTCCCCTAAGTCCCTCGATGCAGTGAGCCTGTTGCCAGCAGGACTCACTGAAAATAAGAAACCTAAAAACTTTTTCTAAGCAGCTCCTTAAGAGAGCCACCTAGATTGCACCCTGCTCGGACGGGCACAAAAACCTAACTGAGGCTTGGAGGAGGGTCATAGGGGGAGGAGCCAGTACACACCACCTGATCCTAAAGCTTTAGTTTTGTGCCCTGTCTCCTGCGGAGCCGCTAATCCCCATGGTCCTGACGGAGTCCCCAGCATCCACTTAGGACGTCAGAGAAACTTTTTTTTTTATTCTCTTCCAGCGGCGCTACAGGGGGCACAAATGGGGGCGTAACTGACCACGTCCCCGTGTGAAGCCACGCCCCTATAGTTTTGCCCGGGTCGCAACCACAGCAAGAACCGGCCCTGAGTGCATTTCCGGTATTAATCTGCAACATTATCAAGCATGCACTAGCAATATTTATATATTTATCAAGGGGCCCATCCCATGCACTCTCTGATGGTTAGGCAAACCAATGTAGCGGCTGGCCACACCCCCTCTGGAGACTGGCCACACCCCTAAACATGAGCCCCTACCACAGCATTCCCTGGTGGGCCCTTCATGCCTCAGTCCGACACTGAATACAGTAACCACCAATTAGCTAAAACAGCTATTTACAATATCATGTTTGAAATGCATATGGGCTGTCATTCTTACAGGCTTTTAGAAAACAAATCCAGTGATAGTTGTGAGACTTTAAAGAGACCTTTTCACCAAATATCTTTACTAATGTGGATTATGGGGTATATTCAATTGAAGTCGGATCCATTCCGACACTCATTTGTCGGAATGGATCCGACCTGGGCTATTCAAATGACATCTCAATTCGACTTTAAAAAGTTGAATTGAGATGCTGGGGGATGGAGACGGGGGAGAGCCGCGAGCAGACGGGGGAGAGCAGCGCTACAGCAGCGGCTATATAGTTGCTGCTGTAGCGCTGCTCTTCCCCGTCTGCCCGCAGCTGTCCCCCGTCTACCCCATCTCCCTGCCTCTCCAGTCCCTCCTCTCTGTCCCTGCATCACAGCCACCGCTCACGGCAGCGTCCACACAGCTCCAGCAAGCGAGGTCTCGCTTGCTGGAGCCGGGTGGACGCTGCTGTGAGCGGTGGCTGTGACATTCTCCAGCGCTGCTCACCCGGTCCCCGCCTCGGCTCTGTCCATCCCCGCCTCGGCTCTGCCCGTCCCCACTCGGCTCTCCAGTCTCCGGCGCTGCTCTCCCCATCTCACTTCGACTTTTTTTAAAGTCGAAATGAGATGGTCGAAAAGGGGGCCAAAACCTGTCGGTTTTTGCCACGTTTTCGACACAAGCACGTGGATCGGCAGCTATTCCGCTGATCCACGTGCTTTTCGACAAGTCGAATTCCTCGACTTGTCGACCCTAAAAAGTCGAAAACTGACGTCTTTTCAACAGATGGCAGCTTTCGACTTCAATTGAATACACCCCTATATGTCACTGATAATTTTCCTTTTAGGTTACCCATAGTTGTTTATTGGGGTTGGATTCACTTGACCAGCGGTTGGGAGACTGCTGATCACCATATCGACGCCAGCATCCCGGCATTTAGATGCCCGGAGGGGCGAGCGCAACTAAGCCCCTTGCGGGCTCGCTGCACTTACCACGCTGCGGGCTCGATGGCGAGCTGCGATCTCCACAGGTTCTTTACCCATTCTATGTGTGATGGACACCCACGAGTGGGAATAGTCCCTGTTAGTCGGCATGCCGACTGTCGGGATTGGAGGGGGCGGGATCCCGACGTCGGTATTGTGACCGGCGGTCTCCTGACTGCCGGTCACATAACTACATCCCGTTTATTGTTATTGTCTCTATCTAGTCTTGTATCCCTGTCCTTGTCCTGCTCCTACATAACCATTTGTAGTTCCAAACTTCCATACGTCTCCTGGGGACATCTGAGTACAGTACATGCATGAGGCAGTCCTGAGGGGAAAGGCAGGTGCTATAGGCCCGGAAGTTGCTATAGGCCCAAAGCATGCAAAGACCGGGGTTCTCCTTCCCTCTCATTGTTACACTAGTTACCTGTCCGTCAAAATGACACAACAACATAACAGCAAGGTCAGCGCCAGCGGCTGTGCACGCCCAAATCGAGCAACAGTTGCATTGGTCCACCGAGCGACATTTTATTATATGGGATTCCTGCCTCAGGCTAATTCAGTATCCTCTGCTGTGTCCTTGTTTCCTGTATTTTTGCATTTCTCCAGTGTTTGGTGACTATTTTTAAAGTGTCCTCAGCACCACACAGGGAAAGTTACAATAAAACACACAAATAATACAATATAGTCAAACAGTCAGTACAAAAAGAGAAAAAAAATAGATATTTAGACAACAAAGTGAATGAGATGTATTAGCAGTAGCAGTCAATGGCGCAGTGTATACTTACCTACTCTCCCGCAATGGCCGGGAGGCTCCCGAAAATCGGGTGACCCTCCCGGCCCCCCGGAGGGTCTGTTGATTCTTCAGGTCCCCCATGCAAACTTTAGAGTAAAAGTGGGTGGTCCGGGCAGTCGATGACACGATTCTTGCTGAATCGCATCATCATAGCCACGCCCCTTGTAGTATAATGCCGGTGATCATGGCATTACAGTGGGGGCGTGGCTTAAAGGAGGTGCCACGGTAACCCCATCCCGCCTCCGCCCCACCCCATTCCGCCTCCGGTCCACCCCCTCCTCACGTCATAGCCCTGCCCCCCTGCTGAGCTGATCTGGCTGCTCTCTCCCGGAGAAAGCAGCCAGAATGTCAGCATGTATGGCGCAGTGCCCTGGGGCAGGCAGCCGGAACGGATCAGAGTCGCAGACTGTGAGTGTACTGGAGACAAGGATAGTGCAGGAAGAGATCCAAGAGGGCAGAAGGCCCTGCTCGTGAGAACTTAGAGTCTATGGAAAGGTATGGACTGGAGCTGTATCTTGGCCCCAGCAACCCTGCATACACGAAAAAAGGGTGTGAATATGTCTCAGAGGGCATGCCATGAGTCATGTGACATGGCGGCATGCCCCCATCTCTCTGCTTACCAGCCAAGCAGAGCACCGGAAAGCAGAGCTGCTCGGCCAGGCTTCCGGGCATTTTGGGCATTTTCCAGAAGTTTTTTTTTTTCAGTTTTGAGCCTATGATATGTGACAATGAGCTATATGACAATTATCCTGTCAAAACTTTTACCCTGGTTTACTATGGGCTAGATTTATCAAAGCATGGAGAGAGATAAAGTGGAGAGAGCTACAGTACCAACCAATCAGCTCCTAGCTGTCATGTTACAGGCTGTGTTTGCAAAATAACTGATTGGTTGGTACTTTATGTCTCTCCAAACTTTGATAAATCTCCCCCGTGTCTGTCATTGCCATGCCTCTAAATACATTCCCAGACAACAGCGTCCTGAACAGTCCGTACCCTCCAGGGGATTCCAATCCTTTGCTAATAATTCCAGGAATTTTACATTTCATATCTATTGTCCTTTATCTAGATCTTTGTTATTTAGATTCTAGGTGATTACTTATCTCTAGAATGTTACTTGTGCTCCACCCAAGGCACGAAACGATTTCAACATCTGTATGGACTATGCTAACTTCAAATTGTAATGACTGTTTAAATGTCATATATCTCTAGTTACAGCTAACGAGCTATTCTCGTATATTTTTACTGTTATGCCACAAAAAGAAAGAACGTAATGTATTTCTTTTTCATTTGACAACTCTATGTAGAATCCCGTTCAGGCGTTACGCTCATAAACACTGAATATTTGACACGGCAGATCCAATAATCAAGACACGTACATCATTAAAACATTTAATATGAAATAAACAGACAAAGGGGGTAATTCCAAGTTGATCGCAGCAGGAAATTTTTTAGCAGTTGGGCAAAACCATGTGCACTGCAGGGGGGGGGGGGCAGATATAACATGTGCAGAGAGAGTTAGATTTGGGTGGGTTATTTTGTTTCTGTGCAGGGTAAATACTGGCTGCTTTATTTTTACACTGCAATTTAGATTGCAGATTGAACACACCCCACCCAAATCTAACTCTCTCTGCACATGTTACATCTGCCTCCCCTGCAGTGCACATGGTTTTGCCCAACTGCTAACAAAATTCCTGCTGCGATCAACTTGGCATTACCCCCAATATGTAGACGATACGCAGTACTGCTCAAGACAAATTCATGGATGTGGTTTACAAGTTTGACAGTTATTACGTTGACAGTGTCTAGGGCAGGGATGGGGAACCTTTGGCACTCCAGCTGTTGTTGAACTACACATCCCAACCAGGGTCGGTTCTAGTCCTTGTGGTGCCCCGGGCAAAAATAGGGGTGTAGCTTCATAAAGGGGCGTGGTCAGTTATGCCCCCTGCAGAGTTGTGCCCCCGTTTGTGCCCCCTGTAGAGTTGTGCCCCCTGTAGAGTTGTGCCCCCGTTTGTGCCCCCAGTAGAGTTGCGCCACTTACAAAAAAATAAATAAAACAAAAATAAATAAATGAATACTCACCATCCCCGATCCTGATTCCCGACCGCTGCTGACCTCCTTCCCCGGCCGCCGGCGCCGCTCCTCCCCGGATCTATGGGACGTCATGACATCTCTCCCATATCACGACATAGACACTAGAGGTCAATTATGACCCCTAGCGTCTATGTGCCGGTCCCACAATGCCGTGCGATGCTCGATGATGTCATCGCATACTGCACAGCAGTGACAGCACCGCACAGCACCGGGGGGCACCACCAGTAGCGGATCTTGCCACAGCGGCGGTGCCCTCTGGATGGTGGCGGCGCCATCTGGAAGGCGGCGCCCCAGGGAAAAATCCCGTGTGCCCGTAGCAAGATCCACTACTGATCCCAACATACCCTGCTACAGTTTTAGCATGGCCAAATAGCAAAACTGTAGCAGGGCATGCTAATATGTATAGTTCAATAACAGCTGGAGTTCCAAAGGTTCCCCATCACTGGTCTCGGTTGACCCAAAAAGGTCGACATGCGCAACATTGACACAATGTCGACATAGAAACGGTCAACATATGAAAAGGCTGACACACTTTTTTTAGTGAATTCTGGTGTAATTTTCTCCGTATTAGCACGTGGAACCCCAATAAGTCTACTACGTCCCCTCGCATGGCTCGCTTTGCTCGCCATGCTTCGGACAAAGTTACCATTCCCAATTGGAGTCTACGTGGATGGTGAAGTATCAAAAAGTCAAAAATGAATGAAAAAATATTCCAGAAAACTCATGTCAACATTTTTCTGTGTCAGCAATTTACATGTCGACCTTTTGACAATGTCGACCTAATACATGTAAACCCATTGACAGTCGACCTATCATCCGGATCCTGAAATTCATATACTTGTCCATGTAGCTAGCTGTGTATCTCCTGCTGATTTTAGTTAACTAAGGGGTCTATTTACTAAGCCTTGGATGGATATAAAGTAGCTGGAGATAAAGTACCAGCCAATCAGCTCCTAATTGTCATTTTTCAAACACAGCCTGTGGCATAGCAGTTAGGAGCTGATTGGCTGGTACTTTGGGGGTCATTCCGAGTTGATCGCTCGCTGCCGATTTTCGCAGCACAGCGATCAGGTGAAAAACGGCATTTATGCATATGGGCCGCAATGCGCACGCGCGACGTACGGGTACAAAGCTCTTTGTGGTTGTGCTCAGGTTCTAGCAAAGTTTTCCTTCGCACTGACGGCCGCAAGAAGATTGACAGGAAGGGGGCGTTTCTGGGTGTCAACTGACCGTTTTTCAGGGAGTGTTTGCAAAAGACGCAGGCGTGTCTGAAAAAACGCAGGCGTGGCTGGGCGTTCGCTGGGCGGGTGTATGACGTCAAATCCGGACACGAATAGGCTGAAGTGATCGCAAGCACTGAGTAGGTTCAGAGCTACTCTGAAACTGCACAAACTGTTTTTGCAGAGATCGGCTGCACAAGGGTTCGCACTTCTGCTAAGCTAAAATACACTCCCCAATGGGCGGCGGCATAGCGTTTGCACGGCTGCTAAAACTAGCTAGCGAGCGATCAACTCAGAATGACCCCCTTTATCTCCAGCGACTTTGCCTCCATCCAAGGCTTAGTAAATAGACCCCCAAGTCTTAAGCTCCACAAGCACTATATTAAGAGCCACATGGGTGTTGTAGTGATATTACCAGTGATAGTCCTGGATATAGGATCTGCGATTGGTTGGTGCTGTAACCCTAACGCTGTTCCTCCGGTTTCCATGTCAGGAGTGCACTTGCTGGAATTGCCCATGGGGGTCATTCCGAGTTGAACGCTCGCTGCCGTTTTTCACAGCTTAGCGATCAGGTTAAAAATCGGCTGTTCTGCGCATATGTATGGGCCGCAGGGCGAACGCGCCAAGTAATTTCACACAAAACTAAGCAATTTTACACAGGTGCGAGCAACGCTTTTCAATCGCTCTGCTGATCGGTGAGTGATTGACAGGAAGTGGGTGTTTCTGGGCGGAAACTGACCGTTTTCCGGGAGTGTGCTAAAAAACGCAGGCGTGTCAGGCTAAAACGCAGGAGTGGCTGGAGAAACGGGGGAGTGGCTGGGCGAATGCAGGGCGTGTTTGTGACGTCAAACCAGGAACTAAACAGTCTGCAGTGATCACAATCTAGGAGTAGGTCTGGAGCTACTCAGAAACTACAGGAAAAGATTTTCGAGCAATTCTCCTAATCTTTCGGTCGCACTTCTGCTAAGCTAAGATACACTCCCAGAGGGCGGCGGCTTAGCGTTTGCACTGCTGCTAAAAGCAGCTAGCGTGCGATCAACTCGGAATGAGGGCCCATGGCCCTCATTCCGAGTTGATCGCTAGCTGCTTTCGTTCGCAGCGTAGCGATCAGGCTAAAACTTGGCATTTCTGAGCATGCGTACGGGCCGCAGGGCGCATGCGCAAAGTACTTTCACACAAAACTAGGTCGAGCGAAGCTTTTCAGTTGCTCTGCTGATCGTTGAGTGATTGACAGGAAGTGGGTGTTTCTGGGTGGTAACTGAGCGTTTTCCGGGAGTGTGCTAAAAAACGTAGGCATGTCAGGTGAAAACGCAGGCGTGCCTGGGGAAACGGGGGAGGGGCTGGCCGAATGCAGGGCGTGTATGTGTGATCGCAAGGAAGGAGTAGGTTTGGAGCTACTCAGAAACGGCATGAACATTTTTTCAAGCATTTCTGCTAACCTTTCGGTCGCACTTCTGCTAAGATAAGATACACTCCCAGAGGGCGGCGGCTTAGCGTTCGCACTGCTGCTAAAAGCAGCTAGCGAGTGATCAACTCGGAATGAGGGCCCATATCGGCTGATAGGAAACATGCAGCTGCTTGGTGTATGCGGTCCAGGACAGATTGCGTCTATCCCCCAGCTGGATAGGCTGTGCCTAGGAGCCAGTGGTGTGAGATTATAGCGGTAAGTGGGTAAGACAGGTATAGACTTTAAAACTAACGCGTTTCTCTTCTATATGAAGCTTTATCAAAAGTGTATGTAAAAAAAAAACAAATACAAACACATTAGAATCTAATACATTTTCATACTGACTTAAAGCAATATCTGCTGTCATTGCCAGTAATAATCTAATCTTGTGTAGCGTGCACAGTACTTTGCTTTATATTGTTGCAGCAGGTGTCGTATAGTTTTTATATTCAAAATATAGGACAATCATAATATAGACACCAGAATGTCGACAGGTACATTATGTAGGCAACCAAAACGTCAACATGAACATATGTCGACAATCAATATGTAGACAGTAAAAATGTTGATGGGGACATAATGTAGACATGGATATAAAGTAGACAGTATATAGGTGGTCATTCCGAGTTGTTCGCTCGGTAATTTTCTTCGCATAGCAGCGATTTTCCGCTAATTGCGCATGCGCAATGTTCGCACTGCGACTGCGCCAAGTAAATTTGCTATGCAGTTAGGAATTTTACTCACGGCATTACGAGGTTTTTTCATCGTTCTGGTGATCGTAATGTGATTGACAGGAAGTGGGTGTTTCTGGGCGGAAACTGGCCGTTTTATGGGAGTGTGTGAAAAAACGCTACCGCTTCTGGGAAAAACGCGGGAGTGGCTGGAGAAACGGAGGAGTGTCTGGGCGAACGCTGGGTGTGTTTGTGACGTCAAACCAGGAACGGCAAGCACTGAACTGATCGCACTGGAAGAGTAAGTCTCGAGCTACTCAGAAACTGCACAGAGAAGTCTTTTCGCAATATTGCGAATCTTTCGTTCGCAATTCTGCTAAGCTAAGATTCACTCCCAGTAGGCGGCGGCTTAGCGTGTGCAAAGCTGCTAAAAGCAGCTTGCGAGCGAACAACTCGGAATCACCCCCATAGACAAGTTCAACTGTCGACATGGACAAAATGTTGGGAATTAATATTGGTGATTATATGGACATTAAAAATATAGACAAGCCTATATTTGTACTGCAGGTTTAACTACTATATGTGCAGTGTCCTATGGAGGTCATTCCGAGTTGTTCGCTCGGTAAAAATCTTCGCATCGCAGCGATTTTCCGCTTAATGCGCATGCGCAATGTCCGCACTGCGACTGCGCCAAGTAAATTTGCTATGCAGTTAGGTTTTTTACTCACGGCTTTTTCATCGTTCTGGCGATCGTAATGTGATTGACAGGAAATGGGTGTTACTGGGCGGAAACAGGCCGTTTTATGGGCGTGTGGGAAAAAACGCTACCGTTTCCGGAAAAAACGCAGGAGTGGCTGGAGAAACGGGGGAGTGTCTGGGCGAACGCTGGGTGTGTTTGTGACGTCAAACCAGGAACGACAAGCACTGAAATGATCGCAGATGCCGAGTAAGTCTGAAGCTACTCAGAAACTGCTACGAGGTGTGTAATCGCAATATTGCGAATACATCGTTCGCATTTTTAAGATGCTAAGATTCACTCCCAGTAGGCGGCGGCTTAGCATGAGCAAATCTGCTAAAATCCGCTTGCGAGCGAACAATTCGGAATGAGGGCCCATATTTTGAATGTTGACATTTTGACCACTTATGTACAATGGGGCTGTATCAGGTCTGGTCTCTATTCTGGAAATCACAAAATTTACTGATGTTCGGTACACTCCGCTTGCAGAGAACGTATACTGCACATGTACAGTATGGGTCCTGTGCGGTGGGGCTGCAGTGCAGTGCAAAGTTCAAATAGGGGAGCCACACCAACTGCCACCAACAGTCATCCCAAACTGACTCACTGGCAGTTGGTGTGGCTCCCCTATTTGAACTTTGCACTGCACTGCAGCCCCTCCTCTGGAGCCGCCACTGGTCCTGTGTCTTCGCTTGCACAGTGGCTGCAGACATCAGGTGATTGACAGTCTGCAGCCGTTCAGGCGTGTGGGAGGGGGCCAGCGATGGACTCCGTTTTACAAAACCTCTGTTTTGTGAAACTGTCGAGGTCAGGGTATCTCTCTTCCGACGGACATTTCCTGGTCTCAGCAACGGAGCAGCGACGGCCGGTCTTCGTAACCTGGGGTTTACTCAGATGATCTATGATGTCGCAGAGTATGCTGTATCCTCGGACGCAGCAGAGCTTCACACATGCATGCAGGTGGTGTCTATTTGGGTTGGGATTGATTTGCCGGCAGTCGGGATCCTGGCAGTCAGAATACTGACTGCGACATCCCGATAGTTAGAATTCTGACAGGGGAAGGAAAGTTTACTTACCTTGCCCCCCCTGGCCACCTAACCCTCCCTGTCCATAGCCTAATCCTCCCCCCCCCCCCCTCGCAGCCTAACCCTAACCCTCCCTAGGGGGTTGCCTAAACCTAACCACCACCCCCCCACCCCCCTCCTGTTATTTTGGCCCCTTCCTCGTTTACCTCTGATTCGGGGCATTATCCTCCATAGTGCCCACTTTGCTAGAAAGGATGTGGGAGGGCCACCTCCTCTTCCGGGGGTCTGGGGAACCACCCACAGATTCAGGAGTCACCTGCACAATCCGGGATAGTAGGCAAGTACTGTATGGGTAAGGATTTATCGGTATACGTTTGGCAGGTCGACCCTACTTAGGTCGATAGTCACTAGGTCAACCACTATTGGTCGACATTGACATGGTCTACATGGACAAATGACAAAGAGAAAGTGAGGATATTCATCCGTGTCCTGGGTGCTATACCATGAATACTACTACATACAAACAAAAAAGAGTCAAATACATCCCTAGACGATGACTAATAAATCTTGCTTTTCTTGGATCCAAATGAAAAAGTTCAATGTAGAGTCACAATTTTCAAAATCCATTTTAGATGCCTTGTCCAGGCTCATACAAAAGGGGGAAAACAGAGAACAACATATGTGTAGATCGATTTCAAAAGCAGGTGAAGGCAAAAGAACCTTTATGTATTCAACAAAGGAGGCGTACCCACTCACACAAATTGGATGCAGTATAAACACATAAAGGTATCTTTGGGTGAAGAATACTTCATATAGTCGGTTTATGGCTATATCAAACGTGTCTTCAAATTCTAAGATAATTAATTCAAAATTTGGCGTACCCGACACTCACACAAGGATTCAACTGGAAACTCGTCCTTGGAGGCAGTCTATTGCACTGTGAGTAGCTTCAAGGAAGAAACGTTTTACTTTATTTTATTTTTGTACCTTTTTAACTTTTATGTGTTTTTTATTTTGGATTTTGTGGACTTTGTTCACCTATTGGACTGTAACATTAAAACATTTGCATTTTTCGCAACATACTCCTCCTTTTCTTGGTGTTTTTGCATAAACACTACTTGACCCTAAGGGGGTCTTACTGCCTCCAAGCACTGGCGTTTCTATAATGGGCAGGGCCGGATTAAGCCTTGGGGGTGCCCGGGGCACTTAAGACAGGGGGGCCCTGATGGAGGGTGGGGGATATATATTAAATTGTGCATACCTCCCAACATGTCCCATTCCAGGAGGGACAAAAATGCTATCTACCTGGACTTCCCACTTAATATATGATTGGCATAACCTGTGTTGAACTATTTAATTGATAAGAAAGGCATTTCAACACAGGTGATTGCAATCATAAATGAAGAAGAAAATCCAGGTAGAGAGCATTTTGTCCCTCCTGGAATGGGTCATGGTGGGATGTATAGATTGTGTATATTAAATTTAAAACAATGGTAGTTTTAACAATAGTTTAATAATACCTGCGTACTGTTTATAGCTCCACATAATTGAAAGACAACAATTTTATAAACTTTTCTTGTAGTGGAACAAAGATAACTTAACCTTAAAATACACATAGAAAAATAAAATAATTTATCTTGTCACATGCAAGAATAGCAGCAGCCTCTGTACTACTTACACATTGGGACAGGACTCAGGAGGACTTTCTGTGTGTGTCTCTAGACACAAATGGCTTAGTTACATAACAGAAGAAGCTGGGATCCCTGGGTGTCACTTACAGCTCTCTCCACCCTCCTATCTCTCTTCTGTTCAGAAAGCTCTGTTGGTAGCTCATGAAACATGATATCTGTGTGTCTCTGCCTGCACTGCAAACTGTCCTGCTCGCATTCCGGCTGCTGGTTTTGCTGCTGCTTAAGAGGGAAAGTTAGTGATGTCAGTGTGCTCTGGCCGGGGGGCCCCCTGACAAAGGGGGGCCCGGGGTACAGTATGCCCTGCAACAACCCCTTAATCTGGCTATGATAATGGGTACAGTGTGTGCGGTGCACACGGGTCCCTGAGTCCAGAGGGGGCCCCCACCACACACACTGCACCCATTTTCTAAATACCCCTCCGGAGTCCCGCGGCGATGTCCACGGTGGTATTAAAACTCTGTGAAAATGGCCCAGCGGCCATTTTCACGGTGTTCTGCGCATGTGCAGTAGAGAAATCTCAGGGAAAATGCCCACTGCGCCATTTTCCCGGAGATCTGCGCATGCGCAGTAGAGTCTGAGTGCTCTAGTGCTCAGACTCTCAGCGGTGCCATCAGAGAAGAGGGGGCCCAAACGGAGGAGGCTGTACCCGGGCCTCCTCCTCTCTTAAAGCGCCCCTGCCTCCAAGGACGACTGCACCAAAGATACCTTGATGGGATTCAACACTCTTTGTCTCATGTGGGTAATGGTATGCATCTTGATGATCCTAACTGTGATAAAGATACTTTTATGAGAGTTTCCAGCTGAATCCTTGTGTGAGTGTCGGGTACGCAAAATTTTGAATTAATTATCTTAGAATTTGAAGACACGTTTGATATAGCCATAAACTGACTATGAAGTATTCTTCACCCAAAGATACCTTTATGTGTTTATACTGCATCCAATTTGTGTGAGTGGGGTACGCCTCCCTTGTTGGATACATGAAGGTTCTTTTGCCTTCACCTACTTTTGAAATCGATCTACACATATGTTGTTCTCTGTTTTCCCCCTTTTGTATGAGCCTGGACAAGGCATCTAAAATGGATTTAGAAAATTGTGACTCTACATTGAACTTTTTCATTTGGATCCAAGAAAAGCAAGATTTATTAGTCATCTTCTACATAAAAGGGATGTATTTGACTCTTTTTTGTTTGTATGTAGTAGTATTCATGGTATAGCGCCCAGGACACAGATGAATATCCTCACATTCTCTTTGTAATTCTGTTTTATAGATGTGGTGACATCTATTTTGATATTCATAGTATATGGGCTGCGTTGCGCCAAATAGGAAAACCCTCCACCTCTTTTTTAGTTCTTAAGACATGGATAAATGGGCGACACATGAAAATGATCGACACATGGCAGTTTGACACATGAAACGGTCGACATGGCTTTTTTTTTAAATAGAGATTTTTAACTTTTTCATACTTTACAATAGAGATGAGCGCCTGAAATTTTTCGGGTTTTGTGTTTTGGTTTTGGGTTCGGTTCCGCGGCCGTGTTTTGGGTTCGACCGCGTTTTGGCAAAACCTCACCGAATTTTTTTTGTCGGATTCGGGTGTGTTTTGGATTCGGGTGTTTTTTTCAAAAAACCCTAAAAAACAGCTTAAATCATAGAATTTGGGGGTAATTTTGATCCCAAAGTATTATTAACCTCAAAAAACATAATTTACACTCATTTTCAGCCTATTCTGAACACATCACACCTCACAATATTATTTTTAGTCCTAAAATTTGCACCGAGGTCGCTGTGTGAGTAAGATAAGCGACCCTAGTGGCCGACACAAACACCGGGCCCATCTAGGAGTGGCACTGCAGTGTCACGCAGGATGTCCCTTCCAAAAAACCCTCCCCAAACAGCACATGACGCAAAGAAAAAAAGAGGCGCAATGAGGTAGCTGACTGTGTGAGAAAGATAAGCGACCCTAGTGGCCGACACAAACACCGGGCCCATCTAGGAGTGGCACTGCAGTGTCACGCAGGATGTCCCTTCCAAAAAACCCTCCCCAATCAGCACATGATGCAAAGAAAAAGAAAAGAAAAAAGAGGTGCAAGATGGAATTATCCTTGGGCCCTCCCACCCACCCTTATGTTGTATAAACAAAACAGGACATGCACACTTTAACCAACCCATCATTTCAGTGACAGGGTCTGCCACACGACTGTGACTGATATGACGGGTTGGTTTGGACCCCCCCCAAAAAAGAAGCAATTAATCTCTCCTTGCACAAACTGGCTCTACAGAGGCAAGATGTCCACCTCATCTTCACCCTCCGATATATCACCGTGTACATCCCCCTCCTCACAGATTATCAATTCGTCCCCACTGGAATCCACCATCTCAGCTCCCTGTGTACTTTGTGGAGGCAATTGCTGCTGGTCAATGTCTCCGCGGAGGAATTGATTATAATTCATTTTAATGAACATCATCTTCTCCACATTTTCTGAATGTAACCTCGTACGCCGATTGCTGACAAGGTGAGCGGCGGCACTAAACACTCTTTCGGAGTACACACTTGTGGGAGGGCAACTTAGGTAGAATAAAGCCAGTTTGTGCAAGGGCCTCCAAATTGCCTCTTTTTCCTGCCAGTATAAGTACGGACTGTGTGACGTGCCTACTTGGATGCGGTCACTCATATAATCCTCCACCATTCTATCAATGTTGAGAGAATCATATGCAGTGACAGTAGACGACATGTCCGTAATCGTTGTCAGGTCCTTCAGTCCGGACCAGATGTCAGCATCAGCAGTCGCTCCAGACTGCCCTGCATCACCGCCAGCGGGTGGGCTCGGAATTCTGAGCCTTTTCCTCGCACCCCCAGTTGCGGGAGAATGTGAAGGAGGAGATGTTGACAGGTCGCGTTCCGCTTGACTTGACAATTTTGTCACCAGCAGGTCTTTCAACCCCAGCAGACCTGTGTCTGCCGGAAAGAGAGATCCAAGGTAGGCTTTAAATCTAGGATCGAGCACGGTGGCCAAAATGTAGTGCTCTGATTTCAACAGATTGACCACCCGTGAATCCTTGTTAAGCGAATTAAGGGCTGCATCCACAAGTCCCACATGCCTAGCGGAATCGCTCCGTGTTAGCTCCTTCTTCAATGCCTCCAGCTTCTTCTGCAAAAGCCTGATGAGGGGAATGACCTGACTCAGGCTGGCAGTGTCTGAACTGACTTCACGTGTGGCAAGTTCAAAGGGCATCAGAACCTTGCACAACGTTGAAATCATTCTCCACTGCACTTGAGACAGGTGCATTCCATCTCCTATATCGTGCTCAATTGTATAGGCTTGAATGGCCTTTTGCTGCTCCTCCAACCTCTGAAGCATATAGAGGGTTGAATTCCACCTCGTTACCACTTCTTGCTTCAGATGATGGCAGGGCAGGTTCAGTAGTTTTTGGTGGTGCTCCAGTCTTCTGTACGTGGTGCCTGTACGCCGAAAGTGTCCCGCAATTTTTCTGGCCACCGACAGCATCTCTTGCACGCCCCTGTCGTTTTTTAAAAAATTCTGCACCACCAAATTCAAGGTATGTGCAAAACATGGGACGTGCTGGAATTTGCCCATATTTAATGCACACACAATATTGCTGGCGTTGTCCGATGCCACAAATCCACAGGAGAGTCCAATTGGGGTAAGCCATTCCGCGATGATCTTCCTCAGTTGCCGTAAGAGGTTTTCAGCTGTGTGCGTATTCTGGAAAGCGGTGATACAAAGCGTAGCCTGCCTAGGAAAGAGTTGGCGTTTGCGAGATGCTGCTATTGGTGCCGCCGCTGCTGTTCTTGCGGCGGGAGTCCATACATCTACCCAGTGGGCTGTCACAGTCATATAGTCCTGACCCTGCCCTGCTCCACTTGTCCACATGTCCGTGGTTAAGTGGACATTGGGTACAACTGCATTTTTTAGGACACTGGTGAGTCTTTTTCTGACGTCCGTGTACATTCTCGGTATCGCCTGCCTAGAGAAGTGGAACCTAGATGGTATTTGGTAACGGGGGCACACTGCCTCAATAAATTGTCTAGTTCCCTGTGAACTAACGGCGGATACCGGACGCACGTCTAACACCAACATAGTTGTCAAGGACTCAGTTATCCGCTTTGCAGTAGGATGACTGCTGTGATATTTCATCTTCCTCGCAAAGGACTGTTGAACAGTCAATTGCTTACTGGAAGTAGTACAAGTGGGCTTACGACTTCCCCTCTGGGATGACCATCGACTCCCAGCGGCAACAACAGCAGCGCCAGCAGCAGTAGGCGTTACACGCAAGGATGCATCGGAGGAATCACAGGCAGGAGAGGACTCGTCAGACTTGCCAGTGACATGGCCTGCAGGACTATTGGCATTCCTGGGGAAGGAGGAAATTGACACTGAGGGAGTTGGTGGGGTGGTTTGCGTGAGCTTGGTTACAAGAGGAAGGGATTTACTGGTCAGTGGACTGCTTCCGCTGTCACCCAAAGTTTTTGAACTTGTCACTGACTTATTATGAATGCGCTGCAGGTGACGTATAAGGGAGGATGTTCCGAGGTGGTTAACGTCCTTACCCCTACTTATTACAGCTTGACAAAGGGAACACACGGCTTGACACCTGTTGTCCGCATTTCTGGTGAAATACCTCCACACCGAAGAGCTGATTTTTTTGGTATTTTCACCTGGCATGTCAACGGCCATATTCCTCCCACGGACAACAGGTGTCTCCCCGGGTGCCTGACTTAAACAAACCACCTCACCATCAGAATCCTCCTGGTCAATTTCCTCCCCAGCGCCAGCAACACCCATATCCTCCTCATCCTGGTGTACTTCAACACTGACATCTTCAATCTGACTATCAGGAACTGGACTGCGGGTGCTCCTTCCAGCACTTGCAGGGGGCATGCAAATAGTGGAAGGCGCATGCTCTTCACGTCCAGTGTTGGGAAGGTCAGGCATCGCAAACGACACAATTGGACTCTCCTTGTGGATTTGGGATTTCAAAGAACGCACAGTTCTTTGCGGTGCTTTTGCCAGCTTGAGTCTTTTCAGTTTTCTAGCGAGAGGCTGAGTGCTTCCATCCTCATGTGAAGCTGAACCACTAGCCATGAACATAGGCCAGGGCCTCAGCCGTTCCTTGCCACTCCGTGTGGTAAATGGCATATTGGCAAGTTTACGCTTCTCCTCCGACAATTTTATTTTAGGTTTTGGAGTCCTTTTTTTTCTGATATTTGGTGTTTTGGATTTGACATGCTCTGTACTATGACATTGGGCATCGGCCTTGGCAGACGACGTTGCTGGCATTTCATCGTCTCGGCCATGACTAGTGGCAGCAGCTTCAGCACGAGGTGGAAGTGGATCTTGATCTTTCCCTAATTTTGGAACCTCAACTTTTTTGTTCTCCATATTTTATAGGCAGAACTAAAAGGCACCTCAGGTAAACAATGGAGATGGATGGATTGGATACTAGTATACAATTATGGACGGACTGCCACGGTTAGGTGGTATAAAAAAACCACGGTTAGGTGGTATATATTATAATAATAATACAATTATGGATGGACGGACTGCCTGCCGACTGCCGACACAGAGGTAGCCACAGCCGTGAACTACCGCACTGTACACTGGTTGATAAAGAGATAGTAGTATACTCGTAACAACTAGTATGACACTATGACGACGGTATAAAGAAAGAAAAAAAAATACCACAGTTAGGTGGTATATATTATAATAATAATACAATTATGGATGGACGGACTGCCTGCCGACTGCCGACACAGAGGTAGCCACAGCCGTGAACTACCGCACTGTACACTGGTTGATAAAGAGATAGTAGTATACTCGTAACAACTAGTATGACACTATGACGACGGTATAAAGAATGAAAAAAAAACCACGGTTAGGTGGTATATATTATAATAATAATACAATTATGGATGGACGGACTGCCTGCCGAGTGCCGACACAGAGGTAGCCACAGCCGTGAACTACCGCACTGTACACTGGTTGATAAAGAGATAGTAGTATACTCGTAACAACTAGTATGACACTATGACGACGGTATAAAGAAAGAAAAAAAAATACCACAGTTAGGTGGTATATATTATAATAATAATACAATTATGGATGGACGGACTGCCTGCCGACTGCCGACACAGAGGTAGCCACAGCCGTGAACTACCGCACTGTACACTGGTTGATAAAGAGATAGTAGTATACTCGTAACAACTAGTATGACACTATGACGACGGTATAAAGAATGAAAAAAAAACCACGGTTAGGTGGTATATATTATAATAATAATACAATTATGGATGGACGGACTGCCTGCCGACTGCCGACACAGAGGTAGCCACAGCCGTGAACTACCGCACTGTACACTGGTTGATAAAGAGATAGTAGTATACTCGTAACAACTAGTATGACACTATGACGACGGTATAAAGAAAGAAAAAAAAATACCACAGTTAGGTGGTATATATTATAATAATAATACAATTATGGATGGACGGACTGCCTGCCGACTGCCGACACAGAGGTAGCCACAGCCGTGAACTACCGCACTGTACACTGGTTGATAAAGAGATAGTAGTATACTCGTAACAACTAGTATGACACTATGACGACGGTATAAAGAAAGAAAAAAAAATACCACAGTTAGGTGGTATATATTATAATAATAATACAATTATGGATGGACGGTCTGCCTGCCGAGTGCCGACACAGAGGTAGCCACAGCCGTGAACTACCGCACTGTACACTGGTTGATAAAGAGATAGTAGTATACTCGTAACAACTAGTATGACACTATGACGACGGTATAAAGAATGAAAAAAAAACCACGGTTAGGTGGTATATATTATAATAATAATACAATTATGGATGGACGGACTGCCTGCCGACTGCCGACACAGAGGTAGCCACAGCCGTGAACTACCGCACTGTACACTGGTTGATAAAGAGATAGTAGTATACTCGTAACAACTAGTATGACACTATGACGACGGTATAAAGAATGAAAAAAAAACCACGGTTAGGTGGTATATATTATAATAATAATACAATTATGGATGGACGGACTGCCTGCCGACTGCCGACACAGAGGTAGCCACAGCCGTGAACTACCGCACTGTACACTGGTTGATAAAGAGATAGTAGTATACTCGTAACAACTAGTATGACACTATGACGACGGTATAAAGAATGAAAAAAAAACCACGGTTAGGTGGTATATATTATAATAATAATACAATTATGGATGGACGGACTGCCTGCCGACTGCCGACACAGAGGTAGCCACAGCCGTGAACTACCGCACTGTACACTGGTTGATAAAGAGATAGTAGTATACTCGTAACAACTAGTATGACACTATGACGACGGTATAAAGAAAGAAAAAAAAATACCACGGTTAGGTGGTATATATTGTAATACAATTATGGATGGACGGACTGCCTGCCGAGTTCCGACTGCCGACACAGAGGTAGCCACAGCCGTGAACTACCGCACTGTACTGTGTCTGCTGCTAATATAGACTGGTTGATAAAGAGATAGTATACAATACATACAACAATATACTACTATACTGGTGGTCAGGCACTGGTCACCACTAGTCACACTGGCAGTGGCACTCCTGCAGCAAAAGTGTGCACTGTTTAATTTTAAATTAATATAATATTATGTACTCCTGGGGGCTCCTGCTATAACAACCTGCAGTGCTCCCCAGTCTCCCCCACAATTATTATAAGCTTTGCCTTTTATACATTGATGTGCAGCACACTGGGCTGAGCTGAGTGCACACAGACTGAGTCACACTGTGTGACTGGCTGCTGCTGTGTATCGTTTTTTTTCAGGCAGAGAACGGATATAGCAGAGAACGGATATATTATATTAAAATAAATAAAAGTTAACTAACAACAACTGCACTGGTCACTGTGGTAAACTCTGTCTGACTCTGCACAATCTCTCTCTCTCTTCTAATCTAATTTCTAATGGAGAGGACGCCAGCCACGTCCTCTCCCTATCAATCTCAATGCACGTGTGAAAATGGCGGCGACGCGCGGCTCCTTATATAGAATCCGAGTCTCGCGAGAATCCGACAGCGTCATGATGACGTTCGGGCGCGCTCGGGTTAACCGAGCAAGGCGGGAGGATCCGAGTCTGCTCGGACCCGTAAAAAAAACATGAAGTTCGTGCGGGTTCGGTTTCAGAGAAACCGAACCCGCTCATCTCTACTTTACAATCCACGTGGACTACAATGGGGAATAGTAAGCTGTGCTGAGTGCAGGGGTAGCAGAGTGAGGCACCTGGCCCGCTGCTGTAAGGGGACGCGGTACACTAATTGGGGTTCCTGGTCATGTTATGGAAAAAAAGACACCAAAAACAGTTAAAAAATCTGTGCCAACCTTTTCATGTAATACACAAAAACAAATGTACAGATGGCGCTTCAATTCAAAGGTGCTGCAGTCTCCCAGCTGGGATGGTTATCAATTTCCCAAGAAAGTTCAGTCCTAATTCTGTGGTTTTGCTGGGGTGCGCTCCCTGGATCACTACGGGTAATAGTCCTTTGTGTGGAAAGGAAAAACTCTCCACACTGGATAATTGATCAGCAGTACTTCCTTGGTACAGTAAAGCACGATGTCCTCAAGGAAAGAAACAATAAATAGTGAAGTTCCGTAGGGATCAGTTTGATTATCAAAAATTTCAATCACATAGGAATATAATGTAAAGGAAATTTTAATCCGCCTCAGTGTGGCGGACCTACGTACCGGACTTAATGGGGTGTCTACAGTGCCCACCCAATTACGCTTGTAGTATCCCTTCCTTTGTCCCGCAGATTCAAATAAGGTTCTTTCCTAGTCCACCTTTATCTCTCCATCCAGATAAAGGGTTTTCATGGGTAGGAAAAGAAAATCAATATATAGTGAAGTATTGCTTGAGTTCAGATATAAAATAGGTTTATTCAATAAAGTGCAGAAAAGGTACTCGTTAAAAAAGCTAGACGTCTAGATCAAAAAACAGCTTAAAATCCACCACAGATTAGTGGACCCACGTACCAGAGGTTGTGGGGTGTCACAATGGCCCACCCTACCAGCGTTTGCAATGTAGCTCCCCGGGGTATATAGCAGCAATCAGCGTGTTCCCTCTGGCTCCAGTAGGTCCCTCCAATCAGTCACCATAGGTGACTGATTGGAGGGACCTACTGGAGCCAGAGGGAACACGCTGATTGCTGCTATATACCCCGGGGAGCTACATTGCAAACGCTGGTAGGGTGGGCCATTGTGACACCCCACAACCTCTGGTACGTGGGTCCACTAATCTGTGGTGGATTTTAAGCTGTTTTTTGATCTAGACGTCTAGCTTTTTTAACGAGTACCTTTTCTGCACTTTATTGAATAAACCTATTTTATATCTGAACTCAAGCAATACTTCACTATATATTGATTTTCTTTTCCTACCCATGAAAACCCTTTATCTGGATGGAGAGATAAAGGTGGACTAGGAAAGAACCTTATTTGAATCTGCGGGACAAAGGAAGGGATACTACAAGCGTATTTGGGTGGGAACTGTAGACACCCCATTAAGTCCGGTACGTAGGTCCGCCACACTGAGGCGGATTAAAATTTCCTTTACATTATATTTCTATGTGATTGAAATTTTTGATAATCAAACTGATCCCTACGGAACTTCACTATTTATTGTTTCTTTCCTTGAGGACATCGTGCTTTACTGTACCAAGGAAGTACTGCTGATCAATTATCCAGTGTGGAGAGTTTTTCCTTTCCACACAAAGGACTATTACCCGTAGTGATCCAGGGAGCGCACCCCAGCAAAACCACAGAATTAGGACTGAACCTTTTCATGTGTTGACTTGTCCCGTGTCGACCATTTTCATGTGTCGACTATTTTTCAATGTCGACCATGTCAATGTACACCAATAGTTGTCAATCTAATGACTGTCGACCTTAACACGGTTGACCATTCATGCCAGAACCAGATTTATCAAATCTGAAAAGAAAAAGTGGAGGTACATCAACCAATCGGATTCTAGCTACAGTCTAGGAAATAACAGCTTCAATCTGATTGGTTGCTATTGGCAACACTTCTGCTTGTTCTTTTTAAAAGGCTTAATAAATCTCAAAGAGAGGTTGCAGCTGCAATGGGGCTCGCCTCTGTTTAAACCCTATGCATATGTGTGTGCGTTTTTCACCTTTGAGTAGAAGTGAAATTTTTTGTTTATTTTAAATGGCTGTGTAAGGGAGGACGTGGGCAGGAGGACCAATCAGAAACCACAGTTTTTATGCTTCTGATTGGTCCTCCTGCTTCATTGTCCCCTCTACAGAACTAATTTAAAATGACCTAATGTAATATTCCTGGGGCTTCTGGAAGGTGATAGGAGATTTACGGTAAATATTTTCTTTGTTTTATTTACTGAAGGCAGAAATAGTTCTAAAGCTAAATCACTTTTTTATTTCAAACTTTACTAGGCATGTAGGACAGCAGTTGGGGAAAAATTTTAATTCATTTTTTACATTGTGAGAAATAGTAGCAGCCAGTCAAAACATGGAGACATACCTCCAAGAATGTACCAGTAAGTTGCATAACAGTTGGCACAACACAAACATATAAAGTACGCAGGGCCACCCAGACGTGCAGATGTTTAAAGGATGAAGTTATTTTGGTAGACAACAGAACAGTAGTGGTGAAATCATTTTTTTGCAATTGTAGCTCTCAAACATCTGTTGCATATCCCTCTTCTAGCACAGTCATTAAATAAAGAGGCGGTGTGAGAAGTACATTTATTTCCATAGTCTGTCCTCTCACGCCGTGTTACAGAATATCAATTATTATCCTTAAATGAATATTAACATTGTTGCAAGATTAGGCAAATATTAGTAAGGCGGTCATATACTTTATTTCAGAACATCAAAATTAAAATTAAGTACAAAGACAATGTAAATGTTTTTTTTTATGCACAGTTATTACGAACAGTGGGCCTAATTCAGACCTGATTGCAGCAACAAAATTTTCTTCTAAAGGGAAAAACCATGTGCTGTGCAGGGGGGGCAGATATAACATGTGCAGTGAGTTGGATTTTGGTGGGGTGTGTTCAAATTGAAATCTAAACTGCAGTGTAAAAATAAAGTAGCCAGTATTTACCCTGCACAGAAACAAATTAACCCACCCAAATCTAACTCTCCCTGCGCATGTTATATCTGCCCCACCTGCAGTGCACATGGTTTTGCCCATTAGAAGAAAATTGTGCTGCTGCGACCAGGTCTGAATTAGGCCCAGTGTCAGATCAACAACTGGGCAAGTTCGGGTGATTGATCCACACATAGCTATCATATGTGAACTGGGCTGGTGGTAGAATTTACACATTACACTTTTTAATAACGTCGTCAGCATCTCATATTGACAATTTCTTTGGTAGGGTTCTCCACAAGTTAGTTGCCCTGGGGCCCCCCACAAACTTTAGTCCGAGACCGAGAACTATAGAGATAGAATTTCCTTAACCCACAAAAGTTAAACACAAATAGGAGTTATGTTTATATAGGAGTTATGTTTGGCGCACACAGGGGGAGTTTCCGGGCAACCAGAATGGCCCAGTTTTTTTTATAGACACGAGGATAGCCTTATAAACATCCCTGCATGCTAAAAAATAATACAGGGTGATCTTCAAAGCTCAGCACCCCGCACAGAGGAGTTTCAGGGAATAAGTAAATTATAACGAAGTGTGAATAGTTCCGCACTAGGTTATTGTATCAGACAGAACCACTATAGGGGTAATTGTCCGTTACCGACAGAAACTACAATTTACACAAATGTGTGATCTAAAGTCAGTGGTGCTCCCAGAGTCAGTAGAAAGTATATGTAATCAAAAGAAAAAAAAGAAAGACTCTGTGTTGGGGCACTCTTATCATGATAGACGATAAAACTTAACTTTTAATTGAAATTCAATAAAATTAATGTGACTGAAGAACAATCAACCATAATATCCATAAATGGTTATTAATTGCACACTTAACTTCTTCTGTACGGTGCAAAAAAGTCAGAAATTGTAAGCCATGGTGAAAATCATTATCATGATGATTCAATACACTGTGTAAGACCTGCATTTTGCTTTTGTTACCTCTAATCTACTATATAAAAATTAAAATCTGTCCTTCTGTCTGTCTTTCTATACAAATCCACAGTTTACAAGTGAAGTACAAGCGGACGCAACTAAAACAATTTGAAATCCCTAGCACCCCTAGTGGGCAGACAGCAGCACAGAGTATATCAGGAGACAGCATAACTCCGGGATTGCTGGACCCATGTACTCAAAAATTGGTACACATATGCCTTCCAATCTGCCAACAAACACTGTGGGAGGAAGACACCCCTAGCACCCTTAGGGGTGAGCCAGCAGCACTGAGTATTTCAGCAGACAGCATAACTCTGGAATGCCTGCAGCAATTTACAACAAATTTAGTACAGATATGACTTACAATCTGGAAACAAACGCTATGGGGGTCAGACACCCCGAGCACCCCTAGGGGTGGGGCAGCAGCACAGAGTTTGTCAGCAGCCAGCAAAACTGTGGAAGGCCTGAAGCAATTTGCACCAAACTTGGTACACATCTAACTTAAAATCTTGGAACAAACTCTGTGGGGTTAAACACTCCTATCACCCCTAGTGGTGGGACAGCAGCACAGAGTATTTCAGGAGACAGCATAAATCCCGAATGGGTAGACCAATTTACAACAAACTGGGTACACAAATGACTTACAATCGGGAAACAAACACTGTGGGGTCAGACACCCCTAGCACCCCTAGGGGTGGGACAGCAGCACAGAGTACGTCAGCAGACAGCATTACTGTAGAAGGCCTGCAGCAATTTACACCAAACTTGGTACACATCTAACTTAAAATCTGGGAACAAACTCGGTGGGGGTTATACACCCCTACCCCCCTAGGGGTGGGGCAGCAGCACAGAGAATTTAAGGAGACAGCATAACTCCAGAATGCCTAGACCAATTTACAACAAACTTACTACACATATGACTTTAAAGCTGGGAACAAACACTCTGGGGGTAACACACCACTAGCACCACTAGGGGTGGGCCAGCAGCACAGAGTATATCATGACATGCATGATATGTCAGTGATGACAGGGCTGCATGGGACAGGGGCAGTGACATGATATGAGGAGGGGAATGGAGGTAGCTCGAACCCACACACTGAGAGTTATGTAGTGGAAGTAGCACGGTCCCCCCGCAGCACATTAGGTTTTCATTTTATTGATTTGATTAACATTTTCCATGCTTTTTTATACTATGTTATTTATACTGTGTGTTTAATATTTAAATTAATTTTTGTTACCAAACATTCTTAAAATCCCAGGCAAGGCCGGGTACTCCAGCTAGTTGAGCATAAAATTGATGGATTGTTGCCTATCTGGGTTACTGGACACCCCCTGCTCTATTGTCAGGCAGTGGTGTCACCTGAAGGCATTTCATTCAGCAGATTGTTGCCTATATTTTCAATTGAGGTTATGAAGAAAGTGCCTAAACTAAACAGAAAGCTCCACAATCACGGAGTAAAGTCAAGAGAAACAGAAGTCACAGATGTTTTGCACCACCTGTTATTGGAAAGTCTGCTCAAATCAATCCAAGAATTATATTGGTTTGAGCAGACTTTCCAATAACAGGTGGTGCAAAACATTTGTGACTTCTGTTTATCTTGACTTTACTCCGTGATGGTGGAGCTTTCTATTTAGCTTAGGCACTTTGGGGGTAATTCCAAGTTGATCGCAGCCGGAATTTAGTTAGCAATTGGGCAAAACCATGTGCACTGCAGGGGAGGCAGATATAACATGTGCAGAAAGAGTTAGATTTGGGTGGGTTATTTTATTTCTGTGCAGGGTAAATACTGGCTGCTTTATTTTTACACTGCAAATTAGATTGCAGATTGAACACACCCCACACAAATCTAATTCTCTCTGCACATGTTAAATCTGTCTCCCCGCAGTGCACATGGTTTTGCCCAACTGCTAAAAAATTTCCTGCTGCGATCAACTTGGAATTACCCCCTTTCTTCATAAGCTCAATTGAAAATATAGGCAACAATCTGTTGAATTAAATGCCTTCAGGTGACACCACTGCCTGACAATAGAACAGGGGGTGTCCAATAACCCATATAGGCAACAATACATCAATTTTATGCTCAATTAGAGGTAACAAAAGCAAATTGCAGTGTTAAGGACCGTTCAGGAGGATACCCCTATGGGAACAATAAACCTGCCTCAAATGTACTGATGACAGACAGGTCTGACCCAGTGCATTGAATCATCATGATAATAATTTTCACCATGGCTTACAATTACTGACTTTTTTGCACCGTACAGAAGAAGTTACGTGTGCAATTAATAACCATTTAATGGATATTATGGTTGATTGTTCTTCAGTCACATTAATTTTATTGAATTTCAGTTAAAAGTTAAGTTTTATCATCTATCATGATAGAGTGCCCCAACACAGAGTCTTTCTTGTTTTCTTTTGATTAAAGTAAATTATGTCATTTTACTGAGCAGACCCATGTAAATGTCTGTGACGGGATTGATGTACAGGTATCAAGCAGTGAAAAGAGTGGAGAAGTTGATAAATGCTACCTGAAAGCTAATTGGTTGCTCTAGGCAACTTCCCCACTGGCACACTTCTCGACTCTTTTCACTGCTGTATACATTAATCCCATAATAGACACAAATAAAGCAAAAAAAGTTGCATTGCTTCCCAAAGCAAGAAATAATGATTTTAATGCTAGAACTTTGCATTCTTCAAACCCCGTTGCCTCTGATCTTCTTGTACAGTAAGTGCATATTGCACTATTTTCAAAATGGCTTCTTGATTTCCTACACATGAATCTTTGGAGAATTTTATAAAGTTAGAATTTGTTTTTAAACACATTTATATGTTGCTAACAAATGCAGTGTGAAACTCTGTTATGAAACTGGCAATAGGAACCACATGACACACCAGTGAAAATCACAGGGCTCGCCAAACCGTATTCACTGGAAATGTCACAGATAATGCGGAATGTGCTTTTAAAATATTTGGAGCCAGACGTGCTGTAGATTGCACAGAGAGTGGAAACTATTTCTCCATACTTAACAATGTGAAGCTTAAGAAATAGAAAACATAATAAAATTCAATTAAACCCTGTCGCTTGACCTTCAGATCTCATTTGCCCAGACGTTCTAATATTCTGGCAATGAAAGTACGTTTTACAATATCCCATTACATTACCTGGCATCATGGGTGTAACTATAGTGGGCGCAAGGGGTGCCATTGCTATGGGGCCCAGAGGCTTAGGGGGCCTGGACCTATGTTATAAAGTCGCATACCAGTTTCCCAGATTTGCCTGCTAAGCAATAAGGGCTGATCCGTTACCCAGCCTGTATTATGTCTGACATTACATTTTCATAGGAGTGTGTAGTGGATGTTTTAATGGTAAGAAGGCACTGTAATGTGGCACAGTATGAACTGGGGGCCACTGTAATGTGTTATAATCTGATCTGCTCGTTGTAATGGGGAGGGCACTATAATATTACATAATAAGAACTGCGGCACTGTAATGTGGCACAATATGAAATGGAGGCACTGTAGTGTGGCATAATATAAACTGTGGCACTGTAATGTGCCATAATATGAACTGGGGGCACTATGTCATAATGTGAATTAGGGATACTGTGTGGCATAATGTGTACTAGCAGCCCTACAATTTGAGAACAGTAATCATGGAGGTAGTGAGCTGAATGTGGGTGGAGCAGGGGGGAGGGAAAGAGCAGCCAGCAAGGGTATTACAAAGGGTATTACCAAGGGCGTTACCAAAACACAAATTAACGATGAATATGGATCACCAATAATGCATATAGGAAATGAGGATCCCATGCAGTAGAGGGAATGCCTATCTTAATTGTATGTATGTAAATCCAGAAGCCTTATAGGGAAAAAGGGAGAATTTGAAGTCCTCGCAGCAAACAAACAGTACGATATTATAGGTATTACTTAAACTTAGTGGGACGAAACTCATGATTGGACAGTTAGGGTTATACGCTGTTCAGGAGAGATAGATCAAATAAACGGGTTGGTGGGGTTTGTCTTTATGTAAAACCTTTTTTAAAACCTGATATAAGAGAAGACATTCACGATGGGACAGTAAATAGTGTGGAGTCTTTATGGGTAGAAATTGCTTGCGGGGGAAAGGGAAATAAAAAGATACTTAAAGGGATATGCTATAAGCCGCCTGATATTAATGTGTCTGATGAGGAATTGTTACTGAAGCAAATCAAAAAAGGGGCAGGATTAGGAGACGTAATAGTTTTGGGATATTTTAACTATCCAGAGTTTTTAAATACACTAAATCAGAGGTTCCCAAACTGTGTGCCGTGGCTCCCTGGGGTGCCTCTGGACACTTGCAGGGGTGCCCTGGGTTGGTGGTCCAGGACCAATTAAAATTATTCATGGTCAGTATAATAGGCAAAACCAGTGCTGGTGGCTGCCAGTCATAAAACATGTGGCCAAACAGAAGCAAATCTTGTCCCTCACCACACAACTGACCCTAAGGATGACATATAAACGCGATCTAATTAATGTAATATTTCTTTCTAAATTTCTCAATAAGAAATTTTTGTCCTAGGTGTCCCGCAAAAAAATTTTGATATTCTTAGTGATGAGCACCGGAAATTTTTCGGGTTTTGTGTTTTGGTTTTGGGTTCGGTTCCGCGGCCGTGTTTTGGGTTCGAACGCGTTTTGGCAAAACCTCACCGAATTTTTTTTGTCGGATTCGGGTGTGTTTTGGATTTGGGTGTTTTTTTCAAAAAACCCTAAAAAACAGCTTAAATCATAGAATTTGGGGGTCATTTTGATCCCAAAGTATTATTAACCTCAATAACCATAATTTCCACTCATTTTCAGTCTATTCTGAACACCTCACACCTCACAATATTATTTTTAGTCCTAAAATTTGCACCGAGGTCGCTGGATGGCTAAGCTAAGCGACCCAAGTGGCCGACACAAACACCTGGCCCATCTAGGAGTGGCACTGCAGTGTCACGCAGGATGGCCCTTCCAAAAAACACTCCCCAAACAGCACATGACGCAAAGAAAAAAAGAGGCGCAATGAGGTAGCTGTGTGAGTAAGCTAAGCGACCCTAGTGGCCGACACAAACACCTGGCCCATCTAGGAGTGGCACTGCAGTGTCACGCAGGATGGCCCTTCCAAAAAACACTCCCCAAACAGCACATGACGCAAAGAAAAAAAGAGGCGCAATGAGGTAGCTGTGTGAGTAAGCTAAGCGACCCTAGTGGCCGACACAAACACCTGGCCCATCTAGGAGTGGCACTGCAGTGTCACGCAGGATGGCCCTTCCAAAAAACACCCCCCAAACAGCACATGACGCAAAGAAAAATTAAAGAAAAAAGAGGTGCAAGATGGAATTGTCCTTGGGCCCTCCCACCCACCCTTATGTTGTATAAACAGGACATGCACACTTTAACCAACCCATCATTTCAGTGACAGGGTCTGCCACACGACTGTGACTGAAATGACGGGTTGGTTTGGACCCCCACCAAAAAAGAAGCAATTAATCTCTCCTTGCACAAACTGGCTCTACAGAGGCAAGATGTCCACCTCATCCTCCGATATATCACCGTGTACATCCTCCTCCTCACAGATTATTAATTCGTCCCCACTGGAATCCACCATCTCAGCTCCCTGTGTACTACTTTCTGGAGGCAATTGCTGCTGGTCAATGTCTCCACGGAGGAATTGATTATAATTCATTTTAATGAACATCATCTTCTCCACATTTTCTGGATGTAACCTCGTACGCCGATTGCTGACAAGGTGAGCGGCGGCACTAAACACTCTTTCGGAGTACACACTTGTGGGAGGGCAACTTAGGTAGAATAAAGCCAGTTTGTGCAAGGGCCTCCAAATTGCCTCTTTTTCCTGCCAGTATAAGTACGGACTGTGTGACGTGCCTACTTGGATGCGGTCACTCATATAATCCTCCACCATTCTTTCAATGGGGAGAGAATCATATGCAGTGACAGTAGACGACATGTCCGTAATCGTTGTCAGGTCCTTCAGTCCGGACCAGATGTCAGCATCAGCAGTCGCTCCAGACTGCCCTGCATCACCGCCAGCGGGTGGGCTCAGAATTCTGAGCCTTTTCCTCGCACCCCCAGTTGCGGGAGAATGTGAAGGAGGAGATGTTGACAGGTCGCGTTCCGCTTGACTTGACAATTTTGTCACCAGCAGTTCTTTGAACCCCAGCAGACTTGTGTCTGCCGGAAAGAGAGATCCAAGGTAGGTTTTAAATCTAGGATCGAGCACGGTGGCCAAAATGTAGTGCTCTGATTTCAACAGATTGACCACCCGTGAATCCTTGTTAAGCGAATTAAGGGCTCCATCCACAAGTCCCACATGCCTAGCGGAATCGCTCTGTGTTAGCTCCTCCTTCAATGTCTCCAGCTTCTTCTGCAAAAGCCTGATGAGGGGAATGACCTGACTCAGGCTGGCAGTGTCTGAACTGACTTTACGTGTGGCAAGTTCAAAAGGTTGCAGAACCTTGCACAACGTTGAAATCATTCTCCACTGCGCTTGAGACAGGTGCATTCCACCTCCTATATCGTGCTCAGTTGTATAGGCTTGAATGGCCTTTTGCTGCTCCTCCAACCTCTGAAGCATATAGAGGGTTGAATTCCACCTCGTTACCACTTCTTGCTTCAGATGATGGCAGGGCAGGTTCAGGCGTTTTTGGTGGTGCTCCAGTCTTCTGTACGTGGTGCCTGTACGCCGAAAGTGTCCCGCAATTCTTCTGGCCACCGACAGCATCTCTTGCACGCCCCTCTCGTTTTTTAAATAATTCTGCACCACCAAATTCAAGGTATGTGCAAAACATGGGACGTGCTGGAATTTGCCCATATTTAATGCACACACAATATTGCTGGCGTTGTCCGATGCCACAAATCCACAGGAGAGTCCAATTGGGGTAAGCCATTCTGCGATGATCTTCCTTAGTTGCCGTAAGAGGTTTTTAGCTGTGTGCGTATTCTGGAAAGCGGTGATACAAAGCGTAGCCTGCCTAGGAAAGAGTTGGCATTTGCGAGATGCTGCTACTGGTGCCGCCGCTGCTGTTCTTGCGGCGGGAGTCCATACATCTACCCAGTGGGCTGTCACAGTCATATAGTCCTGAGCCTTCCCTGCTCCACTTGTCCACATGTCCGTGGTTAAGTGGACATTGGGTACAACTGCATTTTTTAGGACACTGGTGAGTCTTTTTCTGAGGTCTGTGTACATTTTCGGTATCGCCTGCCTAGAGAAATGGAACCTAGATGGTATTTGGTACCGGGGACACAGTACCTCCAACAAGTCTCTAGTTGCCTCTGCAGTAATGATGGATACCGGAACCACGTTTCTCACCGCCCAGGATGCCAAGGCCTCAGTTATCCGCTTTGCAGCAGGATGACTGCTGTGATATTTCATCTTCCTCGCAAAGGACTGTTGGACAGTCAATTGCTTGGTGGAAGTAGTAAAAGTGGTCTTACGAGTACGACTTCCCCTCTGGGATGACCATCGACTCCCAGCAGCAACAACAGCAGCGCCAGCAGCAGTAGGCGTTACACGCAAGGATGCATCGGAGGAATCCCAGGCAGGAGAGGACTCGTCATAATTGCCAGTGACATGGCCTGCAGGACTATTGGCATTCCTGGGGAAGGAGGAAATTGACACTGAGGGAGTTGGTGGGGTGGTTTGCGTGAGCTTGGTTACAAGAGGAAGGGATTTACTGGTCAGTGGACTGCTTCCGCTGTCGCCCAAAGTTTTTGAACTTGTCACTGACTTATGATGAATGCGCTGCAGGTGACGTATAAGGGAGGATGTTCCGAGGTGGTTAACGTCCTTACCCCTACTTATTACAGCTTGACAAAGGCAACACACGGCTTGACAAATGTTGTCCGCATTTCTGGTGAAATACTTCCACACCGAAGAGCTGATTTTTTTGGTATTTTCACCAGGCATGTCAATGGCCCTATTCCTCCCACGGACAACAGGTGTCTCCCCGGGTGCCTGACTTAAACAAACCACCTCACCATCAGAATCCTCCTGGTCAATTTCCTCCCCAGCAACACCCATATCCTCCTCATCCTGGTGTACTTCAACACTGACATCTTCAATCTGACTATCAGGAACTGGACTGCGGGTGCTCCTTCCAGCACTTGCAGGGGGCGTGCAAATGGTAGAAAGGCGCATGCTCTTCACGTCCAGTGTTGGGAAGGTCAGGCATCGCAAACGACACAATTGGACTCTCCTTGTGGATTTGTGATTTCGAAGAACGCACAGTTCTTTGCTGTGCTTTTGCCAGCTTGAGTCTTTTCATTTTTCTAGCGAGAGGCTGAGTGCTTCCATCCTCATGTGAAGCTGAACCACTAGCCATGAACATAGGCCAGGGCCTCAGCCGTTCCTTGCCACTCCGTGTGGTAAATGGCATATTGGCAAGTTTACGCTTCTCCTCCGACAATTTTATTTTAGATTTTTGAGTCCTTTTTTTACTGATATTTGGTGTTTTGGATTTTACATGCTCTGTACTATGACATTGGGCATCGGCCTTGGCAGACGACGTTGCTGGCATTTCATCGTCTCGGCCATGACTAGTGGCAGCAGCTTCAGCACGAGGTGGAAGTCGATCTTGATCTTTCCCTATTTTTGGAACCTCAACATTTTTGTTCTCCATATTTTAATAGGCACAACTAAAAGGCACCTCAGGTAAACAATGGAGATGGATGGATACTAGTATACTTATGGATTGACGAGCGACTGCCGACACAGAGGTAGCTACAGCCGTGGACTACCGTACTGCGTCTGCTGCTAATATAGACTGGATGATAATGATATAAAAAAATATATATATATATCACTACTGCAGCCGGACAGGTATATATTATATAATGACGGACCTGCTGGACACTGTCAGCTCAGCACTGCAGACTCCTAAAGTAAGCTACTAGTAGTATCAAGAAGATAGAAAAAAAAAAAAACACCACAGGTAGGTGGTATACAATTATGGATGGACTAGCGACTGCCGACACAGAGGTAGCTACAGCCGTGGACTACCGTACTGCATCTGCTGCTAATATAGACTGGATGATAATGATATAAAAAATATATATATATATATATCACTACTGCAGCCGGACAGGTATATATTATATAATGACGGACCTGCTGGACACTGTCAGCTTAGAACTGCAGACTCCTAAAGTAAGCTACTAGTATCAAGAAGATAGAAAAGAAAAAAAAACACCACAGGTAGTTGGTATACAATTATGGATGGACGAGCGACTGCCGACACAGAGGTAGCTACAGCCGTGGACTACCGTACTGCGTCTGCTGCTAATATAGACTGGATGATAATGATATAAAAAATATATATATCACTACTGCAGCCGGACAGGTATATATTATATAATGACGGACCTGCTGGACACTGTCAGCTCAGCACTGCAGACTCCTAAAGTAAGCTACTAGTATCAAGATGATAGAAAAAAAAAAAAAACACCACGGGTAGGTGGTATACAATTATGGATGGACGAGCGACTGCCGACACAGAGGTAGCTACAGCCGTGGACTACCGTACTGCGTCTGCTGCTAATATAGACTGGATGATAATGATATAAAAAAATAAGAATTTACTTACCGATAATTCTATTTCTCGGAGTCCGTAGTGGATGCTGGGGTTCCTGAAAGGACCATGGGGAATAGCGGCTCCGCAGGAGACAGGGCACAAAAAGCAAAGCCCTAGGATCAGGTGGTGCGCACCGGCTCCTCCCCCCATGACCCTCCCCCAAGCCAGTCAGATACTGTGCCCGGACGAGCGTACATAATAAGGAAGGATTTTGAATCCCGGGTAAGACTCATACCAGCCACACCAATCACACTGTACAACCTGTGATCTGAACCCAGTTAACAGTATGATAACAGCGGAGCCTCTGAAAAGATGGCTCACAACAATAATAACCCGATTTTTGTAACTATGTACAAGTATTGCAGATAATCCGCACTTGGGATGGGCGCCCAGCATCCACTACGGACTCCGAGAAATAGAATTATCGGTAAGTAAATTCTTATTTTCTCTATCGTCCTAGTGGATGCTGGGGTTCCTGAAAGGACCATGGGGATAATACCAAAGCTCCCAAACGGGCGGGAGAGTGCGGATGACTCTGCAGCACCGAATGAGAGAACTCCAGGTCCTCCTTAGCCAGGGTATCAAATTTGTAGGATTTTACAAACGTGTTTGCCCCTGACTAAATAACCGCTCGGCAAAGTTGTAAAAGCCGAGACCCCTCGGGCAGCCGCCCAAGATGAGCCCACCTTCCTTGTGGAATGGGCATTTACATATTTTGGCTGTGGCAGGCCTGCCACAGAATGTGCAAGCTGAATTGTATTACACATCCAACTAGCAATAGTCTGCTTAGAAGCAAAAGCACCCAGTTTGTTGGGTGCATACAGGATAACAGCAAGTCAGATTTCCTGACTCCAGCCGTCCTGGAAACATATATTTTCAGGGCCCTGACAACATCTAGCAACTTGGAGTCCTCCAAGTCCCTAGTAGGTGCAAGGCACCACAATAAGCTGGTTCAGGTGAAACACTGACACCACCTTAGGGAGAGAACTGGGGACGAGTCCGCAGCTCTGCCCTGTCCGAATGGACAAACAGATATGGGCTTTTTTGAGAAAAAACCACCAATTTGACACTCGCCTGGTCCAGGCCAGGGCCAAGATCATGGTCACTTTTCATGTGAGATGCTTCAAATCCACAGATTTGACTGGTTTTAAACCAATGTGATTTGAGGAATCCCAGAACTACGTTGAGATCCCACAGTGCCACTGGAGGCACAAAAGGGGGTTGTATATGCAATACTCCCTTGACAAAATTCTGGACTTCAGGAACTGAAGCCAATTCTTTCTGGAAGAAAATCGACAGGGCCGAAATTTGAACCTTAATGGACCCCAATTTGAGGCCCATAGACACTCCTGTTTTCAGGAAATGCAGGAAACGACCGAGTTGAAATTTCTTTGTGGGGCCTTCCTGGCCTCACACCACGCAACATATTTTCGCCACATGTGGTGATAATGTTGTGCGGTCACCTCCTTTCTGGCTTTGACCAGGGTAGGAATGACCTCTTCCGGAATGCCTTTTTCCCTTAGGATCCGGCGTTCCACCGCCATGCCGACAAACGCAGCTGCGGTAAGTCTTGGAACAGACATGGTACTTGCTGAAGCAAGTCCCTTCTTAGCGGCAGAGGCCATAAAACCCCTGTAAGCATCTCTTGAAGTTCCGGGTACCAAGTCCTTCTTGGCCAATCCGGAGCCATGAGTATAGTTCTTACTCCTCTACGCCTTATAATTCTCAGCACCTTAGGTATGAGAAGCAGAGGAGGGAACACATACACCGACTGGTACACCCACGGTGTTACCAGAACGTCCACAGCTATTGCCTGAGGGTCTCTTGACCTGGCGCAATACCGGTCCCGTTTTTTGTTCAGACGGGACGCCATCATGTCCACCTTTGGTATTTCCCAACGGTTTACAATCATGTGGAAAAAACTTCCCGATGAAGTTTCCACTCTCCCGGGTGGAGGTCGTGCCTGCTGAGGAAGTCTGCTTCCCAGTTTCCATTCCCGGGATGAAACACTGCTGACAGTGCTATCACATGATTTTCCGCCCAGCGAAAAGTCCTTGCAGTTTTTGCCATTGCCCTCCTGCTTCTTGTGTCGCCCTGTCTGTTTACGTGGGCGACTGCCGTGATGTTTTTCCCACTGGATCAATACCGGCTGACCTTGAAGCAGAGGTCTTGCTAAGCTTAGAGTATTATAAATTTACCCTTAGCTCCAGTATATTTATGTGGAGAAAAGTCTCCAGACTTGATCACACTCCCTGGAAATTTTTTCCTTGTGTGACTGCTCCCCAGCCTCTCGGGCTGGGCTCCGTGGTCACCAGCATCCAATCCTGAATGCCAAATCTGCGGCCCTCTAGAAGATGGGCACTCTATAACCACCACAGGAGAGACACCCTTGTCCTTGGATATAGGGTTATCCGCTGATGCATCTGAAGATGCGATCCGGACCATTTGTCCAGCAGATCCCACTGAAAAGTTCTTGCGTGAAATCTGCCGAATGGAATTGCTTCGTAGGAAGCCACCATTTTTACCAGGACCCTTGTGCAATGATGCACTGTTTTTAGGAGGTTCCTGACTAGCTCGGATAACTCCCTGGCTTTCTCTTCCGGGAGAAACACCTTTTTCTGGACTGTGTCCAGAATCATCCCTAGGCACAGCAGACGTGTCGTCGGGATCAGCTGCGATTTTGGAATATTTAGAATCCACCCGTGCTGTTGTAGCAGTATCCGAGATAGTGCTACTCCGACCTCCAACTGTTCCCTGGACTATGCCCTTATCAGGAGATCGTCCAAGTAAGGGATAATTAAGACGCCTTTTCTTCGAAGAAGAATCATCATTTCGGCCATTACCTTGGTAAAGACCCAGGGTGCCGTGGACAATCCAAACGGCAGCGTCTAAAACTGATAGTGACAGTTCTGCACCACGAACCTGAGGTACCCTTAGTGAGAAGGGCAAATTTGGGACATAGAGGTAAGCATCCCTGATGTCCCCGGACACTATATAGTCCCCTTCTTCCTGGTTCGTTATCACTGCTCTGAGTGACTCCATCTTGATTTGAACCTTTGTAAGTGTTCAAAAAATTTTTTAGAATAAGTCTCACCTAGCCTTCTGGCTTCAGTACCACAATATAGTGTGGAATAATACCCCTTTTCCTTGTAGTAGGAGGGGTAATTTAATTATCACCTGCTGGGAATACAGCTTGTGAAATTTTTTCCCATACTGCCTCCTTGTCGGAGGGAGACCTTGGTAAAGCAGACTTCAGGAGCCTGCGAAGAGGAAACGTCTCTACATTCCAATCTGTACCCCTGGGATACTACTTGTAGGATCCAGGGGTCCTGTACGGTCTCAGCGCCATGCTGAGAACTTGTCAGAAGCGGTGGAGCGCTTCTGTTCCTGGGAATGGGCTGCCTGCTGCAGTCTTCTTCCCTTTCCTCTATCCCTGGGCAGATATGATCTTATAGGGACGAAAAGACTGAGGTTGAAAAGACGGTGTCTTTTTCTGCAGAGATGTGACTTAGGGTAAAAACGGTGGATTTTCCAGCAGTTGTCGTGGCCACCAGGTCCGATGGACCGACCCCAAAAAACTCCTCTTCCTTTATACGGCAATACACCTTTTTGCCGTTTGGAATCTGCATCACCTGACCACTGTCGTGTCCATAACATCTTCTGGCAGATATGGACATCGCATTTACTCTTGATGCCAGAGTGCAAATATCCCTCTGTGCATCTCGCATATATAGAAATGCATCCTTTAAATGCTCTATAGTCAATAAAATACTGTCCCTGTCAAGGGTATCAATATTTTTAGTCAGGGAATCCGACCAAGCCACCCCAGCTCTGCACATCCAGGCTGAGGCGATCGCTGGTCGCAGTATAACACCAGTATGTGTGTATATACTTTTTATGATATTTTCCAGCCTCCTGTCAGCTGGTCCTTGAGGACGGCCCTATCTATAGACGGTACCGCCACTTGTTTTGATAAGCGTGTGAGCGCCTTATCCACCCTAAGGGGTGTTTCCCAACGCGCCCTAACTTCTGGCGGGAAAGGGTATACCGCCCATAATTTTCTATCGGGGGGAACCCACGCATCATCACACACTTTATTTAATTTATCTGATTCAGGAAAAACTACTGTAGTTTTTTCACATCCCACATAATACCCTCTTTTGTGGTACTTGTAGTATCAGAAATATGTAACACCTCCTTCATTGCCTTTAACGTGTGGCCCTAATAAGGAATACGTTTGTTTATTCACCGTCGACACTGGATTCAGTGTCCCTGTCTGTGTCTGTGTCGACCGACTAAAGTAAACGGGCGTTTTAAAACCCCTGACGGTGTTTTTTGAGACGTCTGGACCGGTATATGTCGGCCGTCTCATGTCGTCAACCGACCTTGCAGCGTGTTGACATTATCACGTAATTCCCTACATAAGCCATCCATTCCGGTGTCGACTCCCTAGAGAGTGACATCACCATTACAGGCAATTGCTCCGCCTCCTCACCAACATCGTCCTCATACATGTCGACACACACGTACCGACACACAGCACACACACAGGGAATGCTCTGATAGAGGACAGGACCCACTAGCCCTTTGGAGAGACAGAGGGAGAGTTTGCCAGCACACACCAAAAACGCTATAATTATATAGGGACAACCTTATATAAGTGTTTTCCCTTATAGCATCTGTTTTATATATTTCTAACGCCAAATTAGTGCCCCCCCTCTCTGTTTTAACCCTGTTTCTGTAGTGCAGTGCAGGGGAGAGCCTGGGAGCCTTCCCTCCAGCCTTTCTGTGAGGGAAAATGGCGCTGTGTGCTGAGGAGATAGGCCCCGCCCCTTTTTCGGCGGCCTCGTCTCCCGCTTTTAACGGATTCTGGCAGGGGTTAAATATCTCCATATAGCCTCCGGAGGCTATATGTGAGGTATTTTTAGCCAAAATAGGTTTTCATTTGCCTCCCAGGGCGCCCCCCTCCCAGCGCCCTGCACCCTCAGTGACTGCCGTGTGAAGTGTGCTGAGAGGAAAATGGCGCACAGCTGCAGTGCTGTGCGCTACCTTTAGAAGACTGAGGAGTCTTCTGCCGCCGATTCTGGACCTCTTCTTACTTCAGCATCTGCAAGGGGGCCGGCGGCAAGGCTCCGGTGACCATCCAGGCTGTACCTGTGATCGTCCCTCTGGAGCTGATGTCCAGTAGCCAAGAAGCCAATCCATCCTGCACGCAGGTGAGTTCACTTCTTCTCCCCTAAGTCCCTCGTTGCAGTGATCCTGTTGCCAGCAGGACTCACTGTAAAATAAAAAACCTAAGCTAAACTTTTCTAAGCAGCTCTTTAGGAGAGCCACCTAGATTGCACCCTTCTCGGCCGGGCACAAAAATCTAACTGGCTTGGGGGAGGGTCATGGGGGGAGGAGCCGGTGCGCACCACCTGATCCTAGGGCTTTGCTTTTTGTGCCCTGTCTCCTGCGGAGCCGCTATTCCCCATGGTCCTTTCAGGAACCCCAGCATCCACTAGGACGATAGAGAAATATATATATATATCACTACGGCAGCCGGACAGGTATATATTATATAATGACGGACCTGCTGGACACTGTCAGCAGAATGCGTTTATAGAATAAAAACACCACACGACGAGTGTTTAACTTTTTCAGGCAGACAATCACAATATACTGGTGGTCAGTGGTCACTGGTCAGTCACACTGGCACTGGCAGTGGCACTCTGGCAGCAAAAGTGTGCACTGTTAAAATATGTACTCCTGCTATAACTGCTCCCCAGTCTCCCCCACAATTAAGCTGTGTGAGCAGTGAGCACTCAGCACAGTCAGATATACAGTATTACATAGATGATGCAGCACACTGAGGGCACACTGAGGCTGAGCACAGATATGGTATGTGACTGTGTCACACTGTGTATCGTTTTTTTTCAGGCAGAGAACGGATTAATTAAACTGGTGGTCACTGGTCACACTATCAGCAAGTAGTACTCCGTCCTAATATGCTCCCCAAAATTAGTAAATCAAGTGTCTCTACTCTCTAGTCTACTCTAAACGGAGAGGACGCCAGCCACGTCCTCTCCCTATCAATCTCAATGCACGTGTGAAAATGGCGGCGACGCGCGGCTCCTTATATAGAATCCGAGTCTCGCGATAGAATACGAGCCTCGCGAGAATCCGACAGCGGGATGATGACGTTCGGGCGCGCTCGGGTTAGCCGAGCAAGGCGGGAAGATCCGAGTCTGCCTCGGACCCGTGTAAAAAGGCTGAAGTTCGGGGGGGTTCGGTTTCCGAGAAACCGAACCCGCTCATCTCTAGATATTCTAGGGCACCGTGATTCAAAAAAGTTTGGAAACCACTGCACTAAATGATAACTACTTACTTCAACTAATCGGGGAATCAACTAGGTACAATGCAATCTTAGACCTGGTACTAACTAACAATGGGCAGTTGATATTAAATATTATAGTAGGGGAGCCCATGGGAAATAGCAACCAGAATATGGTCACATTCAATATCAGTTTCCACAAACAGCCCTCTATAGGCTCAACAAAGACTCTTAACTTTAGAAAAGTCAACTTTGACAGGATGAGGGAAGCTTTAAGGGACATTGACTGGGAAATTTTGTTTCAAGGCAAGAACACTACAGAGAAATTAGATTTACTAAAAACATTGCTCGCTAGTTATACTCACAAGTTCATTCCCATGGGCAGTAAACAAAGGAGTATTTATTCCAAACCAATGTGGCTTAACAAAAAGATTAAGGAACTAATGGCAAGAAAGCGGAGAACATTCAAAAAGTATAAATCGGATGGCAAGGCGAAGTCATTCCAGTACTATAAGGACTGTAACAAAATATGCAAAAAAGGAATCAGAGCGTCTAAAATAGAAACGGAAAAACTAATAGCAATGGAAAGTAAATCAAACCCCAAAAAGTTTTTTAAATACATCAACAGCAAAAGATTAAAGAAAGAGAGTATAGGCCCTTTAACAGGCAATATGGGTGTCCTAATCAAAATGACAGGGACATAGCCGAAAAATTAAACAGGTTTTTCTCATCTGTATTCACAAGAGAGGATCAGATGGCAGGATTGGTGCATAACCTCAGCAACGATAATGTCCCACCGCTTAATGCTTATTTAAGTGAAGATATAGTCTGTGACTGATTAAAAAAAAAGATTAATAAGTCACCTGGTCCTGACGGAATTCACCCAAGGGTTCTCATGGAGCTACACTCCGAATTATCAAGACCCCTATATTTAATTTTCCATGACTCACTTACATCAGGCATGGTCCCCGAAGACTGGCATATAGCAGAAGTAGTGCCTATATTTAAAAAGGGAAGTAAATCTGAACCAGGTAATTATAGACCAGTAAGTCTTACGTCTATAGTTGGGAAGGTACTGGAAGGTTTTTTAAGGGATAGAATACAGGAGTTCCTTGAAACCAATAAGGTCATTAATAGGAGGCCAACATGGATTTTTGAAGGATAGCTCATGTCAAACAAACTTACTAGGCTTCTATGAAACAATTAGTGCAAACATAGACCAGGGTCAAGAGGTGGATGTAATCTTTTTAGACTTTGCTAAAGCTTTCGATACAGTACCTCACATGAGACTTATCTACAAATGAGGAGAAATCAGGCTAGGGAACAAAATATGCACTTGGGTTAGAAATTTGTTGTAGAAAAGGAAGCCACGTGTGGTGGTAAATGGAACATTTTCAAATTGGACTGAGGTACTAAGTGGTGTGCTGTGCCACAAGGGTCTGTACTTGGACCACTATTGTTCAACATCTTCATTAATGATGTAGCAGTAGGTCTAGAGAGTGCAGTGTCAATTTTTGCAGACGACACCAAACTATGTAAGGTTATAAATTCGGAGGGGGATGCTGAGTCTCTTCAGAACGACTTATTTAAACTGGAAGCATGGGCAGCAAAATGGAGAATGAGGCTCAATATAGACAAATGTAAGGTAATGCACTTTGGTAGCAAGAATATGCTACCTACATACTAAATGGGGAAAAACTAGGGCATTCTGCACTGGAAAAAGATTTAGGTGTTCACATAGATAACAAACTGAGCAGTAGTAACTAAAATAGGAATGCAGCAAATAAGGCAAACAAGGTATTATGTAGAAAAAGGTATTACAGCGCATATAGATTGGACATGAAAATTCATTTATTAAAATAGATGCATTAAAAATCCATAACCACCGGCCGGTTATCTTAACAACCCAATAGTGTAAAATTAAGAAACTTAAAATGCAGCCTGGTTTCTATACCGCAACATAACCAGTCCTACTGTATAAACCTTTCAAGGAGACTTGTCATCATCGCACTCCTAAATATAACTACATGAAATGGAAGGAGTATACACTCCTTTACATATTCCATATCCATTGTTATTATACACCTATAAATATACATGTATATTTATATAAGGAATAAATATATTCATATACGCAAAAGAAAATTGAGGTTTTAATAAGGCAAACCAAGTGCATATATAAATGTGGTCTCCGTTGTTACAGTATAGTTTAAAGAGACAAATATATATACACACTGTGGGGGGACAAATCACATATATGTTATTCTTTTCTTCTATGCATCCTTAATGATGTCAATAGTTCAAAAAGAGACGTCCCTAATAACTTAAAAGGGCTTCATTACATTATATACTTTTTCCACAAATAGGGGGAGTAGCCCTATATTACTGGTAGAACATAGATTGGAGTGACAGAGCGCTTGGCTACATATCTTTTTGGTATCTTGTTTAAACAAGGTATTAGCATGGGGTGCGGTCAAGATCCCGCGGTCAGAATACCAACACCGGGATCCCGACCGGCACAACCCCGGCGGGATCTCGTACTGATCCCATTAGCATGCATAAAGCGGGGAATTGATGCAAGGGATGAGAGTGTTATACTCCCATTATATAAATCACTAGTGAGGCCACATCTCGAATACTGTGCACAATTTTGGGCACCATATTACAAAAAAGATATCCTGGAACTAGAAAAGGCTCAGAGACGGGTGACCAAATTGATTAAGGGGATGGAGACTCTAGAATACGAGGAAAGGCTTGCTAGGCTAGGCATGTTTACATTAGAATAGAGGAGATTAAGAGAGGACATGATTAACATTTACAAATATATAAGGGGTCAATACACAGAGCTAGCGGGGGATTTGTTTTTGGTAAGATCGTCGCAACGGACACGTGGACACCCGCTTAGGTTAGAGGAGAGGAGATTTCGCACAAAGAGACTGAAAGGTTTCTTCATAGTAAGGATAATATGTATTTGGAATTCCCTGCCTGAGAGAGTAGTAAGGTCGGGCTCGGTCACTACTTTCAAGAATGATAAATCCTAATGGATAAGTATATACAGGGTTATGGTGGGTAAATCATGCACTATAGTAATAATTTTTTTTTAAAAACAGGAGGAAGTGACATAACGGCTACACATTCACCACAGAAAATTAGTCTAAAAAAATATATATACTGTATTACAGTGTAGGAGAACACCAACAGGTTGAACTCGATGGACAATTTGTCTTTTCTCTTACATCCTAGAGGATGCTGGGGACTCTAAAGGCCCATGGGGTATAGATGGGATCTGCAGGAGCTTGGGCACACTAAAAAGACTTTGGGTGTGAACTGGCTCCTCCCTCTCTGCCCCTCCCCCAGACCTCAGTTAGACTTTGTGCCCAGGAGTGACTGGACACACACTAGGGGAGCTCTACTGAGTTTCTCTAGAAAAGACTTTTGTTAGGTTTTTTATTTTCAGGGAGACCTGCTGGCTACAGGCTCCCTGCATCGTGGGACTGAGGGGAGAGAAGTCAGACCTACTTCTACTTAGTTAAGGGCTCTGCTTCTTAGGCTACTGGACACCATTAGCTCCAGAGGGTTCGATCACTTGGTTCGCCTAGCTGCTTGTTCCCGGAGCCGCGCCGTCACCCTCTTCACAGAAGCCAGAAGAAAGAAGCCAGGTGAGTATGAGAAGTAGAGATGTGCACTTGAAATTTTTCGGGTTTTGTGTTTTGGTTTTGGGTTCGGTTCCGCGGCCGTGTTTTGGGTTCGACCGCGTTTTGGCAAAACCTCACCGAATTTTTTTTGTCGGATTCGGGTGTGTTTTGGATTCGGGTGTTTTTTTCAAAAAACCCTAAAAAACAGCTTAAATCATAGAATTTGGGGGTCATTTTGATCCCAAAGTATTATTAACCTCAATAACCATTATTTCCACTCATTTTCAGTCTATTCTGAATACCTCACACCTCACAATATTATTTTTAGTCCTAAAATTTGCACCGAGGTCGCTGGATGACTAAGCTAAGCGACCCTAGTGGCCGACACAAACACCGGGCCCATCTAGGAGTGGCACTGCAGTGTCACGCAGGATGGCCCTTCCAAAAAACACTCCCCAAACAGCACATGACGCAAAGAAAAAAAGAGGCGCAATGAGGTAGCTGTGTGAGTAAGATAAGCGACCCTAGTGGCCGACACAAACACCGGGCCCATCTAGGAGTGGCACTGCAGTGTCACGCAGGATGGCCCTTCCAAAAAACACTCCCCAAACAGCACATGACGCAAAGAAAAAAAGAGGCGCAATGAGGTAGCTGTGTGAGTAAGCTAAGCGACCCTAGTGGCCGACACAAACACCTGGCCCATCTAGGAGTGGCACTGCAGTGTCACGCAGGATGGCCCTTCCAAAAAACACTCCCCAAACAGCACATGACGCAAAGAAAAAAAGAGGCGCAATGAGGTAGCTGTGTGAGTAAGCTAAGCGACCCTAGTGGCAGACACAAACACCTGGCCCATCTAGGAGTGGCACTGCAGTGTCACGCAGGATGGCCCTTCAAAAAAATACTCCCCAAACAGCACATGACGCAAAGAAAAATTAAAGAAAAAAGAGGTGCAAGATGGAATTGTCCTTGGGCCCTCCCACCCACCCTTATGTTGTATAAACAGGACATGCACACTTTAACCAACCCATCATTTCAGTGACAGGGTCTGCCACACGACTGTGACTGAAATGACGGGTTGGTTTGGACCCCCACCAAAAAAGAAGCAATTAATCTCTCCTTGCACAAACTGGCTCTACAGAGGCAAGATGTCCACCTCATCATAATCCTCCGATATATCACCGTGTACATCCCCCTCCTCACAGATTATCAATTCGTCCCCACTGGAATCCACCATCTCAGCTCCCTGTGTACTTTGTGGAGGCAATTGCTGCTGGTCAATGTCTCCACGGAGGAATTGATTATAATTCATTTTAATGAACATCATCTTCTCCACATTTTCTGGAAGTAACCCCGTACGCCGATTGCTGACAAGGTGAGCGTCGGCACTAAACACTCTTTCGGAGTACACACTTGTGGGAGGGCAACTTAGGTAGAATAAAGCCAGTTTGTGCAAGGGCCTCCAAATTGCCTCTTTTTCCTGCCAGTATAAGTACGGACTGTCTGACGTGCCTACTTGGATGCTGTCACTCATATAATCCTCCACCATTCTTTCAATGGGGAGAGAATCATATGCAGTGCCAGTAGACGACATGTCCGTAATCGTTGACAGGTCCTTCAGTCCGGACCAGATGTCAGCATCAGCAGTCGCTCCAGACTGCCCTGCATCACCGCCAGCGGGTGGGCTCGGAATTCTGAGCCTTTTCCTCGCACCCCCAGTTGCGGGAGAATGTGAAGGAGGAGATGTTGACAGGTCGCGTTCCGCTTGACTTGACAATTTTCTCACCAGCAGGTCTTTGAACCCCAGCAGACTTGTGTGTGCCGGAAAGAGAGATCCAAGGTAGGTTTTAAATCTAGGATCGAGCACGGTGGCCAAAATGTAGTGCTCTGATTTCAACAGATTGACCACCCGTGAATCCTTGTTAAGCGAATTAAGGGCTCCATCCACAAGTCCCACATGCCTAGCGGAATCGCTCTGTGTTAGCTCCTCCTTCAATGTCTCCAGCTTCTTCTGCAAAAGCCTGATGAGGGGAATGACCTGACTCAGGCTGGCAGTGTCTGAACTGACTTCACGTGTGGCAAGTTCAAAGGGCAGCAGAACCTTGCACAACGTTGAAATCATTCTCCACTGCGCTTGAGACAGGTGCATTCCACCTCCTATATCGTGCTCAATTGTATAGGCTTGAATGGCCTTTTGCTGCTCCTCCAACCTCTGAAGCATATATAGGGTTGAATTCCACCTCGTTACCACTTCTTGCTTCAGATGATGGCAGGGCAGGTTCAGGCGTTTTTGGTGGTGCTCCAGTCTTCTGTACGTGGTGCCTGTACGCCGAAAGTGTCCCGCAATTCTTCTGGCCACCGACAGCATCTCTTGCACGCCCCTCTCGTTTTTTAAATAATTCTGCACCACCAAATTCAAGGTATGTGCAAAACATGGGACGTGCTGGAATTTGCCCATATTTAATGCACACACAATATTGCTGGCGTTGTCCGATGCCACAAATCCACAGGAGAGTCCAATTGGGATAAGCCATTCTGCAATGATCTTCCTCAGTTGCCGTAAGAGGTTTTCAGCTGTGTGCGTATTCTGGAAACCGGTGATACAAAGCATAGCCTGCCTAGGAAAGAGTTGGCGTTTGCGAGATGCTGCTACTGGTGCCGCCGCTGCTGTTCTTGCGGCGGGAGTCCATACATCTACCCAGTGGGCTGTCACAGTCATATAGTCCTGACCCTGCCCTGCTCCACTTGTCCACATGTCCGTGGTTAAGTGGACATTGGGTACAACTGCATTTTTTAGGACACTGGTGAGTCTTTTTCTGATGTCCGTGTACATTCTCGGTATCGCCTGCCTAGAGAAGTGGAACCTAGATGGTATTTGGTAACGGGGGCACACTACCTCAAGAAATTGTCTAGTTCCCTGTGAACTAACGGCGGATACCGGACGCACGTCTAACACCAACATAGTTGTCAAGGCCTCAGTTATCCGCTTTGCAACAGGATGACTGCTGTGATATTTCATCTTCCTCGCAAAGGACTGTTGGACAGTCAATTGCTTGGTGGAAGTAGTAAAAGTGGGCTTACGACTTCCCCTCTGGGATGACCATCGACTCCCAGCAGCAACAACAGCAGCGCCAGCAGCAGTAGGCGTTACACGCAAGGATGCATCGGAGGAATCCCAGGCAGGAGAGGACTCGTCAGAATTGCCAGTGACATGGCCTGCAGGACTATTGGCATTCCTGGGGAAGGAGGAAATTGACACTGAGGGAGTTGGTGGGGTGGTTTGCGTGAGCTTGGTTACAAGAGGAAGGGATTTACAGGTCAGTGGACTGCTTCCGCTGTCGCCCAAAGTTTTTGAACTTGTCACTGACTTATTATGAATGCGCTGCAGGTGACGTATAAGGGAGGATGTTCCGAGGTGGTTAACGTCCTTACCCCTACTTATTACAGCTTGACAAAGGCAACACACGGCTTGACAAATGTTGTCCGCATTTCTGTTGAAATACTTCCACACCGAAGAGCTGATTTTTGTGGTATTTTCACCAGGCATGTCAATGGCCATATTCCTCCCACGGACAACAGGTGTCTCCCCGGGTGCCTGACTTAAACAAACCACCTCACCATCAGAATCCTCCTTGTCAATTTCCTCCCCAGCGCCAGCAACACCCATATCCTCCTCATCCTGGTGTACTTCAACACTGACATCTTCAATCTGACTATCAGGAACTGGACTGCGGGTGCTCCTTCCAGCACTTGCAGGGGGCGTGCAAATGGTGGAAGGCGCATGCTCTTCACGTCCAGTGTTGGGAAGGTCAGGCATCGCAACCGACACAATTGGACTCTCCTTGTGGATTTGTGATTTCGAAGAACGCACAGTTCTTTGCTGTGCTTTTGCCAGCTTGAGTCTTTTCATTTTTCTAGCGAGAGGCTGAGTGCTTCCATCCTCATGTGAAGCTGAACCACTAGCCATGAACATAGGCCAGGGCCTCAGCCGTTCCTTGCCATTCCGTGTGGTAAATGGCATATTGGCAAGTTTACACTTCTCCTCCGACAATTTTATTTTAGATTTTTGAGTCCTTTTTTTACTAATATTTGGTGTTTTGGATTTTACATGCTCTGTACTATGACATTGGGCATCGGCCTTGGCAGACGACGTTGCTGGCATTTCATCGTCTCGGCCATGACTAGTGGCAGCAGCTTCGGCACGAGGTGGAAGTCGATCTTGATCTTTCCCTATTTTTGGAACCTCAACATTTTTGTTCTCCATATTTTAATAGGCACAACTAAAAGGCACCTCAGGTAAACAATGGAGATGGATGGATACTAGTATACTTATGGATGACGAGCGACTGCCGACACAGAGGTAGCTACAGCCGTGGACTACCGTACTGTGTCTGCTGCTAATATAGACTGGATGATAATGAGATAAAATTAAAATATATATATATATCACACTAGTACTGCAGCCGGACAGGTATATATTATGTAATGACGGACCTGCTGGACACTGTCTGTCAGACTCAGCACTGCAGACTCCTAAAGTAAGCTACTAGTATCAAGAAGATAGAAAAAAAAAAAAACCACGGGTAGGTGGTATACAATTATGGATGGACGAGCGACTGCCGACACAGAGGTAGCTACAGCCGTGGACTACCGTACTGTGTCTGCTGCTAATATAGACTGGATGATAATGAGATAAAATTAAAATATTGTTAGGGTCTCCTGCCCTGTGCTGCCACGTCGTCATGGCAACCGGGAGACAAGTGCTAGCGGAGTAACCTGAGCGCAGCTGATACTCCGGTTCGGGTCTTTTGCTGTGCAGTGGTTATAGGCTCTGTGCATGGCAGGGGATCCGGTGCTGGTTTTTGTGCTCACAGTCTGTGAGGTCTGAGTGGGGCGTGGACAGCACCTGCTTTATAAGGCCTCTTCTCAGGGTAAGCAGATGCTGCTGAATCTTTGTTGGTTAGTCAGTTTCTGAAAGTTAGCCAGTACTGTGTAGCTTTGTATTTGTTTGTTGCTTACTGCAAATAGGCCTGGGGATTTGGTATTACACTCTGCCAATCCAGACCTAGCAGTAAGACTGGAGTCAGTCGTTTAGCTTGCTGGGGTTCTGTTACTACTCTGTGAACTTAGCAAGTTTGCGGCTGTATTCTAAGACTTGCCTGTCTAATCCTGTCTCACTGTGCTAGGTGTCAGGGGTCAGTTTAGTGGCAGTAAGCTGAACCTGTGCACTGCAAGTGAGAATTAGGATTGTGGAGACTCTCCTTGTGTCTATCATTCCATCTCTGACCAAGGAGTTTACTGCCACACCCGTTGGTAACCCTTTAGGGTTTTGCTGTTGCCCTTAGCAACAGCATTTCGGGTTCTCTACGTATTAAAACACAACATCTTGCTTTTCCCATCTGAGCAGTTCTAATACTAGGGAGATACCCAGTTCCTTAGCCTCTGGGCTTCTCTGTTCACTTTGTGTGTATTTTGTTACCCTATCACCTTCTGTGTACGTTATGTCATATTCCCCAGTCTGTCTGTAAGTCCATTTGTTTTGCATAACAGTTCAAACACCAGTACATTCCTGCAGGCACTGGAGTGCATAACAGTCCTGACACCAGTACTTTCCTGCAGGCACTGGTGTGCATAACAAATATATATATATATCACACTAGTACTGCAGCCGGACAGGTATATATTATGTAATGACGGACCTGCTGGACACTGTCTGTCAGCACTGCAGACTCCTAAAGTAAGCTACTAGTATCAAGAAGATAGAGAAAAAAAAAACCACGGGTAGGTGGTATACAATTATGGATGGACGAGCGACTGCCGACACAGAGGTAGCTACAGCCGTGGACTACCGTACTGTGTCTGCTGCTAATATAGACTGGATGATAATGAGATAAAATTAAAATATATATATATATCACACTAGTACTGCAGCCGGACAGGAATATATTATGTAATGACGGACCTGCTGGACACTGTCTGTCAGACTCAGCACTGCAGACTCCTAAAGTAAGCTACTAGTATCAAGAAGATAGAAAAAAAAAACCACGGGTAGGTGGTATACAATTATGGATGGACGAGCGACTGCCGACACAGAGGTAGCTACAGCCGTGGACTACCGTACTGTGTCTGCTGCTAATATAGACTGGATGATAATGAGATAAAATTAAAATATATATATATATCACACTAGTACTGCAGCCGGATAGGTATATATTATGTAATGACGGACCTGCTGGACACTGTCTGTCAGCACTGCAGACTCCTAAAGTAAGCTACTAGTATCAAGAAGATAGAAAAAAAAAAAACACGGGTAGGTGGTATACAATTATGGATGGACGAGCGACTGCCGACACAGAGGTAGCTACAGCCGTGGACTACCGTACTGTGTCTGCTGCTAATATAGACTGGATGATAATGAGATAAAATTAAAATATATATATATCACACTAGTACTGCAGCCGGACAGGTATATATTATGTAATGACGGACCTGCTGGACACTGTCTGCAGAATGCGTTTATAAAAACACCACACGACGAGTGTTTAACTTTTTCAGGCAGACAATCACTTTATACTGGTGGTCAGCAGACAATCACAATACTGGTGGTCAGTGGTCACTGGTCAGTCACACTGGCAGTGGCACTCTGGCAGCAAAAGTGTGCACTGTACTGAAAATATGTACTCCTGCTATAACTGCTCCCCAGTCTCCCCCACAATTAAGCTGTGTGAGCAGTGAGCACTCAGCACAGTCAGATAATGATATACAGTATTACATATGATGCAGCACACTGGGCTGAGCACAGATATGGTATGTGACTGTGTCACACTGTGTATCGTTTTTTTTCAGGCAGAGAATGGATTAATTAAACTGGTGGTCACTGGTCACACTATCAGCAGCAAGTAGTACTCCTCCTAATAATATGCTCCCCAAAATTTGTGTCTCTCTCTAGTACTCTAGTCTAAACGGAGAGGACGCCAGCCACGTCCTCTCCCTATCAATCTCAATGCACGTGTGAAAATGGCGGCGACGCGCGGCTCCTTATATAGAATCCGAGTCTTGCGATAGAATACGAGCCTCGCAAGAATCCGACAGCGGGATGATGACGTTCGGGCGCGCTCGGGTTAACCGAGCAAGGCGGGAAGATCCGAGTCGCTCGGCCCCGTGTAAAAAAACCTGAAGTTCGGGCGGGTTCGGATTCCGAGGAACCGAACCCGCTCATCTCTAATGAGAAGATCCGAAGACATCAGATGGCAGAAGACTTCAGTAACAAGGTAGCAGCGCAGCTTCACCAACAGCACTTGCGGGTGCAGGGCGCTGGGGGGGGGGGGGGGAGCGCCCTGGGCAGCATGTTACTGGGGTCTTGAGCTGGCAGACAGGCATATTCGGTGCCCGGGCACCGTTTTTTCATACCCCCGCCAGCATAGCAGATTTGAATTTTTGCGGGACTGAAGCGTGCCGGGAAGGGGCGGGGCTTAGCCGCACAGCTCACCAGCGCCATTTTCTCTCATCCACAGCCGCTGCATGAGACACTGGCCCGGGACCTCCAGGCTCCATTCAAGTAAAAGAGAGCAAAACGGGGGGGGGGCAGATATTTTGGTGCTTGTTTATAATTAATGGCAGCGCTTTCATCATATATTATATTGGTGTGATATATGGGCGCTGGGGTGTGAGCTGGCATACTCCCTCTGTGTTTCTCTCTCTCCGGGCTTCCCTGTGGGTCTGTCCCCTGGTTGAGGCAGTGTGTGTGTGGGTGTGTCGGTACTACGTGTCGGCATGTCTGAGGCTGAGTGTTACTCCCCGGAGGAGGTTGCTGGGGGCGCAGAAACAGGGCTGGAAATGGCTCTGTCGGCACAGCCGACACCTGATTTGGTTACTATGTTAAGTGCACTTAATGCAAATGTGGCCTCATTGTCCAAGAGGTTGGATAAATCTGAGTCTCAGACACGAGTGTGGAGGAAATCCATGGAGGATGCTTTGACTCAGGTGCAGACCCCCTTCAGGCTCAAACAAAAAGCGTTTGTTTACCCAGATGGTAGATACGGATACCGACACGGATTCTGATTCCGATGTCGATTTCAATGAGGCTACTTTACACCCAAGGCTAGTTAAGAGTATTCAGTACATGATAGTGGCTATTAAAGATGTTTTACGTATCTCTGACGAACCTGTGGTGCAGGAAACAAGGATTTGTTTATTTAAAGGGAAAAGGCCTGAGGTGAAGTTTCCCCCCTCTCATGAAATGAATGCTCTTTGTGAAAAGGCTTGGGAGTCACCAGACAAGAGATGGCAGATTCCCAAGAGAATTTTCATGGCGTATCCTTTCCCCTCTGATGACAGGGAGAAATGGGAGTCGTCTCCGAATGTCAACAAGGCTCTATCCCGTTTGTCTAAGAAGGTGGCGCTTACGTCCCCTGACACGGCAGCTCTCAAGGATCCGGCGGATCGCAAGCTGGAAACGTCTTTGAAGGCCATTTTCGTTAATACGGGTGCATTGCTCAGACCTGCTGTGGCGTCAGTATGGGTGAGTAGTGCTATTGCTAAATGGGCTGATAATTTAGCTTCTGATATGGATACCCTTGATAAAGATAATATTCTTTTGACTCTTGGTTATATCAAGGACGCTGCAGATTACATGAAGGATGCGGCGAGGGATGTTGGTCTCTTGGGATCAAGAGCCAATGCCATGGCGATCTCGGCCAGGAGGGTGCTGTGGGTCCATCAATGGAATGCTGATGCCGACTCCAAGAAAAATATGGAAGCTTTTCCCTTCAAAGGTAGTATCTTGTTTGGTGACGGCCTGGCTGACCTGGTGTCTACCGCAACTGCGGGTAAGTCATCTTTTCTTCCTTATGTTCCCACACAACAGAAAAAGGCACCCCATCAGCAGATGCAGTCCTTTCGACCCAATAAATACAAGCGAGGAAAAGGCTCGTCCTTGCTCGCTTCAAAGGGTAGAGGAAGGGGAAGGAAGTCGCCTGCAGTATCAGGCGCCCAGGACCAAAAGTCCTCCCCCGCCTCTACCAAGTCCACCGCATGACGCTGGGGCTCCCCTGCGGGAGTCCGGGCCGGTGGGGGGCCGTCTACGGATCTTCAGTCAGGTCTGGGTTCAATCAGGCCTGGATCCTTGTGTCCTAGACATAGTGTCTCAGGGATACAAGCTGGAGTTTCAGGAGATGCCGCCTCACTGCTTTTTCATTTCGGCCTTTGCCAGTGTCTCTTCCGGACAGCGATATGGTAAATGCTGCGATACAAAAGTTGTGTCAACAGAGGGTCATTGTTACCGTTCCCCCGTCCCAACGGGTGGAGGGGTTCTACTCAAGCCTCTTTGTGGTACCGAAGCCGGACGGTTCGGTCAGACCGATTGTAAACCTAAAATCCCTCAATCCATACTTGAAAGTTTTCAAGTTCAAGATGGAATCTCTTCGAGCTGTGATCTCCAGCCTAGAGGGGGCGGATTTTATGGTGTCAGTCGACATAAAGGATGCCTACTTGCACGTCCCAATATATCCTCCGCATCAGGCCTTCCTGAGATTTGTGGTGCAGGATTGTCATTACAGACGTTGCCGTTCGGGCTTTCCGCGGCCCCGAGGATTTTCACCAAGGTCATGGCGGAAATTATGGTTCTCCTTCGCAAACAAGGGGTTACAATTATCCCGTACTTGGACGATCTCCTGATAAAGGCGAGGTCAAGGAACAATTGTTAAGAAATGCGGATCTGTCTTTGTCGGTTCTGCGACAACACGGTTGGGTTCTAAATTTGCCAAAGTCTCAGTTGATCCCGGCCACTCGGCTGCCCTTTCTGGGCATGATTCTGGACACGGAGTTACAGAGAGTGTTTCTTCTGGAAGACAAAGCTCTGGAAATACAGACGATGATCAGGGAGCTTCTGAGACCAACAAGTGTGTCGATTCATCAATGTATTCGGGTTCTGGGGAAGATGGTTGCGGCGTACAAAGCCATTCCGTTTGGCAGGTTTCATGCCCGGGTGTTTCAGTGGGATCTGCAGAGCAAATGGTCCGGGTCTCACCTGCACATGCACCGGAAAATAAGTCTATCTTCCAGGGCCAGGATTTCTCTCCTGTGGTGGCTACAAAGCTCTCACCTTCTAGAGGGACGCCGATTCCGAATCCAGGACTGGGTCCTGCTGACAACAGATGCAAGTCTCCGAGGCTGGGGCGCAGTCACCCAAGGAAGAAATTTCCAGGGAAAACGGTCAAACCAGGAATCTTGTCTCCACATAAATGTTCTCGAGTTAAGAGCCATTTACAATGGCCTACTACAAGCAAAGAACCTTCTTCAGGGTCGTCCTCTCCTGATCCAGTTGGATAACATAACAGCGGTGGCGTACGTAAACCGCCAAGGCGGAACAAGGAGCAGGAAGGCTATGGCGGAGGCCACAAGAATCCTTTGCTGGGTGGAACAGCACGTGAGCGCTCTGTCAGCAGTCTTCCTCCCGGGCGTGGACAACTGGGAAGCAGACTTCCTCAGCAGACACGATCTCCATCCGGGAGAGTGGGCTCTTCACCAAGAGGTATTTGCAGAAGTGACAGGGCATTGGGGAATTCCTCTGATAGACATGATGGCGTCTCGCCTCAACAAGAAGCTTCCGAGGTATTGTTCCAGGTCAAGAGGCCCCCAAGCCAGTGCAGTGGACGCCCTGGTAACTCCGTGGGTTTTTCAGTCGGTATATGTGTTCCCTCCGCTCCCTCTCATTCCAAAGGTGCTGGGGATCATACGACGAACAAGGGTTCAGGCGATTCTCGTCGTTCCAGACTGGCCACGCAGGGCCTGGTATCCGGATCTTCAGGAATTACTAGTGGAGGATCCTTGGCCGCTTCTTCTAAGAGAGGACCTGTTACTGCAGGGGCCATGCGTGTTTCCGGACTTACCGCGGCTGCGTTTGACGGTGTGGAAGTTGAGCGCCAAATCTTAGCTCGAAAAGGTATTCCTGGGGAGGTCATCCCCACTCTCCTTAAGGCTAGGAAGGAGGTTTCGGCGAAACATTATCCCCGTATTTGGAGAAAGTATGTTTTGTGGTGTGAAACCAAAACTGCTCCTGCGGAGGAATTTCACTTGGGTCGGTTTCTCCATTTTTTGCAGGCAGGCGTCGATGCAGGCCTGAAATTGGGTTCCATCAAAGTGCAGATTTCGGCTTTATCTATTTTCTTTCAAAAGGAATTGGCCGTCCTTCCAGAGGTTCAGACTTTTGTGAAGGGAGTGCTGCATATCCATCCGCCGCCTGTGGCGCCGTGGGATCTTGAAGTGGTCTTGCAGTTTCTTATGTCTCCCTGGTTTGAACCTTTGCGTAAGGTTGAGTTAAAGTTTCTCACTTGGAAGGTAGTCATGCTTTTGGCTCTGGCGTCTGCCAGGCGAGTGTCAGAGTTGGCGGCCTTATCTCACAAGAGTCCATATTTGATCTTCCATTCGGATAGAGCAGAATTGAGGACTCGTCAACAATTTCTGCCGAAGGTGGTTTCTTCGTTTCACATTAACCAACCTATTGTGGTACCTGTGGCTACAGATGCTGTGGCAGTTCCAAAGTCTCTTGATGTTGTAAGAGCTTTGAAAATTTACGTCGCCAGAACGGCTCTTATCAGGAAAACAGAGGCTTTGTGTGTCCTGTATGCTTCCAACAAGATTGGAAATCCTGCTTCTAAGCAAACTATTGCACGCTGGATTTGTAGTACGATTCAGCAAGCTCATTCTTCGGCTGGGCTACCGTTGCCGAAATCAGTAAAGGCCCATTCCACTAGGAAGGTGGGCTCTTCTTGGGCGACTGCCGAGGGGTCTCGGCATTACAGCTGTGCCGAGCTGCTACTTGGTCGGGTTCAAACACTTTTGCAAAGTTTTACAAGTTTGATACCCTGGCTGATGAGGACCTCATGTTTGCTCAATCGGTGCTGCAGAGTCGTCCGCACTCTCCCGCCCGTCCTGGATCTTTGGTATAGACCCCATGGTCCTTTTGGAGTCCCCAGCATCCTCTAGGACATAAGAGAAAATAGGATTTTAATACCTACTGGTAAATCCTTTTTCTCCTAGTCCGTAGAGGATGCTGGGCGCCCATCCCAGTGCGGACTGTTACTTGCAGTGTTTTCTTGCTGGTAAAATTAGTTTATACACGGGTTGTGTATTTCTTGTTTTCAGCTTGTTGCTGTTGTTAATTCATACTGTTATCTGGTTTCCTGATACTCCGGTTGTACGGTATGTTTGTGGTGTGGGCTGGTAAGTTTCTCGCCTTTAGTTTAAACAAAAATCCTTTCCTCGAAATGTCCGTCTCTCCTGGGCACAGTTCCTATAACTGAGGTCTGGAGGAGGGGCATAGAGGGAGGAGCCAGTTCACACCCAGTCAAAGTCTTTTTAGTGTGCCCAAGCTCCTGCGGATCCCGTCTATACCCCATGGTCCTTTTGGAGTCCCCAGCATCCTCAACGGACTAGGAGAAAAGGATTTACCGGTAGGTACTACAATCCTATTTTTTCGACCTCAGCAACTATGTTACGTTGGGGCAGATGTATTAACCTGGAGAAGGCATAAGGAAGTGATAAACCAGTGATATGTGTAAGGTGATAAAGGATCTGATTGGCTGGTGCCTTTATCACCTTACACATATCACTGGTTTATCACTTCCTTATGCCTTCTCCAGGTTAATACATCTGCCCCTATCTTACAATGTGAATGCATGTAAACTAGGGTACTACTATGGTTCATAAAATAAACTAGGGCACTACTACATATTTGCCTACTCTCCCGGAATGGCCGGGAGGCTCCCGAAAATCGGGTGACCCTACTGGCCCCCCGGAAGAGCAGGCAGGTCTTCCGATTTCAGGGGTCCTCTCTGCCCGGCCGCCCACTTAGCGAGTAAAGTGGGCGGTCCGGGCAGGAGATGACGCGATTCTTGTTGAATCGCGTCATCATAGCCACGCCCCCTGCTGTATAATGCCGGTAATAGCGGCATTACACAGCGAGGGGCGTGGCTTATATGACACAATTCCACAGCCACGCCCCCATCCCGCCTCCACCACGCCCCGTCTCGCCTCTGGCCCACCCCCCTCTGGACGTAACCTCACTGCCCGCCCCCCTGCTGAGCCGACCTGGCTGCTCTCTACCGGAGAGAGCAGCCTAGAAGACGGCAAGTATGCACTACTATGGTTTGGAAAATGAACTAGTGCACTATAATGTGGCATGGAATTAACAACTGCTGCGGAAAGGTGTCTCTCAAGAATAATTCGGACAGGGACCCCTTCAATATGTTGCTATGGGGCCCAAAAAGTTCTGGTTACACCCCTGCCTGGGATATTTCACTTGTCATTTGCAAACAGGGGTTTAGCCTTTCTAGGCATTCTATAAATGTCTGTGTATCAGTGGTGGGACACTAGGGGGTCTATTCACGAAGCAGTGAAAAGTGTGGAGAAGTGAACCAGTGTAGAAGTTACCCATGGCAACCAATCAGCATTGAAGTAACATTTAGCATTTGCATATAAAATTATACGGATCAGCTGATAGGTTGCCATGAGGAACTTCTCCACAGGCTCACTTCTCCACTCTTTTTACTGCTTCATGAATAGACCCCTATGCCATCAAGCGCACAATGATTTGGGAAAACCTAATAGAAAATGCAGTTATACAAAAAAAAAAAAAAAATTAAAAAAATGTTTGTTGCTGTTAAAAGAAAGTTACTGTTGACAGTTTGAAAATATTTGTTTTCTGAACACGTATAAATGCTTCTAAAAGTAAAAAAAGAAAATAAAAACGACTAATTCAAACCCTTATTATTACCGTCCAGGTGAAAAGGGTGTGTGGCTTCACTTATAGGGGACATTAACTAACATCATTTACGGCACTATAGGGGCATGGTCTCACGTGAAGACCCCCCAAGTTACATCACACTGGAGGCGTGTCCTGCACCCCCCGGAGATGCTGGGCTGCCCCCGGAAACTAATGTCTGCTCTGCCGGCTCCTCCTCAGTGACAGGAGCCGAGTGTTGCAGGATAATGTCACTGGGGCGGAGTCGGCAATGGGCAACTTCTCCACTGGCTCACTTCTCCAAACTTTTCACAGCTTCATGAATAAACCCAGTAGCAGATCTTGCCACGGGTAAGCAGGACTTTTGCCCGGGGTGCCGCCTTCCGGAGGGCGCCGGCGCCATCCGGAGGGCGCCGCACCATGGCAAGATCTGCTACTGTTTGGCAGTGCCCCCCGCTGTGTATCCCGCTGTGAAGGGAACTAGACGCTACCCGTCTAGTTTCCCTTCGTGGAGAGGACCTTTCCTGTGCGGTGCGCGCACAGTATTGTGGGACTGGCACAGACGCTAGGGGTCATAATTGACCTCTAGTGTCTATCTATGCTGTGCTATGGGAGAGACGTTATGACGTCTCACCCATAGATCCGAGGAGAGGAGCGGCGTCGGCGGAGGTCTGCAGTGGTCGGGAATCAGGAGCGGAGATAGTAAGTGTTCATTTTATTTTATTTTTTGTAAGCGCCGCTACTGTACAGGGGGCACAAATGGGGGCACAACACTACAGGGGGCGTAACTGGCAACGCCCCTGTATGAAGCCACGCCCTTATTTTTCACCCGGGGCGCCACAAGGGCTAGAACCGTCCCTGAATAGACCCCAGAATGATGGTAAGATGGATTGGACAGATTTGATTTTTTAACCAAATGATCCAGAGCATTTTAACCGATTATCAATCATTGCTGTAAATTGAATGATAATTGTTCAAACCAGTCGCTTGGTGGCCCTCGTTTGCATAATTATCACAATATAGCTCTTATATATTTAAAGCCAAATATCCAGAGACAGTAGATTACATATACAACAAATAACAACACTGGTCTGTTCTATTTAACACTTCAAACACAAGAAAAAAATATTTTTTTAATAAATATAGATTTTCTTTGATTGGTACATTTACTGCACCAGCAAAACTGCCCGTTTTACTACAAAATGTAACATCTGCTTTCAACTTACAGCCTGAGAATAATAGCTCACGCCATGTCAGAAAGTATTTGCATTGCCGAAGGCTGGAATTTGCTCCTTTGTTAGCTAAACCTTGCTATCAATGTCAATTAGCCCGTGTCACTCATAATAATCCTATGTACACAATGTAGCTTTCTAATAACCATGCCCACATGCAAGTATTAGGACGTATCAAAGCAAAACTTATCAGTGAGGATGACCTCCGGCACACATGTATGGCGCTAATCGGCTACTTTATCTAAAGTAAGTCATGGAACAGTCATTTAGGTACAATATTAGAGATAACTCGGTGGTAAAACGTCACCACAATTGTAAACCAAAAATGGGGCTGTTCTAGGTCTTTAGATGAGGCGACAAATGCAGTTCTGCTAACATCAGTCCTTCATTAGTTAGAACTGTACGTGCCGTGTGCTTAGGGTCTGATTCAGAGATGTACGTAAAAACATTCTCAGCTGTGAATTTGTACGCAGCGACTGTGTGACAATATGCTAATATCACAGCCGCCGGGAGGCATATAGAAACTCCCGTAATCAGTGTCTGTGATCCGCTGCTTGCGTATAAAGGTGCAGATGGGATGGGCACAGTGTAGCTCATGCAGATGGGATGGGCACAGTGTAGCTCATGCAGATGGGATGGGCACAGAGTAGCTCATGCAGATGGGATAGGCACAGAGTAGCTCATGCAGATGGGATGGGCACAGAGTAGCTCATACAGATGTAATGGGCACAATGTAGCTCATGCAGATGGGATGGGCGCAGTGTAGCTCATGCAGATGGGATGGACACAGTGTAGCTCATGCAGATGGGATGGGCACAGTGTAGCTCATACAGATGTAATGGGCACAGTGTAGCTCATGCAGATGGGATGGGCACAGTGTAGCTCCTGCAGATGGATGGGCACAGTCAGTGGCAAACGCAGGATTTGCATGGGGGGGGGTTCCAGAACTGGGTGGAGCCAAGCACGGGGGTGGGGACTGAGGTGACCCAGTATATGCTGGGTCCGTAAAAGTAGTGTGTGTGTGTGTGTGTGTGTGTGTGTGTGTATGTATATATATATATATATCTACACATATATATACCGTATATACACCTATATATATATATATATATATATATATACACATAGCATATTAAACATGCATACATATATATATATATATATACATACAGTACACGTATATATACGCATGTATATATATATCATATGTGTGTGTGTGTGTGTGTGTGTTTGTGTGTGTGTGTGTGTGTGTGTTTATATGTATGTATATACATGTGTATATATGTATGAACAAATTGCACATGGATATATATGTGCTATCATTAAAATAAAGTAAAGTTTATTAAGCACTTACAAGTGCCACCAGGAAGATAGCAGGCTGCAGAGGACGCTAGACAGCCATTAATAATACTCATGCTCTGTGTGCTCGGAAACCCCCCCCCCCGGGGTGCGCCACTGACAGTGTAGATCATGCAGATGGGATGGGCACAGTGTAGCTCATGCAGATGGGATGTACACAGTGTAGCTCATGCAGATGGGATGGGCACAGTGTAGCTCATGCAGATGGGATGGGCACAGTGTAGCTCATGCAGATGGGATGAGCACAGTGTAGCTCATACAGATGGGATGGGCACAGTGTAGCTCATGCAGATGGGATGGGCACAGTGTAGCTCATGCAGATGGGATGGGCACAGTGTAGCTCATGCAAATGGGCACAGTGTAGCTCATACAGATGGGATGGGCACAGTGTAGCTCTTACAGATGGGATGGGCACAGTGTAGCTCATGCATATGGGATGGGCACAGTGTAGCTCATGCATATGGGCACAGTGTAGCTCATACAGATGTGATGGGCACAGTGTAGCTCATGCATATGGGATGGGCACAGTGTAGCTCATGCAGATGGGCACAGTGTAGCTCATACAGATGTGCTGAGTACAGTGTTGCTCATGCAGATGGGATGGGCACAGTGTAGCTCATGCAGATGGGATGGACACAGTGTAGATCATGCAGATGGGATGGGCACAGTGCAGCTCATAAAGATGGGGTGGACACAGTGTAGCTCATACAGATGGGGTGGGCACAGTGTAGCTCATACAGATGGGATGAACACAATGTAGCTCATGCAGATAGGATGGGCACAGTGTAGATCATACAGATGGTATGGGCACAGTGTAGATCATACAGATGTGATCGGCACAGTGTAGCTCATACAGATAGGATGGGCACAGTGTAGATCATACAGATCGGATGAGCACAGTGTAGCTCATGCAGATGGGATGCACACATTGTAACTCATGCAGATGGGATGGGCACAGTGTAGCTCATGCAGATGGGATGGGCACAGTGTAGATCATGCAGATGGGATGGGCACAGTGTAGCTCATACAGATGGGGTGGGCGCAGTGTAGCTCAAATCATACAGATAGGATGGGCACAGTGTAGCTCATGCAGATGGGATGCGCACAGTGTAGCTCATACAGATGGGGTGGGCGCAGTGTAGCTCATACAGATGGGATGGGCACAGTGTAGCTCATATGTTTTTTTCTTGTTATGTTAGCAATGTTTCTGTACTTTGTAAGGCGCTGTGGACCCCTTGTGGCGCCATATAAATACAGGATAATATAATACAAGAGGATTTATAAGGTTAATAGAATGCAAATTTTGCAAGCACGTCAAATATTTACAAACACTGGTATAAGTCTCAACAGCTTATGCTTGGAATAAACTGGATGCATGTGCTACTGGGGAGAATTGGTGTGCATCCTATGATGCGTGGGGTCCCACTCACCAGTCAGTGACAGAACAGACAGTCTCCGCACAGGCTCATTGCAATACTGCACAATTTATAACTACAGTGCCTTGAGAATGAAATAGCCACTGTATCACCCTGTGGGGCAGATGTACTCTATATGGGGGAGAGATGTACTAAGCTTTGGAGGGAGAGTGATAAAGTAGAGAGATATACCAGCCAATCAGCTAAAAACGGTCATTTTTCAAAACCAGACTGTAACATGACAGTTAGGAGCTGATTGGCTGGTGCTTTATCTCTCTCCCCTTTATCTCTCTCCAAGGCTTAGTGCATCTTGCCCATATATCAGTGGTTCTAAACTCTAGTCCTCAGTTACCCCTAGCAGGTCATGTTATCTGGATTTCTGCCTGAGAGAACAAATGGCATAATTATCAACCCAGCAAAATAGATCAACTCCCCTATGCATGAGTAAAAAATCCAGAAAACATGACATATTGGAGCTGGGAACCACTGCCTATATGATAGTGAGCATCTCCAATGTAAAATGAGCAGCTAATTTCCAGTGAGGCACGTCTGATTAGCTTTGATTGACATCCTCATGCATATATAAAGATTTAATTTAGATGATTATTTGATGTTAACAGCTAAATTGATTCATTTGGGTCACCGAGGATTCCAGATGAGGCCCTTCCACAAAATATACAATGCTTATTTTCATCCATTACCATTAATATATAATTTACACCTACCATGTACAATAAATGTTAAATATTTGTGGTTATATTATATTAGAGACAAATTTTCGATATTTAAACCATTTTAATTAGTCGGGTGCAGCATCTATCGGGCGAGGAATACTGTATTTGTTTACTATACAGTATTACAATATTTTAATGACCAATTTTATTATATACACCCATCTTCCACAGTCATACCAGGAGTAATTGTATTTTTTCAAAAAGTTATTTTCTATATACTTAATATAAACGGGTGCAGTATGGCTGACCGGCGGTCAGGAGACCGCCAGTCAGCTTACCGATGCCGGGATCCCGGCTGCATACCGACGCCGGGATCCCGGCGGGGAGGGGCGAGTGCAGCAAGCCCCTTGCGGGCTCGGTGGCGACCTAAGGTCGCCACGGGTTCTGTTCCCACGCTATGGGTGTCGTGGACACCCACGAGTGGAAATAGTCCCTGTTGGTCGGCATGCCATTGCCGACCATCGGGATAGTGAGGGGTCGGGATGCTGGAGGAGGTCATGTGACTGTCGGTCTCCCGACCGCCAGTCACATGAATACCACCCATATAAACAAATACTGCCAAATACATCTGTTGTTTATTTCAACATGTGGGTCATGCACCTGTGTGCACACTTCAGGAGATACAGGTATACAGCACATTCTAATAAATAAATCTTAGGTTCTGCAGAACAGACCAGTTCCATACCTTTTATACTGTATCTTTAATAGGTATTGGACTGCTGTAGTTTGTGTTTTCTGGAAAATACTATTCTCCTTGCTCTTGTATTTTCACGTCTTTTTCTATTCCAGTAATTTGTTTAAAAAATTAATTTGTTTTAAATTTTTTTACCTCGTATAGCCCCTTTAACCACTTAACTGACGATTTTTTCCCCAAAAAAAAAACCGCTCAGACATTGTCAGGGGCTTTTATGAGTGAATTAGGTGAAGAACATAAATTTAACCCTATGCAAAATGATTTTAGTTAAAAAAAAGAGAAAAAACATATTTTTTTTATTTATTTTTTAAAATATTTTTTTTTCAAACATCGGAACATAGAGCAGAGACATTGTGACCATTGGAACATCGTAAACATCGCCACCATCGCGGCTTTCATTTAGAAAGCCAGGACAGCCTCCAGGTACACAGGGGGTGCTTGGGGGAGGGTTTAATTTATACTTCCCCAGCAGCTGCTATTGTCTGCAGCCACTGGGGGAGGGGTCCTGCTGTGCTGACCGATCAGTAGGGGAGAGTGCAGGGAGGCAGAGGGACCTTTCGGTCCCTCTGACAGCAGCAGCGGAGGGAACTTTCCCTTCCCTGACGCTGCTTACACTGTTTATCTGACTGGTCGCATCCTGTGCGACCAGGTCAGAAAAAGCAGTGGTTCTCAACCTCGGTCCTCAAGTACCCCCAACAGTTCATGTTTTCCAGGTCTCCTCACAGGATTGCAGGTGAAATAATTTGCTCCACCTGTGGGTCTTTTATAATGTGTCAGTGAGTAATGAATACACCTGTTCAATTGCTAGGTGACCTGGAAAACATAAACTGTTGGGGGTTCTTGAGGACTGAGATTGAGAACCACTGAGATAAAGCACTATGCCAGGCTAGTGGATAATGTATATTATTTTTCAGTCCAGTAGCGTCACTAAGGTTGGTGTTACCAGTGCAGCAAATGGACCCTGCATGGTATGGGCACCTGAAAAGGTTGCATGGCCTCACAGGGAGTGCATGGCCTGAATGCACAACCCCTATTTTCAACAGAGGGAGTCCCCTAGAATGTCACTGTTTGGGTCATTTTTATGGTACAGTGCAAAAACTTGATATGCATAGCCTTTATCTAAGTTACAGTACAAGTGTGTTACCATGTGGAGAAATTAGGAAACACTTGAACCTACATGACTCAACTCTGTTTAACTACAGTACTTTCAAAAAAATGTTTCTGTTTAAGGGTGTGTGTTCTACGGCTAAAATGTGGTCAAAACTCCAAATACTGTAGGTGTCTGAGTTTTGACCATACCTCCCAACTGTCCTGATTTCAGCGGGACAGTCCCGCTATTTGGACACTGTCCCTCTAGTGGGTCGCAGTGTCCCACGGGTGGGGGGAGGGGGGGCAGTTAGGGGAGGCTTTGATCACCCGCTGCTCTGCAAAGCAGCAAGTGATCTCTGAATAGATGCCGTGCACACATGCACAGCATCTATTCAATGCTTGAAGGGGAGCAGGAGGCTGCCCAGCTGCTCGGAGAGCGCTGGGAACGCCCCAAAATGCCTAAAAAACGTGTCCGTGGCACTCGGCCATGCCCACTCAACTGAGGCCACGCCCTCTCGCACTATACCACACACCCTTTTCGGGCCGCACACAGCTACGCCGCGCGATCGTCCCAACCCTTCCATCTAGAAAGTTGGGAGGTATGGTTTTGACTACATTCCCCATATATACAAAACTCCAGAAAGTTAAAATTTCCAGGACTTGTACCCAGTAGGCAACGCCATCTATTATATTTACATAATCTGAGGGGGCCCCAGAGATATCTCTGTACCAGGCCCCAAGATTTCTTCGGCCAGCCCTGGTCAGTAGTAATGTTAATCTGCGCCTCACTGGGGATCTGATATAGGAATTGTGAACCTCTGTTGGATTATGTTGGTGTTCCTGAATGCTGCCTTTGATGAGTATATGAAGTCTTTTAAGGATAACTGTCAGGTTACTCACACCTAGGGTTTGTTCTGTCCAAAGACCATTGTCACAGCAATACACAGCTGATACTGATTCCTACAATTATCAAGGTACGGTAGATCAAGTAACCTGCGACATTCGGTTGGCGCTAGGTTATTATACTTAGTACTTTGATCCTGCATGTGTCTGCATTCTTGTTGCTGACCCTAGCATTTTAATGACTATGCATACCTCTGGAATCCTGCTTTTGATTTAAAGCACATATTACTGCTGCTCCTATTTATACACTGCCTCCAGCCTTCAGGGTCCTCCTGCATCTCAGATCTTCCATTATTGTTTCCTGGAATGACAAAATAATCTGGCCATGTGGACGGTGCTGGGGCCCCCTGCTGATGTGGGTCGAGCGGTGCTACAAATCTTCAAAGAAACACAAAATCAAGGCAATTACTTGCAGTCTTGATTTTGCCCCTATAACTGCATGTCTACCCCCCCCCCCACCACCACCACCACCACCACTCCCCCCTTCCCTTCACTGACCATCTTACTCACAAGTCGTTTTTTTCTTTTGTGAACTATTTAATCAGTTTGCGTTTGTTTTTGTGGTCATCTTGTTCTACGAATTCAAGTAACATTCAAGATCATCAAAGACTTTCCTGAACTGTCCTAGATCACCTTAGGCAACACAATTTATTTGCCAAACTTGAGACACGCATTTGTTTAATAATAAACATGGAGTACTTGGGGGTGTATCAGTACAGCTACGGGATTGCAAACGTATCCAGCTAAAAGAAAATGCCATGATGAACCAAGACATGGGTTCAGTGTTTTGTAGGCGGATTCCAATGTATAGATAGTGTCTAGCTAGACAGTCAACAATTCAACATACAATAGGTTGACATGGTCAAAAAGTTGAAAGGTAAAAAGTTGACTGTGTTTATGGTCCACAGGTACAAAAGGTCGAGAGGTTCAAAAGGTTGACATGACAATAGTCGACATACAAACAGGTTGTTTTTTTTCCAACTTTTTGCTTCATTTACCTTCCATGTGGACTAAGATTGGGAAGAGTAATCTTGCCCGAAGAATGGCGAGAATCTAAGTTTGCACTAAGTGTGGTCAAAGGCTGTAAAATGGGCAAATTTTGGCCCAAAAAAACCTTGTGTTGACATTTTCTGCACCGACCATTTTCATGCTGACTTTGTAATCATCAACGTTTTGTACCTGTTGACCTTAAACACAGTGGAACTTTTCACTGTTTGCCTTTTGATCCTGATGACCTTTTGACCATTTCGATCTTTTGCATGTTGACCATATAGAGTCGAACTATTGAATATCTATTTAATTTGTGTAGATCTGTTATGCTATACCCTTTGTAGGCTTTGCTAATTACTATCCATGGTGTCTAAAAATATCATCTCATAGACCTCATTCACAGCAATGTTCCATACCACTGGTCTCCTGCAGCCCAACAGACTGAATATCCAACATCTGCTTTTACTTCTGCTTTGGTTCAGGCACATGTTGTCCATATATTCCCCTTTATCTTGGAAATCTATGCCTCATACACAGCAGTGGTGGCCGCAGCGCCGTCTTATCATCATTGTAATTCCTGGGAAAAGCAATGTATTGGGGCCCCTATCCACCCATTCACATAAATAATTGAAAAAAATCTAAAATCCCCCCCCTCCCCTCCATGCGCAGTCCCGCGATGGCTCTCCACATGCTCCGTACGGTGAATGCTGTCAGCACTTTAATTAAGAAGTGAGTGTCTGAAGATGCGCACACTAGGGGCTGCAAACAGTAACTGTGTGTATATGTTCATCTGACATACGATTGCACAATACCAAAAAGAAAAAAACACAGTCAATCGTTCGCGCTCACTACCATAAAAAGTCCATATAAAATCATATACTCCTGAAGTTTTAAGTTGATCCTTCAGTTCTCCTCTATAGTGACCATCAGTCCGTTTTTCTGAAGGTGATCTCCTCAATGGCATAAAAAATAAAAGAGAAAACCACATATAGTGTAGTATTTTCCAAAGAATATGATCAGTCACACATAGAAGATGATATGGGGGGAGAGGTTTTCTCTCCTCTCCACCTTCGGTAGAAATCCTTAAATTAGCATACCATACACCCAAGTGAAGTAAGGTCCACATATAAAGGTATCTTTTCGAATCCACCCCAACCTGTGCTCTTATTATAATTTTTCAAGGGTCACCCATGCAGTGTGAGACAGATATGTACCCAACTTACAGCAATCTACACTTTATACACATATAGCGGTTTCTTTCTTATGATGGATCCATCTTTCCAATGATCCTCTTTCCCCTCCGTATGATTAAAATAGCTCCAACGATCCATCAGTCAGTATGCTGACAGCCATTCACTGTCTGGCTGCAGGCCTGGGGGCTGTGGAGAATGCAGCCTGGCTGCTTTGATTGTGTTTCATTCACAGTCAGAGCGACCGGGCAGCATTCTCTACCTGTCTCCCAAGGAGCTCCAGAGGCAACAGCCCAAGAGACAGATGCCAACTGCTACAGCCCGACCCTTCTCGAAGTCCCTTAGAATTGTGCTGCCCAGGGGTTTTCATTCTAACTCAACAACTGGAAATAAAAATCAGTTTGCACCCATGTGTATTTTTTCCAAAAAGGCTTCAGCTAAATAAAAATAATTATGTAATTGGGGAAAGAGAACTGTTAGCTTTTAAAGTTGGCTTTTTGAGGAGTAACAACACTTACTAGATGGAGCGTAAGACCCATTTCACAGGTTTACAAGTTATGGCAATATAGTAAGACTTAATAACAAAATGTTAAAGGTTAGTAAAGAAAGATCCGTGGTCGTCGTTTCACACCAGACTGAAATTTACCAATCGGCCTTATTCTCAGTGTTAGCACAATGCCAATGGAGAGATAATAAGATCCCCATATCTGCTTCACAAGGTCTTCACCGATAGCAAACCACCTTTCCCATAGAGCTCAATACTTACATTCAGGAATAGTTGGTGCCACCAGCTCTTCAAGCTTTATATAATAGGGAGTTTTAATTCAGAGTTTTCTGAGAAGAGCTTAATTGGTAGAACATTTAAGATGGAAGTAGTTCACGTGGTACTGGATTAGATGAACAGGTTCTAGGTACATATCGAACAGGTATGTGGCTGACAGAAATACAGTGTGAAGTCCAGTTAACAATCTAAGCTCAGGGATAGACAGCAAGAACAATAAGAATATAGTAATCTGAGGTCAGGGGCAGACAGCAGGCAAGGTAAAGTCCAATAAACCGTTCAAGGTCAGGGCAGGCAGCAGACAAGCATATGACCAGTTACAGGCTAGGCAAGCCATTAAGCAGAAACAAAATCCAAAGGCAACTTGGGTCACAACTGTGATGTTAGTGTATTAGAATGCTTAATATTTGTAGACACTCCCTTAGTAATATGTGTAAGCCTGAATCTTCAGTGATGGTCCCTGGGACCAGGGGGATGCTGGGAAGTGGGTGGTCCAGTGTGCAGTGTGTCTAGAGCTGGTGAGGGAATAAAACAGCACAGGAGTGAACTCGCATGTCTCTGTATCCTTATGACTGGATTTACAAACATATGAACAAAACATGGTGTCAGAAGAAGTTTACCTTGGACTGCTAATGCTCTCAGAGTGTGAAAGAATCTTGCAGAAGTCTGTAAGGCTGTGATACTCAGTGTCTGCAAAGCCTGCCGTGTGCTCCTCTCTTCAAACAGTGAGTAACCATGGATAAACTAGCTACTCCGACCGGCATGCTGATGTCTGGTAACTTGTCTGAAAACTGGAAAAGATTTAAATAAAGGTTTAATATATATCTTGCTGCATGTGGAGCTGATACAGAGGCTGACAAAACTAAGGCATCCATTTTCCTCCATGTGACAGGAGAGGATGTGCTGGACATTTATAATAGTTTTCAGTTTGCTGAGGGGCAGAATATGGTGCTATTTTCTATAATGCAAAAGTTTGAAGATTACTTTGTGCCAAGGAAAAATGTGACATATGAAAGATATAAGTTTTTCACATGTGATCAGAAGTAGATGGATTTGATCAGTATGTTACAGAGCTGCAATCACTCAGTAAAACCTGTGAGTTTGATGATTTAGAGGATTCACTGATTAGAGATCGTATTGTCTGTGGAATACTTGATAATGGACTCAGAAAGAGACTGCTGAGAGAGCAAGACCTAACAATAGACAAGGCAGTGATTATGTGTAGATCTGCAGAAATAACTAGATTTCAAACCAAAACGATACACAAGGAAGTTGATGCTGCTGTCCATGTAGTGCAGAAAACAGAGCCAAGCAAACCTCCATTCTCAAGAATGAAGCAGTCTAAGCCACAGTCTAATAAGGAAATGTGTAGTAGATGTGGAAATGCTCACAATCCTAAAATGTGCCTGGCTTATGGTAAAACCTGCATGGAATGTGGTAGACTTAATCACTTTGCCAAATGCTGTAAAATGAAAAGGGAAACAACCAATGTGCATGCTGTTAAACAAACAGAGGAATTCTTTGTGGATTGCATTGAACTTTGCAGTGCAGATAAGAAAGAATGGATTGTCCCTTTAACTGTGAACGAGATTGTCATTCCCTTTAAGCTTGATACTGGCGCGCAGGTGAATTTAATATCGTTTCAAGACTATAAGACTTTTAGAGTAAAACCTAAAATTCATCCAGCCAAAGTGAAAGTTACAGGGTACACTGGGGAGGAAATTCCTGTGAAAGGTACATGCTTAGTGACACTGAAATATAAGGAACAACAGTTTAAAACATCTCTACTAAATGTGGATAAAAATGTGCAACCGGTTCTAGGATTAAGTTCCTGTGAGAAACTAAGCTTGCTAAAGAAAGTTTTTAAGGTGACATCACAAGTAGATGACTGCAAATTGATGTTTACAGAATACAGAGACTTGTTTGAAGGTCTAGGTTGTTTGCCTGGAGAGCATAAAATAAATATAGACACGCAAGTTTCTTCAGTGATACACCCCTGTAGAAAAGTGCTGTTTGCGCTGAGAGAAAAACTGAAACAAGAGTTAAATCGCATGGAAGCCTTGGGTGTGATACAGAAAGTTGATGAGCCTACTGAATGGGTAAGCTCCTTAGTAATTGTTGAACAGAAAAATGGACAACTCAGAATATGTCTAGACCCCAGAGATTTAAACAAAGCTATTAAATGAGAACATTTCAAACTACCAACCAGAGATGAAATCATGTCGCAATTTGCGGGAGCAAAATGGTTCAGTAAATTGGACGCATCTTCAGGATTCTGGCAAATGAAGCTAGATGAGGCCAGCTCAAAGCTTTGTACATTTAATACACCAGAAGGTCGATACAGATTTCTTCGACTACCATATGGAATATTGTCTGCTCCAGAAGTATATCACAAAAAGATACACATGGGAGGTCATTCCGAGTTGTTCGCTCGTTGCCGATTTTCGCAACGGAGCAATTAAGGCAAAAATGCGCATGCGCATGGTTCGCAGTGCGCATGCGGTTAGTATTTTAACACAAAACTTCGTAGATTTACTCACGCCCGAACGAAGATTTTTCATCGATGAAGTGATCGGAGTGTGATTGACAGGAAGTGGGTGTTTCTGGGCGGAAACTGGCCGTTTTCTGGGAGTGTGCGGAAAAACACGGGAGTGTCTGGAGAAACGGGGGAGTGGCTGGCCGAACGCTTGGCGTGTGTGTGACATCAAACCAGGAACAAAACTGACTGAACTGATCGCTATGTGTGAGTAAGTCTCGAGCTACTCAGAAACTGCTAAGAAATTTCTATTCGCAATTCTGCTAATCTTTCGTTCGCAATTCTGCTAAGCTAAGATACACTCCCAGAGGGTGGCAGCTTAGCGTGTGCAATGCTGCTAAAAGCAGCTAGCGAGCGAACAACTCGGAATCACCCCCATGATTTTTGAACATATTCCAGGTGTTGAAACAATGATGGATGACATTATTGTCTGGGGATCTACAAAGGAAGAACATGATTCTAGATTGAGACAAGTAATGGAACTTGTCAAGAAAGTGAATCTAAAGCTAAACAAGGACAAATGTGAATTTGGCGTGAATACACTTACCTTTATGGGCGACGTGGTCTCGGATCAAGGTGTAAAACCAGACCCAAGGAAAATATCAGCCATAGTGAACATGGAACGTCCTAACAACAAAGACGACGTCAGAAGATTCCTAGGAATGATTACTTACTTAGGAAAGTTTATGTCTCAACTCTCTGAACGAACAGCCTCTCTTAGATGGTTGTTGGACAAAGATAACGAGTGGATGTGGTCACATGAACAAGAAGAAAGTTGGCAAAACTTGAAACAGATCATTACAGAGCAACCAGTGCTAAAATTCTTTGATCCTGCGAAAAGAATAAGAATTTCAGCAGATGCTTCGCAATTTGGCCTAGGCTCAGTGCTGTTACAAGAACATGAGGATACATGGCAACCAGTAATCTATGCATCCAGAGCACTGACAAGTGCTGAAACGAGGTATGCTCAGATAGAAAAAGAACTTCTAGCGATCACATATGCATGTGAGCGATTTCATCAGTTTGTGTATGGTCAAACATTTACAGTGGAAACTGACCACAAGCCATTGGTAGCTATCATGACTAAATCATTACATGACTGTCCCATGAGAATTCAACGAATGCTTATCAGACTACAGAAATATGATGTACACTTGCTGCACTGTCCCGGCAAATACATGTACATTGCTGATACACTTTCTCGTGCTGTGGACAAAAGTGAAGGTTCCAAAAGTCTGATGGATGAGGAGATAGAAGCCTATGTTAATTTGATCGTAGCTTCTCTACCAGTGTCTCTTGCAAGACAAGAACAGATTAGGAAAGAAACTGAGACAGATGACACAATGAAAGTGTTGAAAGATATCATTTTGAAAGGTTGGCCAGCAGAAAAACATGCGTGCCCGCTGTCTATCCATGATTATTGGATGTACCGCAGTGACCTTACAGTTGTCGATGGTATTATTTACAAAGGCAATAGGTTTGTCATACCTGCACGACTAAGAAAAACTATGCTGTGCAAGATACATGAAGGCCACTTAGGAGAAGAAAAATGTAAGCGGAGAGCACGTGAAGTTATGTATTGGCCAAGAATGAACCAAGACATAGCACAGACTACAGCTACATGTGAATTATGTCTTACGTATAGACCGAAACAACAAGTCGAGCCACTGAGTCCTCACACAGTGCCAGAGAGACCGTACCAGAAAATTGGCGCAGATTTGTTTGATTGTAATGGGAAAACATACATTGTTGTGACTGATTATTACTCTAACTACCCTGAGGTGAAGACACTACATACAACTACTAGTAAAGTCGTAATCAATTGCATGAAGTCAATCTTTGCAAAGCATGGTGTTCCTATGGAAGTGTTCACTGACAATGGTCCTCAGTTTTGCCGTGCTGAATTTAGACAATTTGCTGATGAGTGGGAATTTGTCCATACTATGTCAAGTTCCCACTATCCACGCTCAAATGGGTTGGTGGAAAGTTTAGTAAAAACTGTAAAGAGTCTCATGAAAAAAGCTCAAGAAGGTAAAGAAGATTTCCACAAAAGTCTTTTAATCTACCGCAGTACACCTTTACAGAATGGACTTTCTCCTGCACAAATGCTGATGGGAAGGAGGATTAAAGCAAATCTCCCGATACATGATGAACTGCTTAATACACATAACTCAGCGTTGGTCAGACTGAGTAAGGAACGTCAACAGGCGAAACAGAAACTGTTCCATGACAGGCGAGCAAAAAACTTAGTCCGTTTCAGGGATCACGAGAAAGGTATTTGGGTGCAGAAAGGTAATGTGCAAGCACAAGTAGCACCAAGATCTTATACTATACGTACAGAGCGTGGAACGGAAGTAAGAAGAAATCGGGTGGATTTAAGACCTAACCATAATGAAGACAACATGACTGAAGAATACCCTTCATCTGACATGTATGATGATCCTGATAATGGTGAACAAACCACGATTCTAGAAAGGTCCAACATGGTAGATGAAACACAGACTGTGTATGAAAGACCCAAAAGGTAAATACGCAGACCTGAGAGACTCATTGAAACGTGTTAGATGATGTTCTTAATATGACGTTGTTAATTGTTGCATTGAAGCGTACAGAGCTTATCTTTAAAGAAAAGAGGATGTGATGTTAGTGTATTAGAATGCTTAATATTTGTAGACACTCCCTTAGTAATATGTGTAAGCCTGAATCTTCAGTGATGGTCCCTGGGACCAGGGGGATGCTGGGAAGTGGATGGTCCAGTGTGCAGTGTGTCTAGAGCTGGTGAGGGAATAAAACAGCACAGCAGTGAACTCACATGTCTCTGTATCCTTATGAATGGATTCAGGGGCGGATCCAGAAGAAAATGATAGGGGGGGCACCATGGAAGGGGCAAGTACATTTGCGTGCGGCTTCGGTGCATGTGAGGTGGCACTTCTTATACAATGCCCACAGTTGTAGCGCTCATTATGCAATGTCCACTGTACTGGTAGTGCCCCTTATATAGACCCCATAGTAGTGGTGTCCCTTATGCAATGCCCGTATTGCCCCCAGTAGTAATGTTGCCTGTAGTAATGCCCCCAGTCATTATGCCCCCAGTGGTAATGCCCCTGCAGTTATGACCCCAGTAGTTTAGCCACCAGTAGTAATGCCCCCCTATAGTTTGCCCCATTGTAGTTTAGCCCCTATAGTTATGCCCCCCTTATAGTTTAGCCACCAGTAGTAATGCCCCCCTGTAGTTTGCCCCATTGCAGTTTAGCCCCTGTAGTTATGCCCCCCTTATAGTTTAGCCTCCAGTAGTAACGCCCCCAATAGTTTGGCCCCTGTAGTTATGCCCCCAGTAGTTTGGCTCCCCCTGTAGTTTAGCCCCCAAGTAGTAATGCCCCTGTAGTTTAGCAATAGTTTGGCCCCTGTAGTTATGCCCCCAGTAGTTTGGCTCCCCCTGTAGTTTAGCCCCCAAGTAGTAATGCCCCTGTAGTTTAGCCCCCAAGTAGTAATGCCCCCAATAGTTTGGCCCCTGTAGTTATGCCCCCAGTAGTTTGGCTCCCCCTGTAGTTTAGCCCCCAAGTAGTAATGCCCCTGTAGTTTAGCCCCCCAGTAATAATGCCCCCAGTAGCTGCCCCCCCAGTAATAATGCCCCCAGTAGCTGCCCCCCCAGTAGTGATGCCCCCAGTTATAATGCCCCCAGTAGTAATGCCCCCCCTCAGTAGTAATGCCCCTTGTTGATGCCCCCCCCAGTAGTAATGCCCCTTGTTGGTGCCCCCCCCCAGTAGAAATGTCCCCCCGTAGTTTCCCCCAGGAGATGCCCCCGCTGCATTAAGGAAGAAAAAAACATAATACTTACCGAGCCCCGTTCCCGCGCCGCTGCAGTACTCCTTCTGGCTGGCGTCCTCTCCTCAGTACTATGAGAGAGACGTCATGACTGACGTCTCTCCCATAGCGCACGGCGCAGTGACAGCGCCGGAAGCCGGAGCTCAGTACTGAGCTCCTGCCTCCGGCTACCGCTGTGCAGGGAGACGGGCGCCCGCTGGTAACACAATCTCAGCGGGCGCCCGTCATCTCCCTGTGCGGCGCCGACGCCGCGGGGGGGGATGGGGGGGGGAAGCCACAAATGACAGGGGGGGCACGGGCCCGAGTGCCCCCCCCCTGGATCCGCCACTGAATGGATTTACAAACATATGAACAAAACAACAACAGCACAACTTTCACAGATACACAGGAAAAGCACATTGGAGTCAGACAAAACTATCACTAACACAGATTGTATTGGATGCAGCTTAAAGAAAGCCTTAAATAGCCTGGGGAACCAATAGAGGAAAGTCTAAAGGTTCGTACCCTAAATTATATGACCAAGAAATAAGCAGAGACACCTGTGCAGTTCCCTGTAGCATAAAAGATGAAGTTGCTTAGCAACAAGCACAGAAGATGGCTGAGCAGAACAACACATGACTCACAAGGAAGGAGATTCTGGGGCCCATTTAACAATGAGTTTTAGCTATTTAAAACTGGTTGCGTATGATAAATGGTGCTCCAGCCAATCAGCTCCTGTCATATGTTTTAAAAATGACAGTTGGGAGCTGATTGGCTGGAGCACTATTTATCATATGTAACAAGTTTTAAATAGCTAAAACTCATTGATGAATGAGAACCTCAATCTATAGCACCTGTGTGACTAGTCCTGAAGAGAAGCAGGAGAAGAAGTGGTTTACTCCCCCTAGTTATCCAGCACTGGCAGCAGGACGTGAATGGGCATCTGTAAGGATGATGCCAGTGGTCATTGCTAAAGATGCCCGCCATGTATCATAACCTGCACACTTAAGAGATGTTCAATCTTTACAATTTGAAGAAGTCGAAGGTTTACCTGAAATTCCAAAAATCAGAAGGAGCCGCATTCACAGCACTAACCAGCAAGACTTTCTGCTAAATAGAGGCACCATCCCTACCAGTGGTAGCTCCAGATGTGGGGCTGCAGCACAGTCCAAAATTCAAATAGAGGAGCCACACCAACTGCCACTCCAAACACTGCCAGACATCGCCGGCCGGCACTCACTGCCAGTTGGTGTGACTCCCCTATTTGAATTCTGGAATGCGCTTGCAGACCCACCTCTGGAGCCACCACTGATCCCTACACATCTGCTTGTATGAGCAGCTGCCATTGGTACTAGCCTGATTTTTCTGAAATCGGAATTTGCATACACTTATCTCTGCATAGACAGTATTCTATCTACACGCCCAGGCAAACTTATGCTAAGTACGAAGCCCCATTTCGCCCAGTAATACCCGCCTGCCGGCTGGTTTCCAAGTTACTCTGCATTGCCCTGCAGATCTGCAGAGGTGAGTAAAAAATATTTAAAGGTAAGAAATAGAAAATATATATAAAAAGAGAAAAGATACAAAAATTAATAGATATTTACAGAACACATAAAGTTCATGCTCTATAGTAGAATTAAATAAGGCTTTCCAGGCAGTTAGGCCCATTCTGTGCCATCCATGAGGCAATGCAGACCTTAGCCAACGCACATGCATTAGTAATGTGTTGAATATCACCTCTACTGAGCCCTTCATCCACCCTAGCCCCCAGCACCCATATTCTTGGAGCAAGGATCCCATGTGGGATACCAGTGGTCACTAAAGACGTTCTTCTCTGAGACCAGAATATTTGGATCACTGGGCATTCCCATATAAGATGCCAAAAAGTGCCCTGAGTCCCATTACATTTAGGGCAGACAGCCGTCGCTCGGCCACCAGATTTTATCAACCTTACTGGGGTCAGATAGGTAACTTCTATGCAATATAAATAATTGTACCTGTTGGAACATACTAGGAGTAGTGGCAGTACATGGGAACTCCCTAGCTGCACCCATTCCTCATCGCTAAAGGAGCCCAACTCGCCCTCTCACGCAAACTGGGGAGAGCTTCGGTATGATGTTTAGTTAGTAAGAAGGTATAGGCAAGGGAGACAATTTTAATCTATCCCAAATTATAAATAAAAGTTTTTACAGGGGAAGGAGTAGTGATCAGAGGGCTACTTATAAACTGAGTTTGTAGAGCGTGCCTGAGCAGCAAAAAACGCTAAAAGTAGGCATGGGGAAGGTCGAATTCTCCCTGCAGTTGTTGTAACGGCTTCATAATTCCATTCCATAGTGCCCCACACTTGCCCACCAGACAGAGTACTTAACTTAGAGAGCCAACAAGAGTGCCAGAGCGGGGTAACAGGATCAAGGCCATTGTATTTTACCAAGGTCCATACACCTGCTGACAAATTCTGATAGCTTGAGAAAAAATGGGTAGACTACGCGTAAAAGACTCATCACATAACAGCGCCTGTAGCAGGGTGTATCCGGGAGCAACTTGCTTGGCAAAAGCTAAGGACAAGGAATCTGAACTTTCATCCCGCACCCATGATCGAATATGTGACAATTGGGTAGCAAAGTAATAGAGTTTAAAATGTGGAAGGGATAATCCACCGTCTGCCCAGATGTGGGAAGTACATCTAATCCAATCCTAGGCCGTTTATTGGCCCATACCAATGATGAGAGTAAAGTGTTCCGTTTCCAAATGAAAGCGGCAGGGACATATTTTGGACACTTTTGCAGTATATACACTGCTCAAAAAAATAAAGGGAACACTAAAATAACACATCCTAGATCTGAATGAATGAAATATTCTTATTAAATACTTTGTTCTTTACATAGTTGAATGTGCTGACAACAAAATCACACAAAAATTATCAATGGAAATCAAATTTATTAACCCATGGAGGTCTGGATTTGGAGTCACCCTCAAAATTAAAGTGGAAAAGCAACACTACAGGCTGATCCAACTTTGATGTAATGTCCTTAAAACAAGTCAAAATGAGGCTCAGTAGTGTGTGTGGCCTCCACGTGCCTGTAGGACCTCCCTACAACCCACACAAGTGGCATCCAGGATGGCACATCAATGCGAGCTGTGACAAGAAGGTTTGCTGTGTCTGTCAGCGTAGTGTCCAGAGCATGGAGGCGCTACCAGGAGACAGGCCAGTACATTCATTGTAAGACCATTATTCCGTTAAAGAGGGAGTCAGCATCGAGGAGATGTTTGGATGTACATATAGGATGTCATAAAGACATAAACAGTACATTCATTGTAAGACCAAGCAAGAGGGGAGGAGGAGAAAAAAGGGGAGGTGAATTTAGGTCAGAGAAATTGGTATACGAAGTACCTTGCAGTTCGGCCCAGGGGGATATATTAATCAGGTCAGATATTCCAATCGTTTATAATGCCACCAATCAGTGTTCTCATAGAGCTGGAATATTTTGGATCGCGTCACTTCATCAAGTGTAGTAATGTATACGCCCCATTTTCTATAAAAGCGGACCACCCCCCTTTCCAAGTCAGGAATTGTCGATTCCCTATCAAAATAGAGAATCTTGAGAAAAAGTGCTTTCACTTCACACAGCGAGGGAGAGGTAGACAAAATCCAATGTCTCATGATAACTTTTTTCGCTACAGATACCAGTATCGTGAGAAAGGGGATCATGTTCGACAACATGCCCTGTTGTATCCAAGGTTTGAAGTTAGCAAAAAGACAAGGGATTGGATCTAGGCTAAGTAGTAGTATTAATAAAACTTACAGTCTTATTCCAAAACCTTCGGATTTTGTGGCACTGCCATACATAGTGTATGAATGTCGCTGTTGCAGTAGAGCATTCAGGCAGCAGTTGAGATCAGAAGGTATATAATGCTGGCGTTGCGTTTGTGTGATGTAGGCCCTATGTATCACCTTAGTAATAACCTCTTGTAGTAAGGAGGACCTAAGTAGTTTCATAGAACGGTCATAATGTTGAAATATTGTAGCGGATGATTCGATCAAAGGGAGATCTACAGCCCATTGGGATACTATGGAGTTACAGATCTTATCTTTGTATAATGACAGTAAAGGAAGATAGAGGAGTTTCAATCTGTAAGTATGCTGATGTAGGAAGCGTAGGAGTGAATCTATTTCATCAAGGGTGGAGTCAGACGGTGCAAAGTGGGATAAGGAGGAAACAAAGTGCTGAATTTGCATGTAGGGGTATATATGTTGCGATGTGAGTCCAAACTTTTCCTGGATGGCGGGAAAGGTGTACAATTTGCCCCCTGGGTCAAATACATCTGAGGTAGCCCGGATTCCCTTCAAGTAGAGCCTATGAAAAATGGAGGAGTCTCTTCCCGGCTGAAAAAGGGGGTTCTCCCATAAGGATATACGCTTGGTGTATCGATGATCACGTTTAAACTTTTTGTTGATAGCCAGCCATGATATGTACGTGTCTTTAAAGAGTGGGTAGTGGAGTAACTTGGGTGGCAGTTTTGCCCTCGGGTGTGAAGGAGGGCGTTGGGTGATAGTGGGTGTAGTAGCGCACAGTCTAAGTTATAATCGGTGAACACGCTTTTTTCCAAGAGCCAGTCAGAGGCATATCTGAAAAGAATCGAATGGGTATAGACCAGTAGATCTGGGAGGCCTAGGCCGCCGTGTTTACGTGACATTTGTAGTTTCTTCCGTGCAATACGGGATTTCCCCCCTTTCCAAAGAAACTTTTGGAAGGTGGTGTTTAAAAAAGAGATGTCTTTATTGGATATACGTATAGGAAGCATCTGCATCAGGTAGAGTAATTTGGGGAATATTATGTGTTTTATGACCGCCACTCTGCCTAACAAAGAGAGAGGAAGAGATTTCCATCCTTCCAAAATGTTAGAGATGCGCAGTATTAAAGGAGTGAAGTTAAGATCATAAAGGTCAGAAAGCTTGGCCGGTACTTGGATACCTAAGTATTTAAAGTGTGTAGGGACTACCTTCATGGCATGCAAAGATGGGTCTGAACGTATGAAATCCAGAGATCCTGAGATGGGCATAATTTCTGACTTATCAATGTTTATTTTGTAGTCTGAGAAAGTGCTGAATCGGGCAATGACATCCATCACCACTGGGAGGGAATGTTCTGGGTGTGATAAGAACAGAAGCATGTCGTCTGCGAATAAGCAGATTCTGAGGTCAATTGGGCCTACACGAATGCCTTGGTAAAGGGGGGAGTCCCGTAGCGTAATTGCCAGCGGTTCTAATGCGATGTCGAAGAGCAAAGGGGATAAGGGGAAGCCTTGTCTGGTGCCTCTCAATATGGGTATAGGCAGAGCCGGCCTTAGGCATAGGCAAACTAGGCAAGTGCCTAGGGCATTTGGTATGCTTAGGGGCACCAGCAGCTTCTGCTGATTAAAATGATATGCGGCATGCTTATATTCTGTGTGTATTCCTGGAAATCACTGTAATGTAGCATTTCATATGCAGATACAGCAGAAGCTGCTTGTACATCCTAGCCACACAGTAATGCAAATAAGATGCATTTTCATAAACAAAAGGCACCCAACGTTAGCAGAACTGCCAGCTGACTCATGCCAGGCATCTCCTGCAGAACTAGCAGCGGTGCTAAGGGTCACCAGCCAAAATCTTGCCTATGGCATCATATTGGTTAGGGCCGGCTCTGGGTATAGGTTGTGACAGATATCCGTTACATGATAGTTGGGAGGTAGAGGAACAATATAGAGTTTTGATAATCTTAATAAAGCTATCTGGGAAACCAAATCTGGTCATAGTGGAAAAGAGATGATCCCAGAGCACCATGTCGAAGGCCTTCTCGGCATCTAGGGAGAGTATAGCACTGGGTTTTGGTGAGGCCTCTTGGGAGACTGAAAAGATAGCCGAGAAGACCCTTCGAGCGTTAGTGACGGAATGTCGTCCAGCTACAAATCCAGATTGATCTGTGTGGATTATAGAAAGGAGGAAAATTTTTAGTCTGTCAGCTAGGATTTTCGTCAGAATTTTATAATCCTGGTTGAGGAGTGATATTGGTCTGTATGAGGAGGGGTTGCTAAGGTCTCTTCCTGGTTTCGGGATTAGCTTGATAATAGCTGAGTTGAAATATCTTGGGAGGGTATGTGTGGAAATAATATGATTGTATAGGGCTGTCAAAATAGGGACAATGGAAGGAGCTAGGAGTTTGAAATATTCGGTCGTCAGACCATCGGGTCCTGGTGCCTTCCCTGATTTTAAATTAGAAATCGTGTTTTTCAATTCTAACTCTGTTATCGGAGCCGTCAGTAAGTCGGAGGCAGATGATGGGAGTGTCGGAACAGTTATGTCAGTCCAAAAGGAGTCATCATTCTGAATGTCATTTGTGGGGGTTGAGTATAATAAGGTATAGAAGTCTGTCAGGATGTCGACTATATACGCACTACGAGCTTCCAGGGAGCCATCTGGGAGCCTCAATGGGTGGATCACCATTGGTGGGGATTGGCTGCGTAGAAGGTTTGTCAGTAGTTTGCCTACCTTGTTTCCGAACCGAAAGAATAGATGATCTTTGAGGAAGGAGTATGAAGATTCTAATTTAGTAAGCAAGGCATCAAAGTGGGTTTTTGCGAGGGAGTATTTTGATGTATTAACGATAGAGGGGTTAGACATGTAGAGTTGGTAAGAGGTAGTGAGATTGGATTGTTGAGAAAGATAGTCAGTTGCCAGTTTCTTTTTAAAAGAATGGGTGTACGCTATAATTGTTCCCCTAAGTACCGAATTGGATGCTTGCCAAAATAATGAAGGGTCAGTAGATAATGATTCTGTGTTGTGTGATTCATAATCTGCCCATGTAGCTTGGACTTTGCTGCGGAATTTAATAGATGTGGCAAAAGAGGTGGGGTAGCGCCATTGAATGTAAGGGCCTTGGTCTATAGTAGTACGTAGTGTTAGCCAGACCATGGCATGGTTAGACACGCAGGGGTAAATTTACTAACATTCGTAATTTTCCGTTTGAGGTCAAAGTTCAATCACGAATGACATCGAAAGTGTAAATATGCAACTTTTTGAATTGATTACGACTAATTTACTAAGCTGCCGTATTCTGCATTTTCGGTTTTTCCGATGTCGATGTCATTCGTTTTTTTAGGCAGTGTTTTACGTGAGTGACTTGTAAAACACTGCCGACTTTAATACAATGAATCTCTGCCGGATCTGAGAGATCCGTGCAGGGCTTCATTGTGCACCTTGTTAAAAAAAAAAAAATGTTTAAACTTAAAAAAAAATTTGTGTGGGGTCCCCCCTCCTAAGTCAAACCAGCCTCGGGCTCTTTGAGCCGGCCCTGGTTGCAAAAATATGGGGAAAAAATTGACAGGGGCTCCCCCATATTTAAGCAACCAGCACCGGGCTCTGCGCCTGGTTCCAAAAATACGGGGGACAAAAAGCGTAGGGGTCCCCCGTATTTTTGAAACCAGCACCGGGCTCCACTAGCTGGACAGATAATGCCACAGCCGGGGGTCACTTTTATACAGTGCCTTGCGGCCGTGGCATCAAATATCCAACTAGTCACCCCTGGCCGGGGTACCCTGGGGGAGTGGGGACCCCTTCAATCAAGGGGTCCCCCCCCCCCAGCCACCCAAGGGCCAGGGGTGAAGCCCGAGGCTGTCCCCCCCCATCCAATGGGCTGCGGATGGGGGGCTGATAGCCTTTGTTGAAAGTAATGAATATTGTTTTTAGTAGCAGTACTACAAGTCCCAGCAAGCCTCCCCCGCAAGCTGGTACTTGGAGAACCACAAGTACCAGCATGCGGCGGAAAACCGGGCCCGCTGGTACCTGTAGTAGTACTACTACTAAAAAAATACCCCAATAAAGACATTACACGCACACCTTGAAAGTATAACTTTAATGCATACATACACACCACCATATACACATACTTACCTTATGTTCACACGAGGGTCGGTCCTCTTCTCCAGTAGAATCCATGGTGTACCTGTTGAAAAAATCCTACTCACCAAATCCAGTGTAGAGGGCTCCTCGGATAATCCATTTGTAATCCACGTACTTGTAAAAATAAAAAAATGGGACACCCGACCACGAACTGAAAGGGGACCCATGTTTTCACATGGGACCCCTTTCCCCGAATGCCAGAAACCCCCTCTGACTTATGTCTAAGTGGGTTTCTTCAGCCAATCAGGGAGCGCCACGTTGTGGCACCCTCCTGATCGGCTGTGTGCTCCTGTACTGTCTGACAGGCGGCACACGGCAGTGTTACAATGTAGCGCCTATGCGCTCCATTGTAACCAATGGTGGGAACTTTGTGGTCAGCGGTTGACCGAAAGTGACCTCACCGCTGACCTCAAAGTTCCCACCATTGGTTACAATGGAGCGCATAGGCGCTACATTGTAACACTGCCGCGTGCCGCCTGTCAGAAAGTACAGGAGCACACAGCCGATCAGGAGGGTGCCACAACGTGGCGCTCCCTGATTGGCTGAAGAAACCCACTTAGACATCAGTCAGAGGGGGTTTCTGGCATTCGAGGAAAGGGGTCCCATGTGAAAACATGGGTCCCCTTTCAGTTCGTGGTCGGGTGTCCCGTTTTTTTATTTTTACAAGTACGTGGATTACAAATGGATTATCCGAGGAGCCCTCTACACTGGATTTGGTGAGTAGGATTTTTTCAACAGGTACACCATGGATTCTACTGGAGAAGAGGACCGACCCTCGTGTGAACATAAGGTAAGTATGTGTATATGGTGGTGTGTATGTATGCATTAAAGTTATACTTTCAAGGTGTGTGTGTAATGTCTTTATTGGGGTATTTTTTTAGTAGTAGTACTACTACAGGTACCAGCGGGCCCGGTTTTCCGCCGCATGCTGGTACTTGTGGTTCTCCAAGTACCAGCTTGCGGGGGAGGCTTGCTGGGACTTGTAGTACTGCTACTAAAAACAATATTCATTACTTTCAACAAAGGCTATCAGCCCCCCATCCGCAGCCCATTGGATGGGGGGGGGACAGCCTCGGGCTTCACCCCTGGCCCTTGGGTGGCTGGGGGGGGGACCCCTTGATTGAAGGGGTCCCCACTCCCCCAGGGTACCCCGGCCAGGGGTGACTAGTTGGATATTTGATGCCACGGCCGCAAGGCACTGTATAAAAGTGACCCCCGGCTGTGGCATTATCTGTCCAGCTAGTGGAGCCCGGTGCTGGTTTCAAAAATACGGGGGACCCCTACGCTTTTTGTCCCCCGTATTTTTGGAACCAGGACCAGGCGCAGAGCCCGGTGCTGGTTGCTTAAATATGGGGGAACCCCTGTCAATTTTTTTCCCATATTTTTGCAACCAGGGCCGGCTCAAAGAGCCCGAGGCTGGTTTGGTTTAGGAGGGGGGACCCCACGCATTTTTTTTTTTTTTTTTTAAATTATAACATTTCCCACCCCTTCCCACTGAAAAACATGCACGGATCTCATGGATCCGTGCATGCCTATACAAACACGGGATAAAAAAGCAGGTCTGTTTTTTTTTAGCACCTTTTCACGATTTGTATTTCATCACGGCAGTGTTTGGCTATTGTCGGCAGTGTTTGTGTTTTGCACTTTTTAGTAAATTCCCGATTTCTACCAAATTGCAGGCGTATTTGACCGATGGTGTATTGATTCGTGATTTTTTCCTAGGACTTCCAAAATATTACGAATGCCCTCATCACTGCCGTGATTTTTGCTTAGTAAATTACCGAGATGACACTTTGAAGTAAAAACGGCATCTCGGTCAAAATCGGGACCTTAGTAAATATACCCCGCAGATGGGGGATATTTCCACCTCCTCTATTTTAGAAAACAGGGAGGGTGAAACTAAAATGTAGTCAATTCTGGATAGGGAACCGTGGGCTGCCGATAGGCACGTATATAACTTGTCAGTCGGGTGATGCGTTCTCCAGCTATCAAGTAGTTGAAGTTTGTCTATCAACGACCCTTATTTTTTAAGCAAATAAAAAACATCAGATATACAGCAGATAAATTAATCTCGAACACATCAAAAATTCAAAATGACATATATTTAACTATAACAACATTCCTATAATGACAAAAAAAATGTGTCTTACTTAAAATAATAGCTACAAATATTAAAATATAAACTTTTCAAATAAATGTTGAAAACAATTCTAATTTTAGGTTAAAAGGGTCCTCTAATAGTAATATACAGTATAAATGGGTGGCACTTGTTATCCCGGCTGTCGGGTTCCCGTCGCTCAGCATACCAGCGTCGAAATCCCGACAACCGGCATACCGACAAATATTTTCCCTCTTGGGGTGTCCATGACAGCCCTGGAGGAAGAATAACTAGCGTGGCGCACATAGCGCACCACCGTGCCCGCAGCGCGGCAAGCACAGCGAGCCTGCAAAGGGCTCTTTTGCACTCGCCCCTTTGCCGGTATACAGGTGCTTGGGATCCCGAGCGCCGGCATACCGTAGTAGACCCGTATAAATTAGTTAATTCATAATAGTACTGGTGTAGATGCCAGATATGCCCCCAGTGCAGATACACATGCCCCCACAGTGCCAGATATGCCCCCAGTGCAGATACACATGCCCCCACAGTGCCAGATATGCCCCCAGTGCAGATACACATGCCCCAGTGCAGATACACATGCCCCCAGTGTGCCAGATATGCCCCCAGTGCAGATACACATGCCCACAGTGTGCCAGATATGCCCCCAGTGCAGATACACATGCCCCCAGTGTGCCAGATATGCCCCCAGTGCAGATACACATGCCCCCACACAGTATTCCAGATATGCCCCCAGTGCAGATACACATGTCCCCACAGTGTGCCAGATATGCCCCCACAGTGTGCCCCCCCCTCCCCCCAAGTGCTGCTCATCGCGCTGCTCAACTGCTGCTGTGATAGGAGGAGAGCGCAGCGTGCGCCTCTCCTACCCCTCCGTATCTGGCAGCGGTGTCTATCTGAAATTCGGCGCCGGCCCGTGAGCCAATTAGAGCCCGCGGTCTGGCAGCCAATCAGGAGCCTCAGCTGCCAGTCCGCGAGCTCTGATTGGCTCTCGGGCCGGCGCCGAATTTCACATAGATACCGCCGCCGGAGACCTTAGAAGTCTGTGCACCCGGCCCGACTGTGTGAGTGTGTGTGCACTGTGTCGGGCAGCGGTGGCCAGGAGCGGGTCGACTTGAGCCGCAAGCGTGGATGAAAGAGCTGCATGCGGCTCGAGAGCCGCGGGTTGGCCACCGCTGATATAGGATGTCTATTCCTATAGCTGTCTAAATTCTGGTATCGCTGTTATGTTTTGTACAAACTGTTTAGGACCTTTATTATACTGTATGTAGGCAAATCAATTTCTAGCTATCATTTTATAGCATGTGCTAGATAAATGGTAGCTAGAATCTGATTGGTTGCTATGGGCAACTTCTCCACTTGTCTTTTTTAGAAAGTTTGATATATACATCTCCTGCAAATTTTCTCTGGTCCCTGAATTTGAAATAGAGAAATGGAATAAAATACAGCCATAAGTTCTCATAAATACAGACACATTCGTTCTTGGTAGGGATGGCCATCAGTGTGGTAATCATCGTTGGTTATTGATGGTGAAATGACAAGTGACCATTGATGGTTTCACCAACCTTTGGTCATCCCTGTTCTATCACTGATTGGCCAATGGGCCAGTCAGAACCTGAGGGAGTGGCATCATTGGAGAGAAAAAGTATCAGCCAATCAACTCCTCACTGCCATGTTACAGGCTGTGTTTGAAAAATGACAGGAGCTGATTGGTTGGTACTTTATCTCTATCCTAGGCTTAATCATTTATTCACTATTTGTCTCATTCTCACGATGTTGTGTAAGTGACGCAGATTTGGGATATACTGTAAATACGTGTAGCATGAAATATAGTATTAAATAGAATAGCTATTTTTTACTGATAAATAATTTGACTCTTTATGGGTCTATAATGCTGCATTTATTGCCTCTCAGTCATCACCCTTCCTTGTAAGCAGTTGGTGTTACACTGAACACAGAAGAATATCTATTTTATATCTTGTTTGGCAAGAGTTGGCATGCCATAGGTTACCCACCTCTGCCCTTTCAGTTACCCCAGCACTCAGTGCACGCTTTGACCAAACAACATTATGGAATGTCAGTTACTATAGAGACAAACTCTGCTTCATGACTGCTGTACTAACACAACACAATAATCTGCAGTGTGTGTGTGAGAACTGCAGCGTCACTGTGTGCTGGCATCAGTAGGACACTTGCTGGGGATGATTATGTAAGGAGACCTGTAAATGAAAACCACGTGCTGGCAACTCTTTTTGTTGTTTTCATTGTTATATGTTCATTGTAACTGATTTACACTCAACTAAAATGCTCTGCTCATAACTGGAGAAAAAAAAAAAGATGTGACTTTGTTCTCATGAGTGTACACTGGTGGTCATTCCGAGTTATTCGCTAGCTGCTTTTGGTCGCAGCGCGGCGATTAGGTAAAAAAGCGGCATTTCTGCGCATGCGTATGGGGCGCAGTGCGCACGCGCGACGTACTTTCACACAAGACTATGCAGTTTCACACAAGGTCTAGCGACGCTTTTCAGTCGCACTGCTGACCGCTGAGTGATTCACAGGAAGTGGGTGCTTCTCGGTGGTAACTGACCGTTTTCAGGGAGTGAGTGAAAAAACGCAGGCGTGTCGGATAAAAACGCAGGCGTGCCTGGGGAAACGGTGGAGTGGCTGGCCGATCGCAGGGCGTGTTTGTGACGTCAAAACAGAAATTAAATAGTCTGACGTGATCGCAAGGTAGGAGTAGGTCTTCAGCTACTCAGAAACTGCTTGATAAAATTTAGACGCCGTTCTGCGATCCTTTCGGTCGCACTTCTGCTAAGCTAAGATACACTCCCAGAGGGCGGCGGCCTAGTGTTTGCACTGCTGTTAAAAGCAGCTAGCGAGCGATCAATTAGGAATGAGGGCCACTGTACAGTATCATATCTGTGCCAATGTATCATGCACCTGCTTTACTCATAAAAAAATTTTTTAAAAATCACCAGCTTCGTTGACATATTCCCTGGACACATAAAGGAGCATTTGGAGAGCTGCATCATTTCAGGGAGATTGTGAAAGTAACACCTATCAGTGCAGGCGTGTGCTGCTACATCTGAGAGGCGTGTCATAAAAATGCCTTACATCCAAATGTACATGAGCCCCAAAGTTAGTAAGATCTATTTGTTGAAGAAAAGACACCGATATTTTGCAGGATTTGTTTGTGTATTGTGTTTTACAAGAGGTTCCATATACTGTAAGTGGCCACGAGAAACCTTATTTAAACCTTATTTAAATTAGAGATGAGCGGGTTCGGATTTACTCGGTTCTTTACTCGGCCAGAATTATCGCCATTTCTTATTTTCTGGATTTTTCTTATTGGCTAACCAAAACATGTGGCGTCCGATAGCCAATAAGGAGATTCGGGTAAATCCAAGTAAATCCGAGTAAAACCCGCTCATCTCTAATTTAAATGCATGTAGCCATAGGGATCATTGTACATTTTACCTAATGCAGGGAAATGGCGTTGATGATCCCACTTGAATAATGTATATCAGATTTTTCTTCCCCCAAGAATGTAACAGCTACATAATGGGGGTAAGGTGCAATCGGGGAGATTGCTGGTCTATTCAAGGAGTGAGGGAGACTGCTGCTATTTCAGGGAGTCTCCTGCAGATTGCGGGAGGGTAGGCAACTATGACCTTAACACACTACGCCGGCCTTAGGGTGCTACATTATGCCCCTACTGGTTGGTGAGGTTCGTTATATGTGACCGGCAGAAGGGATGCCAATCTTTAAAATAAAGTAAGTATGCTGCCCCCTCTCCCCGACCCCCTAACCTTCCCATCCCACAGCCTAACCCTAACCTCCCCCTTACTGCCTAACCCTAACCTCCCACTAGTGGTACTTAACCCTAATCCCCCCCCCACTCCCCACAGCCTAACCCTAACTCCCCCCACACACACACCTGCAGCCTAACCCTAACCTCCCCCTTACTGCCTAACCCTAATCCCCTCCCCCTCCCCGCAACCTAGCCCTAACTCCCCCCACACACACACCTGCAGCCTAGCCCTAACCTCCGGGGTGGCGGCTAAACTTAATCCCCCCAGCCATAACCCACCCGCTATACTTACGGTCTGGATTGCGGTGTCCGTCTCCTGACCCTGTTGGGATTCCGGCATCTGCATTCTGACGGGTGTCGGGATTCCGGCATTGGTATATTAACTGCATCCCGGTTGGGGATTGTACTTTATTCCAAAGAGAGATGTTTTTGGACAAGCCAACCACATATGATAAACAATATCCCTGTGACCACAATTTCTCAAAAAAAAAAAAAAGAAAAGAAGTGTTCCAAAAAGTTTTTGGGTGTTTATCAGTATAGTCACACCTGTAGTGTAGCTTTTAGGCTCTCCTTAATTGAGGCTGAAATAGTAAGGCTGGGGTAGTCCTATAACGTATTTATTCCCAATAGTTATCCTCTTGAGAGGGGGGTGCCAAGATCCTTTTCCACATACTTTCTTGTCTACTTTGGAAATTTTTGCTAGTTTCACGTATAATGCTATAAATGAAAGAATTCATAACTTTAATTAAGGAAGATTGAAGGCAACTTGATTTGCACCCAGAGGAACACCTCAAGTGAAGAAGCATGAGAATCAAGTGTTTAATCTGTACATACTGTATATAAAGGTATTGGGGGGTATTTATCAAAGCATGGAGAGAGATAAAGTGGAGAGAAATAAAGCACTAACCAATCAGCTTCTAGCTCTCATTTTTCAAAAACAACCTGTAAAATGACAGTTTGGGGAAGGCAATCAATTTGCCGGCTGTCAGGATCCCGGCGGTCAGGATACCAATGCCGGAATCCCAACAACCAACAATGCTGACAGCCGGAATACCCACTTGTGGGTATCCATGACACCCATAGACTCATAGCTCTCGCCCCGCTGCCGGCATTCTGGGGGGTGGGATGCCGCTGTCGGGATAGTAACAGCTGGCATCCCATCCGCCAGGAATACATATGTATTCCCAGTTAGGAGCATGTTGGTTAGTGTTTGTTGGATCACCATAGTTAATGAGGAAAATAATGTTAATATGACATCACGCAGAGGGGGCCAGGCTGCTGCCGGGACAAGGAAGCTGAGCTCCCAGCAAGCCCTAATAATGGGGCTCTCTGGTGGATCTGCAGGTTACTGTTCTGGCCACCCAGCTACATATAGCTGCCACGGGAGCAGGGGCGTGAGTTCATCCCGGTCGCCCGGAGGTGAGTTGGAGTTTGGTGCTCTCCCTAAAAAACAACACACGACTTACAGAATTATATAAATAACAATCTCTGCAAGACTACAGGGACTGGAGCCCACAGTGAATTGGCAGGGCTCCAGCTACACTGTGTGACAACGGCTAGTGGGTCCAGGTCAGACTCACAAGATTAAGCCGTCTGCAGCATGCAGAATCAGCAATCAACGATAGTTCCCATCTCACGGTTCAGCAGCGGCGGGTGCACCGTCACTTGCTGCAGCACAGGCTGAGTGGTACCAGGCAGGAGCCATCCTGTCCCTTATTGCAAATATTAGCAGGACTCCTGGGACAGAGCTGAATAACTCTGCAAAAGCAGTGGATGTACGACGGAACTCCTTTGGAAGGAGCTCTGCTGTGAACTACATAGCAGCTGCTTTACATGTAGGTGACCCTTCAGGGTTTGGAGCCCAGAGGCTGTTTTGTTCATATGTTTGTAAATCCAGTCATAAGGACACAGAGACATGTGAGTTCACTGCTATGCTGTTTTTATTCCATCACCAACTCCAGACACACTGCACACTGGACCACCCACTTCCCAGCATCCCCCTGGTCCCAGGGACCATCACTAAAGATTCAGGCTTACACATATTACTAAGGGAGTGTCTACAAATATTAAGCATTCTAATACACTAACATCACATCCTCTTTTCTTTAAAGATAAGCCCTGTACGCTTCAATGCAACAATTAACAATGTCATATTAAGAACATCATCTAACATGTTTCAATGAGTCTCTCAGGTCTGCGTATTTCCCTTTTGGGTCTTTCATACACAGTCTGTGTTTCATCGACCATGTTGGACCTTTCTAGAATCATGGTTGGTTCACCATTATCAGGATCATCATACATGTGAGATAAAGGGTATTCTTCAGTCATGTTGTCTTCATTATGGTTAGGTTGAGATCTTAAATCCACCCGATTTCTTCTTACTTCCGTTCCACGCTCTGTACGTATAGTATAAGATCTTGGTGCTACTTGTGCTTGCACAATACCTTTCTGCACCCAAATACCTTTCTCATGATCTCTGAGACGGACTTGGTCACCCGATTTTAGATCAGATAAGCTTTTTGTTCGCCTGTCATGGAACAGTTTCTGTTTCGCCTATTGACGTTTGTGACAGGACGGAACCGCACGGAAGCACTCGCAGCTTCCGCGTCCCGTTGACTGCGCACAGAATGGAAGGTCAAGCCGCACGAGGCCTGACCACATAGGGGATTCCCGCTTACCGTCAGTAACCGCCTGTTACTGACTCCACCCACTGCGCTGTGGGCGGGTTCTCGCTGCCACCACCAAACTCCTAACCTGCCGTGGCGTTTGGAACCACGGTTCTGCTCTGTATGTGCCGACGCACTGCTTTACCACACCTGTGCGGTGTCGACGAATCCCCACTAGCCACTTGCTAGGCCTCTACCGGTAGCTGGCGGAAGGCGGAGCTTGGAGACGTCAGGTGCTTCCCTGGACAGCCGGAGGACGGGGCTAGGTTTGGCCTAACCCTGTTGGTCACAAGATGAAGCAGTCTTCTTGAGGCAAAGGTGTTTATTGCTCAAATAACCTTTAAAAAGGCTCCTCCCTATTGCTAGGGGCAACAGCATACAATTAAGATGTTTCAGCAGAAGAAGATGTTACAATACACAATCCTATGGGCCAACTGCCCTCCTTTTATCCCTCTCCAAGACCCTCTACCACAGGGGGTAAGCCCGCCCTGTGGTGTACAACCAATCAATGTTTACCCATGAGCTGTGCATGCTCTGGACTCATGCACACCTAACATTGTCCCCAATGGACAGTGGGGAGTGGCCGGTCTCCTTTGTCTCTCCCATCTGGGAGAGCAGGCTACTCCCACGGTGCCGTTCAGTCTGGCTGGGGGGAAGTTTTCCCTCCTAAACTGACTTCCAGAAACCTGCCCGGGACCCCTCTCACTGCCTGCAGCCTGGATTTGGGCTCCAGAGCTGGGCAGCCTGACTCCCCGGTCCAGGTCTCTGGTTCACTACGGCTGATCTCCATGGAGCTCCAAGAAACCCCTCAGCTTGTTCTATAGCTAAGCTGCTTCTCTTTCTCCCTGTCCCCATTGGAACTGTGAGGCTGGATGGGAAAGCATTCCGTTTTTAGGGAAAAGGTCTGGGAGAATCCATCAGCCTGCACAGCTATGGATTCCCCCCTCCTGGGACACACAATCAAGTAAGTGCATTTTATCTTTAAATACATTACATTTTTAAATCACACTGTACATTTCTCTTTAAATATACACTGAGCCTGTGCCCTGCACAGACTCTACATATTCAGGCACTGCAGTGCCTTCCCTAGCCCTGCAGCCTGGCTGCTAGGGCTCTCCCTCTCAGTGCTGGAGGCATGGGGCTGGCTTCCCCCATCCTTCAGCCTGCCTTCCTGCCTCTGGGGTTCCAGGGAGCTGGCTCTCCCTGTCCCCCCAGGGTGGCACCGCCGTGACTCTGGCTTTGTTGTGGTGCTGGGGCGCCGGGAGCGTAGCTCCCGGACCCCAGCGCTCATCATCTTGCTTGGCCGCCTAATGTGCCCACGCCGCTAGGGAGCCGGCTAGCCCGGTCCCCCATGAGCGGCGCCTGTCTGTTAGCCTCGCTGCAGCGTCCGGCGGGGAGCCGGGCTGCAGCGCACCCCCCTCGCCGACTAGCAGCCCGGGACGTCCGTCCCGGCTGCTGCGGCTGGCCACTCGTGCTGGGCTGAGGCGCCGGGAGCAGAGCTCCCGGCCCCCAGCGGCGGCTCTCACCTAGAGCACTGCAGCGGGAGCCGAGCTCCCAGCCGCAGCGCTCACCCTTCTCCCCGGCGCGCACACTCCAGTGCGCCCGGGGCTACACTGACCGCTGCCGGGAGCGGAGCTCCCGGACTCCGGCGGTCAGCGGCTGCCTCCTCTCCCCCGGCGCGCACACTCTGCTGAGCGCGCCGGGGAGCTGTCCTCCCTGCCGTGGTCTCCGGAGGGGTCCGGGACCACGGCGCATATGAAAATACAATTTTAAACATTAATAAAACACGGCGCCTAGCGCCCGCAATACATTTCAAATTTGGCGCCAAGCGCCCCTTTGTCTTGGCAAATGGCGCCGGGCACTAGGGATTAACCCCTTCAGTGCCAGGGCGGCCATTTGCCTCGTGGCTGGGGCTCTCCGGCCACACTCCTCCCCCCCCATTCAAGCGGGTCAACCAGGGACCCATGTCCCAACGATTTGGGTCCTGGTCCCGCAGTCCGTTGGGGTGAAGGGGACGCTACCTGGGGGGTGTAGGCTCTGGCCTAGACAGTTCATCCATAGTGCAATGGGCCTCTCTTCGTGGGTGCACAATGTTCAAATAGTCCACCTGAAGTCCAAGTTCAAGGCTCCACCGCAAAAGTCTGTCCAATTCCCCCAAGGTAGGTTGCAGCCACCTAACAGGTAGGTGGTAAGTCACCACTGTGGGGGGCCGGTTACAAACAAGTGCCACCCAAGGTGTCCCAATCGTGGCATACCCCACCTCCCACAATAGCAGTATACTGCTCAACCAGGCCACAGGGTGCTCCTGCCCATATGGCTCTTTCTGGCTCGGTACAGCTCCCAGTCCGTGCAGTGGCGCAATAGTTCGTAACACACAGTCCTGGTCAAGAATGTGCGCCATCAGCACTGGAGCGGGTACCCGAGCCTCTTTCAATGACTGGAATGCCAACTCGCAAGCGGGTGCAAAGTCCACTGACTTGGGAATGCCCTTCCTAGCCATCCCTGTCAAGGGGTTCACTACAGGACTAAAGTCAATGACAACATGTCCGTAGGGCCTTACAGGTTCTAAGGTCAGTACCGGTCTGGGTGATGTGGGTCGGGGACAGCCTCTGGTTGCCTCCACCCCCTCTGGGTTGGGCCTACCCCTGTCTCCTCCCACATGGTGCCCCAGGCACTGCACCTCCGTCATACCTATCTGGCAACTGTCTGCCCGAACTGTCAGACCTGCCCTCCAATCCTCCTCCGTCGACCTATGACTCGGGAAACCTACCCTGTCACCTAGGCCTACTCTTCCCTCCTCGTCCGTTACCTGTGCCACAGGGATGGCGGCCAGACCACCAGCCTCTGGATCCTGTGTGGCATCCACTACAGGGAGGCTGCGTGTCTTCCCCGATCTACTGTGCACAGGCAGGGGACCTGCTATGCCCACAGCAACTTGCTGCGAGGGTTCTCCTATGGGCAGAGGCCCAGAGACAACACAACCGCTGGAGTGCCCCGGCTGCCAACGCATGGCACCAGCCTTACATGTGGTCTGGGCGTCATCCGACATTCCAGACCAGGGTAAGCGCTGTGTCAGGCACTTCAGGGTACGGTCTGTCTCCGGGTTGCTGTCCAAAGGGGTTTCGCTGGCAACCGACACCGGTTGCACAGGAACGTTCCCTGAGGGGACCAGTTGGACACATTCCCTATCTGGTCTATCCCCTCCCACTTTCCTGTCTACCCTGTACCTTAACCCTTCCCGCCAGGTCAAACTTCCTGCCCCAACCCTGTCAAGGCCGCTGCCAGAGTGGCGCCTCATGCCTTTCGGGGATGGGTCAGAGAGTTGAGCCTCCCTAAACTCCTGCCTGTGGCCCTCAATCTCTCCTAAATTGGGACACTCTACAGGGGGATCTAGGTGGGGACTACTAGGGTCAGTCTGGTAGGGGCCAGTCATGGAAAAGTCAGTGTGGTTTCTCATACTCACCGCCGGAGTTGGCAAACCACTTGGGTCAGGAGCATCATTGGGCACCCCCACAGGATCACACGAGCTGGAACCGACATCCTCTGCGTTGCTAGGGGACGTAGGCATACCAGAGGCAAAAGGCATGCGGGGTCGATGTACTGATCTAGCCGCTGTGATCTTTTCCTCTGGGCTGGTTGATGCTGTGGTTGGCTGTGCTGGCAGTTGTCTAGCAGCTGTAGTCTTTTCCTCTGGGCTGGGCTGTGCTGGAGTAGCTGATGTCAACGGTGGTTTTGGAACTTGACTCCGGGGAATGGCGCCAACAAACATAGTGACGATCCCACCACCCAGATCATTTCCTAGGACCACATCAGTTGGGAGACCATCCATGACGGCAACTTCTCGCAACTCTGGTCCAGCTCCCCAGTCCAGGTAGACTCTTGCCATGGGAACCGCTTTTTCTGTTCCTTCTGCCAGGGTGACCGTGGCAGTGCGACCCTGCAATACTGCAGCAGGATCTATAAGGTGGGGGCTCACCACAGTGATTGAGGCCCCAGAGTCTCTTAGGCCTTCTCTCTGCAGGGGTCCCACGTGGACTGGCTGCAGGTGCCTCCACATGTTGTGTAGGGGCTGTTTGGCCATGCAGGTGACTCTCTCCGCAGAGTGCACCTGTCTCTCGCCACACTCCATCGGACTGACTGGAGGGGGAACAGTCTCTGTAGGCTCATCTCCTCTCGTCAAACAAGCGAGCCGGGCTCCAGCACTCGGATTTGGGGCACGAGTCTGGGGTGCTTGGGATGCAGGACAGTTCATCCTCAGATGTCCGATTTTCCCACAGCCGTAGCACTTCTTCTCCAGTCGTGGCACCGATGATCTCTGATCAGTTGCAGGGACGCTGCGGTGCGGTTGCTGGCCAAGAGCACCCGGGTTGGAAGATGCTTGTCTTTGGGGTTGATGAGCTGAAGAGGGTGGTCCCCTTGGTGGTACAGTCTGTTGGAGCTGGCTGCTGGCGGGGCGCTTCTGCCCCCGTGGCCGAATTGCCACATATTTGTCGGCTAATTGGGCAGCCATTTTTAAGCTGGGTGGCTCCCGATCTAGCACCCACTCCTTCACTTCTTGGGCGCACCTGCGGTAGAACTGCTCCCTGCAGATCAGGTCGATCAGTGCGTCCCATGTAGTGGCTTCCGAATCCTTCACCCACTTCACCACGTACTGCCGCAGCTGGGTGGCGAACTGCTCATGGGTGCTGCTAGGATTCTTGGTCAAGTCTCTGAACTTCTTCCTGTAAGACTCTGGAGTGATGAAGAATCGCTGGAGGAGGGCCTTCGCGACTTCGTCGTAGTTCCCACAGTCCTCCGTCGCCACTCCTCGATAGGCCTCCAAGGCCTCTCCATGCAGAGTGGGCACAAGGTGTCTCACCCACTCTGACTTGGGTAGATCGTGTAGTTTACAAGTCCTTTCAAAAACTTGTAAATGTCCATCAATGTCCCCATCACTGTCTGCAAACTTGGCAAACTGAATACGTCCTGATCTGTGTACAACAGCTGACAACGGCTCCCGGGGTACCACGGCCTGTGATGCCCGCTCCGCATGCCACATCCGAATGACAAGCATGCGTTCTTGCTCCGTTGCCCTTTCCCCCAATTCCGCTAGCCGATCTGCTAGGGTATCCGGGCCGCCCCCCCTGGGACGTTGGGATCCTGGCCATGCTAGGGATTGCTGGGAAACATTGCTGCGGTGAGAGAGGGCGGGGCTTGTGGTTCTCACCGGTTCCTTACGAAGGTCCACTGTTGGGCCGTCCTCTGCGATGCTGACGCCGTCAGTGCTTTCCACCTCCGCCCGATGAGACTCCTCCACGCTCCTGAGCGCCGCCTTCATGACGCTTCTGGACGCGTTGGAAGGGATATCCACACCCTTCTCCTGGCACACGATCTCCAGATCGCCCTTGGACATTCCGCTGAATTCCGCCATCTTGTGCGTTCTCCTGCGCTGCAGTTACTCCTCTTCTGAGTAACTCGGCTTCTTCAATCGGGTGATGAAAAGCCGCCTGGGAATATCCCACCACTATGCCACCAATTTCTGTGACAGGACGGAACCGCACGGAAGCACTCGCAGCTTCCGCGTCCCGTTGACTGCGCACAGAATGGAAGGTCAAGCCGCACGAGGCCTGACCACATAGGGGATTCCCGCTTACCGTCAGTAACCGCCTGTTACTGACTCCACCCACTGCGCTGTGGGCGGGTTCTCGCTGCCACCACCAAACTCCTAACCTGCCGTGGCGTTTGGAACCACGGTTCTGCTCTGTATGTGCCGACGCACTGCTTTACCACACCTGTGCGGTGTCGACGAATCCCCACTAGCCACTTGCTAGGCCTCTACCGGTAGCTGGCGGAAGGCGGAGCTTGGAGACGTCAGGTGCTTCCCTGGACAGCCGGAGGACGGGGCTAGGTTTGGCCTAACCCTGTTGGTCACAAGATGAAGCAGTCTTCTTGAGGCAAAGGTGTTTATTGCTCAAATAACCTTTAAAAAGGCTCCTCCCTATTGCTAGGGGCAACAGCATACAATTAAGATGTTTCAGCAGAAGAAGATGTTACAATACACAATCCTATGGGCCAACTGCCCTCCTTTTATCCCTCTCCAAGACCCTCTACCACAGGGGGTAAGCCCGCCCTGTGGTGTACAACCAATCAATGTTTACCCATGAGCTGTGCATGCTCTGGACTCATGCACACCTAACATTGTCCCCAATGGACAGTGGGGAGTGGCCGGTCTCCTTTGTCTCTCCCATCTGGGAGAGCAGGCTACTCCCACGGTGCCGTTCAGTCTGGCTGGGGGGAAGTTTTCCCTCCTAAACTGACTTCCAGAAACCTGCCCGGGACCCCTCTCACTGCCTGCAGCCTGGATTTGGGCTCCAGAGCTGGGCAGCCTGACTCCCCGGTCCAGGTCTCTGGTTCACTACGGCTGATCTCCATGGAGCTCCAAGAAACCCCTCAGCTTGTTCTATAGCTAAGCTGCTTCTCTTTCTCCCTGTCCCCATTGGAACTGTGAGGCTGGATGGGAAAGCATTCCGTTTTTAGGGAAAAGGTCTGGGAGAATCCATCAGCCTGCACAGCTATGGATTCCCCCCTCCTGGGACACACAATCAAGTAAGTGCATTTTATCTTTAAATACATTACATTTTTAAATCACACTGTACATTTCTCTTTAAATATACACTGAGCCTGTGCCCTGCACAGACTCTACATATTCAGGCACTGCAGTGCCTTCCCTAGCCCTGCAGCCTGGCTGCTAGGGCTCTCCCTCTCAGTGCTGGAGGCATGGGGCTGGCTTCCCCCATCCTTCAGCCTGCCTTCCTGCCTCTGGGGTTCCAGGGAGCTGGCTCTCCCTGTCCCCCCAGGGTGGCACCGCCGTGACTCTGGCTTTGTTGTGGTGCTGGGGCGCCGGGAGCGTAGCTCCCGGACCCCAGCGCTCATCATCTTGCTTGGCCGCCTAATGTGCCCACGCCGCTAGGGAGCCGGCTAGCCCGGTCCCCCATGAGCGGCGCCTGTCTGTTAGCCTCGCTGCAGCGTCCGGCGGGGAGCCGGGCTGCAGCGCACCCCCCTCGCCGACTAGCAGCCCGGGACGTCCGTCCCGGCTGCTGCGGCTGGCCACCCGTGCTGGGCTGAGGCGCCGGGAGCAGAGCTCCCGGCCCCCAGCGGCGGCTCTCACCTAGAGCACTGCAGCGGGAGCCGAGCTCCCAGCCGCAGCGCTCACCCTTCTCCCCGGCGCGCACACTCCAGTGCGCCCGGGGCTACACTGACCGCTGCCGGGAGCGGAGCTCCCGGACTCCGGCGGTCAGCGGCTGCCTCCTCTCCCCCGGCGCGCACACTCTGCTGAGCGCGCCGGGGAGCTGTCCTCCCTGCCGTGGTCTCCGGAGGGGTCCGGGACCACGGCGCATATGAAAATACAATTTTAAACATTAATAAAACACGGCGCCTAGCGCCCGCAATACATTTCAAATTTGGCGCCAAGCGCCCCTTTGTCTTGGCAAATGGCGCCGGGCACTAGGGATTAACCCCATCAGTGCCAGGGCGGCCATTTGCCTCGTGGCTGGGGCTCTCCGGCCACACTGTTCCTTACTCAGTCTGACCAACGCTGAGTTATGTGTATTAAGCAGTTCATCATGTATCGGGAGATTTGCTCAAATCCTCCTTCCCATCAGCATTTGTGCAGGAGAAAGTCCATTCTGTAAAGGTGTACTGCGGTAGATAAAAAGACTTTTGTAGAAATCTTCTTTACCTTCTTGAGCTTTTTTCATGAGTCTCTTTACAGTTTTTACTGAACTTTCCACCAACCCATTTGAGCGTGGATAGTGGGGACTTGACGTAGTATGGACAAATTCCCACTCATCAGCAAATTGTCTAAATTTAGCACGGCAAAACTGAGGACCATTGTCAGTGAACACTTCCATAGGAACACCATGCTTTGCAAAGATTGACTTCATGCAATTGATTACGGCTTTACTAGTAGTTGTATGTAGTGTCTTCACCTCAGAGTAGTTAGAGTAATAATCAGTCACAACAATGTACGTTTTCCCATTACAATCAAACAAATCTGCGCCAACTTTCTGGTACAGTCTCTCTGGCACTGCGTGAGGACTCAGTTGTCACGATCCGGGTATCTGGACGCCATTTCTTACCCATCAGATGCCTCCTAAGGCTGGCTCAGCGCTCCAGGACCGGATCCCATCTGTTATCCTGATGTTTACATTCCTGTATCCTCTCCTGTCACTCTGAGACGCTGTCACAGTAAACGCCATATTACACCTGGCATAGCGTTTCCCGCGGCCTCCGCCGCCGTCCCTGAGCTTCTGCATGCAGAGTGTCTGAGTGGCGATTATGTCAGCCGCGGCCTCCGCTGTGTCCGCGTGGTTGGATGTGCACCTGTCAGCTTGGCGTCACCTGTCTCCGGTGGCCGGCGCCGCCATTACTGTTTTCATTACCACATGGATTACAAACCAAACTTCCCTCCAAGTGTCTGCATGGGCGCAGCCATCTTGGATTCTGTCAGCTGATCATTTCCACCAATCTGTTCTCAGTATTGATAATCTGCATAATTGCCTAGCCAATCCCTTCCTTGCTGCAGGTATAAATACACTGTGCCTGAGCAAGGAAGGCGTCAGTGCTTTGGTTGTCAAACCTAGTTCCTGTTTGTCTCTCTCCTGTGATTGTCTTCCAGGTTCCAGCTCCTGTCTCAAGACTTCCATCATAGAGACCCGCACCAGCATTCCACCTGCGGTGTAGCCTGACTCTCCGATCCATTGTGGATTCATCTGTTTCCAGCTACAATATTACCTGCTTCCAGCCCAGCTTCCAGCAGAGTACAGCTTCTCTTAAAGGGCCGGTGTCCTTTCTACAGTTTACCACTCTCCACCGGTATTATTATTTCTCCGCTCTCAAACTCTACATTTCATTCATATTGCATCGCTCTCAAGCTTCATTTATTATTTGACTGGTTCCAGCCAGTATCCACTCCGTGCCAACATCTGTCTGGTTCCAACCAGAACCCACAGCAGCTATTTTATTTACAGCAGTCCAGCTTTCCCTGGAACACCAGCTGGTACGATCCTGGGCTTTCTTCATTGCTACAGTCAGGCCTGGTAAGGACTTTCCAACTCGCAGATAATAAGAACTGTCTCATACTACCAGAGCTCTGTGGCCCCTGCCACCCTGTAGTACCCAGGAACTGTATTATTTTTCTGCTGATTTTATGTTTCTTTTACTGCTACTGTGATGCATGGAGTTTGTCATAAATAAACATCATTGACTTTTATTCAAGTTGTCGTGGTCACGCCTTCGGGCGGTTCTTCTTCATGTTACTTACATGTCCAGGGGTCTGATACAACCTCCCAGGTTCCGGTACATCTCAGCCCCTACAACTGAGGCTGCCTCCCGTCAGCTCAGGCCCTCAGTTGTGACAGTAAGCACTGACCTAATGAATCCAGCCGGAGACCAGGATCAAGCGGCCAGGCCGATGCAAGAACTGGCAGCCCGACTAGAACATCAGGAGGCTGCACAGGGCCACATCATCCGCTGTCTCCAGGATCTCTCTACTCGGCTGGATGGGATTCAGACAACTCTCCGTGGATCAGGCGCGTCTGGTGCGTCAACCACAGTGACTCCAGCTATAACCCCACCCACCTTACCCATTTCTGCTCCACGTCTTTATCTTCCAACGCCAGCAAAATTTGACGGATCTCCAAGATTCTGCAGGGGATTTCTCAACCAGTGTGAGATTCAGTTTGAGCTACAACCTGGCAATTTTCCCAGTGACCGTACAAAAATTGCCTACATTATTTCTCTTCTCAGTGGCTCAGCCCTTGATTGGGCATCACCGTTATGGGAGAGGTCCGACACCCTGCTATCTTCTTACACTGCATTCGTGACAACATTCAGGCGCATCTTCGACGAGCCAGGCCGGGTAACCTCAGCTTCATCCGAGATTCTCCGTTTACGCCAGGGGTCACGTACTGTAGGACAATATCTGATACAGTTCCAGATCCTGGCATCCGAACTGGCATGGAACGACGAGGCCCTGTATGCTGCATTCTGGCATGGCTTATCTGAGCGTATTAAAGATGAGTTAGCTACCAGAGACTTACCCTCTAAGTTAGATGAGCTAATCTCACTCTGCACGAAAGTTGATTTACGTTTCAGAGAGAGAGCAACTGAGCGTGGAAGATCATCTGCTCCAAAATCTTCTGCTCCTCCTCCTCGCCAACTGTCACCAACTAAAGATGAGCCCATGCAAATTGGCCGTTCCCGTTTAACTCCTGCTGAGCGCCGAAGACGTCTCTCCGAGTCTCTCTGTCTTTATTGTGCAGCTCCGTCTCACACCATTAATGCCTGTCCCAAACGTCCGGGAAACTCCAAATCCTAGCTCGCCAAGGAGAGGGCCGGCTAGGAGTAATGATCTCCTCTCCATCTCCTCAAGATTGTAATCTCCCAGTCTCGCTTCAAGTTGCTCAACGTTATCGGAACGTCATTGCCCTCCTTGATTCCGGAGCAGCTGGGAACTTTATTACCGAAGCCTATGTTAAACGGTGGTCCCTACCCACCGAGAGACTTCCTTCGTCCATTTCTTTAACTGCCGTGGATGGCAGCAAAATTTTTGATGCAGTTATTTCTTTAAGGACTCTACCAGTTCGTCTGAGAGTGGGAGTTCTTCATTCCGAACTTATTTCTTTTTTAGTGATTCCAAGAGCCACACATCCTGTGGTCCTGGGCCTTCCATGGCTCCGTCTTCACAATCCTACAATTGATTGGACGACTACGCAAATCCTGGCATGGGGTTCCTCCTGTGCTGAGACATGTTTGTTTAAAGTATTGCCTGTCTGTTCTTCCTCCCCCAGGTCGTCTGATGTTCCACCTCCTCCATATCAAGATTTCACGGATGTGTTCAGTAAAGCTTCTGCTGATATCCTTCCTCCTCATAGAGAATGGGACTGCCCGATTGATCTCATTCCAGGGAAGGTTCCACCTCGAGGCCGAACTTATCCGTTGTCTCTGCCTGAGACGCATTCTATGGAGGAATACATTAAAGAGAACCTAGCAAAGGGGTTCATTCGACCTTCTTCTTCCCCAGCCGGCGCAGGCTTCTTTTTTGTAAAAAAGAAAGATGGTGGTCTGCGGCCGTGCATCGACTACAGAGGTTTGAACGACATTACCATCAAGAACCGTTATCCTTTACCCCTGATTACTGAGCTCTTTGACAGAGTTAGCGGAGCTACCATCTTTACAAAGCTGGACTTGAGAGGTGCATACAATCTCATCCGGATCCGTGAGGGTGACGAGTGGAAGACCGCCTTTAACACCCGTGACGGACATTATGAGTACCTCGTCATGCCCTTCGGATTGAGCAATGCTCCAGCTGTCTTCCAGCATTTTGTCAATGAGATCTTCAGAGACATTCTATACCGTCATGTCGTGGTCTATCTAGACGATATCCTCATTTTTGCCAACGATTTAGAGGTACATCGTTTTTGGGTTAAAGAGGTTCTGTCCCGTCTCCGTGTCAATCATCTCTATTGCAAATTAGAGAAATGCGTCTTTGAAGTCAAGTCCATTCCGTTTCTAGGGTACATTGTGTCCGGTTCCGGACTAGAGATGGATCCTGAGAAACTACAAGCAATCCAAAATTGGCCGGTACCCTTAACCCTCAAAGTGGTCCAGAGGTTCTTAGGGTTCGCCAACTATTACCGAAAGTTTATACAAGACTTTTCCACCATTGTGGCGCCTATTACTGCTTTCACTAAGAAGGGTACTAACCCGTCCAAGTGGTCTGAAAAAGCCATGCAAGCATTTCATCTTTTAAAACAAAGGTTCATCTCTGCGCCTGTTCTGAAACAGCCTGACATCGACTCTCCTTTCATCTTAGAGGTGGATGCCTCCTCCGTTGGAGTAGGAGCGGTGTTATCTCAGAGGGCTAAAGATGGCCATTTACACCCTTGCAGTTTCTTCTCCCGGAAGTTCTCCCCAGCTGAGCGCAACTATGCCATTGGCGACCAGGAGTTGCTAGCCATCAAGCTCGCTCTAGAAGAGTGGAGGTATCTGTTGGAGGGAGCTTCTCATTCAATCACCATACTTACAGACCACAAGAACCTTTTATATCTGAAAGGCGCACAATGTCTCAACCCTCGTCAGGCCAGATGGGCACTTTTCTTTTCCAGGTTCGACTTTAAACTCCAGTTCTGTCCGGGCTCTCAGAATCGCAAGGCCGATGCCCTTTCCCGCTCATGGGAGCAAGAAAATGAGTCAGAGTCTTCAGACAAGCATCCTATTATAAATCCGTTGGCATTCTCCACGGTAGGGATGGACTCTACGCCCCCATCAGGGAAAAGTTTTGTGAAACCGATGCTAAGGAAGAAGCTCATGCATTGGGCCCATGCTTCCCGTTTTGCCGGACATACAGGTATCCAAAAAACCCTGGAGTTTATCTCTAGGTCCTATTGGTGGCCAACTCTGAAAAAGGACGTCTTGGAGTTTATTGCATCTTGCCCAAAGTGTGCTCAACATAAGGTATCCCGCCAGTCGCCTGCGGGGCAACTGGTTCCACTATCTGTTCCCCGTCGACCTTGGACCCATTTGTCGATGGATTTTATTACAGATTTACCCATGTGCAATAAGTTCAATACCATCTGGGTGGTAGTTGACCGGTTCACCAAGATGGCACACTTCATTCCTCTCACCGGTCTTCCGTCAGCTTCCAAGTTGGCTCAAGTATTCATAGAAGAGATCTTCCGACTCCACGGTCTTCCTGAAGAAATTATCTCAGATCGAGGAGTTCAATTCACAGCCAAATTCTGGCGAAGTTTATGTCAAGTCCTCCAAGTCAAGCTAAAGTTTTCCACGGCTTACCATCCTCAGACCAATGGTCAAACCGAGAGGGTGAATCAGGACTTGGAGGCCTTCCTCCGCATCTATGTGTCCTCCTCTCAAGATGACTGGGTTCAATTACTTCCCTGGGCCGAGTTCTGTCATAACAACCAGTATCATTCTTCATCTGCTTCAACACCATTCTTCACTAACTTTGGATTCCACCCTAAAGTCCCTGAGTTCCAACCGCTTCCAGCAACTTCTGTTCCCGCAGTGGATATCACCTTGCATCAGTTTGCCAATATCTGGAAGAGCGTACGATCAGCTCTGCTCAAGGCATCGTTCAGGTACAAGAAGTTTGCGGATAAGAAGCGTCGAGCAGTTCCTGCTCTCAAGGTGGGTGATCGGGTATGGTTATCCACGAAGAATTTGAGGTTAAGAGTTCCCAGTATGAAGTTTGCACCTCGCTATATCGGTCCTTTCAAGATTGAACAAGTCATCAATCCTGTTGCTTACAGACTTCAGTTGCCTCCCTTCTTGAAAATACCCAGGACATTCCATGTTTCCCTGTTGAAACCGCTGATCTTGAATCGGTTTCATTCCTCACTTCCTCCAACTCCGAAAGTCCAAACTCAACGAGGCGTTGAGTATGAAGTAGCCAAGATCCTGGACTCACGTCACCGTTATGGTCAACTACAATATCTTATTGACTGGAAGGGTTATGGCCCTGAGGAACGTTCATGGACCAATGCTTCTGATGTCCATGCTCCTGCCTTGGTCCGGAGATTCCATTCCAAGTTTCCTCAAAAGCCAAAGAAGTGTCCTGGGGCCACTCCTAAAGGGGGGGGTGCTGTCACGATCCGGGTATCTGGACGCCATTTCTTACCCATCAGATGCCTCCTAAGGCTGGCTCAGCGCTCCAGGACCGGATCCCATCTGTTATCCTGATGTTTACATTCCTGTATCCTCTCCTGTCACTCTGAGACGCTGTCACAGTAAACGCCATATTACACCTGGCATGGCGTTTCCCGCGGCCTCCGCCGCCGTCCCTGAGCTTCTGCATGCAGAGTGTCTGAGTGGCGATTACGTCAGCCGCGGCCTCCGCTGTGTCCGCGTGGTTGGATGTGCACCTGTCAGCTTGGCGCCTCCTGTCTCCGGTGGCCGGCGCCGCCATTACTGTTTTCATTACCACATGGATTACAAACCAAACTTCCCTCCAAGTGTCTGCATGGGCGCAGCCATCTTGGATTCTGTCAGCTGATCATTTCCACCAATCTGTTCTCAGTATTGATAATCTGCATAATTGCCTAGCCAATCCCTTCCTTGCTGCAGGTATAAATACACTGTGCCTGAGCAAGGAAGGCGTCAGTGCTTTGGTTGTCAAACCTAGTTCCTGTTTGTCTCTCTCCTGTGATTGTCTTCCAGGTTCCAGCTCCTGTCTCAAGACTTCCATCATAGAGACCCGCACCAGCATTCCACCTGCGGTGTAGCCTGACTCTCCGATCCATTGTGGATTCATCTGTTTCCAGCTACAATATTACCTGCTTCCAGCCCAGCTTCCAGCAGAGTACAGCTTCTCTTAAAGGGCCGGTGTCCTTTCTACAGTTTACCACTCTCCACCGGTATTATTATTTCTCCGCTCTCAAACTCTACATTTCATTCATATTGCATCGCTCTCAAGCTTCATTTATTATTTGACTGGTTCCAGCCAGTATCCACTCCGTGCCAACATCTGTCTGGTTCCAACCAGAACCCACAGCAGCTATTTTATTTACAGCAGTCCAGCTTTCCCTGGAACACCAGCTGGTACGATCCTGGGCTTTCTTCATTGCTACAGTCAGGCCTGGTAAGGACTTTCCAACTCGCAGATAATAAGAACTGTCTCATACTACCAGAGCTCTGTGGCCCCTGCCACCCTGTAGTACCCAGGAACTGTATTATTTTTCTGCTGATTTTATGTTTCTTTTACTGCTACTGTGATGCATGGAGTTTGTCATAAATAAACATCATTGACTTTTATTCAAGTTGTCGTGGTCACGCCTTCGGGCGGTTCTTCTTCATGTTACTTACATGTCCAGGGGTCTGATACAACCTCCCAGGTTCTGGTACATCTCAGCCCCTACAACTGAGGCTGCCTCCCGTCAGCTCAGGCCCTCAGTTGTGACATCAGTGGCTCGACTTGTTGTTTCGGTCTATACGTAAGACATAATTCACATGTAGCTGTAGTCTGTGCTATGTCTTGGTTCATTCTTGGCCAATGCATAACTTCACACGCTCTCCGTTTACATTTTTCTTCTCCTAAGTGGCCTTCATGTATCTTGCACAGCATAGTTTTTCTTAGTCGTGCAGGTATGACAAACCTATTGCCTTTCTCAATAATACCATCAACAACTGTAAGGTCACTGCGGTACATCCAATAATCATGGATAGACAGCGGGCACGCATGTTTTTCTGCTGGCCAACCTTTCAGAATGATATCTTTCAACACTTTCATTGTGTCATCTGTCTCAGTTTCTTTCCTAATCTGTTCTTGTCTTGCAAGAGACACTGGTAGAGAAGCTACGATCACATTAACATAGGCTTCTATCTCTTCATCCATCAGACTTTTGGAACCTTCACTTTTGTCCACAGCACGAGAAAGTGTATCAGCAATGTACATGTATTTGCCGGGACAGTACAGCAAGTGTACATCATATTTCTGTAGTCTGATAAGCATTCGTTGAATTCTCATGGGACAGTCATGTAATGATTTAGTCATGATAGCTACCAATGGCTTGTGGTCAGTTTCCACTGTAAATGTTTGACCATACACAAACTGATGAAATCGCTCACATGCATATGTGATCGCTAGAAGTTCTTTTTCTATCTGAGCATACCTTGTTTCAGCACTTGTCAGTGCTCTTGATGCATAGATTACTGGTTGCCATGTATCCTCATGTTCTTGTAACAGCACTGAGCCTAGGCCAAATTGCGAAGCATCTGCTGAAATTCTTATTCTTTTCGCAGGATCAAAGAATTTTAGCACTGGTTGCTCACTGTTAGGGTCTCCTGCCCTGTGCTGCCACGTCGTCATGGCAACCGGGAGACAAGTGCTAGCGGAGTAACCTGAGCGCAGCTGATACTCCGGTTCGGGTCTTTTGCTGTGCAGTGGTTACAGGCATGGGATCCGGTGCTGGTTTTTGTGCTCACAGTCTGTGAGGTCTGAGGGGAGCGTGGACAGCACCTGCTTTATAAGGCCTCTTCTCAGGTTAAGCAGATGCTGCTGAATCTTTGTTGGTTAGTCAGTTCCTGAAAGTTAGCCAGTACTGTGTAGCTTTGTATTTTGTTGTTGCTTACTGCAAATAGGCCTGGGCATTTGGTACTACACTCTGCCAATCCAGACCTAGCAGTAAGACTGGAGTCAGTTGTTTAGCCTGCTGAGGTTCTTTTGCTATTCTGTGAACCCAGCAGGTTTGTGGCTGTACTTTCAGACCTGCCTGCATAATCCTCTCTCACTGTGCAGGGCGTCCATGTGTCAGTTTAGTGGCAGTAAGCTGAACCTGGGCCCTGCAAGTGAGAATTAGGATTGTGGAGACTCTCCTTGTGTCTATTATTCCATCTCTGACCAAGGAGTTTACTGCCACACCCGTTGGTAACCCTTTAGGGTTTTGCTGTTGCCCTTAGCAACAGCATTTCGGGTTCTCTACGTATTAAAACACAACATCTTGCTTTTTCCATCTGAGCATTTCTAATACTAGGGAGACAACCAGTTTCTTAGCCTCTGGGCTTCTCTGTTCACTCTGTGTTGGTTTTGTTACCCTATCACCTTCTGTGTACGTTATGTCATATTTCCCAGTCTGTCTGTGAGTTCATTTGTTTTGCATCCCTCTCTGTTCAGACACCAGTACATTCCTGCAGGCACTGGTGTGTATAACAGTTCAAACACCAGTACATTCCTGCAGGCACTGGTGTGCATAACATATTCAGCAGCACAATACTCCTGTTGAAATTTTGTGGGAATATGGAGCATACCCCTCAAAATACGTTGCAACAGGTGGTCGATCAGGTGCAGGTCCTGACTCGTCAATTTAATGATTTGTCCATTAAAATGCACACCTCCCAGGCCGCTGGCGGAGCTCCCGCAGCAGCAGCACCTTCAGGGGTTAAGGAGCCGAAAGTAAATCTTCCGGATCGTTTTTCTGGAGATCGCTCGCAGTTCTTTTGTTTCAAGGAGAGCTGCAAGTTATATTTCCAGCTTAGGCCTCAGTCTTCTGGGTCAGAGATTCAGCGGGTGGGCATAGTGATTTCCTTGCTACAAGGAGACCCACAGGTCTGGGCATATGGGTTGCAGCCTGACTGTCCGTCGCTTAAAAGTGTTGATGCTTTTTTTACGGCACTGGGCATGTTGTATGATGACCCTGACAAGACGGCCTCAGCCGAGGCTCAGATTTCGATCCTTAAGCAAGGGCGAAGGCCAGTTGAGGTTTACTGTACGGAGTTTCGGAGGTTGGCCCATGATACCCAGTGGAATGACCCAGCCCTGAGACACCAGTACCGAAGAGGTCTTTCTAACCAGATAAAAGACCAACTGGTACAATATCCCTTGCCTGATAGCTTGGATCAGCTCATGCAGTTATCCATCCGGGTGGATAGACGGCTGAGAGAGCGTAGGCTTGAAAGGGAGACCGAGGTTTCCTTCTTTCCCAAGGGAACCTCAGACTCTGAGGAATTTTCCGAGGAGCCTATGCAGATTGGGGCTACCCGCCTCTCCTCGCGTGAGAAGACGCGGAGGAGACAGCAGGGGTTGTGTTTGTACTGTGGGAATAAGGGTCATGTGGTAGTATCATGCCCAGAAAAGCCGGAAAACTTCAGGGCCTGAGGGTGATGGGAAATATCCTGTCAGGCCAGAAGTCAGAATTTCCCAAGAAGACTTTTATCATTCCGGTGACCTTGAAGATCCTCGGTCAAACTGTCAAGACTGAGGCCTTTGTGGACAGTGGGGCCGACGGGGTTTTTATGGACCGCCAATTCGCCCTGAAACACTCTGTTTCCTTAGTACCCTTGGCGTCGGAAATTGAGATTTGTGGGTTAAACGGGGAACCATTATCCCAGGGTAAAATTACCTCTTGCACTAGCCAGATTTCTTTGTTTATTGGAGCCACACACTCTGAAAAATTGTCCTTTTATGTGACTGTCTGTACTTTTGCCCCATTGGTGTTGGGGTTACCCTGGTTAAGGGCCCACAATCCTCAATTTGACTGGGTCTCTGGGGAGATTCTTAGTTGGGGTACTGATTGTTTCAGGAGTTGCTTGAGCCTTCCAGTCAGGCTCTCGCAGCTAAGTTTGCCAGGATTGCCAGGGTGTTATGCAGATTTTGCGGACGTGTTCTCCAAAAAAGTTGCAGAGGTACTACCTCCCCATCGCCCCTATGACTGTGCCATTGATTTGTTGCCGAATGCTAAGCTTCCCAAGAGCAGGTTGTACTCCCTGTCACGTCCTGAGACTCAGGCTATGGCAGAGTACATTCAGGAGAACTTGGCTAAAGGATTTATCAGACCTTCACAGTCTCCAGTTGGGTCGGGGTTCTTCTTCGTGGGTAAAAAGGATGGTTCATTGCGACCCTGCATCGACTTCAGGGAATTGAACCGTATCACGATTAAAAACTTATACCCACTGCCTCTCATTTCGGTCTTGTTTGACCAGCTTCGTACTGCCACCATTTTTTCTAAGATTGACCTACGCGGTGCGTACAATCTAATCCGAATAAGAGAGGGGGATGAATGGAAGACTGCCTTTAATACCCACTCAGGGCATTATGAATATTTGGTGATGCCTTTTGGGCTCTGTAATGCCCCGGCAGTCTTCCAGGATTTCATGAACGATGTGCTCAGGGAATATTTGGATAGATTCTTAGTTGTATACTTAGATGACATCCTAATCTTCTCCCATTCCCTGGAGGAACATCGGAAGCATGTACGCTTAGTCCTCCAGAAACTCAGAGACCACCGGCTTGGGGCGAAGCTGGAGAAGTGCGAATTTGAAGTTCAGCAAATCGCATTTCTAGGATATATTATCTCCCCAGAAGGTTTCCAAATGGAGGGTTCCAAGGTACAGGCAGTCCTGGATTGGGTGCAGCCCACTAGTTTGAAGGCGCTTCAGCGTTTCCTGGGCTTTGCAAATTTTTATAGACGATTTATCGCTGGATTTTCGTCTATAGTGGCGCCCTTGGTGGCACTCACTAAGAAAGGGGCGGAGGTTGCTCACTGGTCTCGTGAGGCCAAAGCGGCTTTTGCCCGTCTCAAAAGGGCATTTGTCTCGGCCAAGGTGCTGCGACACCCAGATCCAGAGCGTCCTTTTGTGGTGGAGGTGGATGCCTCTGAGATGGGTATTGGGGCAGTGCAATCTCAGATGGGAGTGTCTGATAATCGCCTTCATCCCTGTGCTTACTTTTCCCGTAAATTTTCGCCTGCCGAGATGAATTATGACGTGGGTAACCGGGAATTGTTGGCTATTAAGGATGCACTCGAGGAGTGGAGACACTGGCTTGAGGGGGCTAAGTTTGTGGTCTCAATTCTCACCGACCATAAGAATTTGGCATATTTAGAGTCAGCGAAGCGTCTCAATGCCAGGCAGGCACGATGGGCTTTGTTTTTTGCTCGCTTTAATTTTTTGATAACATATCGCCCTGGGTCAAAAAACATCAAGGCTGATGCGCTCTCGCGGAGTTTTGCTCCAATCCAGGAGACCACCGAGGAGCCGTTGCCCATTGTGTCCCCATCATGTATTAAAGTGGGCATTACCCAGGACCTCTTGTCATTAGTCCTTAGAGCACAGGAGCAGGCTCCTCCAGACCTTCCGGTAGGTCTTTTGTTTGTGCCTCCTAGGTTAAGACAGCGAGTGTTCCTGGAATTCCATGCCAAGAAGTCGGCAGGTCACCCGGGTATTGCCAGAACTCGGGAGTTGCTATCTAGGGCGGTGTGGTGGCCCTCGGTGGCTAAGGATGTGGATAAGTGGATTCGGGCATGTGACATCTGTGCCCGAAATAAGACTCCTAGAGGAGTTCCTGTTGGCCCATTACATCCACTCTCTATTCCATCTAAGCCATGGACCCACATTTCAATGGATTTTGTTGTGGACTTGCCCAAATCCTCTGGGATGACAGCCATCTGGGTTGTCGTTGACAGGTTTTCGAAGATGGCGCACTTCGTTCCACTGGTTGGGCTGCCATCTGCCAGACGCCTGTCTGAATTATTTATGCTGCATGTTGTGCGCCTCCACGGGTTGCCACTTGATGTGGTCTCTGACCGCGGATCCCAGTTTGTGGCCAAATTCTGGAGGGCATTTTGTTCCGATCTCCAGATTTCTGTCAGCTTGTCGTCAGGCTACCATCCGCAGTCTAATGGGCAGACTGAAAGGGTGAACCAGACCTTGGAGCAGTTCCTCAGGTGTTATGTCTCCAAGTGTCAGACTGACTGGGTTGCTCATCTGTCAATGGCGGAGTTTGCCTATAACAACGCGGCTCACTCTGCTACAGGGATCTCTCCCTTCCTTTGTGTGTATGGGCATCATCCTAAGGCCAATTCTTTTGACCCCCTGGACTCCACGCCTGGTGGTTCCTCTGTCGTTTCGGTCCTTAGAGGTATTTGGAGGAAAGTGAAGAAAGCCCTTGTGTCTGTGTCATTAGTGACCAAAAGGGTTTTTGATAAGCGGAAAAGACCCTGCAGCTTCAAATTAGGAGACTTCGTCTGGTTGTCTACCAAGAATTTTAAGTTGAAACAGCCATCTCATAAGTTAGGCCCCCGGTTCATCGGCCCTTATAAGATCACCAGGGTTATCAATCCGGTGGCATTTCAGTTAGATCTGCCCCGTTCTTTGGGTATCAATAAAACATTTCATTGTTCCCTTTTAAAACGGGCGATTAGTAATCCTTCTTCCAGAGGAAGACCTTCCCCTCTTCTGATACGTGGCCAGAGGGAGTTTGTTGTTGAAAGGATTCTTGACTCCAAGATGGTTCGGGGTCGGCTGTCATTTTTGGTGCACTGGAAGGGGTATGGCCCGGAGGAGCGGTCGTGGGTGCGCAGTTGTGATCTTCATGCCCCCAGACTGATACGCTCTTTCTTCTCGCAGTTCCCCGATAAACCCGGTGGTAGGGGTTCTTTGACCCCTCGTCAGAGGGGGGGTACTGTTAGGGTCTCCTGCCCTGTGCTGCCACGTCGTCATGGCAACCGGGAGACAAGTGCTAGCGGAGTAACCTGAGCGCAGCGGATACTCCGGTTCGGGTCTTTTGCTGTGCAGTGGTTACAGGCATGGGATCCGGTGCTGGTTTTTGTGCTCACAGTCTGTGAGGTCTGAGGGGGGCGTGGACAGCACCTGCTTTATAAGGCCTCTTCTCAGGTTAAGCAGATGCTGCTGAATCTTTGTTGGTTAGTCAGTTCCTGAAAGTTAGCCAGTACTGTGTAGCTTTGTATTTTGTTGTTGCTTACTGCAAATAGGCCTGGGCATTTGGTACTACACTCTGCCAATCCAGACCTAGCAGTAAGACTGGAGTCAGTTGTTTAGCCTGCTGAGGTTCTTTTGCTATTCTGTGAACCCAGCAGGTTTGTGGCTGTACTTTCAGACCTGCCTGCATAATCCTCTCTCACTGTGCAGGGCGTCCATGTGTCAGTTTAGTGGCAGTAAGCTGAACCTGGGCCCTGCAAGTGAGAATTAGGATTGTGGAGACTCACCTTGTGTCTATTATTCCATCTCTGACCAAGGAGTTTACTGCCACACCCGTTGGTAACCCTTTAGGGTTTTGCTGTTGCCCTTAGCAACAGCATTTCGGGTTCTCTACGTATTAAAACACAACATCTTGCTTTTTCCATCTGAGCATTTCTAATACTAGGGAGACAACCAGTTTCTTAGCCTCTGGGCTTCTCTGTTCACTCTGTGTTGGTTTTGTTACCCTATCACCTTCTGTGTACGTTATGTCATATTTCCCAGTCTGTCTGTGAGTTCATTTGTTTTGCATCCCTCTCTGTTCAGACACCAGTACATTCCTGCAGGCACTGGTGTGTATAACAGTTCAAACACCAGTACATTCCTGCAGGCACTGGTGTGCATAACACTCTGTAATGATCTGTTTCAAGTTTTGCCAACTTTCTTCTTGTTCATGTGACCACATCCACTCGTTATCTTTGTCCAACAACCATCTAAGAGAGGCTGTTCGTTCAGAGAGTTGAGAAATAAACTTTCCTAAGTAAGTAATCATTCCTAGGAATCTTCTGACGTCGTCTTTGTTGTTAGGACATTCCATGTTCACTATAGCTTATATTTTCCTTGGGTCTGGTTTTACACCTTGATCCGAGACCACGTCACCTATAAAGGTAAGTGTATTCACGCCAAATTCACATTTGTCATTGTTTAGCTTTAGATTCACTTTCTTGACAAGTTCCATTACTTGTTTCAATATAGAATCATGTTCTTCCTTTGTAGATCCCCAGACAATAATGTCATCCATTAATGTTTCAACACCTGGAATATGTTCAAAAATCATGTGTATCTTTTTGTGATATACTTCTGGAGCAGACAGTATTCCATATGGTAGTCGAAGAAATCGGTATCTACCTTCTGGTGTATTAAATGTACAAAGCTTTGAGCTGGCCTCATCTAGCTTCATTTGCCAGAATCCTGAAGATGCATCCAATTTACTGAACCATTTTGCTCCCGCAAATTGCGACATGATTTAATCTCTGGTTGGTAGTTTGAAATGTTCTCGTTTAATAGCTTTGTTTAAATCTCTGGGGTCTAGACATATTCTGAGTGGTCCATTTTTCTTTTCAACAATTACTAAGGAGCTTACCCATTCAGTAGGCTCATCAACTTTCTGTATCACACCCAAGGCTTCCATGCGATTTAACTCTTGTTTCAGTTTTTCTCTCAGCGCAAACGGCACTTTTCTACAGGGGTGTATCACTGAAGAAACTTGCGTGTCTATATTTATTTTATGCTCTCCAGGCAAACAACCTAGACCTTCAAACAAGTCTCTGTATTCTGTAAACATCGATTTGCAGTCATCTTCTACTTGTGATGTCACCATAAAAAACTTTCTTTAGCAAGCTTAGTTTCTCACAGGAACTTAATCCTAGAATCGGTTGCACATTTTTATCCACAATCAGTAGAGATGTTTTAAACTGTTGTCCCTTATATTTCAGTGTCACTAAGCATGTACCTTTCACAGGAATTTCCTCCCCAGTGTACCCTGTAACTTTCACTTTGGCTAGATGAATTTTAGGTTTTACTCTAAAAGTCTTATAGTCTTGAAACGATATTAAATTCACCTGCACGCCAGTATCAAGCTTAAAGGGAATGACAATCTCATTCACAGTTAAAGGGACAATCCATTCTTTCTTATGTGCACTGCAAAGTTCAATGCAATCCACAAAGAATTCCTCTGTTTGTTTAACAGCATGCACTGAGGTTATTTCACTTTTCATTTTACAGCATTTGGCAAAGTGATTTAGTCTACCACATTTCATGCAGGTTTTACCATAAGCAGGGCACATTTTAGGATTGTGAGCATTTCCACATCTACTACAAATTTCCTTGTTAGACTGTGGCTTAGACTGCTTCATTCTTGAGAATGAAGGTTTGCTTGGCTCTGTTTTCTGCACTACATCAGCTTCCTTGTGTAACTTTTTGGCTTGAAATCTAGTTATTTCTGCAGATCTGCACATAGTCACTGCCTTTTCTAATGTTAGGTCTTGCTCTCTCAGCAATCTCTCTCTGAGCCCATTATCAGGTATTCCACAGACAATACGATCTCTAATAAGTGAATCCTTTAAATCACCAAACTTACAGGTTGTTATGATTCCAGCACTCTGGTCTGAGGAGATCTTATTGCGAGGACCGGAGCACTGGAACGTAATGCTGGGGAAGGGTGCGGGAATGGAAAATAGCCCCTGGCGCCCTAACTCCGTTGTCTCGCCCGTGCTGTCAGAAATCCCCTGCGAGACTATGGTTGCTTGAGCCCATGGCAGCCGCGTTTGAAGGGCGGATTATGTCTGCCCAACTCCGATGCCCCCTCAGGTCTTAATGGGAGACAAAGGGAAATCCGAGACAGGGTGATAACAAGGGGCCCTCTGACTAAACAACCAGGCCAGGGGCTACAAGCTAACTGGAAACTAGAATATGTGCGGAAAAACCGCCAGGGAAAAGGACAACCAAAATATCCACTTGTCCACTCTCCTACCCGGCACTGGCGAGTTCCGGAGAGGACTTGTGGAAGCGGAACCCTCCGCAAATGCTCCGAAACAGAATATAAAGATAAAGCGGCTGAGCCGCAACACACGGCAGAGCCGCAACTCACGAACACCACTCGATATTCTCTGGTGATCGATGAGGACTACAGGGGACTAAACGACTTCTTGAGATGAGATTACAACTCCAAGATACAGGACTTCTGAGGACAGGAATGACCGGACACAGCAGGACTGGAACAGACGTTCAGCAAACCAAAACAGCATGCAGGAAGCTATTACCGGCGTCTGTGTGAAGCACTGAGAAGCATTTAACAAAGAGTCCTCCAATCAGATGCCCCCAGTCTAATTGCCCCAAATGCTGTGCAGCTGCCCTGCTCGGCGTCCCTGTGTTGCTAGGGAGCCGGCGGCTACGTACGCACGGCGTCCCTAGTTGCTAGGCGCCGGGCCGCGAGGACATCGCGGACCCCGGCGCCTAACAGTAATCCCCCTTGAGGAGGGGTCAAGGAACCCCTAAAGCCAGGTTTCTGAGGAAATTCTCGAAAAAATGCCCTCTTGAGCCTAGGGGCATGAAGATCCTTATCCAGGACCCAAGACCTTTCCTCCGGACCATAGCCTTTCCAGTGCACTAAAAAATAAAGCCGACCTCGGGACAATTTAGAGTCAAGAACTTTCTCTACCAAGAATTCCTGTTGTCCCTGTACATCCACTGAAGATCTACCCTGAGAGATCCTCCGAGGAAATTTTACTGGAAGAAACGTATTGTTTCAACAGGGAACAATGAAAAGTATTTCCAATCTTAAGGGATCTTGGTAAACGTAGCCGAAAGGCAACTGGGTTGACCTTCTTAATAATAAGAAACGGTCCAATAAATTTAGGTCCCAACCTAGCCGAGGATTGTCGAAGCCTGATGTTGCGAGTTGACAACCACACCTTATCTCCCACTTTAAATGTGCAAGGACGTCGGAGCCTGTCAGAAAATTTCTTCTCTCGGAAGGCCGCTTTTCTGAGAGCAAGGTGCACTTTTTTCCAAATTGCTCTGAGATGGGAGGTTAAGGTTAGTGAGGAGACTGGAGAATGATGAAAAAAAGAATTGGCTCTGGGGTGAAAACCAAAAACTGAAAAGAATGGAGACTCTTTAGTGGAGGAATGACAAGAATTATTGTAAGCAAATTCAGCCAAAGGGAGAAACTCGGACCAATCATTCTGGAGTTTGGCTGAATACAAGCGCAAATATTGTTTTAATGACTGGTTGACTCGTTCGGTTTGCCCGTTGGATTGTGGGTGGTAACCGGATGTTAACGACAGTTTCATCTTTAATGAGGCACAAAAACATTTCCAGAATTGTGCGATGAATGTGGACCCCGATCAGAAACAATATCAGTGGGCAACCCATGAAGCCTGAACACATGGCGGAGGAACAAAACTGCCAACCCTTGAGCAGAAGGCAATCGAGGAAGAGCAATAAAATGAGCCATTTTACTAAAACGGTCCACTACCACCCATATGACTCGGAATCCGGCTGAAAGGGGAAGGTCAACCACAAAATCCATGGAAATATGAGACCATGGCCTGAGAGGAACAGTTAAGGGCATAAGTTGCCTGATAGGCAAGGAACGGGGAACCTTATGCTGTGCACAAACCTGACATGAATAAACAAATTCCTTAAAGTCTTTAGAAAGACTAGGCCACCATACTGAGCGAGAGACTAACTCCAATGTCTTAGTGACTCCCGGATGCCCTGAAACTTTGTTGTCATGAAATTCAGTTAAAACAGTGGCTCTCAAAAATTCAGGGACGTAAAGACGACCAGCAGGAGTAAATCTAGGAGCTTGGTGTTGAAGCTGGTTTAACTGGGTAAATAAATCCTGTGTGAGGCCTGCCCGGATGACCGAAGATGGAAGTATGGGGGTAACAACAGGATTGCTATTGTGAACCGGAAGAAAGCTACGTGACAGGGCATCAGCTTTAGTATTCTTGGAACCAGGCCTGAAAGTGATTATAAATTTGAAACGAGTAAAAAATAATGCCCAACGTGCTTGCCGGGCATTAAGCCGTTTAGCTGATTCAATGTATTGCAGGTTCTTATGATCAGTCAAAACCGAAATAGTATGTTTTGCTCCCTCCAGCCAATGCCTCCACTCCTCGAAAGCCCACTTTACCGCCAGTAACTCCCGATTACCAACGTCATAGTTGGATTCAGCGGAGGAGAATTTCCTGGACATAAAGGCACAAGGATGTAACTCCAGAGACTCCGGATCCTTTTGAGAAAGGACAGCCCCCACGCCAACCTCTGAGGCATCAACCTCCACAACAAAGGGCAATTCCGGATTAGGGTGTCTGAGGACTGGAGCCGAGACAAAGGCTTGTTTCAAGGCCCGGAAAGACAACTCAGCTTCATGCGACCAGTTGGTAGGATCCGCTCCTTTCTTTGTCAGAGCCACTATGGGAGCAACCAGGTCAGAAAAAGAATGGATGAACCTCCTATAATAATTTGCAAACCCTAAAAAGCGCTGAATAGCTTTTAAATTGGTGGGTTGCGCCCAATTAAGGATGGCCTGGAGCTTCTTTGGTTCCATGGAAAATCCCTGAGGGGAAATTATGTACCCTAAAAAAGATACTTCCGTGACGTGAAAATCACACTTCTCCAGCTTGGCATATAAATGATTCTCACGTAACTTTTGAAGAACCAGACGCACCTGGGTAACATGTTGTTCCATCGATTCAGAATAAATCAAGATGTTGTCTAAATAAACGACCACGAATTTCCCTAGGAAGTCACGGAGCACATCATTAATGAGGTCTTGAAAAACTGCTGGAGCATTAGACAGGCCGAACGGCATCACCAGGTATTCGTAGTGACCCGACTGAGTGCTGAAAGCAGTCTTCCACTCATCTCCAGATTTAATTCGGATGAGGTTGTAAGCTCCTCTAAGGTCAATTTTAGAAAAAATCACAGCAGAACGTAACTGATCAAAAAGTACAGAAATTAACGGCAAAGGATAGGTGTTTTTTACTGAGATCTTATTCAGGGCTCTAAAATCAATGCATGGTCTAAGTGAGCCATCCTCTTTCTCCACAAAGAAAAAACCTGCACTTAAAGGAGATTTTGATGGTCTAATAAATCCTTTCTCTAAGCTCTCCTGAACATAATCATTCATGGCCGAAGTTTCTGGCCCGGACAATGCATATAATCTCCCCTTTGGCAATGCGGCACCTGGAACTAGCTCAATAGCACAATCATAAGGCCGATGGGGAGGCAGAATGTCCGCATTGCCTTTGGAGAATACATCGCCAAACTCCTGGTATTCCACAGGAATGAGCTCTGGAATGATAGCTGCTACTCTGACTGGATACGAAATACATTCCTTAGCACAAAATGTACCCCATTGGGAAATCTCCCCGGACCGCCAATCAATGGTGGGATTATAAAAGGCCAGCCAAGGGTGACCCAGAACAACTGGAACTGCTGGGCAATGTGTTAGGTAGAATTCAATATTTTCGGAATGTAAGGCTCCTACTGTAAGTACTACGGGAGGTGTACGGTGAGTAATTACCCCATTGGAAAGCGGACTCCCATCTAAGCCGTGCATGGTGATACACCTATCCAATGGTAACTGTGGAATGCCTAAGGCCTTAGCCCAAATTAAATCCATAAAGTTTCCTGCAGCTCCACTATCAACAAAAGCCGACACCAAAGAACTGAGGCTGCCAAAGGAAACCTTAACTGGGACTAAAAGAGAGTTATTAGAGGAGATAAGCTGCAGACCTAGGTGAACCCCCTCACAATTCACCTGGTCAAAGCGTTTCCCGACTTGTTCGGACAATTACGAGCAAAATGTCCCTTACCACCACAGTACAAACAAAGACCGCAATTTTGCCTTCTGGTTTTTTCCTCAGGAGACAGCCGGGAGAGACCCATCTGCATGGGCTCCTCGACGTCCTCTGGAATGGAATAAACACAGGGACTAGACCTTACAGATGTTCCTCTTTCAGCCCTCCGCTCTCTGAGACGACGATCAATCTTTATAGAAAGCTCCATGAATTTATCGAGAGTCTCAGGAGCGGGGTACTGGAGGAGACTGTCTTTAATAAACTCTGATAAACCGAGGCGAAACTGACTGCGCAGGGCTGGGTCATTCCAGCCACAGTCGTTCGACCAACAGCAAAACTCAGTACAATACACCTCTGCAAGATTTCTACCTTGTTTGAGAGCACGCAGCTGACTTTCAGCGGACGCCTCTCTATCTGGGTCATCATACAAGAGCCCTAAAGACTTAAAGAAAGCGTCTACTGACAACAATGCAGGATCCTCTGCTCTTAAACCAAATGCCCAGGTCTGAGGATCCCCCTGGAGTAAAAAAATAATAATCCCAACCCGCTGAGATTCAGTACCAGAGGAAGTAGGTCTTAAACGAAAATAAAGTTTACAGGATTCTTTAAAATTAAAAAATAATTTTCTATCACCAGAAAAACGGTCAGGCAAATGCATCTTTGGTTCAGGGACTACCTTTGGGGAGGCTCGCAAAAGATCTTCCTGCGACCTCACCCGAAGAGAAAGATCCTGAACCATCTGAGTAAGTTCTTGAATCTGATTGACTAAGAGCTGGCCAGGATTTGGCCCTAAACCTGTCGGATTCATGAGGCCAAAAAACTTTAACAAAAACTGAATGAGAAAAAATTAAACCCTGTTTAATTTTAGTTTTTGGTAGGGCCGGTAATAATGTTCTGATTCCAGCACTCTGGTCTGAGGAGATCTTATTGTGAGGACCGGAGCACTGGAACGTAATGCTGGGGAAGGGTGCGGGAAACGAAAATAGCCCCTGGCGCCCTAACTCCGTTGTCTCGCCCGTGCTGTCAGAAATCCCCTGCAAGACTATGGTTGCTTGAGCCCATGGCAGCCGCGTTTGAAGGGCGGATTATGTCTGCCCAACTCCGATGCCCCCTCAAGTCTTAATGGGAGACAAAGGGAAATCCGAGACAGGGTGATAACAAGGGGCCCTCTGACTAAACAACCAGGCCAGGGGCTACAAGCTAACTGGAAACTAGAATATGTGCAGAAAAACCGCCAGGGAAAAGGACAACCAAAATATCCACTTGTCCACTCTCCTACCCGGCACCGCCGAGTTCCGGAGAGGACTTGTGGAAGCGGAACCCTCCGCAAATGCTCCGAAACAGAATATAAAGATAAAGCGGCTGAGCCGCAACACACGGCAGAGCCGCAACTCACGAACACCACTCGATATTCTCTGGTGATCGATGAGGACTACAGGGGACCAAACGACTTCTTGAGATGAGATGACAACTCCAAGATACAGGACTTCTGAGGACAGGAATGACCGGACACAGCAGGACTGGAACAGACGTTCAGCAAACCAAAACAGCATGCAGGAAGCTATTACCGGCGTCTGTGTGAAGCACTGAGAAGCATTTAACAAAGAGTCCTCCAATCAGATGCCCCCAGTCTAATTGCCCCAAATGCTGTGCAGCTGCCCTGCTGCACGCCCACAAGACCAGCGTGTATGTTGAAATCTGACCCTGCAACGGGGAACGCGGACCGTCCATGGCGTCCCCATTGCCAGGGTCCAGGCGGCTCAGCCGCTCGGCGTCCCTGTGTTGCTAGGGAGCCAGCAGCTACGTACGCACGGCGTCCCTAGTTGCTAGGCGCCGGGCCGAGAGGACATCGCGGACCCCGGCGCCTAACACAGGTTTTACTGAGTGATTGCAGCTCTGTAACATACTGATCAAATCCATCTCCAGACTTCTGATCACATGTGAAAAACTTATATCTTTCATATGTCACATTTTTCCTTGGCACAAAGTAATCTTCAAACTTTTGCATTATAGAAGATAGCACCATATTCTGCCCCTCATCAAACTGAAAACTATTATAAATATCCAGCACATCCTCTCCTATCGCATGGAGGAAAATGGATGCCTTAGTTTTGTCAGCCTCTGTATCAGCTCCACATGCAGCAAGATATATATTAAACCTTTGCTTAAATCTTTTCCAGTTTTCAGACAAGTTACCAGACATCAGCATGCCGGTTGGAGGAGCCAGTTTATCCATGGTTATTCACTGTTTGTAGATAGGAGCGCACGGCAGGCTTTGCAGACACTGAGTATCACAGCCTTACAGACTGCTGCAGGATTCTTTCACTCTGAGAGCACTAGCAGTCCAAGTTAAACTTCTTCTGACACCATGTTTTGTTCATATGTTTGGAAATCCAGTCATAAGGATACAGAGACATGTGAGTTCACTGCTGTGCTGTTTATTCCCTCACCAACTCCAGGCACACTGCACACTGGACCACCCACTTCCCAGCATCCCCCTGGTCCCAGGGACCATCACTGAAGATTCAGGCTTACACATATTACTAAGGGAGTGTCTACAAATATTAAGCATTCTAACAAAATAACATCACAGAGGCAGGTATCTCCATTGCCACTGGGATTTACACCCCTGCCAGGGGCAAACGCAGGATTTCTAGAGGGAGATTTCCAAATATCATCCACAATCTCTCACTCTGTGGAACATTGGAGCAAGTGCGGGAGTCTGAGAGAGTGGCAGAAGTACCTAGTACAGATGGTCTGTAGTATAGGCTGTATAAAACATACTTAAGAAATATAAATAACAAGTTGTCAGGAAAAGGTTAAACATCCCATAATAAATAACAACACAAATCTAATAGAACCAGTAGGAGACAGAACTGCACTTTCTAAGCACACATTCTCCCACCTCATGGCAAGGCACCTGTTTCTCCTTCCTGGTAGTTGCTCTCTGTTCTAGTGCACAGATTGAGGGCTAAGATCCACACATACAGCAAACTTGATAAAAGAAGCTACTACCACCGGGCAGGTGCAGCAGCTCCGCTCTGTCCCTTACACTGCATGTTGTGGCAGAAGCTCTAGTAATAGTATTATATACTATTGCTATTGTGGTACGAATATTAGCATCTGGCCAAGCAGAGGGGGGTTTCCGGGCAACCAGAAACCCCCCTTGCATTTGCCTATGCCTGCAAGGGAGAGAAAAGGTGCTGGAGTCTGATCCCTAGAGAAGGTGGAGGAACCTCGGGCAGTGGTACCCACCAGGGGTTTCTCCTGTACCGCTGTGGGCCAGTCCGACCCGGGACGTGACTATACAGAAAAACCTACTGCAATGTCAGAGAAACATTACTGTGAAAGAGAAGACTGTCCATCTTTCTGAGGACCTAGAAATGGTCAGTCTTCCATTGTTCATGTAAGTATTTTTGGTTTGATACCCCTAGCACCATGACGCCATTATAATGCAAACAGTATACTCTATGCCAGAGCATTGAAAATAAAACCCTTAATACCCACGTGACAGCTTAGTGTTCCTCACCTATGGGCGTTTCCTTGGCAGGGAAATAATAATTATTACAAGTTGGCATTGAATGATACATTAATAAAATAGAATCTGCCTGGGAATCAATCCTAATGGGATTACTTATGTTAATTATAACATGCACATTATAAAGGCAAAATAAGTAATTATTCTGAGATGTTATCTTAAGATGTAAACTTTGTTTGTTTTGGATTACTTGCCCGAATGGAGAATTCTACAAAATGCATTTTCATTTAAAGGTATTTTTAGCACCAGGGACCGTCCTAGTCTTTTGTGTGGACCCCCGCATGCAATGCCGCGCCAATGCCTATAAAATTCTGCAACACTGCCCCGCCACCGCCCCCACCCACCGAGACTTAGATTGCGATTGCGTGCAATCGCAATCTAAGCCCTCGTGCATGTGTGCAGCAGCGTGTGCGCGTTCACAGGAGTGCAGAAACCGCCGAATAGCGATTTGCGCACTTCTGCATGGCATACTGAATCAGGCACTTTGCTCTTACACATAGCCCATGCTGGGTACAGGATATATGACTAATATAGGTGTCTCCGCAGCATATGCGGATGAAGAATATGGGGGATCTCTGGCAATACAGCCACCACGTCCCCATGCGACAGTGCTCCTCTGTGCATACTCCCAAGTGTTGCCCACTTGGCACCATGAAATGCCTATTTCAGTGACGACGAGAAGCGGGCGAGATCCATCTGGCTTAGAATCACCGAGGGATACGCAAAAAAGATTAGGCTCGCTACAGCACATGCGCAATTTCCTATAACTCGCATGGTGGAGTTGGTGGACCTGCAGGCGACTCGGAGTCAGGACCTTTATGAGGAACTGGACTGGTTACACTGACATTGTCATAGAAGGCTGAGCAAAGACATCAGGGACTCGGGACAACTCCTCTACCATGATATATGTACTTTGTTCGTTCTGCAAGGCAAAAGCAAATAAGCATCTATTTACTAAGCCTTGGATGGAGATAAAGTACCAGCCAATCAGCTCCTGTCATGTCACCGGCTGGATTTAAAAAAAATAAGAATTTACTCACCGGTAATTCTATTTCTCGTAGTCCGTAGTGGATGCTGGGAACTCCGTAAGGACCATGGGGAATAGCGGGCTCCGAAGGAGGCTGGGCACTCTAGAAAGATCTTAGACTACCTGGTGTGCACTGGCTCCTCCCACTATGACCCTCCTCCAAGCCTCAGTTAGGTACTGTGCCCGGACGAGCGTACACAATAAGGAAGGATTTTGAATCCCGGGTAAGACTCATACCAGCCACACCAATCACACCGTACAACTCGTGATATGAAACACAGTTAACAGTATGAAACAATAGAGCCTCTCAACAGATGGCTCAACAATAACCCGATTTAGTTAACCATAACTATGTACAAGTATTGCAGATAAACCGCACTTGGGATGGGCGCCCAGCATCCACTACGGACTACGAGAAATAGAATTACCGGTGAGTAAATTCTTATTTTCTCTAACGTCCTAGTGGATGCTGGGAACTCCGTAAGGACCATGGGGATTATACCAAAGCTCCCAAACGGGCGGGAGAGTGCGGATGACTCTGCAGCACTGAATGAGAGAACTCCAGGTCCTCCTCAGCCAGAGTATCAAATTTGTAGAATTTTTGCAAACGTGTTTGCCCCTGACCAAGTAGCTGCTCGGCAAAATTGTAAAGCCGAGACCTCTCGGGCAGCCGCCCAAGATGAGCCCACCTTCCTTGTGGAATGGGCATTGACAGATTTTGGCTGTGGCAGGCCTGCCACAGTATGTGCAAGCTGAATTGTACTACAAATCCAACGAGCAATAGTCTGCTTAGAAGCAGGAGCACCCAGCTTGTTAGGTGCATATAGGATAAACAGCGAGTCAGATTTTCTGACTCTAGCCGTTCTGGAAACATATATTTTCAGTGCCCTGACAACGTCTAGCAACTTGGAGTCCTCCAAGTCCCTAGTAGCCTAGGCACCACAATAGGCTGGTTCAGGTGAAACGCTGACACTACCTTTGGGAGAAACTGGGGACGAGTCCTCAATTCTGCCCTATCCATATGGAAAATCAAATAAGGGCTTTTACAAGACAAAGCCGCCAACTTTGATACTCGCCTGGCAGAAGCCAAGGCCAATAACATAACCACCTTCCACGTGAGATATTTCAGATCCACGGTTTTTAGTGGTTCAAACCAATGTGATTTTAAGAAACTCAACACCACGTTGAGATCCCAAGGTGCCACAGGAGGCACAAACGGGGGCTGACTCTGCAGCACTCCTTTTATAAATGTCTGAACTTCAGGTACTGAAGCTAGTTCTTTTTGAAAGAAAATCGACAGAGCCGAGATCTGTACCTTAATGGAACCCAATTTAAGGCCCATAGTCACTCCTGCTTGCAGGAAATGCAGAAATCGACCTAGTTGAAATTCCTCTGTTGGGGCCCTTTCGGCCTCACACCATGCAACATATTTTCGCCATATGCGGTGATAATGAGTTGCTGTAACCTCTTTCCTGGCTTTAGTAAGCGTAGGAATGACTTCCTCCGGAATGCCCTTTTCCTTCAGGATCCGGCGTTCAACCGCCATGCCGACAAACGCAGCCGCGGTAAGTCTTGGAACAGACAGGGCCCCTGCTGCCGCAGGTCCTGTCTGAGTGGCAGAGGCCATGGGTCCTCTGATATAAATTCTTGAAGTTCTGGGTACCAAGCTCTTCTTGGCCATCCACGAGTATCGTTCTTACTCCTCGCCTTCTTATTATTCTCAGTACCTTTGGTATGAGAGGCAGAGGGGAGAACACATAAACCGACTGGTACACCCACGGTGTTACCAGAGCGTCCATAGCTATCGCCTGAGGGTCCCTTGACCCGGTGCAATATCTTTTATAGCTTTTTGTTGAGGCGGGACGCCATCATGTCCACCTGTGGCCTTTCCCAATGGTGTACAATCCTATTGGAAGACTTCTGGAGGAAGTCCCCATTCTCCCGGGTGGAGGTCGTGTCTGTTGAGAAGATCTGCTTCCCAGTTGTCCACTCCGGGAATGAACACTGCTGACAGTGCTAACACATGATTTTCCGCCTATCGGAGAATCCTTGTGGCTTCTGCCATCGCCATCCTGCTTCTTGTGCCGCCCTGTTGGTTTACATGGGCGACTGCCGTGATGTTGTCTGATTGGATCAGTACCGGCTGGTTTTGAAGCAGAGGCCTTGCCGGCCTCAGGGCATTGTAAATGGCCCTCAGGTCCAGAATATTTATGTGTAGGGAAATAACCTGACTTGACCAAAGTCCCTGGAAATTTCTTCCCTGTGTGACTGCCTCCCAGCCTCAAAGGCTGGAATCCATGGTCACTAGGACCTAGTCCTGTATGCCGAACCTGCGGCCCTCTTGAAGATGGGCACTCTGCAGCCACCACAGTAGAGATACCCTGGTCCTTGGAGACAGGGTTATCAGCCTATGCATCGGAAGATGCGATCCGGACCACTTGTCCAACAGGTCCCTCTGAAAAGTTCTTGTATGGAACCTGCCTAATGGGATTGCTTCGTAGGAAGCTACCATTTTTCCCAGGACTCGCGTGCAATGATGCACCGCTACCTATTTTGGCTTCAGGAGGTCTCTGACTAGAGATGACAACTCCTTGGCTTTCTCCTCCGGGAGAAACACTATTTCTGGTTTATGTCCAGAACCATCCCCAGGAACAGTAGACGTGTCATAGGAACCAGCTGTGACTTTGGACTGTTTAGAATCCAACCATGCTGTTGTAGCACTTTCCAAAATAGTGCTACCCCGACTACCAACTGCTCCTTGGACCTCGCCCTTATAACGAGATTGTCCAAGTACGGGATAATTACAACTCCCTTTTTTTTGAAGGAGTATCAACATTTCGGCCATTACCTTGATAAAACACCCTCGGTGCCATGTACAGTCCAAACGGCAGTGTCTGGACTTGGTAATGGTAATCCTGTACCACAAATCTGAGGTACTCCTGGCGAGGATGGTAAATGGGGACATGCAGGTAAGCATCCTTGATGTCCCAGGATACCATGTAATCCCCCTCGTCCAGGCTTGGAATAACCGCCCTGAGCGATTCCATCTTGAACTTGAATTTTTGTGTTCAAGGATTTTAAATATAAAATGGGTCACACCGAACCATGCGGTTTCGGTACCCCAACCCGTGTGGAATAGTAACCCCGTCCTTGTTGAAGTAGGGGCACCTTGAGTATTACCTGCTGGGAATACCGCTTATTAATTGCCTCTAGCACAGCCTCCCTGCCTGAGGGAGTTGTCAGCAAGGCATATTTTAGGAAACGGCTGGGGGGAGACATCTCGAATTCCAGCTTGTACCCCTGAAATACTACTTGAAAGAAACAGGGATCCACCTGTGAGCGAGCCCACTAATTGCTGAAATTTTTGAGACGGCCCCCCACCGTACCTGGCTACACCTGTGGAGCACCCGCGTCATGGTGTGGCCTCACAGGAGGCGGGGGAAGAATCTTGATTCTGGGAACAGGCTGACTGGTGCAGCTTTTTTCCCTCTACCCTTGTCTCTGTACAGAAAGGAAGCGCCATTTGACCCGCTTGCTTTTCTGAAGCCGAAAGGACAGTACCTTTGTCTGTGAGGAAACCTGAGGTAAAATTATTTCTTCCCAGCAGTTGCTGTGGATACGAGGTCCCAGAGACCATCCCCAAATAATTCCTCACCCTTATAAGGCTCTCTATGCGCTTTTTAAGTCAGCATCACCTGTCCAGTGACAGGTCTCTAATACCCTCCTGACAGAATGGACATTACATTTATTTTGGATGCCAGCCGGCAAAATATCCCTCTGTGCATCCCCCATATATAAGACGACGTCTTTAATATGTTTTTATGTTTTCCAACTAGTATCCCTGTTTGACAGGGTCACCGACCACGCTGCAGCAGCACTATCTGCAGGTCTCAGTCTAGTACCTGAGTGTGTAAATACAGACTTCAGGATAGCCTCCTGTTTTTTATCAACAGGTACCTATTAAAGTGGCCGTATCCTAAGACGGCAGTGCCACCTTTTTTGACAAACGTGTGAGCGCCTTATCCACCCTAGGGGATATCTCCCAGCGTAACTTATCCACCTGGCGGGAAAGGGTACGCCATCAGTAACTTTTTATAAATTACCAGTTTCTTAACGGGGGAACCCACGCTTTCACACACTTCATTTATTCATCTGATGGGGGAACAAAACACTGCCTGTTTTTTCTCCCCAAACCTAAAACCCATTTTTAGAGGTGCTTGGGTTAAAGTCAGAAATGTATAACACATTTTTTATTGCCGGGATCACGTCACGGATGTTCCTAGTGGATTGTGTATATGTCTCCACCTTGTCGACACTGGAGTCAGACTCCGTGTCGACATCTGTGTCTGCCATCTGAGAGAGCGGGCGTTTTTGAGCCCCTGATGGCCTTTGAGACGCCTGGGCAGGCGCGGGCTGCGAAGCCGGCTGTCCCACAGCTGTTACGTCATCCACCCTTTTATGTAAGGAGTTGACACTGTCGGTTAATACCTTTCACCTATATATCCACTCTGGTGTCGGCCCCACAGGGGGCGACATCACATATATCGGCCTCTGTTCTGTCACCATATAAGCCTCCTCATTCAACATGTCGACACAGCCGTACCGACACACCGCAGACACACAGGAAATGCTCTAAACGAGGACAGGACCCACAAAAGCCCTTTGGGGGGACAGAGTAAGAGTATGCCAGCACACACCAGAGCGCTATATATATATACAGAGACTAACTGAGTTATGTCCCTAATAGCTTTTATATAATATATTGTATACAGTGCCAATTTTAATGCCCCCCCTCTCTTTTCCCTCTTACTGTACTGTAGAATTGCAGGGAAGAGCCAGGGAGCTTCCCTCCAGCCGAGCTGTGAGGGAAAAATGGCGCCAGTGTGCTGAGGAGATAGGCTCCGCCCCTTTTTCGCGGCCTATTCTCCCGTTTTTTATGGAATTCTGGCAGGGGTATTTACCTCATATATAGCCCCTGGGGCCATATATTGAGGTATTTTAGCCAGCCAAGGTGTTTTTATTGCTGCCTCAGGGCGCCCCCCCCAGCGCCCTGCACCCTCAGTGACCGGAGTGTGAAGTGTGTGAGAGGAGCAATGGCGCACAGCTGCAGTGCTGTGCGCTACCTTGGTGAAGACAGAGTCTTCATGCCGCCGATTTTCCGGACCATCTTCTTGCTCCTGACCAAGTAGCTGCTCGGCAAAGTTGTAAAGCCGAGACCCCTCGGGCAGCCGCCCAAGATGAGCCCACTTTCCGTGTGGAATGGGCTTTTACAGATTTTGGCTGTGGCAGGCCTGCCACAGAATGTGCAAGCTGAATTGTACTACAAATCCAACGAGCAATAGTCTGCTTAGAAGCAGGAGCACCCAGCTTGTTGGGTGCATACAGGATAAACAGCGAGTCAGATTTTCTGACTCCAGCCGTCCTGGAAACATATATTTTCAGGGCCCTGAGTACGTCCAGCAACTTGGAATCCTCCAAGTCCCTAGTAGCCGCAGGTACCACAATAGGCTGGTTTAAGTGAAACGCTGAAACCACCTTAGGGAGAAATTGAGGACGAGTCCTCAATTCTGCCCTGTCCGTATGAAAAATTAGGTAAGGGCTTTTATAGGATAAAGCCGCCAATTCTGAGACACGCCTGGCTGAAGCCAGGGCTAACAGCATTACCACTTTCCATGTGAGATATTTTAAGTCCACAGTGGTGAGTGGTTCAAACCAATGTGATTTTAGGAACCCCAAAACTACATTGAGATCCCAAGGTGCCACTGGAGGCACAAAAGGAGGCTGTATATGCAATACCCCCTTGACAAACGTCTGAACTTCAGGAACTGAAGCTAGTTCTTTTTGGAAGAATATCGACAGGGCCGAAATTTGAACCTTAATGGACCCTAATTTTAGGCCCATAGACAGTCCTGTTTGCAGGAAATGCAGGAAACGACCCAGTTGAAATTCCTCTGTAGGGGCCTTCCTGGCCTCACACCACGCAACATATTTACGCCAAATACGGTGATAATGTTGCACAGTTACATCCTTCCTGGCTTTGATCAGGGTAGGGATGACTTCATCCGGAATGCCTTTTTCCTTCAGGATCCGGCGTTCAACCGCCATGCCGTCAAACGCAGCCGCGGTAAGTCTTGGAACAGACAGGGTCCCTGCTGGAGCAGGTCCTTTCTTAGAGGTAGAGGCCACGGGTCTTCCGTGAGCATCTCTTGAAGTTCCGGGTACCAAGTCTTTCTTGGCCAATCCGGAGCCACGAGTATAGTCCTTACTCCTCTCCTTCTTATGATTCTCAGTACCTTGGGTATGAGAGGCAGAGGAGGGAACACATACACTGACTGGTACACCCACGGTGTTACCAGAGCGTCCACAGCTATTGCCTGAGGGTCCCTTGACCTGGCGCAATATCTGTCCAGTTTTTTGTTGAGGCGGAACGCCATCATGTCCACCTTTGGTTTTTCCCAACGGTTCACAATCATGTGGAAGACTTCTGGGTGAAGTCCCCACTCCCCCGGGTGGAGGTCGTGTCTGCTGAGGAAGTCTGCTTCCCAGTTGTCCACTCCCGGAATGAACACTGCTGACAGTGCTATCACATGATTTTCCGCCCAGCGAAGAATCCTTGCAACTTCCGTCATTGCCCTCCTGCTTCTTGTGCCGCCCTGTCTGTTTACGTGGGCGACTGCCGTGATGTTGTCCGACTGGATCAACACCGGCTGACCCTGAAGCAGAGGCCTTGCCTGACTTAGGGCATTGTAAATGGCCCTTAGTTCCAGGATATTTATGTGAAGTGACGTTTCCATGCTTGACCACAAGCCCTGGAAATTTCTTCCCTGTGTGACTGCTCCCCAGCCTCTCAGGCTGGCATCCGTGGTCACCAGGACCCAGTCCTGAATGCCGAATCTGCGGCCCTCTAGAAGATGAGCACTCTGTAACCACCACAGGAGAGACACCCTTGTCCTTGGAGACAGGGTTATCCGCTGATGCATTTATAGATGCGATCCGGACCATTTGTCCAGCAGATCCCACTGAAAAGTTCTTGCGTGGAATCTGCCGAATGGAATCGCTTCGTAAGAAGCCACCATTTTTCCCAGGACCCTTGTGCATTGATGCACTGACACTTGGCCTGGTTTTAGGAGGTTCCTGACTAGGTCGGATAACTCCCTGGCTTTCTCCTCCGGGAGAAACACCTTTTTCTGGTCTGTGTCCAGAATCATCCCTAGGAACAGCAGACGTGTCGTCGGAATCAGCTGCGATTTTGGAATATTTAGAATCCACCCGTGCTGTCGTAGTACTACTTGAGATAGTGCTACTCCGACCTCTAACTGTTCTCTGGACCTTGCCCTTATCAGGAGATCGTCCAAGTAAGGGATAATTAAGACGCCTTTTCTTCGAAGAAGAATCATCATTTCGGCCATTACCTTGGTAAAGACCCGGGGTGCCGTGGACAATCCAAACGGCAGCGTCTGAAACTGATAGTGACAGTTCTGTACCACAAACCTGAGGTACCCTTGGTGAGAAGGGCAAATTGGGACATGGAGGTAAGCATCCTTGATGTCCAGAGACACCATATAGTCCCCTTCTTCCAGGTTCGCTATCACTGCTCTGAGTGACTCCATCTTGAATTTGAACCTTTGTATGTAAGTGTTCAAGGATTTCAGATTTAAAATAGGTCTCACCGAGCCGTCCGGCTTCGGTACCACAAACAGCGTGGAATAATACCCCTTTCCCTGTTGTAGGAGGGGTACCTTGATTATCACCTGCTGGGAATACAGCTTGTGAATGGCTTCCAATACTGCCTCCCTGTCGGAGGGAGACGTTGGTAAAGCAGACTTCAGGAACCGGCGAGGGGGAGACGTCTCGAATTCCAATTTGTACCCCTGAGATACTACCTGCAGGATCCAGGGGTCCTCTTGCGAGTGAGCCCACTGCGCGCTGAAATTCTTGAGACGGGCCCCCACCGTGCCTGAGTCCGCTTGTAAGGCCCCAGCGTCATGCTGAGGACTTGGCAGAAGCGGGGGAGGGCTTCTGTTCCTGGGAAGAGGCTGCCTGCTGCAGTCTTTTTCCCCTTCCTCTGCCCCGGGGCAGATATGAGTGGCCTTTTGCCCGCTTGCCCTTATGGGGACGAAAGGACTGAGCCTGAAAAGACGGTGTCTTTTTCTGCTGAGAGGTGACCTGGGGTAAAAAGGTGGATTTCCCAGCCGTTGCCGTGGCCACCAGGTCCGATAGACCGACCCCAAATAACTCCTCCCCTTTATACGGCAATACTTCCATATGCCGTTTGGAATCCGCATCACCTGACCACTGTCGCGTCCATAACCCTCTTCTGGCAGAAATGGACAGCGCACTTACTCTTGATGCCAGAGTGCAAATATCCCTCTGTGCATCTCGCATATATAGAAATGCATCCTTTAAATGCTCTATAGTCAATAATATACTGTCCCTGTCCAGGGTATCAATATTTTCAGTCAGGGAATCCGACCAAGCCACCCCAGCACTGCACATCCAGGCTGAGGCGATTGCTGGTCGCAGTATAATACCAGTATGTGTGTATATACTTTTTAGGATATTTTCCAGCTTCCTATCAGCTGGTTCCTTGAGGGCGGCCGTATCAGGAGACGGTAACGCCACTTGTTTTGATAAGCGTGTGAGCGCCTTATCTACCCTAGGGGGTGTTTCCCAATGCGCCCTAACCTCTGGCGGGAAAGGGTATAACTATAATGCCAATAATTTTTTAGAAATTAGCAGTTTTTTATCGGGGGAAACCCACGCTTCATCACACACCTCATTTAATTCATCTGATTCAGGAAAAACTACGGGTAGTTTTTTCACACCCCACATAATACCCTTTTTTGTGGTACTTGTAGTATCAGAAATGTTCAAAACCTCCTTCATTGCCGTGATCATGTAACGTGTGGCCCTACTGGAAAATACGTTTGTTTCCTCACCGTCGACACTGGAGTCAGTGTCCGTGTCTGGGTCTGTGTCGACCATCTGAGGTAACGGGCGCTTTAGAGCCCCTGACGGTGTTTGAGACGCCTGTACAAGTAATAACTGATTTGCCGGCTGTCTCATGTCGTCAACAGTCTTTTGTAAAGTGCTGACACTATCACGTAATTCCTTCCATAAGACCATCCAGTCAGGTGTCGACTCCCTAGGGGGTGACATCACTATTACAGGCAATTGCTCCGCCTCCATACCATTTTCATCCTCATACATGTCGACACAACGTACCGACACACAGCACACACACAGGGAATGCTCTGATAAAGGACAGGACCCCACTAGCCCTTTGGGGAGACAGAGGGAGAGTTTGCCAGCACACACCAGAGCGCTATATATATACAGGGATAACCTTATATAACTGTTTTTCCCTTATATAGCTGCTGTATAGATTTATCTGCCAAATTAGTGCCCCCCCTCTCTTGTTTTACCCTGTTTCTGTAGTGCAGGACTGCAGGGGAGAGTCAGGGAGCTTCCCTCCAACGGAGCTGTGAGGAAAAATGGCGCCAGTGTGCTGAGGAGATAGGCTCCGCCCCCTTCTCGGCGGCCTTTCTCCCGCTTTTTTAAGGAAAAATTGGCAGGGGTTAAATGCATCCATATAGCCCAGGAGCTATATGTGATGTATTTTTTGCCATATAAGGTGTTTTTATTGCGTCTCAGGGCGCCCCCCCCAGCGCCCTGCACCCTCAGTGACCGGAGTGTGAAGTGTGCTGAGAGCAATGGCGCACAGCTGCGGTGCTGTGCGCTACCTTATTGAAGACAGGACGTCTTCTGCCGCCGATTTTCCGGACCTCTTCAGTCTTCTGGCTCTGTAAGGGGGCCGGCGGCGCGGCTCTGGGACCCATCCATGGCTGGGCCTGTGATCGTCCCTCTGGAGCTAATGTCCAGTAGCCTAAGAAGTAGAGATGAGCGCCTGAAATTTTTCGGGTTTTGTGTTTTGGTTTTGGGTTCGGTTCCGCGGCCGTGTTTTGGGTTCGAACGCGTTTTGGCAAAACCTCACCGAATTTTTTTTGTCGGATTCGGGTGTGTTTTGGATTCGGGTGTTTTTTTCAAAAAACACTAAAAAACAGCTTAAATCATAGAATTTGGGGGTCATTTTGATCCCAAAGTATTATTAACCTCAAAAACCATAATTTACACTCATTTTCAGTCTATTCTGAATACCTCACACCTCACAATATTATTTTTAGTCCTAAAATTTGCACCGAGGTCGCTGTGTGAGTAAGATAAGCGACCCTAGTGGCCGACACAAACACCGGGCCCATCTAGGAGTGGCACTGCAGTGTCACGCAGGATGTCCCTTCCAAAAAACCCTCCCCAAACAGCACATGACGCAAAGAAAAAAAGAGGCGCAATGAGGTAGCTGTGTGAGTAAGATTAGCGACCCTAGTGGCCGACACAAACACCGGGCCCATCTAGGAGTGGCACTGCAGTGTCACGCAGGATGGCCCTTCCAAAAAACCCTCCCCAAACAGCACATGACGCAAAGAAAAAAAGAGGCGCAATGAGGTAGCTGTGTGAGTAAGATTAGCGACCCTAGTGGCCGACACAAACACCGGGCCCATCTAGGAGTGGCACTGCAGTGTCACGCAGGATGTCCCTTCCAAAAAACCCTCCCCAAACAGCACATGACGCAAAGAAAAAAAGAGGCGCAATGAGGTAGCTGTGTGAGTAAGATTAGCGACCCTAGTGGCCGACACAAACACCGGGCCCATCTAGGAGTGGCACTACAGTGTCACGCAGGATGTCCCTTCCAAAAAACCCTCCCCAAACAGCACATGACGCAAAGAAAAAAAGAGGCGCAATGAGGTAGCTGACTGTGTGAGTAAGATTAGCGACCCTAGTGGCCGACACAAACACCGGGCCCATCTAGGAGTGGCACTGCAGTGTCACGCAGGATGTCCCTTCCAAAAAACCCTCCCCAATCAGCACATGATGCAAAGAAAAAGAAAAGAAAAAAGAGGTGCAAGATGGAATTGTCCTTGGGCCCTCCCACCCACCCTTATGTTGTATAAACAAAACAGGACATGCACACTTTAACCAACCCATCATTTCAGTGACAGGGTCTGCCACACGACTGTGACTGATATGACGGGTTGGTTTGGACCCCCCCCAAAAAAGAAGCAATTAATCTCTCCTTGCACAAACTGGCTCTACAGAGGCAAGATGTCCACCTCATCTTCACCCTCCGATATATCACCGTGTACATCCCCCTCCTCACAGATTATCAATTCGTCCCCACTGGAATCCACCATCTCAGCTCCCTGTGTACTTTGTGGAGGCAATTGCTGCTGGTCAATGTCTCCGCGGAGGAATTGATTATAATTCATTTTAATGAACATCATCTTCTCCACATTTTCTGGATGTAACCTCGTACGCCGATTGCTGACAAGGTGAGCGGCGGCACTAAACACTCTTTCGGAGTACACACTTGTGGGAGGGCAACTTAGGTAGAATAAAGCCAGTTTGTGCAAGGGCCTCCAAATTGCCTCTTTTTCCTGCCAGTATAAGTACGGACTGTGTGACGTGCCTACTTGGATGCGGTCACTCATATAATCCTCCACCATTCTATCAATGTTGAGAGAATCATATGCAGTGACAGTAGACGACATGTCCGTAATCGTTGTCAGGTCCTTCAGTCCGGACCAGATGTCAGCATCAGCAGTCGCTCCAGACTGCCCTGCATCACCGCCAGCGGGTGGGCTCGGAATTCTGAGCCTTTTCCTCGCACCCCCAGTTGCGGGAGAATGTGAAGGAGGAGATGTTGACAGGTCGCGTTCCGCTTGACTTGACAATTTTGTCACCAGCAGGTCTTTCAACCCCAGCAGACCTGTGTCTGCCGGAAAGAGAGATCCAAGGTAGGCTTTAAATCTAGGATCGAGCACGGTGGCCAAAATGTAGTGCTCTGATTTCAACAGATTGACCACCCGTGAATCCTTGTTAAGCGAATTAAGGGCTGCATCCACAAGTCCCACATGCCTAGCGGAATCGCTCCCTTTTAGCTCCTTCTTCAATGCCTCCAGCTTCTTCTGCAAAAGCCTGATGAGGGGAATGACCTGACTCAGGCTGGCAGTGTCTGAACTGACTTCACGTGTGGCAAGTTCAAAGGGCATCAGAACCTTGCACAACGTTGAAATCATTCTCCACTGCGCCTGAGACAGGTGCATTCCACCTACTATATCGTGCTCAACTGTATAGGCTTGAATGGCCTTTTGCTGCTCCTCCAACCTCTGAAGCATATAGAGGGTTGAATTCCACCTCGTTACCACTTCTTGCTTCAGATGATGGCAGGGCAGGTTCAGTAGTTTTTGGTGGTGCTCCAGTCTTCTGTACGTGGTGCCTGTACGCCGAAAGTGTCCCGCAATTCTTCTGGCCACCGACAGCATCTCTTGCACGCCCCTGTCGTTTTTTAAAAAATTCTGCACCACCAAATTCAAGGTATGTGCAAAACATGGGACGTGCTGGAATTTGCCCATATTTAATGCACACACAATATTGCTGGCGTTGTCCGATGCCACAAATCCACAGGAGAGTCCAATTGGGGTAAGCCATTCCGCGATGATCTTCCTCAGTTGCCGTAAGAGGTTTTCAGCTGTGTGCGTATTCTGGAAAGCGGTGATACAAAGCGTAGCCTGCCTAGGAAAGAGTTGGCGTTTGCGAGATGCTGCTACTGGTGCCGCCGCTGCTGTTCTTGCGGCGGGAGTCCATACATCTACCCAGTGGGCTGTCACAGTCATATAGTCCTGACCCTGCCCTGCTCCACTTGTCCACATGTCCGTGGTTAAGTGGACATTGGGTACAACTGCATTTTTTAGGACACTGGTGAGTCTTTTTCTGACGTCCGTGTACATTCTCGGTATCGCCTGCCTAGAGAAGTGGAACCTAGATGGTATTTGGTAACGGGGGCACACTGCCTCAATAAATTGTCTAGTTCCCTGTGAACTAACGGCGGATACCGGACGCACGTCTAACACCAACATAGTTGTCAAGGACTCAGTTATCCGCTTTGCAGTAGGATGACTGCTGTGATATTTCATCTTCCTCGCAAAGGACTGTTGAACAGTCAATTGCTTACTGGAAGTAGTACAAGTGGGCTTACGACTTCCCCTCTGGGATGACCATCGACTCCCAGTGGCAACAACAGCAGCGCCAGCAGCAGTAGGCGTTACACGCAAGGATGCATCGGAGGAATCCCAGGCAGGAGAGGACTCGTCAGAATTGCCAGTGACATGGCCTGCAGGACTATTGGCATTCCTGGGGAAGGAGAAAATTGACACTGAGGGAGTTGGTGGGGTGGTTTGCGTGAGCTTGGTTACAAGAGGAAGGGATTTACTGGTCAGTGGACTGCTTCCGCTGTCACCCAAAGTTTTTGAACTTGTCACTGACTTATTATGAATGCGCTGCAGGTGACGTATAAGGGAGGATGTTCCGAGGTGGTTAACGTCCTTACCCCTACTTATTACAGCTTGACAAAGGGAACACACGGCTTGACACCTGTTGTCCGCATTTCTGGTGAAATACCTCCACACCGAAGAGCTGATTTTTTTGGTATTTTCACCTGGCATGTCAACGGCCATATTCCTCCCACGGACAACAGGTGTCTCCCCGGGTGCCTGACTTAAACAAACCACCTCACCATCAGAATCCTCCTGGTCAATTTCCTCCCCAGCGCCAGCAACACCCATATCCTCCTCATCCTGGTGTACTTCAACACTGACATCTTCAATCTGACTATCAGGAACTGGACTGCGGGTGCTCCTTCCAGCACTTGCAGGGGGCGTGCAAATGGTGGAAGGCGCATGCTCTTCACGTCCAGTGTTGGGAAGGTCAGGCATCGCAACCGACACAATTGGACTCTCCTTGTGGATTTGGGATTTCGAAGAATGCACAGTTCTTTGCTGTGCTGCTTTTGCCAGCTTGAGTCTTTTCATTTTTCTAGCGAGAGGCTGAGTGCTTCCATCCTCATGTGAAGCTGAACCACTAGCCATGAACATAGGCCAGGGCCTCAGCCGTTCCTTGCCACTCCGTGTGGTAAATGGCATATTGGCAAGTTTACGCTTCTCCTCCGACAATTTTATTTTAGGTTTTGGAGTCCTTTTTTTACTGATATTTGGTGTTTTGGATTTGACATGCTCTGTACTATGACATTGGGCATCGGCCTTGGCAGACGACGTTGCTGGCATTTCATCGTCTCGGCCATGACTAGTGGCAGCAGCTTCAGCACGAGGTGGAAGTGGATCTTGATCTTTCCCTATTTTTGGAACCTCAACATTTTTGTTCTCCATATTTTAATAGGCACAACTAAAAGGCACCTCAGGTAAACAATGGAGATGGATGGATTGGATACTAGTATACAATTATGGACGGGCTGCCGAGTGCCGACACAGAGGTAGCCACAGCCGTGAACTACCGCACTGTACTGTGTCTGCTGCTAATATATAGACTGGTTGATAAAGAGATAGTATACTCGTAACTAGTATGTATGTATAAAGAAAGAAAAAAAAACCACGGTTAGGTGGTATATACAATTATGGACGGGCTGCCGAGTGCCGACACAGAGGTAGCCACAGCCGTGAACTACCGCACTGTACTGTGTCTGCTGCTAATATAGACTGGTTGATAAAGAGATAGTATACTCGTAACTAGTATGTATGTATAAAGAAAGAAAAAAAAACCACGGTTAGGTGGTATATACAATTATGGACGGGCTGCCGAGTGCCGACACAGAGGTAGCCACAGCCGTGAACTACCGCACTGTACTGTGTCTGCTGCTAATATATAGACTGGTTGATAAAGAGATAGTATACTCGTAACTAGTATGTATGTATAAAGAAAGAAAAAAAAACCACGGTTAGGTGGTATATACAATTATGGACGGGCTGCCGAGTGCCGACACAGAGGTAGCCACAGCCGTGAACTACCGCACTGTACTGTGTCTGCTGCTAATATATAGACTGGTTGATAAAGAGATAGTATACTCGTAACTAGTATGTATGTATAAAGAAAGAAAAAAAAAACCACGGTTAGGTGGTATATACAATTATGGACGGGCTGCCGAGTGCCGACACAGAGGTAGCCACAGCCGTGAACTACCGCACTGTACTGTGTCTGCTGCTAATATATAGACTGGTTGATAAAGAGATAGTATACTCGTAACTAGTATGTATGTATAAAGAAAGAAAAAAAAACCACGGTTAGGTGGTATATACAATTATGGACGGGCTGCCGAGTGCCGACACAGAGGTAGCCACAGCCGTGAACTACCGCACTGTACTGTGTCTGCTGCTAATATATAGACTGGTTGATAAAGAGATAGTATACTCGTAACTAGTATGTATGTATAAAGAAAGAAAAAAAACCCACGGTTAGGTGGTATATACAATTATGGACGGGCTGCCGAGTGCCGACACAGAGGTAGCCACAGCCGTGAACTACCGCACTGTACTGTGTCTGCTGCTAATATAGACTGGTTGATAAAGAGATAGTATACTCGTAACAAGTATGTATGTATAAAGAAAGAAAAAAAAACCACGGTTAGGTGGTATATACAATTATGGACGGGCTGCCGAGTGCCGACACAGAGGTAGCCACAGCCGTGAACTACCGCACTGTACTGTGTCTGCTGCTAATATATAGACTGGTTGATAAAGAGATAGTATACTCGTAACTAGTATGTATGTATAAAGAAAGAAAAAAAAACCACGGTTAGGTGGTATATACAATTATGGACGGGCTGCCGAGTGCCGACACAGAGGTAGCCACAGCCGTGAACTACCGCACTGTACTGTGTCTGCTGCTAATATAGACTGGTTGATAAAGAGATAGTATACTCGTAACTAGTATGTATGTATAAAGAAAGAAAAAAAAACCACGGTTAGGTGGTATATACAATTATGGACGGGCTGCCGAGTGCCGACACAGAGGTAGCCACAGCCGTGAACTACCGCACTGTACTGTGTCTGCTGCTAATATATAGACTGGTTGATAAAGAGATAGTATACTACTAATATTATATATACTGGTGGTCAGGTCACTGGTCACTAGTCACACTGGCAGTGGCACTCCTGCAGCAAAAGTGTGCACTGTTTAATTTTAATATAATATTATGTACTCCTGGCTCCTGCTATAACCTATAACTGGCACTGCAGTAGTGCTCCCCAGTCTCCCCCACAATTATAAGCTGTGTGAGCTGAGCAGTCAGACAGATATATAATATATAGATGATGCAGCACACTGGCCTGAGCCTGAGCAGTGCACACAGATATGGTATGTGACTGACTGAGTCACTGTGTGTATCGCTTTTTTCAGGCAGAGAACGGATATATTAAATAAACTGCACTGTGTGTCTGGTGGTCACTCACTATATAATATATTATGTACTCCTGGCTCCTGCTATAACCTATAACTGGCACTGCAGTAGTGCTCCCCAGTCTCCCCCACAATTATAAGCTGTGTGAGCTGAGCAGTCAGACAGATATATATAATATTATATATAGATAATAGATGATGCAGCACACTGGCCTGAGCCTGAGCAGTGCACACAGATATGGTATGTGACTGAGTCACTGTGTGCTGTGTATCGCTTTTTTCAGGCAGAGAACGGATTATAAATAAAACTGGTGGTCACTGGTCACTATCAGCAAAACTCTGCACTGTACTGAGTACTCCTAATGCTCCCCAAAATTAGTAAATCAAGTGTCTCTCTAATCTATTCTAAACGGAGAGGACGCCAGCCACGTCCTCTCCCTATCAATCTCAATGCACGTGTGAAAATGGCGGCGACGCGCGGCTCCTTATATAGAATCCGAGTCTCGCGATAGAATCCGAGCCTCGCGAGAATCCGACAGCGTCATGATGACGTTCGGGCGCGCTCGGGTTAACCGAGCAAGGCGGGAAGATCCGAGTCGCTCGGACCCGTGAAAAAAAACATGAAGTTCTGGCGGGTTCGGATTCAGAGAAACCGAACCCGCTCATCTCTACTAAGAAGCCCAATCCACTCTGCACGCAGGTGAGTTCGCTTCTTCTCCCCTTAGTCCCTCGGTGCAGTGAACCTGTTGCCAGCAGGATTCACTGAAAATAAAAAACCTATACTTAAACTTTTTTACTAAGCAGCTCAGGAGAGCCACCTAGTGAGCACCCTTCTCGTTCGGGCACAAAAATCTAACTGAGGCTTGGAGGAGGGTCATAGGGGGAGGTGCCAGTGCACACCAGGTAGTCCTAAAGCTTTTACTTTTGTGCCCAGTCTCCTGCGGAGCCGCTATTCCCCATGCTCCTTTCGGAGTCCCCAGCATCCACTAGGACGTCAGAGAAATTGCGTTGGGTCCCCCCTCCTAAGCACAACCAGCCTCGGGCTCTTTGAGTCGGTCCTGGTTGACAAAATATGGGGGGAAAAATGACAGGGGTTCCCCCATATTTCATCAACCAGCACCGGGCTCTGCGCCTGGTTCTGGTTCAAAAAATACGGGGGACAAAAAGCGTAGGGGTCCCCCGTATTTCTTAAACCAGCACCGGGCTCCACTAGCCAGGTACATAATGCCACAGCCGGGGGACACTTTTATTGTGGTCCCGGCGGCCCTGGCATTACATACCCAACTAGTCACCCCTGGCCAGGGTACCCTGGAGGAGTGGGAACCCCTTAAATCAAGGGGTCTCCCCCCCTCCAGCCACCCAAGGGCCAGGGGTGAAGCCCGAGGCTGTTCCCCCCATCCAAGGGCAGCGGATGGGGGGCTGATAGCCTTGTGTAAAAAATGAGAATATTGTTTTTAGTAGCAGTACTATAAGTCCCAGCAAGCCTCCCCCGCAAGCTGGTACTTGGAGAACCACAAGTACCAGCATGCGGTGGAAAACCGGGCCCGCTGGTACCTGTAGTACTACTACTAAATAAATACCCAACAAAAAACGACACACACCGTGACAGTATAAGTTTATTACATACATGCACACCTCCAAACATACATACTTACCTATGTTCACACGAGGCTCGGTCCTCTTCTCCATGTAGAATCGTAGGAGTACCTGTTGAAAAAATTATACTCACATAATCCATTGTACCTTCTGTTCTTTGTATAATCCACATACTTGGCAAAATAAAAAAATGGAAACCCGACCACGCACTGAAAGGGGCCCCATGTTTACACATGGGACCCCTTTCCCCGACTGCCAGGACCCCCCCTGACTCCTGTCAAAGAGGGTCCCTTCTGCCAATTAGCGAGCGCCACGGCGTGGCGCCCTCCTGATTGGCTGTGTGCTCCTGTAGTGTCTGTGAGGCAGCACACGGCAGAGATACAATGTAGCGCCTATGCGCTCCATTGTATCCAATGGTGGGAACTTTGCGGTCAGCGGCGAGGTTACTTTCGGTCAACCGCGTGTGAACATAGGTAAGTATGTATGTTTGGAGGTGGGGTTCACTACGGCTGGCCGGCGGTCGGGCTCCCAGCGACCAGCATACCGGCGCCGGGAGCCCGACCGCCGGCTTACCGACAGTGTGGCGAGCGCAAATGAGCCCCTTGCGGGCTCGCTGCGCTCGCCACACTACGGGCACGGTGGCGCGCTACGCGCGTCACACTATTTTATTCTCCCTCTATGGGGGTCGTGGACCCCCACGAGGGAAAATAAGTGTCGGTATGCCGGCGGTCGGGCTCCCGGCGCCGGTATACTGAGCGCCGGGAGCCCGACCGCCGGCATACAGAAGACCACCCTGGAGGTGTGCATATATGTAATAAACTTATACTGTCACGGTGTGTGTGTCCTGTTTTTTTGGGGGTATTTTTTTAGTAGTAGTACTACTACAGGTACCAGCGGGCCCTGTTTTCCACCGCATGCTGGTACTTGTGGTTCTCCAAGTACCAGCTTGCGGGGGAGGCTTGCTGGGACTTGTAGTACTGCGCCTAAAAACAATATTCACATTTTTAACAAAAATGCTATCAGCCCCCCATCTGCCGCCCTTGGATGGGGGGGGGACAGCCTCGGGCTTCACCCCTGGCCCTTGGGTGGCTGGAGGGGGGGACCCCTTGATATACGGGGTTCCCACTCCTCCAGGGTACCCCGGCCAGGGGTGACTAGTTGGGTATGTAATGCCAGGGCCGCCGGGACCAGTATAAAAGTGTCCCCCGGCTGTGGCATTATGTACCTGGCTAGTGGAGCTCGGTGCTGGTTTAAAAAATACGGGGGACCCCTACGCTTTTTGTCCCCCATATTTTTGGAACCAGGACCAAGCGCAGAGCCCGGCACTGGTTTATGAAATATGGGAGAACCCCTGTCATTTTTTCCCCCATATTTTGTCAACCAGGACCGGCTCAAAGAGCCTGAGGCTGGTTTTGCTTAGGGGGGGGGGGGGGGGAAACCCCACGCATTTTTTTTTTTTTAGATTTGTAACAATGTTATTTTTTTTACGAAAGGTGCCCAATGAAGCCCTGCACGGATCTCACAGATCCGGCCGAGATTCATTGTGTTAATGTCGGCAGTGTTTTAATATTCACTCCCGTAAAACACTGCAAACAAATACGAATGACATCGACATCGGAAAACACGAAAATGCAGAATACGACAGCTTAGTAAATTAGTCGTAATAAATTAAAAAAGTTGCAAATTTACACTTTCGATGTCATTCGTGTTTGAACTTGAACCTCATTCTGAAAAATAAGAATTTTAGTAAATATACCCCCCGGTCTGAATTACCCCCTATGCACTAAGCCCTCAAGAGTGACAAAGTGGACAGAGATAAAGTATCAGCCAACCAGCTCCTAACTGCCGTTTTTCAAAAATATCCTGTAACATGGCAGTTAGGAGCTGATTGGCTGGTACTTTATCTCCATCAGTCTCCGAATCCCCCCGATATGGGGCCTAATTCAGACCTGATCGTAGATGTGCTAAATTTAGCACATCTATGATCAGTCTTCAGACATGCGGGGGGATTCCCAGCACAGGGCTAGTCCGCCCCGCATGTCAGGCCTGACCTCCCCCCCCCCCCCCCCACACACACACAAGTACAAAAGCATCGCACAGCGGTGATGCTTTTGTACTGTAGGAGTAGCTCCCTGCCAGTGCAGCTCCTGCGCGCTGGCAGGAGCTTCTCGTCACTGTGAGAGTCGCGGCGGCTGAGTGTGACGTCACGCAGCCGTCGCGGCCCCCTCCCCCAACGGTCCAGGCATGCCTCCGTTGCCCGGACCGCGCCCCCTAAATGGAGGCCAAACGCCACTGGCCCACCCCCTGCCGCCCAGCGACCGCCTCTGCCTGTCAATCAGGCAGAGGCGATTGCAGGGCTGAGACAGCCATCGGCAGTCAGGCATGCGTATGCGCAGTTCAGACCTGATCGGCTGCTGTGCGAAAACGCACAGCAGCAATCAGGTCTGAATTAGGCCCATGGTCCAGCATTTTATTGTGGCAGTTACCATGTTGCGAGGTGGCCAACACCTATACACAACGGTGGAATATCAATATCATTGTGCTAAGAAATAAAGCAACTTTCTGGCTGAGCCGAATCGCTGTTTGGTCATTAATCATCACAGGTGGAGGCATGTTGTAGGCAATTCAGTATTTGCTGAGCTGACAGCAGCCTCATGGGCCATTGCAGCATTAGCTGTCTTTCTGCTGCTTTCAACAGAAACCTTCTCCACTTCATTCCCTTGTTTGATCTAATCTTGCTGATATTTGCAGAAGCTAGATATAATATAATGAGTCACGTATACTGGCTCAGCGCCAAGGCTCCGCATAGTTATTGTAATAGCGTGTCCTGAATCAACTCACATGGCAAACTGCTCTGTCAGTTGTAATATTATCTTACCTGGAAACTACGCACGGAAGAATGTTGTTTGATGTTTAGACATTCCTTAGCCCAGTGGGAAAGTTCTATGAGGAGGGTTATCCAGTGGGTCATGGCCAGGGCCGGTGCAAGGTTTCTTGACACCCTAGGCAAAACTTTAGCCTGCTCCCCCCCCCCCCCCCCCTGCATGCTTACATAGTGGTACGTGGTGGATGCCGTACATGCAGGAGTCTGCAATTGTGGGGGTGGGGGCTAGCGGGCAACATGCGGGAGTCTGCAATCGCTGAAGGGGTGGTAGTCAAAAACACGCCTGAGACTGAAATCGCAAGGTGTGTGTGTGTGGGAGGGGGGGGGGGGGGGGGATGTCGGTCTATTCATGATGCAGTGTAAACAGTGGAGAAGTTGCCTATGGCAACCAATCAGTGTTGAGGTAACATTTATAAAGTGTATTCTATACAATTATATAAGCTGATTGGTTGCCATGGGCAACTTCTTCACTGACTTACTTCTCCACACTTTTCACTGCTTCATGAATAGACCCCACAGAAATGTGAAAAGAGAGAGGGTGATCGGGTGAGTGTTAGAGACGGTGGGTGACAGAAAAGTCAGTAGGTGACAGGGAGAGGGTGACAGGAGAGAGAGCGGACGGGAAAAGGGTAACAGCAGGGAGAGGCAGTGGGAGAAGGGTAGAGAGTGAAGCTAGGGACAGGCAGTGACCAGTGAGTGGAGGAAGGTGACAAGCAGAGGGTGAAAACAGAGGGTGACATTGAGAGGGTGAGAGTCATTGGGTAACAAGCGAGAAAGGTGATGGGGAAATGGTGAACAACAGGAAGAGTGTAATAGAAGAGAGGTGACGGAGTGAGGGCAATACCCCTTTTACACCGCCAGCATATAACACGGATTATTGCACTTGAAGGTGCATAACCCGTGTTGCTGGCTGGTGTAAAAGGTTCGAGTTGGAATAATCCGGGTCGAGTGACCCGGTATTCTAACTCGGGTGGTTTGCAGGGTTGAACACGTGTTCAACTCGGCAAACTTTGCAGTGTACAGTGAATGTGCGGGCGGCGCTTGGAGATCATGTGATCTCCAAGAGCCACCCCCGCCGCGTCACTGGCAATATGCCGGGTTGGCGAGTGCAGTGGGAAAGGGAGCTGACGCAGGGCGCAGCCGGGTAGCACCCGTGTCAGGCTCCCGGCTGCGACCCGCGCTGTTGGTCTAAAAGCGGTATAAGAGTCAGTGAGTGATAGGGAGAGGGTCTCAGGAGAGAGGTGATGGGCGGGGAGAGGCAGTGGGTGATAGGCAGTGGGAAACTGCATTAATTAAAAAACACATTAATATGCCACTCCCCCATACAAATTTTTAATATACCGTCCCCCCCTCCCCTGCACACATTAATATACCACCACCCCCTCCCCTGCATACATTAATATACCACCATACTACCCCCCTCCCCTGCACACATTAATATACCACCCCCCCTCCCCTGCACACATTAATATACCCCCCTGCACACACTAATATACCACCCCCCTCCCCAGCACACACTAATATACCCCCCCTGCACACACTAATATACCACCCCCCTCCCCAGCACACACTAATATACCCCCCCTGCACACACTAATATACCCCCCCTGCACACACTAATATACCACCCTCCTCCCCTGCACACACTAATATACAAACCCCCCCTCCCCTCCCCACACTAAAATTACCAGTTTCCCTCATTAGCAGCAGAATGTACCTGAGTCTGTGCTCCCCCGTATGGTATGGCTTTCTGATAGACCTGCTGGGCTGCTGCTCCTTACGTCTGAAGGCTCCTCTCCTCTCCTCTCTCACAGTCACATGTGCACCAAGTGACTTCCTGTTCCTGTCCATGCAGGAAGCAAACTCAGCAGAGCGTCGGCTTCTGTATGAGCACACTGCAGCATGTGGCTGCAAAGGGAAAATAAAAGTGCCCTGGCCCTGGGGGTGGGGGGTGGTAAGGGTGCAGGCAACATGCCTGAGCCCTCAAGTGAATATGTGAGGCGCTATCACGGAGGTGGGGGGCGACAGATTTGTAGAGACAGCATTTTCTCATCAGTGTGTTCTGCCGCCCTCCAGTGGCCGGCGCTCATAGGCAGCTGCCTAAAGCTGCCTAGTGATAGCGCCGGCCCTGGTCATGGCATTAATGAACAGAAACTGATACCCCTTTCACACCGCAGCTTATACCCGGTATTTTGCCGTTTTAACTGGCTTCCTAAACGGGTCAAGCTGCGATGTGAAAGGGTCCCCTTCAATTTACCGTTTTCAAAATACCGGTATTTTGAAACGGTAAAAAAGCAGGGTCCTACCCGTTTCAGTCCCATTTCACTGTGCAGTGTGAAAGGGCCTGAAACGGTATTTGCAAGCCCCAGAAGATGATAGGCTGTCTCCATGTGTGATGTCACCAGCCACAACCAGGAAACAGCTTGGAAAACACAGGAGACACATGAGAGAGTGGCTTTATAAACGTTTAAATGTGAAAAACACGGAAAAAAATGGCGTGGGGTCCCCCCTCCAAAGCATAACCAGCCTCGGGCTCTTCGAGCTGGTCCTGGTTCTAAAAATGCGGGGGAAAAATTGACAGGGGATCCCCCGTATTTTTAAAACCAGCACCGGGCTCTGCGCCTGGTGCTGGTGCAAAAAATACGGGGGACAAAACGAGTAGGGGTCCCCCATATTTTTCACACCAGCATCGGGCTCCACTAGCTGGACAGATAATGCCACAGCCGGGGGTCACTTTTATGCCGTGCCCTGCGGCCGTGGCATTAAATATCCAACTAGTCACCCCTGGCCGGGGTACCCTGGGGGAGTGGGGACCCCTTCAATCAAGGGGTCCCCCCCCCAGCCACCCAAGGGCCAGGGGTGAAGCCCGAGGCTGCCCCCCCCCCCCCCATCCAATGGGCTGCGGATGGGGGGGCTGATAGCCTTTGTTGTAAATGAAAAGATATTGTTTTTTCCAGTAGTACTACAAGTCCCAGCAAGCCTCCCCCGCAAGCTGGTACTTGGAGAACCACAAGTACCAGCATGCGGGAGAAAAACTGGCCCGCTGGTGACCCCACCGCTAGCCGCAAACTTCCCACCATTGAAAGTAATGGAGCGGCTTTGCGATGCGCTGTCTGACAGCTCAGACAGTGCACAGCCAATCAGGTGAGCGCCACGGAAGTAGCGCTTCCTGATTGGCTGAAGGGACTTCAGTGACAGGAGTCACGTGATGTCCCGGCATTCGGGGAGAGGGGTCTCATATGTTAGCATGGGACCCCTTTCGGTCCGCAGGTCCGGGTGTGTTCGTTTTCTTTTTTTGCCAAGTCCGTGGATTTATCTCTGGACCATGGCTGAGGTGAGTATATTGAACTTTTATTTTCAGGTACCCCTGGATTCTACATGGAGAAGAGGACCGATGTCGGCGTGTGAACATAGGTAAGTATGTGTGTGTCGGCAGTGTGTAATAAAGTTTTACTGTCGACGGTGTCTGTGTCCTGTTTGTATTTGGGTATTTTTTTTCCATTAGAACTACAGGTACCAGCGGGCCAGTTTTTCTCCCGCATGCTGGTACTTGTGGTTCTCCAAGTACCAGCTTGCGGGGGAGGCTTGCTGGGACTTGTAGTACTACTGGAAAAAACAATATCTTTTCATTTACAACAAAGGCTATCAGCCCCCCCATCCGCAGCCCATTGGATGGGGGGGGACAGCCTCGGGCTTCACCCCTGGCCCTTGGGTGGCTGGGGGGGGGGACCCCTTGATTGAAGGGGTCCCCACTCCCCCAGGGTACCCCGGCCAGGGGTGACTAGTTGGATAATTAATGCCACGGCCGCAGGGCACGGCATAAAAGTGACCCCCGGCTGTGGCATTATCTGTCCAGCTAGTGGAGCCCGATGCTGGTGTGAAAAATACGGGGGACCCCTACTCGTTTTGTCCCCCGTATTTTTTGCACCAGCACCAGGCGCAGAGCCCGGTGCTGGTTTTAAAAATACGGGGGATCCCCTGTCAATTTTTCCCCCGCATTTTTAGAACCAGGACCAGCTCGAAGAGCCCGAGGCTGGTTATGCTTTGGAGGGGGGACCCCACGCCATTTTTTTCCGTGTTTTTAACCATTCCATCTTAAAAAAAAAATAATAATTTTAAAAAATATATAAATAATACTTGTGCCTCCAAAAAAGACAAACCAAGTACCTAATCCCATCTAATAAAAATAGATATGCTTCAAGCTGCTGGGTTCCATCGTACGACTATCCAAATTATTAATAATGAATTAATTAGTGATTAATAATAATGTGTGGGCCAGAAAAGTCCATTTATAATGACAACCACTGTTTTCTATGGGTGAAACGGGTTCAGTGTGAAAGGTACCAAAACGGGAATGAAATGGTAATTTACTGGTTACAACATGAGATGTGAAAGGGGTTTAACTGCTCAGACCCGTTTTAAGAACCGTTTCAAATACCATTTCAAAAGCAGGTTTTGCTATGTGAAAGCAGCATGAGTTTCCCTAGCAGTACATCTCTACTCTGTCCTCCATATTTGCTCTTGGCTTGCTGCTTGATTGCTAAACTCTGGAAGCAGCCTGATTCACCCTGCATCTCTGAGCTGAAAACCTTTATCATTGGGGGTCATTCCGAGTTGATCGCTCACTAGCTACTTTTTGCAGCCGTGCAAATGCATGGTCGCCGCCCACTGGGGAGTGCATATTTGCTGTGCAAGTGTGCGATCGCATGTGCAGCCGAGCGGTACAAAAATAGTTTGTGCAGTTTCTGAGTAGGTCTGAACTTACTCAGCCCTTGCGATCACTTCAGCCTGTCCGGTCCCGGAATTGACGTCAGACACCCGCCCTGCAAACGCTTGGACACGCCTGCGTTTTTCCAACCACTCCCAGAAAACGGTCAGTTGACACCCACAAACGCCTTCTTCCTGTCAATCTCCTTGCGATCGGCTGTGCGAATGGATTCTTCGTTAAATCCATCGCTCAGCAACAATCCGCTTTGTACCCGTATGACGCGCCTGCGCATTGCGGTGCATACGCATGCGCAGTAGTGACCTGATCGCTGCATTGCGAAAAACGGCAGCGTGCGAACAGGTCAGAATGACCCCCATTGTCCGCATGGAAAAGACCACCTTTAAATTACGTGACTGAGAGGATAAATTCCACCAGATTTGGGCTCCCTGGCTCTACAAACTCCACAGTGGCAGAGGTCACTGCAAGGAGCCGGTCAGGTGTTACGGAGCAAGGACCGTTACGGTTGTACACAGTCACTAAATCACCCTCTTCTAAGGTTTTCCCATTATATTACCCATATTTTCGGGCCCACTACCTACACGCTTAGGGACCCATTTATTATTGATCGCATTTGCAATGCAGTCTGGGTGCAATATTAGCATAATGCGATCTCATCAGCGGGATCTATGATCTGGCACCCGCAGGAAAAGGGACTGTGAAATGGTTCAATCCTTGTGATGTGGCAAGTGTGGTGCCAGGGCTGCTGCACATTGCAGGATCCCGATGACCGCACATGCACAGCAGCCATTTCCAGTGAGGGCACCCTGGATGGGATGTTGTCCATAGCAACCAATCAGATTCCAGGTATTATCTTCTAGAAGATAAATGAGAAGCAGAATCTGCTTGCTATGGGCAAAATCCCATCTTAAATAGAACTCCCATCTTAGTAAATTTACCCCTATGTGTGTACTGGCTTATCTCCATTTCATCTTAGTCAGCATTTCTTAAATAACAAGTTTAAAAAAAACAACAAAGTAGAACTATAATATTCTAGATAAATTCTGTCAAACAAAACCTCAATTTACTTGGGTTGTATTGTACAGGAAGATTTAATGTTGCACCAGGCTGACCAATATTTCTATTGATAATAAGATTTCTGCAGCAAATGAAATGCCTAAATTACATTTTGTAACATTCCTTCTGCATCTTTCCATTCAACTGACTGATATATAAATGTATGGTCTTATAATGGGAGGTATTCGATTATTTGAAAAGTCAGTTAAGTGTCTGTTTTTTCCTATCTAATAGACAGGAAAAAACAGACACCGAACCAACTTTTCAAACAATTGAATATCCCCCAATGTATCTAATCTGTTTATTACGTATGTCTGCTATACCTGTCAACCTAAACGCTCTGCAGTCAAATGGTACTTTGTTGCTGCTTTTGTCACATTTGCAATAACCTGATTTAATTTTTTTTTTAATTGATCTTAGAAAAAAACTATTTTTAGCTGCAGATAATTAGCAAAGGTTAGAGGAAAACTGTGAAAAGCAGAAGAAGAGTGTAGCTCAGTGCAGAAGCTGTCATTGTGGGAAGAAGAAGAAGTAGATGAAGAAGACGATGAAGAAGAAGACGAAGAAGAAGTAATTTGCAATCACATATTGAATATACAATATATTATATAAATCTGCACATATGAATCATGAAATGAGGGGTATACTGTAAATGAATCTGATTCTTTAACAACACCTGTTTATATTCTTAAATAACAATTTGACCATTTGGTGCATTAACATCCCAGCTCCCGGAGAAGCGTTCTGTGCCGTCTGTCTGGCAATGCTCAGCTATTGGCTGTCTGTCAGTGTATTATGTGTAGTCAGGAACAGCCGTACCCTTTATAATTATTTTTGGCATCCTCTAGCTTGTGCGTGTACACAGGCACTGAATTTAATCTCTCAGCACTTGTTTCACAGGTCTTAGTAAACACTAAGGAATAGATCCCATTATGATATATGAGTAAATATAAACAAGCATTCACAAGTGCACTTATCTTCCTATAGTTAGTGTTGTTTATGTGCAAACGTTTCCTTTCCTATTTTATATTATCTGGTACTCGTGACTTTAGACATAGGCAGGCTTGGACCGGTGGGCCCTACTGCCTGAGGCCCCACCTCCTGCTCTAAGGTTCAGGTTCCAGACTATGCACTTGAATTAAACATTATACATATGTTACCTTATACTGGACTATGGTGTATTATCTACAGTGCATTGCTGTTATTAATCTGGTACATTATCATGCATGCAGCAGCTGAATTTACTGTATATATTTATTAAGGAGCCCAGACGTTGCACTCTCTAATGGTTAGTCAAACCAATGAGATGACAGGCCACACCCCCTCTGCAGACTGGCCACACCCCTAACACAGGCCCCTATCACTGCATCCCCCGGAGGGCCCTACATGCCCCAGTCCGGCACTGGACACAGGAGATACTGGATGTGTCCTTCTATCCACGGGTTGGCTATGAAATACCGGCAGTCACATCCCCATAAGTATTTTCTCCCTACCCCTAACCCTAACACCACCCCTCCCGCAGCTACCTCCTCCTACTGCAGCCTTGCCTTAACCACCCCCTCCCACAGCCTAACCCTGTCTGTCCCCCGCAGCCTAACCCAAACCTCCTCCACCCCCACAGCCTATTCCTAAATCCCCACCCCTAGTGCTTAACCATAACCCCAACCCCAGCACTTTGGGATGTGTCGGGATTCTGGCCACCGACCTCTGGTATTTTTACTGCAATTCTGACAGTGTCGACAGTGACCCATTGCCTGTCGACATTTTAACATTATGAATGTCAACATTGTCATTGTTGACCCTTTGACTTCATCCCGGATAACAGATATCTTGGAATTCTGTGATTTCTCTGACGGAAATCTGCTGGTAACTATGAGCTTTGGGGTGGCTACAGAACCCCTAAGTGACTTCCAATATCCTTATATTTCACAGGCTTGCCTTATCTAATATATTATATCCTTTCTTGAAAAAAAAAACTTGTACAAGGATAATCTAAAAATCGCGTAAGCTGTATAAAACAGTAACTAAACATCAGTAAATTATAAATATTCAGACTTTTAGCAGCAGATAACAGAACATTGAGTTTAGTGTTAGGATTGCCAAGATCCCTGTAATAACACGTTCTCCAAACAGCGCATAAAGTGTATAATTATAGGTTTGTGTCTAACCTGAAGGCTTCCATATAATACTATAATAACCCCAATATATCTCATTTATCAAGTGGTGATTTTTATATATAAATTACAGGCTATGTATAGTGCATTGAAATCTTCAATAATTAATTTTCATGGGTAACATAGAAAGTGAATGCAGTCATATATAAATCATAAGTGTATCAGCGTTTTGTGTTTCATCTTCTCATGACCAGAATCTCACATGGCTGCAGGGCCTGTAATGGTTGGGGTACAGACATGCTATTTATTAAATGGACAGAAAATAGGCTTTTTTGCAGCGGCAGCACAGTTGGCATAGTGGTTAGCAAGCAATACTGCCTAACAGCACTAAAGACTTAGTTTTTGATTCCCACCAAGGCCTTATGTGAACAACTAATATTCTCTATAACCTGCTGTAAAATATGCTGCTTTATATAAACAGATGTTTAAAAAAATTCAAATGGGATATAATATACCTGAATGTTTATTCAAAGAAGTGTGCTATCCACAGTCTGAGTTGTGACATCACTGGTACTTATATATCACTTGTACTTATACATCACTTGTAGTACTTATACATCACTTGTGGTACTTATACATCACTTGTATTTATACATTACTTGTACTTCTAAATCCCTTGTAGTACTTATACATCACTTGTACTTATACAGCACTTGTACTTATACATCACTTGTAGTACTTATACATCACATCACATCACTTGTACTTATACAGCACTTGTAGTACTTATACATAATTTGTACTTATACATCACTTGTAGTACTTATATATATCACTTGTACTTATACATCACTTGTAGTACTTATATATCACTTGTACTTATACATCACTTGTACCTATACATCACTTGTAGTACTTATACATCATTTGTACTTATACATCACTTGTAGTACTTATACATCACTTGTAGTACTTATACATCACTTGTAGTACTTATACATCACTTGTACTTATACATCACTTGTACTTATACAGCACTTGTAGTACTTATACATCATTTGTACTTATACATCACTTGTAGTACTTATAAATCACTTGTACTTATACATCACTTGTAGTACTTATACATCACTTGTAGTACTTATATATCACTTGTACTTATACATCACTTGTAGTACTTATACATCACTTGTACTTATACATCACTTGTACTTATACATCACTTGTACTTATACATTAGGACAGGTTGAACCAGGTCATTTTTTTAGCCACAAATCTACTTTCTTAAAGAAAGTAAATATCTATTATGCCATAATAGGATACAATCAAAATAAACTACAGCTGTATAAATAAAGTACATTACATTTGTCTCATTAGTCGTTCCAAATGAAGATAGCAAATTGGTTCCAGTGGGTTTAAACTAGAGATGAGCGGGTTCGGTTCCCCGAGATCCGAACCCCCCAAAACTTCACCTATTTTACACGGTTCCGAGGCAGCCTCGGATCTTCCCACCTTGCTCGCGCCCAAACGTAATCATCCCACTGTCGGATTCTCGCGAGATTCGTATTCTATATAAAGAGCCGCGCGTCGCCGCCATTTTCACTCGTGCATTGGAGATTGAACAGATAGGATGTGGCTGCGTTCTCTCCCTGAAAAGCTCCGTATCTGTGCTCAGTGTGCTGCAAATATCTGTGCTCAGTGTGCTGCAACTATCTGTGCTTAGTGTACTGAAAATATCTACGTTCTCTGCCTGAAAAGCTCCATATTTGTGCTCAGTGTGCTGCAAATATCTGTGCTCAGTGTGCTGCAATGTGGGGACCACCAGTATATAATTATAGTAGTACAGTACAGTAGGCCATTGCTGTATCTTGCAGCTCTGTGTCAAGGATACTATCCATATCTGTGCTGCATTATTGTGAGCAGTGTATAGTAGGACAGTGCAGCATTTTGGTGACCAGCAGTATACATATAGTACAGTACAGTAGGCCATTGCTGTATCTTGCAGCTCTGTGTCAAGTATACTATCCATATCTGTGCTGCATTATTGTGAGCAGTATATAGTAGGATAGTGCAGCATTTTGGTGACCAGCAGTATACATATAGTACAGTACAGTAGGCCATTGCTGTATCTTGCAGCTCTATGTCAAGTATACTATCCATATCTGTGCTGCATTATTGTGAGCAGTATATAGTATTACAGTGCAGCATTTTGGTGACCAGCAGTATACATATAGTACAGTACAGTAGGCCATTGCTGTATCTTGCAGCTCTGTGTCAAGTATACTATCCATATCTATGCTGCATTGTTGTTGTGAGCAGTATATAGTAAGACAGTGCAGCATTGTGGTGACCACCAGTATACATATACAGTAGTACAGTACAGTAGGCCATTGCTGTATCTTGCAGCTCCGTATCACTTCAAATATCCATATCTGTGCTGCATTGTTGTGAGCAGTATATAGTAGGACAGTGCAGCATTTTGGTGACCAGCAGTAGTAGTACAGACAGTACAGTAGGCCGGCCATTGCTATTGATATATTACTGGCATATAATTCCACACATTAAAAAATGGAGAACAAAAATGTGGAGGGTAAAATAGGGAAAGATCAAGATCCACTTCCACCTCGTGCTAAAGCTGCTGCCACTAGTCATGGCCGAGACGATGAAATGTGATCAACGTCGTCTGCCAAGGCCGATGCCCAATGTCATAGTAGAGAGCATGTAAAATCCAAAAAACAAAAGTTCAGTAAAATGACCCAAAAATCGAAATTAAAAGCGTCTGAGGAAAAGCATAAAACTTGCCAATATGCCATTTACGACATGGAGTGGCAAGGAACGGCTGAGGCCCTGGCCTATGTTCATGGCTAGTGGTTCAGCTTCATATGAGGATGGAAGCACTCATCCTCCCGCTAGAAAAATGAAAAGACTTAAGCTGGCAAAAGCACAGCAAAGAACTGTGCGTTCTTCTAAATCACAAATCCCCAAGGAGAGTCCAATTTGCACACCCCCTGCAAGTGCTGGAAGGAGCACCCACAGTCCAGTTCCTGATAGTCAAATTGAAGATGTCACTGTTGAAGAACACCAGGATGAGGATATGGGTGTTGCTTCCGCTGAGGAGGAAATTGACAAGGAGGATTCTGATGGTGAGGTGGTTTGTTTAAGTCAGGCACCCAGGGAGACACCTGTTGTCCGTGGGACGAATATGGCCATTGACATGCCTGATCAAATTACAAAAAAAATCACCTCTTCGGTGTGGAATTATTTTAACAGAAATGCGGACAACAGGTGTCAAGCCGTGTGTTGCCTTTGTCAAGCTTTAATAAGTAGGGGTAATGACGTTAACCACCTAGGAACATCCTCCCTTATACGTCACCTGGAGCGCATTCATCAGAAGTCATTGACAAGTTCAAAAACTTTCGGTGACAGCGGAAGCAGTCCACTGACAACTAAATCCTTTCCTCTTGCACCCAAGCTCGGCAAACCACACCACCAACTCCCTTAGTGTCAATTTCCTCCTTAGACAGGAAAGCCAATAGTCCTGCAGGCCATGTCACTGGCAAGTCTGACGAGTCCTCTCCTGCCTGGGATTCCTCCGATGCATCCTTGAGTGTAACGCCTACTGCTGCTGGCGCTGCTGTTGTTGCTGCTGGGAGTCGATCGTCATCCCAGAGGGGAAGTCGGAAGACCACTTGTACAACTTCCAGTAAGCAATTGACTGTCCAACAGTCCTTTGCGAGGAAGATGAAATATCACAGCAGTCATCCTGTTGCAAAGCAGATAACTCAGGCCTTGGCAGCTGAGTTGGTGTTAGACGTGCGTCCGGTATCCGCCGTTAGTTCACAGGCAATTAGAGAATTTCTTGAGGTAGTGTGTCCCCGGTACCAAATACCATCTAGGTTCCACTTCTCTAGGCAGGCGATACCGAGAATGTACACAGACGTCAGAAAAAGACTCACCATTGTCCTAAAAAATGCAGTTGTACCCAATGTCCACTTAACTACGGACATGTGGACAAGTGGAGCAGGGCAGACTCAGGACTATATGACTGTGACAGCCCACTGGGTAGATGTATTGCCTCCCGCAGCAAGAACAGCAGCGGCGGCACCAGTAGCAACATCTCGCAAACACCAACTCGTTCCTAGGCAGGCTAAGCTTTGTATCACCGCTTTCCATAAGAGGCACACAGCTGACAACCTCTTACGGAAACTGAGGAACATCATCGCAGAATGGCTTACCCCAATTGGACTCTCCTGGGGATTTGTGACATCGGACAACGCCACCAATATTGTGCGTGCATTACATGTGGGCAAAATTCCAGCACGTCCCATGTTTTGCACATACCTTGAATTTGGTGGTGCAGAATTATTGAAAAAATTACAGGGGCGTGCAAGAGATGCTGTCGGTGGCCCGAAGAATTGCAGGCCACTTTCGGCATTCAGCCACCGCGTGCCGAAGACTGGAGCACCAGCAAACACTCCTGAACCTGCCCCGCCATCATCTGAAGCAAGAGGTAGTAACGAGGTGGAATTCAACCCTCTATATGCTTCAGAGGATGGAGGAGCAGCAAAAGGCCATTCAAGCCTATACATCTGCTAACGATATAGGCAAAGGAGGGGGAATGCACCTGACTCAAGCGCAGTGGAGAATGATTTCAACGTTGTGCAAGGTTCTGCAACCCTTTGAACTTGCCACACGTAAAGTCAGTTCAGACACTGCCAGCCTGAGTCAGGTCATTCCCCTCATCAGGCTTTTGCAGAAGCAGCTGGAGAGATTGAAGGAGGAGCTAAAACGGAGCGATTCCGCTAGGCATGTGGGACTTGTGGATGGAGCCCTTCATTCGCTTAACCAGGATTCACGGGTGGTCAATCTGTTGAAATCAGAGCACTACATTTTGGCCACCGTGCTCGATCCTAGGTTTAAAGCCTACGTTGTATCTCTCTTTTCGGCAGACACAAGTCTGCAGAGGTTCAAAGACCTGCTGGTAAAAAAAATTGTCAAGTCAAGCGGAACGTGACCCGCAACTGGGGCTGCGAGGAGAAGGCTAAGAATTCCGAGCCCACCCGCTGGCGGTGATGCAGGGCAGTCTGGAGCGAGTGCTGACATCTGGTTCGGACTGAAGGACCTGCCAACGATTACTGACATGTCGTCTACTGTCACTGCATATGATTCTGTCACCATTGAAAGAATGGTGGAGGATTATATGAGTGACAGCATTCAAGTAGGCACGTCAGACAGTCCGTACGTATACTGGCAGGAAAAAGAGGCCATTTGGAGGCCCTTGCACAAACTGGCTTTATTTTACCTAAGTTGCCCCCCCTCCAGTGTGTACTCTGAAAGAGTGTTTAGTGCAGCCGGTCACCTTGTCAGCGATCGGCGTACAAGGTTACTTCCACAAAATGTGGAGAAGATGATGTTCATCAAAATGAATTATAATCAATTCCTCCGTGGAGACATTCACCAGCAATTGCCTCCAGAAAGTACACAGGGACCTGAGATGGTGGATTCCAGTGGGGACGAATTAATACTCTGTGAAGAGGGGGATTTACACAGTGAAAGGGGTGATGAATCGGACGATGAGGAGGAGGTGGACATCTTGCCTCTATAGAGCCAGTTTGTGCAAGGAGAGATTGATTGCTTCTTTTTTGGTGGGGGCCCAAACCAACCAGTCATTTCAGCCACAGTCGTGTGGCTGACCCTGTCGCTGAAATTATGGGTTTGTTAAAGTGTTCATGTCGGTCTCTGGTGGCCAGCAGGGGAAGAGGACGTGCCCTGGAAGAGCTCTGCACGGCGTCCACTATTATAAAGTTTCCCACTGCTGCTGGCCCTTGTATCTCCCCCTCTGTGGCATCCTGCAAGCCCGCTCGCTGGGTCCGCTATTGGGGGCCCCTTTCCCTGGCGGCCGCTGACGGAGCTCCGGAGCCTCATGGCCTACTACACCTCCGCAAGCCGGGACCTTGCGTATTCCCACGATCCGCCGCGGACATCCAGGGCGGCGGAGCGGAAGTGCCCGCTTCGCCCGCGGCTGTTTCGCCCCACTCACCCTGACCCCCGGAGTGCGGCCACTGACCTGTCCTGGGCCTCCTAGAGCCCACCAAGATGCTGGGCAGCTGGATGGGAGCTTTGACCAGGCTGCATTAAAGCTCCCCATACACACGGCGGCCATCTTGGAAACTGGCAGGCTGGGGATTCCTGCTGCAGGCAGCCTGTGGTGGTCACTGGCAGGTCCGGGATCTTTGCTGGCTGTCCTCCCTGGCCAGATTGGACTCTGCTAACTGGGACCTGGGCTCTTATAACCCCTTCAAAATATTTATTTTTCCCCCTTATATTGGCTCCCTGGGGAAACTGATTTCTATTTACATTATATCTCACTGGATTCACTGAACTCCCTCTGCTGGAGTAATAATATATTGCGGCTAATATCATTATATATATTAAGTGGTATATTTTCACAACCATTGTTGTGTCCATCTTTCTACTCTGATTATGGACAAATTTGTGGCCAAATCGTCACGGGGCACCCGTAGCAATCAGTCGGGCAGAGGCCGAGGTCGAGATAATTCTTCTGCTGATAGCACTCCTTCGCCTCCATCGGGTTCACGTCCTAGCCCCAGCGGCCAGCCTGTGTCCGTGCCTGCAATGGATTCTGCAAAATCCTGCACGACAAATGAGATAACGGATATCCTGTCTGCATTACTAGACCAGAAATTGTCTCCTCTAAAGGACTCTCTTGACTCCGCTCTCACTCAACTGAACCAACATGCTCAGCGACTCTCCGAGGCTGAACAGAGAATATCTGATCTGGAAGACGATCTCACGACGGCTAAGACGGCTCTTTCTGACCAAGAAAAATTTGTTGCATCTATTCAGGATAAGCTTGAGGACCTTGTAAACCAAAATAGGAGAAACAATGTACGCCTTATCGGACTGCCGGAGTCGGTGAAACCTCCTGACCTCATGACACTCGTTTCTCAGTGGCTGCCCAGGAAACTGGGCTGCGTTTCGGATTCAGGATCCATTGTAGTGGAACGTGTACACCGTATAGGCCCTGAGCGGCAATCCACAAGGGACAGGCCCCGGCCCGTCATCCTGAGAGTCCTCAACTACGCTGACAAGGTCATGTTATTAGATGCCTACAGAAAATGTGCCGACTTGAGATATCAAGACGCTAAATTGCTACTTTTCCAGGACTTCTCTTATATGGTTGCTTCCAAACGGAGGGAATTCTCTCCTATCTGCAAGAGTCTTTTTGAACTAGGCCACCGTTTTGCACTTCTCTATCCAGCTAAATTGAGAGTCACACATGCGGGGAAGGCCTACTTCTTTGAGAATCCGAAAACGGACAAGAATTTTGTTGACTCACTATCCTCACAATCATCTACCGGGATGGATGAAGAGGACTGATATCCAATGGCCATATTTATTTTTGTCTTCCTGAAGGGTTCCCATTCAGGTTCTTAGTAATTATTATAAGTGGATCATACCACTGGTTGATGTATTTTTTGTTTATCTTTCTACATGTTGGTACGTTATCAAATGTACCCAATTGTGTCTCCCGAAATATTTTGTCTCTTTGTGACCGCTTACTCTATTGTTTTCATTTTTTCTTGAAATACTCCCTACTTTCTCTGACTTCTATTCCTTTTCTTCTCCAGCTTTACTTTACCACTCCCTTTCCCTTCTCTTATCTGTTATTTTTATGCTTGATTATTGTATGGTCTCTTGGTTCGATCCACCACGTTACCCATGTTCTACGTTGGAATTTATTACGTTTATCGGTGGACCGCTCCATGGACCTCAACTCTTTGGTTCATATAATACTTAAAATAATTTTGAGTTGGGATCTTGATCTAGTTGATGCTCAAACAAACTGTTTGTCATTGTTACCGTTGTTATGTTTATTATTATACTGCTTTGGTATGGATATTTTACTCGTTAGCCCGCTTGCTGGGACGGGCTGGACGGGTCTGCTCTTACAAGTCAAATTGGATTTTTGGCCTAGAGTTGGTATAGGTTAGATGTCAACGACTGCTGCCACCTCCACTAGCGTACAGTCATATATTAAGTTTGTAACTTGGAATGTTGAGGGTTTAAACACCCCAATCAAAAGAAGAAAGATTCTCTCCTATCTTAAATGTCTAAAGCCTGATATAGCTCTCTTACAGGAAACCCATTGGAAAAATACAGATCCCAATGTAGTGAGAGACTCCTGAGTGGGGGAATTTAAAGCGGCCTCCTATTCAACCAAACGAAGGGGTGTACTAATTCTTTTTAGTAAACGTCTGACATATCAAATAAATAATAGTCTGGGTGACCCCGAAGGCCGATATTTATTCATAAAAATCACTATTTTTGGAGTTCCTTATACCATAGCTACTATTTATGCACCAAATGGCCCTAACTCGCTCTTTTTTTCTAATCTTTACAATAAGTTACAAGAATGGGCAGAGGGAGAGATTATTTTAGGCGGAGACTTCAATACTGTCCAATCTCCTGGTTTGGATAGATCCACCTCTGCCAGATTGCATATTTCCACACCACCGCAGTCTCTATCTTTATTGACTGACTCACTACGGCTCTGCGATCCCTGGAGATGCCAGCATCCTGACTCCCGCGAGTTCACATTCTACTCCCACCCACATCATTCCTCCTCTCGCCTTGACTATTGGCTGGTCACTGACACCCTATTACAACGTGTGGCCAAAACTAAAATAGAACCCATAGCACTATCTGACCATGCCCCAGTTTGGTTTACCCTTAACTTACACTCCCCTGTCTCTCAGTCGTATAATTGGAGATTTCCAGCTTATCTTATGAAATCCTCTGACTTTTGTACGCATCTAGAACACTCGTTTCATAACTATGTAGAACACAATATTGCACATGTAGATGATATCAATCTGTTTTGGTCAGCTTCAAAGCCGGTGATTCGAGGCCATATCATGTAGAGATGAGCGCCTGAAATTTTTCGGGTTTTGTGTTTTGGTTTTGGGTTCGGTTCCGCGGCCGTGTTTTGGGTTCGAACGCGTTTTGGCAAAACCTCACCGAATTATTTTTGTCGGATTCGGGTGTGTTTTGGATTCGGGTGTTTTTTTCCAAAAACACTAAAAAAACAGCTTAAATCATAGAATTTGGGGGTCATTTTGATCCCAAAGTATTATTAACCTCAAAAACCATAATTTACACTCATTTTCAGTCTATTCTGAATACCTCACACCTCACAATATTATTTTTAGTCCTAAAATTTGCACCGAGGTCGCTGTGTGAGTAAGATAAGCGACCCTAGTGGCCGACACAAACACCGGGCCCATCTAGGAGTGGCACTGCAGTGTCACGCAGGATGTCCCTTCCAAAAAACCCTCCCCAAACAGCACATGACGCAAAGAAAAAAAGAGGCGCAATGAGGTAGCTGTGTGAGTAAGATTAGCGACCCTAGTGGCCGACACAAACACCGGGCCCATCTAGGAGTGGCACTGCAGTGTCACGCAGGATGGCCCTTCCAAAAAACCCTCCCCAAACAGCACATGACGCAAAGAAAAAAAGAGGCGCAATGAGGTAGCTGACTGTGTGAGTAAGATTAGCGACCCTAGTGGCCGACACAAACACAGGGCACATCTAGGAGTGGCACTGCAGTGTCACGCAGGATGTCCCTTCCAAAAAACCCTCCCCAAACAGCACATGACGCAAAGAAAAAAAGAGGCGCAATGAGGTAGCTGTGTGAGTAAGATTAGCGACCCTAGTGGCCGACACAAACACCGGGCCCATCTAGGAGTGGCACTGCAGTGTCACGCAGGATGTCCCTTCCAAAAAACCCTCCCCAATCAGCACATGATGCAAAGAAAAAGAAAAGAAAAAAGAGGTGCAAGATGGAATTATCCTTGGGCCCTCCCACCCACCCTTATGTTGTATAAACAAAACAGGACATGCACACTTTAACCAACCCATCATTTCAGTGACAGGGTCTGCCACACGACTGTGACTGATATGACGGGTTGGTTTGGACCCCCCCCCAAAAAAGAAGCAATTAATCTCTCCTTGCACAAACTGGCTCTACAGAGGCAAGATGTCCACCTCATCTTCACCCTCCGATATATCACCGTGTACATCCCCCTCCTCACAGATTATCAATTCGTCCCCACTGGAATCCACCATCTCAGCTCCCTGTGTACTTTGTGGAGGCAATTGCTGCTGGTCAATGTCTCCGCGGAGGAATTGATTATAATTCATTTTAATGAACATCATCTTCTCCACATTTTCTGGATGTAACCTCGTACGCCGATTGCTGACAAGGTGAGCGGCGGCACTAAACACTCTTTCGGAGTACACACTTGTGGGAGGGCAACTTAGGTAGAATAAAGCCAGTTTGTGCAAGGGCCTCCAAATTGCCTCTTTTTCCTGCCAGTATAAGTACGGACTGTGTGACGTGCCTACTTGGATGCGGTCACTCATATAATCCTCCACCATTCTATCAATGTTGAGAGAATCATATGCAGTGACAGTAGACGACATGTCCGTAATCGTTGTCAGGTCCTTCAGTCCGGACCAGATGTCAGCATCAGCAGTCGCTCCAGACTGCCCTGCATCACCGCCAGCGGGTGGGCTCGGAATTCTGAGCCTTTTCCTCGCACCCCCAGTTGCGGGAGAATGTGAAGGAGGAGATGTTGACAGGTCGCGTTCCGCTTGACTTGACAATTTTGTCACCAGCAGGTCTTTCAACCCCAGCAGACCTGTGTCTGCCGGAAAGAGAGATCCAAGGTAGGCTTTAAATCTAGGATCGAGCACGGTGGCCAAAATGTAGTGCTCTGATTTCAACAGATTGACCACCCGTGAATCCTTGTTAAGCGAATTAAGGGCTGCATCCACAAGTCCCACATGCCTAGCGGAATCGCTCCGTGTTAGCTCCTCCTTCAATGCCTCCAGCTTCTTCTGCAAAAGCCTGATGAGGGGAATGACCTGACTCAGGCTGGCAGTGTCTGAACTGACTTCACGTGTGGCAAGTTCAAAGGGCATCAGAACCTTGCACAACGTTGAAATCATTCTCCACTGCACTTGAGACAGGTGCATTCCACCTACTATATCGTGCTCAATTGTATAGGCTTGAATGGCCTTTTGCTGCTCCTCCAACCTCTGAAGCATATAGAGGGTTGAATTCCACCTCGTTACCACTTCTTGCTTCAGATGATGGCAGGGCAGGTTCAGTAGTTTTTGGTGGTGCTCCAGTTTTCTGTACGTGGTGCCTGTACGCCGAAAGTGTCCCGCAATTCTTCTGGCCACCGACAGCATCTCTTGCACGCCCCTGTCGTTTTTTAAAAAATTCTGCACCACCAAATTCAAGGTATGTGCAAAACATGGGACGTGCTGGAATTGGCCCAGATTTAATGCACACACAATATTGCTGGCGTTGTCCGATGCCACAAATCCACAGGAGAGTCCAATTGGGGTAAGCCATTCCGCGATGATCTTCCTCAGTTGCCGTAAGAGGTTTTCAGCTGTGTGCGTATTCTGGAAAGCGGTGATACAAAGCGTAGCCTGCCTAGGAAAGAGTTGGCGTTTGCGAGATGCTGCTACTGGTGCCGCCGCTGCTGTTCTTGCGGCGGGAGTCCATACATCTACCCAGTGGGCTGTCACAGTCATATAGTCCTGACCCTGCCCTGCTCCACTTGTCCACATGTCCGTGGTTAAGTGGACATTGGGTACAGCTGCATTTTTTAGGACACTGGTGACTCTTTTTCTGAGGTCTGTGTACATTTTCGGTATCGCCTGCCTAGAGAAATGGAACCTAGATGGTATTTGGTACCGGGGACACAGTACCTCCAACAAGTCTCTAGTTGGCTCTGCAGTAATGATGGATACCGGAACCACGTTTCTCACCACCCAGGATGCCAAGGCCTCAGTTATCCGCTTTGCAGTAGGATGACTGCTGTGATATTTCATCTTCCTCGCAAAGGACTGTTGAACAGTCAATTGCTTACTGGAAGTAGTACAAGTGGGCTTACGACTTCCCCTCTGGGATGACCATCGACTCCCAGCGGCAACAACAGCAGCGCCAGCAGCAGTAGGCGTTACACGCAAGGATGCATCGGAGGAATCCCAGGCAGGAGAGGACTCGTCAGACTTGCCAGTGACATGGCCTGCAGGACTATTGGCATTCCTGGGGAAGGAGGAAATTGACACTGAGGGAGTTGGTGGGGTGGTTTGCGTGAGCTTGGTTACAAGAGGAAGGGATTTACTGGTCAGTGGACTGCTTCCGCTGTCACCCAAAGTTTTTGAACTTGTCACTGACTTATTATGAATGCGCTGCAGGTGACGTATAAGGGAGGATGTTCCGAGGTGGTTAACGTCCTTACCCCTACTTATTACAGCTTGACAAAGGGAACACACGGCTTGACACCTGTTGTCCGCATTTCTGGTGAAATACCTCCACACCGAAGAGCTGATTTTTTTGGTATTTTCACCTGGCATGTCAACGGCCATATTCCTCCCACGGACAACAGGTGTCTCCCCGGGTGCCTGACTTAAACAAACCACCTCACCATCAGAATCCTTCTGGTCAATTTCCTCCCCAGCGCCAGCAACACCCATATCCTCCTCATCCTGGTGTACTTCAACACTGACATCTTCAATCTGACTATCAGGAACTGGACTGCGGGTGCTCCTTCCAGCACTTGCAGGGGGCATGCAAATAGTGGAAGGCGCATGCTCTTCACGTCCAGTGTTGGGAAGGTCAGGCATCGCAAACGACACAATTGGACTCTCCTTGTGGATTTGGGATTTCAAAGAACGCACAGTTCTTTGCGGTGCTTTTGCCAGCTTGAGTCTTTTCAGTTTTCTAGCGAGAGGCTGAGTGCTTCCATCCTCATGTGAAGCTGAACCACTAGCCATGAACATAGGCCAGGGCCTCAGCCGTTCCTTGCCACTCCGTGTGGTAAATGGCATATTGGCAAGTTTACGCTTCTCCTCCGACAATTTTATTTTAGGTTTTGGAGTCCTTTTTTTTCTGATATTTGGTGTTTTGGATTTGACATGCTCTGTACTATGACATTGGGCATCAGCCTTGGCAGACGACGTTGCTGGCATTTCATCGTCTCGGCCATGACTAGTGGCAGCAGCTTCAGCACGAGGTGGAAGTGGATCTTGATCTTTCCCTAATTTTGGAACCTCAACTTTTTTGTTCTCCATATTTTATAGGCAGAACTAAAAGGCACCTCAGGTAAACAATGGAGATGGATGGATTGGATACTAGTATACAATTATGGACGGACTGCCACGGTTAGGTGGTATAAAAAAACCACGGTTAGGTGGTATATATTGTAATACAATTATGGATGGACGGACTGCCTGCCGAGTGCCGACACAGAGGTAGCCACAGCCGTGAACTACCGCACTGTACACTGGTTGATAAAGAGATAGTAGTATACTCGTAACAACTAGTATGACTGACTATGACGGTATAAAGAATGAAAAAAAAACCACGGTTAGGTGGTATATATTATAATACAATTATGGATGGACGGACTGCCTGCCGACTGCCGACACAGAGGTAGCCACAGCCGTGAACTACCGCACTGTACACTGGTTGATAAAGAGATAGTAGTATACTCGTAACAACTAGTATGACACTATGACGGTATAAAGAATGAAAAAAAAACCACGGTTAGGTGGTATATATTATAATAATACAATTATGGATGGACGGACTGCCTGCCGACTGCCGACACAGAGGTAGCCACAGCCGTGAACTACCGCACTGTACACTGGTTGATAAAGAGATAGTAGTATACTCGTAACAACTAGTATGACTATGACGACGGTATAAAGAAAGAAAAAAAAATACCACGGTTAGGTGGTATATAATTATACAATTATGGATGGACGGACTGCCTGCCGAGTGCCGACTGCCGACACAGAGGTAGCCACAGCCGTGAACTACCGCACTGTACTGTGTCTGCTGCTAATATAGACTGGTTGATAAAGAGATAGTATACAACAATATACTACTATACTGGTGGTCAGGCACTGGTCACCACTAGTCACACTGGCAGTGGCACTCCTGCAGCAAAAGTGTGCACTGTTTAATTTTAAATTAATATAATATTATGTACTCCTGGCTCCTGCTATAACAACCTGCAGTGCTCCCCAGTCTCCCCCACAATTATTATAAGCTTTTATACATTGATGTGCAGCACACTGGGCTGAGCTGAGTGCACACAGACTGAGTCACACTGTGTGACTGCTGTGTATCGTTTTTTTCAGGCAGAGAACGGATATAGCAGAGAACGGATATATTAAATAAAAGTTAACTTAACAACAACTGCACTGGTCACTGTGGTAAACTCTGTCTGCACAATCTCTCTCTCTCTCTCTCTCTCTCTTCTAATCTATTCTAATGGAGAGGACGCCAGCCACGTCCTCTCCCTATCAATCTCAATGCACGTGTGAAAATGGCGGCGACGCGCGGCTCCTTATATAGAATCCGAGTCTCGCGAGAATCCGACAGCGTCATGATGACGTTCGGGCGCGCTCGGGTTAACCGAGCAAGGCGGGAAGATCCGAGTCGCTCGGACCCGTGAAAAAAAAAGTGAAGTTCGTGCGGGTTCGGATTCAAAGAAACCGAACCCGCTCATCTCTAATATCATGGAGTATGTTTCCAGGAGACGCAAGCTACTCGCTACCCAATTACATGACCTTGCTTGTAATCTGGCCAAGACTTATGACGCACTCTTATTGCAGGATTCACTAGACAACCGGCAGGCCTATCTTGCTGCTAAACAGCTGTACGACTCATTGTACACTGAGCGGGCGAACTTTTCATATGATTTCCAACGGAATAGATTTTTTCGAGGGGGAAATTAGTCCGGAAAATTATTGGCGAATTTGGTTCGGTCGTACTCCGCTCCTTCTTGTATCCCTCATCTAATTACTGATTCGTCTGCAGTTATTTTTGATACACCCTCAATTTCTGAGGCCTTCTTATAATATTATAAAACTCTTTATGAAGCTCCCTTGGATCATCCGACTTTAGGAATGCAATTCCTTGAGAGAGCAAACTTGCCTGTCTTAACGGAAGAGGAAAGAAAATCCTTAACGGAACCGGCCACGGAATTGGAATTGCTGTCCTTGATTAAATCACTACAAAACGGCAAGTCTCCTGGCCCGGACGGATTTGGAGCGGAGTATTATCGAATCCTTGTCCCCCATCTACTACCTCATTTGTTATCTCTTTTTAATGCATTGTTGGAGGGTAAACCTCCTCCTATCGGATTTAGCGAAGCCAAAATTGTGTTGTTTCCGAAACCGGGAAAAGATCCCCGATATACTCAGTCTTATCGACCTATTTCATTATTGAATCAGGATTTGAAGCTTTTTACAAAACTGATTGCAACACGACTTCAGCCTGTATTGAACAGGGTCTTACATCCTGCCCAAACAGGGTTTGTCAAAGGTAGAACCTCAGTTCATAATATTCGTACGTTGATTGCAGCAATGTCTAGTGCACAACTATCTGCCTGCCCAAAAGCTCTCATTGTAAGTTGCGACGCCGATAAGGCATTTGACCGTGTCTCCTGGTCTCATTTACTTCATATTCTACATGTTCAGCAATTTGGTGTGGAATTCATACATCTATTTAGAATGTTGTATGCACTACCCCAGGCACATTTTACTATAAATGGACTAAACTCGCCTACCTTTACATTAGGTAGAGGAACGCGCCAGGGCTGCCCTCTCTCCCCACTGCTATTCAATCTGACCCTTGATCCGTTGATACGTAATTTTATACAAGATCCCACTTGGCAAGGTATTATGGTAGGTCACAATGATGTCAAGGTTTCTGCTTTTGCTGATGACCTTTTATTATATTTTTCTGACCCCAGACAGGAATTTCCATCATTACTAACCACACTACATGAGTTTAATTTAATTTCAGGATTCCTCATTAATTTTGATAAGACAGAGGCGCTAGCATTGGGAAAAGAGGCTACTCTGGATTAGGGTAACACGTTCCCCTTTAAATGGGCTTGCCAATACTTAAAATATTTAGGCCTACGCATCCCGCCAATCCTCACTGACCTATACACTGTAAATTTCTCTCACCACATCACTCAAATGATGGATGATTTTTTGAAATGGCAACACCTTCCTATCTCTTATTTAAGGCAGGTGCCATCTATATAAGATGGTCTCCTTCCCTCGACTACTTTATCCAATCCAGATGCTCCCATTTCTATTGTCCAAACGAGATGTCCATACTATTAACAAAGCCCTTACTAAATTTATTTGGGCAAACAAACGTCCCCGCATAGCACTTTTCAAATTAAAACAACCCCTGTCACTTGGTGGTATCAATCTCCCTTGTCCTGAAGACTACTCTCTAGCCTCCAATTATAGATATGCTCTGGATTGGATAGGGAATGGTGACAACTTTGTTAATCGAGCTTTGGAACATGCTTTCTCACCTCAACATACTTTGGTACATATATTGCATTTCGCCAATGACCCTCCTCAACATGACCGACTCCACAATCTATTGTTATATGCTCCATGTACGGCTTGGCGTATACTTAGGAAACGCTTAGGCCTTCCCCTGACAGATTCCTTATTTCAGCCTCTGTTGTGTAACCCACAATTTCAGCGTGGAAAAGATAATGAGATTGTTCGTGGTTGGCATCTCCAGGGCCTTTCTTTACTATATCAATTTTTGAATGTGGAATGCTCAGCGATCTTGACTCTATCTCAACTAAAAGAAAAATACCCCACTCTTCATTTTCCTCTTTTTGCCTATTTCCAAGTCTGCAGCTTTATTACTAACAAATTATTGCGACTACGCTCCCCTGATCTCACTTTTCCCCTAGATGGCCTGGTGCGGCGGTGCCCAGGAGCCCCATATAACACTTCTTTCATTTATTTTCATACTAGACGGAGGTTGGATCTATCTAAGCTCACAACTGGGATGGCCAAATGGACAGACACCCTCCCTGACACTGATCTTCCAACAGTGATTCGGTGGTGTAGCTTGCTAAATAAACATAGTTTCATCTTCCTATGCAGAGATGCACTTCAAAATACTACATAGAGCGTATTACACCCCCAGACTCCGGTTCCTTACTGGAGTATCTGATAATTCTCTATGTTTTAAATGCAATTCCCCTGAAGCCGATATTATCCATGGTCTCTGGGCGTGCCCAGTGGTACTAACATTCTGGACTGCAGTCCAAACATACATTAATGTGGAACTGCATATTTCTTTTAATATTACTATGGTTTGGGCTTTTTGGAACTGTATAAATGCTCAGGATCCCCCATATTCCAAAGGGACAAAATTATTGCTGGCCCGTGTGGCCGCTGCCGCTAAGAAAACAATCTTATCCCAATGGATACACTCGGAAACGATACCCCTTTCCCTTATGTTACCACGTTTAACTTACCTCTATCAAATGGATTGGGTAGATTGTTCCCTAGACGTAGAGTCCCGTTCCCCGAAATTCTTTGCCATTTGGTTGCCCTACTTGCTCACGCTGCCCACTACCACCAAGGACTATGTGCGCAAAGTAGTTAGATTAACAACATGGTATAATACGGAATCTCTCACCCTAGGCTCACCACCCTTTTAAATTTTAAATTGTCTGACCGATACTACATATTAATAATTGAACTGTATGGTTGATGACCCTCATAACCCTGTTTATGATATTCCAAACTGTTTGTTTTGCTCTTCTTTTGACGATTTCTGTACATTGCAGTGGTTAATGTTCTTTTAAGCATTATGACTTACGACTGGTACTTTTTTTGTGTATTCCTTCTCAATAAATACATATTAAAAAAAAAAAAATAAGATTTTACTCACTGGTAAATCTATTTCTAGTAGTCCGTAGTGGATGCTGGGACTCCGTAAGGACCATGGGGAATAGCGGCTCCGCAGGAGACTGGGCACAACTAAAAGAAAGCTTTAGGTCTACCTGGTGTGCACTGGCTCCTCCCTCTATGACCCTCCTCCAGACCTCAGTTAGGATACTGTGCCCGGAAGAGCTGACACAATAAGGATGGATTTTGAATCCCGGGTAAGACTCATACCAGCCACACCAATCACACCGTACAACTCCTGATAACTATACCCAGTTAACAGTATGAACAACAACTGAGCCTCACAACAGATGGCTCAACAATAACCCTTTAGTTAAACAATAACTATATACAAGTATTGCAGACAATCCGCACTTGGGATGGGCGCCCAGCATCCACTACGGACTACGAGAAATAGATTTACCGGTGAGTAAAATCTTATTTTCTCTGACGTCCTAAGTGGATGCTGGGACTCCGTAAGGACCATGGGGATTATACCAAAGCTCCCAAACGGGCGGGAGAGTGCGGATGACTCTGCAGCACCGAATGGGCAAACTCTAGGTCCACCTCAGCCAAGGTGTCAAACTTATAGAATTTAGCAAATGTGTTTGACCCCGACCAAGTAGCTGCTCGGCAAAGTTGTAGAGCCGAGACCCCTCGGGCAGCCGCCCAAGAAGAGCCCACCTTCCTCGTGGAATGGGCTTTCACTGATTTAGGATGCGGCAGTCCAGCCGCAGAATGTGCAAGCTGAATCGTACTACAGATCCAGCGAGCAATAGTCTGCTTTGAAGCAGGAGCACCCAGCTTGTTGGGTGCATACAGGATAAACGAGTCAGTTTTCCTGACACTAGCTGTCCTGGAAACATAAATTCTCAGGGCCCTGACTACGTCCAACAATTTGGAAGCCTCCAAGTCTTTAGTAGCCACAGGCACCACGATAGGTTGGTTCAAATGAAAGGCTGATACCACCTTAGGGAGAAACTGGGGACGAGTCCTCAATTCTGCCCTATCCATATGGAAAATCAGATAAGGGCTTTTACATGACAAAGCCGCCAATTCTGACACACACCTGGCCGAAGCCAAGGCCAACAGCATGACCACTTTCCACGTGAGATATTTTAATTCCACGGTTTTAAGTGGCACAAACCAATGTGACTTAGGAAATCCAACACCACGTTGAGATCCCAAGGTGCCACTGGAGGCACAAAAGGGGGCTGAATATGCAGCACTCCCTTAACAAAAGTCTGAACTTCAGGTAGTGAAGCCAGTTCTCTCTGGAAGAAAATCGATAGAGCCGAAATCTGGACCTTAATGGAACCCAATTTTAGGCCCATAGTCACCCCTGACTGTAGGAAGTGCAGAAAACGGCCCAGCTGAAATTCCTCCGTTGGGGCCTTCCTGGCCTCACACCACGCAACATATTTTCGCCAAATGCGGTGATAATGGTTTGCGGTCACTTCTTTCCTAGCTTTAATCAGCGTAGGAATGACTTCCTCCGGAATGCCCTTTTCCTTCAGGATCCGGTGTTCAACCGCCATGCCGTCAAACGCAGCCGCGGTAAGTCTTGGAACAGACAGGGCCCCTGCTGCAGCAGGTCCTGTCTGAGCGGCAGAGGCCATGGGTCCTCTGAGATCATTTCTTGAAGTTCCGGGTACCAAGCTCTTCTTGGCCAATCCGGAACAATGAGTATAGTTCTTACTCCTCTTTTCCTTATTATCCTCAGTACCTTGGGTATGAGAGGAAGAGGAGGGAACACATAAACCGACCGGTACACCCACGGTGTCACTAGAGCGTCCACAGCTATCACCTGGGGGTCTCTTGACCTGGCGCAATATCTTTCTAGCTTTTTGTTTAGGCGGGACGCCATCATGTCCACCTGTGGCCTTTCCCAACGGTTTACAATCAGTTGGAAGACTTCTGGATGAAGTCCCCACTCTCCCGGGTGGAGTTCGTGCCTGCTGAGGAAGTCTGCTTCCCAGTTGTCCACTCCCGGAATGAACACTGCTGACAGTGCTAACACGTGATTTTCTGCCCATCGGAGAATCCTTGTGGCTTCTGCCATCGCCGTCCTGCTTCTTGTGCCGCCCTGTCGGTTTACATGGGCGACTGCCGTGATGTTGTCTGACTGGATCAGTACCGGCTGGTTTTGAAGCAGGGGTTTTGCCTGACTTAGGGCATTGTAAATGGCCCTCAGTTCCAGAATATTTATGTGTAGGGAAGTCTCCTGACTTGACCATAGTCCTTGGAAGTTTCTTCCCTGTGTGACTGCCCCCCAGCCTCGAAGGCTGGCATCCGTGGTCACCAGGACCCAGTCCTGTATGCCGAATCTGCGGCCCTCTTGAAGATGAGCACTTTGCAGCCACCACAGCAGAGACACCCTGGTCCTTGGAGACCGGGTTATCAGCCGATGCATCTGAAGATGCGAACCGGACCACTTGTCCAACAGGTCCCACTGAAAAGTTCTCGCATGGAACCTGCCGAATGGAATTGCTTCGTAGGAAGCTACCATTTTTTCCAGGACTCGCGTGCAGTGATGCACCAACACCTGTTTTGGTTTTAGGAGGCCTCTGACTAGAGATGACAGCTCCTTGGCCTTCTCCTCCGGGAGAAACACTTTTTTCTGTTCTGTGTCCAGAACCATCCCCAGGAACAGTAGACGTGTAGTAGGTAGAGATGAGCGGGTTCGGTTTCTCTGAAACCGAACCCGCACGAACTTCATGTTTTTTTCACGGGTCCGAGCAGACTCGGATCCTCCCGCCTTGCTCGGTTAACCCGAGCGCGCCCGAACGTCATCATGACGCTGTCGGATTCTCGCGAGACTCGGATTCTATATAAGGAGCCGCGCGTCGCCGCCATTTTCACACGTGCATTGAGATTGATAGGGAGAGGACGTGGCTGGCGTCCTCTCCATTAGAAATTAGATTAGAAGAGAGAGAGAGATTGTGCAGAGTCAGACAGAGTTTACCACAGTGACCAGTGCAGTTGTTGTTAGTTAACTTTTATTTATTTTAATATAATATATCCGTTCTCTGCTATATCCGTTCTCTGCCTGAAAAAAAACGATACACAGCAGCAGCCAGTCACACAGTGTGACTCAGTCTGTGTGCACTCAGCTCAGCCCAGTGTGCTGCACATCAATGTATAAAAGGCAAAGCTTATAATAATTGTGGGGGAGACTGGGGAGCACTGCAGGTTGTTATAGCAGGAGCCCCCAGGAGTACATAATATTATATTAATTTAAAATTAAACAGTGCACACTTTTGCTGCAGGAGTGCCACTGCCAGTGTGACTAGTGGTGACCAGTGCCTGACCACCAGTATAGTAGTATATTGTTGTATGTATTGTATACTATCTCTTTATCAACCAGTCTATATTAGCAGCAGACACAGTACAGTGCGGTAGTTCACGGCTGTGGCTACCTCTGTGTCGGCAGTCGGAACTCGGCAGGCAGTCCGTCCATCCATAATTGTATTACAATATATACCACCTAACCGTGGTATTTTTTTTTCTTTCTTTATACCGTCGTCATAGTGTCATACTAGTTGTTACGAGTATACTACTATCTCTTTATCAACCAGTGTACAGTGCGGTAGTTCACGGCTGTGGCTACCTCTGTGTCGGCAGTCGGCAGGCAGTCCGTCCATCCATAATTGTATTATTATTATAATATATACCACCTAACCGTGGTTTTTTTTTCATTCTTTATACCGTCATAGTGTCATACTAGTTGTTACGAGTATACTACTATCTCTTTATCAACCAGTGTACAGTGCGGTAGTTCACGGCTGTGGCTACCTCTGTGTCGGCAGTCGGCAGGCAGTCCATCCATCCATAATTGTATTATTATTATAATATATACCACCTAACCGTGGTTTTTTTTTCATTCTTTATACCGTCGTCATAGTGTCATACTAGTTGTTACGAGTATACTACTATCTCTTTATCAACCAGTGTACAGTGCGGTAGTTCACGGCTGTGGCTACCTCTGTGTCGGCAGTCGGCAGGCAGTCCGTCCATCCATAATTGTATTATTATTATAATATATACCACCTAACCGTGGTTTTTTTTTCATTCTTTATACCGTCGTCATAGTGTCATACTAGTTGTTACGAGTATACTACTATCCCTTTATCAACCAGTGTACAGTGCGGTAGTTCACGGCTGTGGCTACCTCTGTGTCGGCAGTCGGCAGGCAGTCCGTCCATCCATAATTGTATTATTATTATAATATATACCACCTAACTGTGGTATTTTTTTTTTCTTTCTTTATACCGTCGTCATAGTGTCATACTAGTTGTTACGAGTATACTACTATCTCTTTATCAACCAGTGTACAGTGCGGTAGTTCACGGCTGTGGCTACCTCTGTGTCGGCAGTCGGCAGGCAGTCCGTCCATCCATAATTGTATTATTATTATAATATATACCACCTAACCGTGGTTTTTTTTTCATTCTTTATACCGTCATAGTGTCATACTAGTTGTTACGAGTATACTACTATCTCTTTATCAACCAGTGTACAGTGCGGTAGTTCACGGCTGTGGCTACCTCTGTGTCGGCAGTCGGCAGGCAGTCCGTCCATCCATAATTGTATTATTATTATAATATATACCACCTAACCGTGGTTTTTTTTTCATTCTTTATACCGTCGTCATAGTGTCATACTAGTTGTTACGAGTATACTACTATCTCTTTATCAACCAGTGTACAGTGCGGTAGTTCACGGCTGTGTCTACCTCTGTGTCGGCAGTCGGCAGGCAGTCCGTCCATCCATAATTGTATTATTATTATAATATATACCACCTAACCGTGGTTTTTTTTTCATTCTTTATACCGTCGTCATAGTGTCATACTAGTTGTTACGAGTATACTACTATCTCTTTATCAACCAGTGTACAGTGCGGTAGTTCACGGCTGTGGCTACCTCTGTGTCGGCAGTCGGCAGGCAGTCCGTCCATCCATAATTGTATTATTATTATAATATATACCACCTAACCGTGGTTTTTTTTTCATTCTTTATACCGTCGTCATAGTGTCATACTAGTTGTTACGAGTATACTACTATCTCTTTATCAACCAGTGTACAGTGCGGTAGTTCACGGCTGTGGCTACCTCTGTGTCGGCAGTCGGCAGGCAGTCCGTCCATCCATAATTGTATTATTATTATAATATATACCACCTAACCGTGGTTTTTTTTTCATTCTTTATACCGTCGTCATAGTGTCATACTAGTTGTTACGAGTATACTACTATCTCTTTATCAACCAGTGTACAGTGCGGTAGTTCACGGCTGTGGCTACCTCTGTGTCGGCAGTCGGCAGGCAGTCCGTCCATCCATAATTGTATTATTATTATAATATATACCACCTAACCGTGGTTTTTTTTTCATTCTTTATACCGTCGTCATAGTGTCATACTAGTTGTTACGAGTATACTACTATCTCTTTATCAACCAGTGTACAGTGCGGTAGTTCACGGCTGTGGCTACCTCTGTGTCGGCAGTCGGCAGGCAGTCCGTCCATCCATAATTGTATTATTATTATAATATATACCACCTAACTGTGGTATTTTTTTTTCTTTCTTTATACCGTCGTCATAGTGTCATACTAGTTGTTACGAGTATACTACTATCTCTTTATCAACCAGTGTACAGTGCGGTAGTTCACGGCTGTGGCTACCTCTGTGTCGGCAGTCGGCAGGCAGTCCGTCCATCCATAATTGTATTATTATTATAATATATACCACCTAACCGTGGTTTTTTTTTCATTCTTTATACCGTCGTCATAGTGTCATACTAGTTGTTACGAGTATACTACTATCTCTTTATCAACCAGTGTACAGTGCGGTAGTTCACGGCTGTGGCTACCTCTGTGTCGGCAGTCGGCAGGCAGTCCGTCCATCCATAATTGTATTATTATTATAATATATACCACCTAACCGTGGTTTTTTTTTCATTCTTTATACCGTCGTCATAGTGTCATACTAGTTGTTACGAGTATACTACTATCTCTTTATCAACCAGTGTACAGTGCGGTAGTTCACGGCTGTGGCTACCTCTGTGTCGGCAGTCGGCAGGCAGTCCGTCCATCCATAATTGTATTATTATTATAATATATACCACCTAACCGTGGTTTTTTTTTCATTCTTTATACCGTCGTCATAGTGTCATACTAGTTGTTACGAGTATACTACTATCTCTTTATCAACCAGTGTACAGTGCGGTAGTTCACGGCTGTGGCTACCTCTGTGTCGGCAGTCGGCAGGCAGTCCGTCCATCCATAATTGTATTATTATTATAATATATACCACCTAACCGTGTTTTTTTTTTCATTCTTTATACCGTCGTCATAGTGTCATACTAGTTGTTACGAGTATACTACTATCTCTTTATCAACCAGTGTACAGTGCGGTAGTTCACGGCTGTGGCTACCTCTGTGTCGGCAGTCGGCAGGCAGTCCGTCCATCCATAATTGTATTATTATTATAATATATACCACCTAACCGTGGTATTTTTTTTTCTTTCTTTATACCGTCGTCATAGTGTCATACTAGTTGTTACGAGTATACTACTATCTCTTTATCAACCAGTGTACAGTGCGGTAGTTCACGGCTGTGGCTACCTCTGTGTCGGCAGTCGGCAGGCAGTCCGTCCATCCATAATTGTATTATTATTATAATATATACCACCTAACCGTGGTTTTTTTATACCACCTAACCGTGGCAGTCCGTCCATAATTGTATACTAGTATCCAATCCATCCATCTCCATTGTTTACCTGAGGTGCCTTTTAGTTCTGCCTATAAAATATGGAGAACAAAAAAGTTGAGGTTCCAAAATTAGGGAAAGATCAAGATCCACTTCCACCTCGTGCTGAAGCTGCTGCCACTAGTCATGGCCGAGACGATGAAATGCCAGCAACGTCGTCTGCCAAGGCCGATGCCCAATGTCATAGTACAGAGCATGTCAAATCCAAAACACCAAATATCAGAAAAAAAAGGACTCCAAAACCTAAACTAAAATTGTCGGAGGAGAAGCGTAAACTTGCCAATATGCCATTTACCACACGGAGTGGCAAGGAACGGCTGAGGCCCTGGCCTATGTTCATGGCTAGTGGTTCAGCTTCACATGAGGATGGAAGCACTCAGCCTCTCGCTAGAAAAATGAAACGACTCAAGCTGGCAAAAGCACAGCAAAGAACTGTGCGTTCTTCGAAATCCCAAATCCACAAGGAGAGTCCAATTGTGTCGGTTGCGATGCCTGACCTTCCCAACACTGGATGTGAAGAGCATGCGCCTTCCACCATTTGCACGCCCCCTGCAAGTGCTGGAAGGAGCACCCGCAGTCCAGTTCCTGATAGTGAGATTGAAGATGTCAGTGTTGAAGTCCACCAGGATGAGGAGGATATGGGTGTTGCTGGCGCTGGGGAGGAAATTGACAAGGAGGATTCTGATGGTGAGGTGGTTTGTTTAAGTCAGGCACCCGGGGAGACACCTGTTGTCCGTGGGACGAATATGGCCGTTGACATGCCAGGTGAAAATACCAAAAAAATCAGCTCTTCGGTGTGGAGGTATTTCACCAGAAATGCGGACAACAGGTGTCAAGCCGTGTGTTCCCTTTGTCAAGCTGTAATAAGTAGGGGTAAGGACGTTAACCACCTCGGAACATCCTCCCTTATACGTCACCTGCAGCGCATTCATAATAAGTCAGTGACAAGTTCAAAAACTTTGGGTGACAGCGGAAGCACTCCACTGACCAGTAAATCCCTTCCTCTTGTAACCAAGCTCACGCAAACCACCCCACCAACTCCCTCAGTGTCAATTTCCTCCTTCCCCAGGAATGCCAATAGTCCTGCAGGCCATGTCACTGGCAATTCTGACGATTCCTCTCCTGCCTGGGATTCCTCCGATGCATCCTTGCGTGTAACGCCTACTGCTGCTGGCGCTGCTGTTGTTGCTGCTGGGAGTCGATGGTCATCCCAGAGAGGAAGTCGTAAGACCACTTTTACTACTTCCACCAAGCAATTGACTGTCCAACAGTCATTTGCGAGGAAGATTAAATATCACAGCAGTCATCCTACTGCAAAGCGGATAACTGAGGCCTTGACATCCTGGGTGGTGAGAAACGTGGTTCCGGTATCCATCATTACTGCAGAGCCAACTAAAGACTTGTTGGAGGTACTGTGTCCCCGGTACCAAATACCATCTAGGTTCCATTTCTCTAGGGTTGCGATACCGAAAATGTACACAGACCTCAGAAAAAGAGTCACCAGTGTCCTAAAAAATGCAGCTGTACCCAATGTCCACTTAACCACGGACATGTGGACAAGTGGAGCAGGGCAGGGTCAGGACTATATGACTGTGACAGCCCACTGGGTAGATGTATGGACTCCCGCCGCAAGAACAGCAGCGGCGGCACCAGTAGCAGCATCTCGCAAACGCCAACTCGTTCCTAGGCAGGCTACGCTTTGTATCACCGGTTTCCAGAATACGCACACAGCTGAAAACCTCTTACGGCAACTGAGGAAGATCATCGCGGAATGGCTTACCCCAATTGGACTCTCCTGTGGATTTGTGGCATCGGACAACGCCAGCAATATTGTGCGTGCATTACATCTGGGCAAATTCCAGCACGTCCCATGTTTTACACATACCTTGAATTTGGTGGTGCAGAATTTTTTAAAAAACGACAGGGGCGTGCAAGAGATGCTGTCGGTGGCCAGAAAAATTGCGGGACACTTTCGGCGTACAGGCAGCACGTACAGAAGACTGGAGCACCACCAAAAACGTCTGAACCTGCCCTGCCATCATCTGAAGCAGGAGGTGGTAACGAGGTGGAATTCAACCCTCTATATGCTTCAGAGGTTGGAGGAGCAGCAAAAGGCCATTCAAGCCTATACAACTGACCACGATATAGGAGGTGGAATGCACCTGTCTCAAGCGCAGTGGAGAATGATTTCAACGTTGTGCAAGGTTCTGCAACCTTTTGAACTTGCCACACGTGAAGTCAGTTCAGACACTGCCAGCCTGAGTCAGGTCATTCCCCTCATCAGGCTTTTGCAGAAGAAGCTGGAGACATTGAAGGAGGAGCTAAGACAGAGCGATTCCGCTAGGCATGTGGGACTTGTGGATGGAGCCCTTAATTCGCTTAACAAGGATTCACGGGTGGTCAATCTGTTGAAATCAGAGCACTACATTTTGGCCACCGTGCTCGATCCTAGATTTAAAACCTACCTTGGATCTCTCTTTCCGGCGCACACAAGTCTGCTGGGTTTCAAAGACCTGCTGGTGAGAAAATTGTCAAGTCAAGCGGAACGCGACCTGTCAACATCTCCTCCTTCACATTCTCCCGCAACTGGGGCTGCGAGGAAAAGGCTCAGAATTCCGAGCCCACCCGCTGGCGGTGATGCAGGGCAGTCTGGAGCGACTGCTGATGCTGACATCTGGTCCGGACTGAAGGACCTGACAACCATTACGGACATGTCGTCTACTGTCACTGCATATGATTCTATCACCATTGATAGAATGGTGGAGGATTATATGAGTGACCGCATCCAAGTAGGCACGTCACACAGTCCGTACTTATACTGGCAGGAAAAAGAGGCAATTTGGAGGCCCTTGCACAAACTGGCTTTATTCTACCTAAGTTGCCCTCCCACAAGTGTGTACTCCGAAAGAGTGTTTAGTGCCGCCGCTCACCTTGTCAGCAATCGGCGTACGAGGTTACATCCAGAAAATGTGGAGAAGATGATGTTCATTAAAATGAATTATAATCAATTCCTCCGCGGAGACATTGACCAGCAGCAATTGCCTCCACAAAGTACACAGGGAGCTGAGATGGTGGATTCCAGTGGGGACGAATTGATAATCTGTGAGGAGGGGGATGTACACGGTGATATATCGGAGGATGATGATGAGGTGGACATCTTGCCTCTGTAGAGCCAGTTTGTGCAAGGAGAGATTAATTGCTTCTTTTTTGGTGGGGGTCCAAACCAACCCGTCATTTCAGTCACAGTCGTGTGGCAGACCCTGTCACTGAAATGATGGGTTGGTTAAAGTGTGCATGTCCTGTTTTGTTTATACAACATAAGGGTGGGTGGGAAGGGCCCAAGGACAATTCCATCTTGCACCTCTTTTTTCTTTTATTTTTCTTTGCGTCATGTGCTGTTTGGGGAGGGTTTTTTGGAAGGGACATCCTGCGTGACACTGCAGTGCCACTCCTAGATGGGCCCGGTGTTTGTGTCGGCCACTAGGGTCGCTTATCTTTCTCACACAGCTACCTCATTGCGCCTCTTTTTTTCTTTGCGTCATGTGCTGTTTGGGGAGGGTTTTTTGGAAGGGACATCCTGCGTGACACTGCAGTGCCACTCCTAGATGGGCCCGGTGTTTGTGTCGGCCACTAGGGTCGCTTATCTTTCTCACACAGTCAGCTACCTCATTGCGCCTCTTTTTTTCTTTGCGTCATGTGCTGTTTGGGGAGGGTTTTTTGGAAGGGACATCCTGCGTGACACTGCAGTGCCACTCCTAGATGGGCCCGGTGTTTGTGTCGGCCACTAGGGTCGCTAATCTTACTCACACAGCTACCTCATTGCGCCTCTTTTTTTCTTTGCGTCATGTGCTGTTTGGGGAGGGTTTTTTGGAAGGGACATCCTGCGTGACACTGCAGTGACACTCCTAGATGGGCCCGGTGTTTGTGTCGGCCACTAGGGTCGCTTATCTTTCTCACACAGTCAGCTACCTCATTGCGCCTCTTTTTTTCTTTGCGTCATGTGCTGTTTGGGGAGGGTTTTTTGGAAGGGACATCCTGCGTGACACTGCAGTGCCACTCCTAGATGGGCCCGGTGTTTGTGTCGGCCACTAGGGTCGCTTATCTTTCTCACACAGTCAGCTACCTCATTGCGCCTCTTTTTTTCTTTGCGTCATGTGCTGTTTGGGGAGGGTTTTTTGGAAGGGACATCCTGCGTGACACTGCAGTGCCACTCCTAGATGGGCCCGGTGTTTGTGTCGGCCACTAGGGTCGCTAATCTTACTCACACAGCTACCTCATTGCGCCTCTTTTTTTCTTTGCGTCATGTGCTGTTTGGGGAGGGTTTTTTGGAAGGGACATCCTGCGTGACACTGCAGTGCCACTCCTAGATGGGCCCGGTGTTTGTGTCGGCCACTAGGGTCGCTTATCTTACTCACACAGCGACCTCGGTGCAAATTTTAGGACTAAAAATAATATTGTGAGGTGTGATGTGTTCAGAATAGGCTGAAAATGAGTGTAAATTATGTTTTTTGAGGTTAATAATACTTTGGGATCAAAATTACCCCCAAATTCTATGATTTAAGCTGTTTTTTAGGGTTTTTTGAAAAAAACACCCGAATCCAAAACACACCCGAATCCGACAAAAAAAATTCGGTGAGGTTTTGCCAAAACGCGGTCGAACCCAAAACACGGCCGCGGAACCGAACCCAAAACCAAAACACAAAACCCGAAAAATTTCCGGCGCTCATCTCTAGTAGTAGGGACCAGCTGTGACTTTGGAATATTTAGAATCCAACCGTGCTGTTGTAGCACCTCCCGAGATAGTGCTACCCCGACCAACAACTGCTCCCTGGACCTCGCCTTTATCAGGAGATCGTCCAAGTACGGGATAATTAAAACTCCCTTTTTTCGAAGGAGTATCATCATTTCGGCCATTACCTTGGTAAATACCCTCGGTGCCGTGGACAGACCAAACGGCAACGTCTGGAATTGGTAATGACAATCCTGTACCACAAATCTGTGGTACTCCTGGTGAGGATGGTAAATGGGGACATGCAGGTAAGCATCCTTGATGTCCAGTGATACCATGTAATCCCCCCTCGTCCAGGCTTGCAATAACCGCCCTGAGCGATTCCATCTTGAACTTGAATTTTTTTATATATGTGTTCAAGGATTTCAAATTTAAAATGGGCCTCACCGAACCGTCCGGTTTCGGTACCACAAACATTGTGGAATAGTAACCCCGTCCTTGTTGAAGGAGGGGCACCTTGACTATCACCTGCTGGGAATACAGCTTGTGTATTGCCTCTAACACTGCCTCCCTGCCTGAGGGAGTTGTAGGCAAGGCAGATTTGAGGAAACGGCGGGGGGGAGACGTCTCGAATTCCAGTTTGTACCCCTGATATACTACTTGAAGGATCCAGGGATCCACCCGTGAGCGAGCCCACTGATTGCTGAAGTTTTTGAGACGGGCCCCCACCGTACCTGGCTCCGCCTGTGGAGCCCCAGCGTCATGCGGCGGACTTGGAGGAAGCGGGGAAGGACTTTTGCTCCTGGGAACTGGCTGTATGCTGCAGCTTTTTCCCTCTACCTCTGCCTCTGGGCAGAAAGGACGCGCCTTTAACCCGCTTGCCCTTATGGGGCCGAAAGGACTGTACCTGATAATACGGTGCTTTCTTTGGCTGTGAGGGAACATGGGGTAAAAATGCTGACTTCCCAGCTGTTGCTGTGGAAACGAGGTTCGAGAGACCATCCCCGAACAACTCCTCACCCTTATAAGGCAAAACTTCCATGTGCCTTTTAGAATCTGCATCACCTGTCCACTGCCGAGTCCATAACCCTCTCCTGGCAGAAATGGACATTGCACTTATTTTAGATGCCAGCCGGCAAATATCCCTCTGTGCATCTCTCATGTATAAGACTGCGTCTTTTATATGCTCTATGGTTAGCAATACAGTGTCCCTGTCAAGGGTATCAATATTTTCCGACAGGGAATCTGACCACGCAGCTGCAGCACTGCACATCCATGCTGAAGCAATAGCTGGTCTCAGTATAATACCTGTGTGTGTATATACAGACTTCAGGATAGCCTCCTGCTTCCTATCAGCAGGCTCCTTTAGGGCGGCCGTATCCGGAGACGGTAGTGCCACCTTCTTTGACAAGCGTGTGAGCGCTTTATCCACCCTAGGGGATGTTTCCCAACGTGACCTATCCTCTGGCGGGAAAGGGTACGTCATTAGTAACCTTTTAGAAATTACCAGTTTCTTATCGGGGGAAGCCCACGCTTCTTCACACACTTCATTTAATTCCTCAGATGGGGGAAAAACTACTGGTAGTTTTTTCTCTCCAAACATAATACCCTTTTTTGTGGTTCCTGGGGTAACATCAGAAATGTGCAACACATTTTTCATTGCCTCAATCATGTAACGTGTGGCCCTATTGGAAGTTACATTAGTCTCATCGTCGTCGACACTGGAGTCAGTATCCGTGTCGACATCTGTGTCTGCCATCTGAGGTAGCGGGCATTTTAGAGCCCCTGATGGCTTTTGAGACGCCTGGGCAGGCACAGGCTGAGAAGCCGGCTGTCCCATATTTGGTATGTCGTCAAACCTTTTATGTAAGGAGTTGACACTTTCACGTAATTCCTTCCACAAGTCCATCCACTCAGGTGTCGGCCCCGCAGGGGGTGACATCACATTTATCGGCATCTGCTCCGCCTCCACATAAGCCTCCTCATCAAACATGTCGACACAGCCGTACCGACACATCGCACACACACAGGGAATGCTAGGACAGAGGACAGGACCCCACAAAGCCCTTTGGGGAGACAGAGAGAGAGTATGCCAGCACACACCAGAGCGCTATATAACACAGGGATGAACACTATAACTGAGTGATTTTCCCTTATAGCTGCTTATATATATACTGCTGCGCCTAAATTTAGTGCCCCCCCTCTCTTTTTTACCCTTTGTAGACTTGAAACTGCAGGGGAGAGCCTGGGAGCGATCCTTCCAGTAGAGCTGTGAGGGAAAAATGGCGCCAGTGTGCTGAGGGAGATAGCCCCGCCCCTTTTTCGGCGGACTTCTCCCGCTTTTTTATGGATCTCTGGCAGGGGTATTTTTCACATATATAGCCTCTAGGACTATATATTGTGATTTTTTTGCCAGCCAAGGTGTTAATATTGCTGCTCAGGGCGCCCCCCCCCCCCCAGCGCCCTGCACCCATCAGTGACCGGAGTGTGAGGTGTGCATGAGGAGCAATGGCGCACAGCTGCAGTGCTGTGCGCTACCTTGTTGAAGACCGAAGTCTTCTGCCGCCGATTTTCAGGACCATCTTCTTGCTTCTGGCTCTGTAAGGGGGACGGCGGCGCGGCTCCGGGACCGGACGATCGAGGTCGGGCCCTGTGTTCGATCCCTCTGGAGCTAATGGTGTCCAGTAGCCTAAGAAGCCCAAGCTAGCTGCAAGCAGGTAGGTTCGCTTCTTCTCCCCTTAGTCCCTCGTAGCAGTGAGTCTGTTGCCAGCAGATCTCACTGAAAATAAAAAAAACTAAAATATACTTTCTTTTCTAGGAGCTCAGGAGAGCCCCTAGTGTGCATCCAGCTCAGCCGGGCACAAGATTCTAACTGAGGTCTGGAGGAGGGTCATAGAGGGAGGAGCCAGTGCACATCAGGTAGACCTAAAGCTTTCTTTTAGTTGTGCCCAGTCTCCTGCGGAGCCGCTATTCCCCATGGTCCTTACGGAGTCCCAGCATCCACTTAGGACATCAGAGAAAAAGTGTTAATGTCAACACACCCGAATCTGACAAAAAAAATTCAGGGAGGTTTTGCCAAAACGCGTCCGAATCCAAAACACGGCCGTGGAACTGAATCCAAAACCAAAACACAAAACCCTAAAAATTTCCGGTGCACATCTCTAGTTTAAACATTAGAATACAAATATAATTATTATAGAACTAACTGACACAGGAAGATATTTATCAAACCTTCTAATAAGGGGAAGTGGAAGTGTTGGATGCTAGGTTTCATTTATCTAGTACAATCTATAAAATGATAGCTACTGTTGAATCTGATTGGTTGCTGTGGGCGATAGCTCCACTTGTCCTCTTTAGAAGGTTTGATACAGCTCCCCCATGGGATGCAGTCATAATGCCGACATTTACAATGTTGAAAATCATAATGTCGACACCGCAAAGTTGACAGTTACAGTATAGTGTTGATATTGTTGAATTGTCAACATGCAGAATATCAACATGTTCACAGTGCTGACGCGTGATATGTCGAAATTCTGCAGGGACCAGAGGGTTAGGGTAAGGCTGTGGCAGCATAGGGCTAGGGTTAGGCAATAAAGAAAGGGTTAGGGTTAACCTATGGTAGGGGAGGGTTAGTATTAGGCTAATGGGAGGGTTAGGGGTTAGGCTAGAGAAGGGGAGGATTAGGGTTAGGCTGCGGGGCAGGAGGGATGGATTAGGCATAAATGCATGGGTTAGGCTTTAGGAGGGGAGGTATAGCATTAGGCACCAAGGAGAGGGTTTGGCTGTGGGAGTGATGGTTAGGGTTAGGCCGTGGGAAGGGGAGATTAAGGTTAGGCACTAGGTGTAGGGCTAGGGTTAGGCTGTGGGATGGTTGGTTAGGCATTAGGGGTAAGGTTGGTTTTAGGTTGCAAGAGGGTATATTAGGGTTAGGCACTAAAGGGAGTGTTAAGAGTTAGTGATATTTATTGCTGGAACCGTTGCAGGAACACACGAGTCACCATCAGTTGGCTGCCGGATTCGTAAGACACCACTGGAGCCGCTAGACCAACCAAACCTGGCAAGTCACCACTGGACCACCAGGAAAGTTTTATCATCATTCTAATGATGTTGACATTTCATCTGTGTCGACGTGGTCAATGTCAGTATGCCAAGTATGTCAACATTACCACCCTGTCGACGTTCTCATTTTGACAATTTGAATGAATGATAAATGTCAACAAAATATATTGACCACCTCTCCTACAGTTATGTATTCTCACATGTGAATATGGTTTTGGGTTTGGGATAGTGTGTCCATACATGCTACTTTATGCTACAATTACCAAGACTACATGGCCAAAAGGGACGTGTCGACCTGGATTTAGGGCACCAAGGTTTGTGCACCTATGACTTGAATTAAATCCTATCCTATGACAGTAAATGGAAGACTGTGGTCACCTGTGTATATGCTCTGTCCTTCTACTGTAATACATACTGTACGTCTATGCACATAATGGATAATATCGCATATACTGTATGCTATTATTATCCAGAATATTCAAAGGAGCTTCCATAACACATCAGTTCTTTCAAAGCAATAGCACCAGTCTCCTGATAATGAGAATTACAGTCCCAGACACCTATAAAAAAAAAGACTGTACCTGTATACAATGAATGGTGGTCATATATCTTGAAGACGGAAGTCTTTTGTTTGCATGACCCATTTTTATACTTGCCATGCAAAGCAATAATATATTTTCTGTATATTCACCTGGGTGTTCCCAACAGCCTTAGGCCATGTTGACAAACTGTGAACATTTACACACCTACGTGCATTGAGGATTTCTGTGCTTTGTCCAGACTCATCAAGAAGCTTTTAAGAAGAACAGAAATCACTCATAAGTGGGTCATGGCAGGATTGAGCTTCTCAGTACTTATTGTGCGTGTCTTAACCACTGACGTCAAGGATTACCATGTGGCTTTACATTTTATATCTACTTTTGTCAATGGTTCCTTAGGAGTATTTTACTTAAAATTGGCTTGTGTGGGAAAATTGCTTAGTGTAACAAAAACACAGATTTGGGTCACCGAATCACCATGGTAATCACTGCTAAATATAGATGGATTATCTAATGACTTCAAACTTACAGTATCGACATAGAAGCATATATACAGTAAGTATTTTCAGAGCACATATTTTTTATCAGACGAAAATGTAATATAAATATTACATGCCCCAGAAAGGGTAAAAAACATTTGTGTCCTGTATTCCCAGCACTTAGTGAAAGCTTAGATTACCAAAGAGTGCACACGTGGAGATGTTGTTCATAGTAGCCAATCAACCTCTATCTAGCATGTAATAAGTACAGTACATTCTATAGAGGCTGGTTTTATCTTAAAACATAAAGGGCCAAATGTAATAGAGTGAGAGTTTCAGAAAGTGGAAGATTTGGTATGGTTTTTCAGGGTTTTTTTTAAAGTGGCAATCATTTATACTGCTAAACCAGGTTGATCATGCTGTGTAAATGATTGCCACTTTAAAAAAACTGCAAAACCTTACCAAATCTCTCACTTTTTGAAACTCTCACTCTATTACATTTGGCCCACAGTATTGCCACTTAAATCTAGCGGCTACCCTATTGAAATAGTTCCGTGCTTGCAAATCAAAGGCTATTACATTTTGTCCAGGGTCAGAGAGTGTGGCTACTGGGGAAGGAGTTTGTAGACTATGGGGGGTATTCAATTGATGTTGGATACTTTCCGACGGAAAGGATCCGACATTACAATATTTAATCCTGTGGATTCGGCAGTTCCCGACTATGCCAATCCGACTTTTTTTAAAGTTGGATTGACATTGTCGGAAACGGGGCTAAAACCTGTTGGATTTGGCTGAGAATCCGACAAAACACGTGGATCTGCGGCTAATCTGCCGATCCATGTGTTTTCCGACAGGTCAGAATTGCCGACCTGTCGGAAAAACGGCAGCCAAATTGAATAGTTCAGAACACTGTCTGACCTAAAAAAGTTGGAGACTGCCATCTTTCCGACAAAATGGCAGTTCCGACTTGAATTGGGGGGTGGATTCAAAAGAGCAAATGAGGTTGTAGGAATTATTTCACTATAAGTCTCAGCTAGTTATTATTCATAAGAAACATTTATTTTGCTCACACCTGATAGAGCTGCTTGCAAAGATAAGAAATGTTCCAGTAACTTAATGCAACTCTACATTGCTTAGATGTCACATGAGTAACATGCTCAGTTTTTTTGGACATCCCTGATGAAGTGTGAAACTTCTACAGACGAAACGGGTAGGGTTGGATGTATCAGTCCATCAATTCCCCTAGAAGTCATCTCTGTTGGCATGAGTTCAGCTAGAGAGGGACAACAGCCACATTGCTACACAGACTCCAAACAGTAGCAGCTGTCACAACAAAAAAAGTGTCGCTGAACTGGTTGCAATCTCAGATATTTAATCGCTCACATTGGAGGCCATACCTTGGTGGAGATACTGCACCTAGCAAGAGGCTGGTGCAAGTTTTGATGGTGCAATTGATGGTTGCATCTAAAGACGCACCGAGTGGCAAAGTGGGCGTCTTGGTCCTTGAATTAGCTGACGCACGATTGTATATCGGGCTTATACTAGCATTTGCATAAAGCTGCACAGCAAAAGACAAACACACGTCTGAACCAGAATCAGCCTTTAATACTCAAGCAACTATTTTGTTTAATTTATTGGACAGAGTATTGGATTTCTCTTTATTGCTGTATACTGTTTCAATCAGCATCTGATCAATGTCTTTTTAAGAAACGTACAATTTTAAAGGAATTTTTGTGTTTAAATATATGTCTATGGTGGTCATTCCGAGTTGATCGCTAGCTGCATTTGTTCGCGGCGCAGCGATCAGGCTAAAAAACGGCAGTTCTGCGCAGGCGTATGTGGCGCAATGCGCACGCGCACAATGAACGATGTAGTTTTGCACAGGGTCTATCAAAGCATTTCAGTCGCACTGGTTGCCGCAGAGTGATTGACATGAAGTGGGCGTTTCTGGGTGTCAACTGACCGTTTTCAGGGAGTGTGCGGAAAAACGCAGGCGTGCCAGGAAAAACGCAGGCGTGGCTGGGCGAATGCAGGGCGTGTTTGTGACGTCAAAACAGGAACTAAACAGTCTGAAGTGATCGCAAGCGCTGAGTAGGTTTGGAGCTACTCTGAAACTGCACAAAAAAACTTTGTAGCCGCTCTGCGATACATTCATTCACACTTCTGCTTAGCTAAAATACACTCCCAGTGGGAGGCGGCGTAGCGTTTGCACGGCTGCTAAAAACTGCTAGCGAGCGATCAACTCGGAATGACCACCTATGTTTTTACCAAATGCTCTTAGGTACAGTAGTTGTATTTTTAGTTGCAACTTGACGACAGAGATAAACTTTTATCTTGCCGCACACCTGTTGCCATAGAGCCCTCCCCACCACAGGGAACACTCCCTTAGGGTCAGAAACCAACAATTAATTAATTACCAGTGGCATATTTCATTAAGTATCTACCGCACACTGTGGTGTAGTAATTGCTACTCCAAAGAAGTAAGTATGAAGAACCATCCATGTGTTCTATCAGTGGGCTCACATGACCACAGTTGGGATGTCCCACCGCCATACTAGAGATGAGCGCCTGAAATTTTTCGGGTTTTGTGCTTTGGTTTTGGGTTCGGTTCCGCGGCCGTGTTTTGGGTTCGAACGCGTTTTGGCAAAACCTCACCGAATTTTTTTTGTCGGATTCGGGTGTGTTTTGGATTCGGGTGTTTTTTTCAAAAAACACTAAAAAACAGCTTAAATCATAGAATTTGGGGGTCATTTTGATCCCAAAGTATTATTAACCTCAAAAACCATAATTTACACTCATTTTCAGTCTATTCTGAATACCTCACACCTCACAATATTATTTTTAGTCCTAAAATTTGCACCGAGGTCGCTGTGTGAGTAAGATAAGCGACCCTAGTGGCCGACACAAACACCGGGCCCATCTAGGAGTGGCACTGCAGTGTCACGCAGGATGTCCCTTCCAAAAAACCCTCCCCAAACAGCACATGACGCAAAGAAAAAAAGAGGCGCAATGAGGTAGCTGTGTGAGTAAGATTAGCGACCCTAGTGGCCGACACAAACACCGGGCCCATCTAGGAGTGGCACTGCAGTGTCACGCAGGATGGCCCTTCCAAAAAACCCTCCCCAAACAGCACATGACGCAAAGAAAAAAAGAGGCGCAATGAGGTAGCTGTGTGAGTAAGATTAGCGACCCTAGTGGCCGACACAAACACCGGGCCCATCTAGGAGTGGCACTGCAGTGTCACGCAGGATGTCCCTTCCAAAAAACCCTCCCCAAACAGCACATGACGCAAAGAAAAAAAGAGGCGCAATGAGGTAGCTGTGTGAGAAAGATAAGCGACCCTAGTGGCCGACACAAACACCGGGCCCATCTAGGAGTGGCACTGCAGTGTCACGCAGGATGTCCCTTCCAAAAAACCCTCCCCAAACAGCACATGACGCAAAGAAAAATAAAAGAAAAAAGAGGTGCAAGATGGAATTGTCCTTGGGCCCTTCCCACCCACCCTTATGTTGTATAAACAAAACAGGACATGCACACTTTAACCAACCCATCATTTCAGTGACAGGGTCTGCCACACGACTGTGACTGAAATGACGGGTTGGTTTGGACCCCCACCAAAAAAGAAGCAATTAATCTCTCCTTGCACAAACTGGCTCTACAGAGGCAAGATGTCCACCTCATCATCATCCTCCGATATATCACCGTGTACATCCCCCTCCTCACAGATTATCAATTCGTCCCCACTGGAATCCACCATCTCAGCTCCCTGTGTACTTTGTGGAGGCAATTGCTGCTGGTCAATGTCTCCGCGGAGGAATTGATTATAATTCATTTTAATGAACATCATCTTCTCCACATTTTCTGGATGTAACCTCGTACGCCGATTGCTGACAAGGTGAGCGGCGGCACTAAACACTCTTTCGGAGTACACACTTGTGGGAGGGCAACTTAGGTAGAATAAAGCCAGTTTGTGCAAGGGCCTCCAAATTGCCTCTTTTTCCTGCCAGTATAAGTACGGACTGTGTGACGTGCCTACTTGGATGCGGTCACTCATATAATCCTCCACCATTCTATCAATGTTGAGAGAATCATATGCAGTGACAGTAGACGACATGTCCGTAATCGTTGTCAGGTCCTTCAGTCCGGACCAGATGTCAGCATCAGCAGTCGCTCCAGACTGCCCTGCATCACCGCCAGCGGGTGGGCTCGGAATTCTGAGCCTTTTCCTCGCACCCCCAGTTGCGGGAGAATGTGAAGGAGGAGATGTTGACAGGTCGCGTTCCGCTTGACTTGACAATTTTGTCACCAGCAGGTCTTTCAACCCCAGCAGACCTGTGTCTGCCGGAAAGAGAGATCCAAGGTAGGCTTTAAATCTAGGATCGAGCACGGTGGCCAAAATGTAGTGCTCTGATTTCAACAGATTGACCACCCGTGAATCCTTGTTAAGCGAATTAAGGGCTGCATCCACAAGTCCCACATGCCTAGCGGAATCGCTCCCTTTTAGCTCCTTCTTCAATGCCTCCAGCTTCTTCTGCAAAAGCCTGATGAGGGGAATGACCTGACTCAGGCTGGCAGTGTCTGAACTGACTTCACGTGTGGCAAGTTCAAAGGGCATCAGAACCTTGCACAACGTTGAAATCATTCTCCACTGCACTTGAGACAGGTGCATTCCACCTACTATATCGTGCTCAATTGTATAGGCTTGAATGGCCTTTTGCTGCTCCTCCAACCTCTGAAGCATATAGAGGGTTGAATTCCACCTCGTTACCACTTCTTGCTTCAGATGATGGCAGGGCAGGTTCAGTAGTTTTTGGTGGTGCTCCAGTTTTCTGTACGTGGTGCCTGTACGCCGAAAGTGTCCCGCAATTCTTCTGGCCACCGACAGCATCTCTTGCACGCCCCTGTCGTTTTTTAAAAAATTCTGCACCACCAAATTCAAGGTATGTGCAAAACATGGGACGTGCTGGAATTGGCCCAGATTTAATGCACACACAATATTGCTGGCGTTGTCCGATGCCACAAATCCACAGGAGAGTCCAATTGGGGTAAGCCATTCCGCGATGATCTTCCTCAGTTGCCGTAAGAGGTTTTCAGCTGTGTGCGTATTCTGGAAAGCGGTGATACAAAGCGTAGCCTGCCTAGGAAAGAGTTGGCGTTTGCGAGATGCTGCTACTGGTGCCGCCGCTGCTGTTCTTGCGGCGGGAGTCCATACATCTACCCAGTGGGCTGTCACAGTCATATAGTCCTGACCCTGCCCTGCTCCACTTGTCCACATGTCCGTGGTTAAGTGGACATTGGGTACAGCTGCATTTTTTAGGACACTGGTGACTCTTTTTCTGAGGTCTGTGTACATTTTCGGTATCGCCTGCCTAGAGAAATGGAACCTAGATGGTATTTGGTACCGGGGACACAGTACCTCCAACAAGTCTCTAGTTGGCTCTGCAGTAATGATGGATACCGGAACCACGTTTCTCACTACCCAGGATGCCAAGGCCTCAGTTATCCGCTTTGCAGTAGGATGACTGCTGTGATATTTCATCTTCCTCGCAAAGGACTGTTGAACAGTCAATTGCTTACTGGAAGTAGTACAAGTGGGCTTACGACTTCCCCTCTGGGATGACCATCGACTCCCAGCGGCAACAACAGCAGCGCCAGCAGCAGTAGGCGTTACACGCAAGGATGCATCGGAGGAATCCCAGGCAGGAGAGGACTCGTCAGAATTGCCAGTGACATGGCCTGCAGGACTATTGGCATTCCTGGGGAAGGAGGAAATTGACACTGAGGGAGTTGGTGGGGTGGTTTGCGTGAGCTTGGTTACAAGAGGAAGGGATTTACTGGTCAGTGGACTGCTTCCGCTGTCACCCAAAGTTTTTGAACTTGTCACTGACTTATTATGAATGCGCTGCAGGTGACGTATAAGGGAGGATGTTCCGAGGTGGTTAACGTCCTTACCCCTACTTATTACAGCTTGACAAAGGGAACACACGGCTTGACACCTGTTGTCCGCATTTCTGGTGAAATACCTCCACACCGAAGAGCTGATTTTTTTGGTATTTTCACCTGGCATGTCAACGGCCATATTCCTCCCACGGACAACAGGTGTCTCCCCGGGTGCCTGACTTAAACAAACCACCTCACCATCAGAATCCTCCTGGTCAATTTCCTCCCCAGCGCCAGCAACACCCATATCCTCCTCATCCTGGTGTACTTCAACACTGACATCTTCAATCTGACTATCAGGAACTGGACTGCGGGTGCTCCTTCCAGCACTTGCAGGGGGCGTGCAAATGGTGGAAGGCGCATGCTCTTCACGTCCAGTGTTGGGAAGGTCAGGCATCGCAACCGACACAATTGGACTCTCCTTGTGGATTTGGGATTTCGAAGAATGCACAGTTCTTTGCTGTGCTGCTTTTGCCAGCTTGAGTCTTTTCATTTTTCTAGCGAGAGGCTGAGTGCTTCCATCCTCATGTGAAGCTGAACCACTAGCCATGAACATAGGCCAGGGCCTCAGCCGTTCCTTGCCACTCCGTGTGGTAAATGGCATATTGGCAAGTTTACGCTTCTCCTCCGACAATTTTATTTTAGGTTTTGGAGTCCTTTTTTTACTGATATTTGGTGTTTTGGATTTGACATGCTCTGTACTATGACATTGGGCATCGGCCTTGGCAGACGACGTTGCTGGCATTTCATCGTCTCGGCCATGACTAGTGGCAGCAGCTTCAGCACGAGGTGGAAGTGGATCTTGATCTTTCCCTAATTTTGGAACCTCAACATTTTTGTTCTCCATATTTTAATAGGCACAACTAAAAGGCACCTCAGGTAAACAATGGAGATGGATGGATTGGATACTAGTATACAATTATGGACGGGCTGCCGAGTGCCGACACAGAGGTAGCCACAGCCGTGAACTACCGCACTGTACTGTGTCTGCTGCTAATATATAGACTGGTTGATAAAGAGATAGTATACTCGTAACTAGTATGTATGTATGTATAAAGAAAGAAAAAAAAACCACGGTTAGGTGGTATATACAATTATGGACGGGCTGCCGAGTGCCGACACAGAGGTAGCCACAGCCGTGAACTACCGCACTGTACTGTGTCTGCTGCTAATATATAGACTGGTTGATAAAGAGATAGTATACTCGTAACTAGTATGTATGTATAAAGAAAGAAAAAAAAACCACGGTTAGGTGGTATATACAATTATGGACGGGCTGCCGAGTGCCGACACAGAGGTAGCCACAGCCGTGAACTACCGCACTGTACTGTGTCTGCTGCTAATATATAGACTGGTTGATAAAGAGATAGTATACTCGTAACTAGTATGTATGTATAAAGAAAGAAAAAAAAACCACGGTTAGGTGGTATATACAATTATGGACGGGCTGCCGAGTGCCGACACAGAGGTAGCCACAGCCGTGAACTACCGCACTGTACTGTGTCTGCTGCTAATATATAGACTGGTTGATAAAGAGATAGTATACTCGTAACTAGTATGTATGTATAAAGAAAGAAAAAAAAACCACGGTTAGGTGGTATATACAATTATGGACGGGCTGCCGAGTGCCGACACAGAGGTAGCCACAGCCGTGAACTACCGCACTGTACTGTGTCTGCTGCTAATATATAGACTGGTTGATAAAGAGATAGTATACTCGTAACTAGTATGTATGTATAAAGAAAGAAAAAAAAACCACGGTTAGGTGGTATATACAATTATGGACGGGCTGCCGAGTGCCGACACAGAGGTAGCCACAGCCGTGAACTACCGCACTGTACTGTGTCTGCTGCTAATATAGACTGGTTGATAAAGAGATAGTATACTCGTAACTAGTATGTATGTATAAAGAAAGAAAAAAAAACCACGGTTAGGTGGTATATACAATTATGGACGGGCTGCCGAGTGCCGACACAGAGGTAGCCACAGCCGTGAACTACCGCACTGTACTGTGTCTGCTGCTAATATAGACTGGTTGATAAAGAGATAGTATACTACTAATATTATATATACTGGTGGTCAGGTCACTGGTCACTAGTCACACTGGCAGTGGCACTCCTGCAGCAAAAGTGTGCACTGTTTAATTTTAATATAATATTATGTACTCCTGGCTCCTGCTATAACCTATAACTGGCACTGCAGTAGTGCTCCCCAGTCTCCCCCACAATTATAAGCTGTGTGAGCTGAGCAGTCAGACAGATATATAATATATATAGATGATGCAGCACACTGGCCTGAGCCTGAGCAGTGCACACAGATATGGTATGTGACTGACTGAGTCACTGTGTGTATCGCTTTTTTCAGGCAGAGAACGGATATATTAAATAAACTGCACTGTGTGTCTGGTGGTCACTCACTATATAATATATTATGTACTCCTGGCTCCTGCTATAACCTATAACTGGCACTGCAGTAGTGCTCCCCAGTCTCCCCCACAATTATAAGCTGTGTGAGCTGAGCAGTCAGACAGATATATATAATATTATATATAGATAATAGATGATGCAGCACACTGGCCTGAGCCTGAGCAGTGCACACAGATATGGTATGTGACTGAGTCACTGTGTGCTGTGTATCGCTTTTTTCAGGCAGAGAACGGATTATAAATAAAACTGGTGGTCACTATCAGCAAAACTCTGCACTGTACTGAGTACTCCTAATGCTCCCCAAAATTAGTAAATCAAGTGTCTCTCTAATCTATTCTAAACGGAGAGGACGCCAGCCACGTCCTCTCCCTATCAATCTCAATGCACGTGTGAAAATGGCGGCGACGCGCGGCTCCTTATATAGAATCCGAGTCTCGCGATAGAATCCGAGCCTCGCGAGAATCCGACAGCGTCATGATGACGTTCGGGCGCGCTCGGGTTAACCGAGCAAGGCGGGAAGATCCGAGTCGCTCGGACCCGTGAAAAAAAACATGAAGTTCTGGCGGGTTCGGATTCAGAGAAACCGAACCCGCTCATCTCTACGCCATACAGACCTTGTATTCGCACATATCTGATACTTGATCAGTTGTCCTCATGTCCAGGATATTGCCTTAGCTGATCACTATGAACTCCCTAAGCGCTAGTGGGGATGCATTGTATTCTGAAATCCTATTGGCAGAACCTGTAGCTGTTGATATAGGTGGCAGTGGTGTGTGCTGAAGGTCAGAGCACACGTTAAATAGGTAGAACAACAGGGTATGAGACAACACAGGGTTAATGCAGCACAACTCAGATACATATAGTATGATACAGATCCAGCCACAACACAGCGCAGCTCTCAATTAAGCTCCGAAACTTACAATTTTGGGCAGGGTAGTTACTCCTGCTCCAGAGGTTTCTGGGTACCCGCCAGCGTCTCATCACTAGTACATGTCACTTGCCAGCATCAGCATTGTAGCCCAGCAGACTGTGCTGGCTTGCTGCAGAGTCACTTTCCCGCCAGTCCCAATGCCATGTTCTTTGAGATCAGATCATTATTGCTCCACCAATGCGGATCATGCTCCGGGAAACCTGACACCAGTAACCAATCAGCAGCCAGCAGCCCCTATAAGAAAACTTCCTGATGAGCGGGCTTGTTGCCAGTACAACATCTCTCACAGCCTGATCTGTGTCCAGACTCTCTGTGCTCTGCAGCACTCATTCTCTCAGTCTCTCTCTAAGAAAGTTAGCTCTTGTCCTGTATCCAGCCCAGTTCCAGTACGGTTCAGTGCAATTCTGGTTCCAGCCCAGATCTCAGCAAATACGGTTTCAACCCAGTTCAGTGCAATTCTAGTTACAGCCTGGTTCTCAACAATCCTGGATCCAGCTCGGTTCTCAGCAAATCTGGTTTCAGTCCGGTTCAGTGCAATTTCCAATTCTCATCAAATGGTTCCAGCCTGGTTCAGTGCAATTCCGGTTCCAGCCCAGTTCTCAGCAATTTCGATTCCAGTCCAGTTTCAAGAAATTCTGGTTCCAGCCCGAATCCAAGCAATTCCGGTTCTAGTTCTGACTCAAGCAATACTATTTACTTGTCCCATTGGTCCCAGTTCCAGTCCTTGTCCCGAATCCAGTTCCAAAGACAGTTCTCATGTTTCTTCCACTACACACTCTCAGAACTACAAGCTTCAGTCCTTTTCTAGTCAAGTGTTCTATCGATCTCAAACTGCTTCCCGGATCAAGGTCAGCCAGTCCTAGCCAGTTCCCTCGAGTATCCATCTACCTTGTCCTTGGTCTCACCTGGATCTAAGTACTTCTTTAGTAGTACCATCTATATCCTCACTGTTGTCTCTCAGGTTCCAGCTCATGTGTAGGAACTTTATTAAGCCACCTAGCTTCCTTCATAGAACTTCTCATGCTACTCCAACCAAACGGGCAGAGGCGGATTGGCCATAGGGTCCACAGGGAAAATTCCCGGTGGGCCGGCGCACCCGCGGGGCCTGTGTTGTTTGAGGACATGTGGTCCTATTTATAGACATAATGAATAAGATGCCAAACAATTTGCATATATGAAAATGACTTTGCCACTTAGCCTGTGATTGCAGATGATCTAGTGTATGCTCTGTATGCCTGCTTGGCTGACATATAAGATTGAGTGAATAGTGATTGGGATATGGTTGGTGTAATAAGCAAGAAAATATATCTTTCTAAAGAATGATATAGTTTCCTAAATTCTGAAGGTGTATCATACAATGTGCTCATAATATTTAATTTTATTTCTTTTTAACTTCCCCCTTGATGCTGGACATGCCCACTATCTGCAGAGTCTTGGGGGGAGGGTGCTGCTGCCATGGCCCATGTGCTGCCCAAGTGGGGCCACTAGTACAAATTTTTCCAGGGCCGCTTTTTGTTCCCAATCCGCCCCTGTAAACGGGACACTATGAGGACAGAGTGCGAGCAAGAGGAGATGATAAACGTTTCCCTCTCCCTGCCTAATTTTATAATCAGAAATGTTTTCAACTGCTTCACCACCAATGACCATTCTCAACTCTTCCTATGTGCACTGGAGACCCATAATCAGAAACAGTGATCGCTTGTCATTAAATTACGACGTACATAACCGCGGGTTATACAGTATGACAGTATCGTTTGTAAGAACTTAGGGGTTTATTTTTGAACGACGGCTTTGACTTTAACATTTTTACATTTTAAATCTACCCCTTAAGATGTTTTTTTATTCTGTTCAAACCATCTGTCAGTGAATACATTGTTTGTCTTCATTAAGTACAACACTGGTTGTGTATGTGTGTGTAGTATCAACTTGCAGTGTATTTTCAGGTGATGTATTGGATACCAACAACAGCTTCCTTCATATGATTGAAAATGTATGTAAGAACTGGGGACGAAGGACTCATAAAATACATATTTGGCTATGGAACACCACTTCTTTGTTATGACATTTCCTTAATAACCCAAATTGCTTAGGAAATGTTAGTTTTGGTCAGAATATGAGAACTGTTTGTTAATAATGAACAGATGCCTGAAAATCAAAACAATATGAGGCTTTGGTATATGACTAGCCAACAGCGTCATTTACATACGACAGTAGCAATGGTCTAGCCTGTCTACTACTTTATCAGTCATTACTGCACTTGGTAGCTCAGCGGAAGGAAATTGTATAATGACTGTGACGTCAATGTTTAATCATCCGCAGTCAATGTCCGTCATAGCTGTGCAAATTCTGCTGCATCTATAATAATCTCTGTTGGGACATCGTTAGTAGAGGTCTGGGAACCTTTTACAGTAAGAGTATTTTTAGAACACTTTTAGAAACCTTCTACGCACATTTAACTACATATAGATATATATAGGGGGACTGGACTGCATACATATCTCTCTCTCTCTCTCTCTCTCTCTCTATATATATATATATATATATATATATATAGTATACACAGTGAATCTGGAAAGTATTCACAGCGCTTCACTTTTTCCACATTTTGTTATGTTACAGCCTTATTCCAAACTGGAATAAATTATTTTTTTCCCTCAAAATTCTACACACGATACCCCATAATGACAACGTGAAAAAAGTTTTTGGGAGATTTTTGCAAATTTATTAAAAATAAAAAACTAAGAAATCACACATGCATAAGTATTCACAACCTTTGCGCAATACTTTGTGGATGCACCTTTGGCAGCAATTACAGCCTCAAGTCTTTTTGAATGTGATGCCACAAGCTTGGCACCCATTCCTCTTTGCAGCACCTCTCAAGCTCCATCAAGTTGGATGGGAAGCGTCGGTGCACAGCCATGTTCAATCGGATTCAAGTCTGGGTTCTGGCTGGGCCACTCAAGGACATTCACTAGTTGTCCTGAAGCTACTCCTTTGATATCTTGGCTGTGTGCTTAGGGTCGTTGTCCTGCTGAAAGATTAACCGTCGCCCCAGTCAAGAACGCTCTGGAGCTGGTTTTCATCCAGGATGTCTCTGTACATCGCTGTATTCCTCTTTCCCTTTATCCTGACTAGTCTCCTAGTTCCTGTCTCTGAAAAACATCTCCACAGCATGATGCTGCCACCACCATGCTTCACTGTAGGGATGGTATTGGGCTGGTGATGAGCAGAGCCTGGTTTCCTCCAAACATGATGCCTGGCATTCACGCCAAGGAGTTCAATCTTTGTCTCATCAGACCAGAGAATTTTGTTTCTCATGGTCTGAGAGTCCTTCAGGTGCATTTTGGCAAACTCCAGGTGGGCTGCCATGTGCTTTTTACTAAGGAGTTGCTTCCATCTGGCCACTCTACCATAGAGGACTGATTGGTGGATTGCTGCAGAGATGGTTGTCCTTCTGGAAGGTTCTCCTCTCTCCACAGAGGAATGCGGTAGCCCTGACAGAGTGACCATCGGGTTCTTGGTAACCTCCCTGACTAGGGCCCTTCTCCCTCGATCGCTCAGTTTAGACGGCCGGCCAGCTCTAGGAAGAGTTCTGGTGGTTCCGAACTTCTTCCATTTACGGATGATGGAGGCCACTGTGCTCATTGGGAACTTCAAAGAAGCAGATATTTTTCTGCACCCCTTCCCCAGATTTGTGCCTCGAGATAATCCTGTCTCAGAGGTCTACAGACAATTCCTTTGACTTCATGCTTGGTTTCTGCTCATACATGCACTGTCAATTTATATAGACAGGTGTGTGCCTTTCCAAATCATGTCCAATCAACTGAATTTACCACAAGTGGACTCCAATTTAGTTGTAGGAACATCTCAAGGATAATCAGTGGAAACAGGATGTTACTGAGCTCAATTTTGAGCTTCATGGCAAAGGCTGTGAATACGTATGTACATGTGATTACTTAGTTTTTTATTTTTAATAAAGTTGCACAAATCACAAAAACTTTTTCACATTGTCATTATGGGGTATTATGTGTAGCATTTTGAGGGAAAAAATGAATTTATTCCAGTTTGGAATAAGGCTGTAACATAACAAAATGCGGAAAAAATAAGATTTTACTCACCGGTAAATCTATTTCTCGTAGTCCGTAGTGGATGCTGGGGACTCCGTAAGGACCATGGGGAATAGACGGGCTCCGCAGGAGACTGGGCACTCTAAGAAAGAATTAGTACTACTGGTGTGCACTGGCTCCTCCCTCTATGCCCCTCCTCCAGACCTCAGTTAAGGAAACTGTGCCCGGAAGAGCTGACATTACAAGGAAAGGATTTTGGAATCCAGGGTAAGACTCATACCAGCCACACCAATCACACCGTATAACTTGTGATAACTTACCCAGTTAACAGTATGAACAATAACAGAGCATCAGACAACCTGATGCAAACATAACAAAACCCTTAGTTAAGCAATAACTATATACAAGTATTGCAGAAGAAGTCCGCACTTGGGACGGGCGCCCAGCATCCACTACGGACTACGAGAAATAGATTTACCGGTGAGTAAAATCTTATTTTCTCTAACGTCCTAGTGGATGCTGGGGACTCCGTAAGGACCATGGGGATTATACCAAAGCTCCCAAACGGGCGGGAGAGTGCGGATGACTCTGCAGCACCGAATGGGCAAACACAAGGTCCTCCTCAGCCAGGGTATCAAACTTATAGAACTTTGCAAAGGTGTTTGAACCCGACCAAGTAGCTGCTCGGCAAAGTTGTAATGCCGAGACCCCTCGGGCAGCCGCCCAAGAAGAGCCCACTTTCCTTGTGGAATGGGCTTTCACTGATTTTGGATGCGGCAAACCAGCCGCAGAATGAGCCTGCTGAATCGTGTTACAGATCCAGCGAGCAATAGTCTGCTTTGAAGCAGGAGCACCCAGCTTGTTGGATGCATACAGGATAAACAGCGTGTCAGTTTTCCTGACTCCAGCCGTCCTGGCTACATAAATCTTCAAAGCCCTGACTACATCAAGCAACTTGGAGTCCTCCAAGTCACGAGTAGCCGCAGGCACCACAATAGGTTGGTTCAAATGAAAAGATGACACCACCTTCGGCAGAAATTGCAGACGAGTCCGTAATTCTGCCCTGTCCATATGGAAAACCAGATAGGGGCTTTTACATGACAAAGCCGCCAATTCTGACTCACGCCTAGCCGAAGCTAAGGCCAATAGCATGACCACTTTCCACGTGAGATACTTTAGCTCCACGGTCTTAAGTGGCTCAAACCAGTGAGATTTCAGGAAACTCAACACCACGTTAAGATCCCAAGGTGCCACTGGTGGCACAAAAGGGGGCTGAATATGCAGCACTCCCTTTACAAACGTCTGAACTTCAGGAAGCGAAGCCAGTTCCTTTTGAAAGAAAATGGATAGGGCCGAAATCTTGACCTTTATGGACCCTAATTTTAAGCCCATAGTCACTCCTGACTGTAGGAAGTGCAGGAACCGGCCCAGCTGGAATTCCTCTGTAGGGGCCTTCCTGGCCTCACACCAAGCAACATATTTTCGCCATATACGGTGATAATGTTTTGCTGTCACGTCCTTCCTAGCCTTTATCAGCGTAGGAATAACTTCATCCGGAATGCCTTTCTCCGCTAGGATCCGGCGTTCAACCGCCATGCCATCAAACGCAGCCGCGGTAAGTCTTGGAACAGACAGGGCCCCTGTTGCAACAGATCCTGTCTGAGAGGCAGAGGCCATGGGTCCTCTGTGAGCATTTCTTGCAGTTCCGGGTACCAAGTCCTTCTTGGCCAATCCGGAACAATGAGTATTGTTCTCACTCCTCTTTTTCTTACGATTCTCAGCACCTTGGGTATCAGAGGAAGAGGAGGAAACACATAGACCGACTGGAACACCCACGGTGTTACTAGTGCGTCCACAGCTATCGCCTGAGGGTCTCTTGACCTGGCGCAATACCTTTGTAGCTTTTTGTTGAGGCGGGATGCCATCATGTCCACCTGTGGCAGTTCCCCTCGATTTGTAATCTGTGTGAAGACTTCTTGATGAAGTCCCCACTCTCCCGGGTGGAGGTCGTGCCTGCTGAGGAAGTCTGCTTCCCAGTTGTCCACTCCCGGAATGAACACTGCTGACAGTGCTTGCACGTGATTTTCCGCCCAACGAAGAATCCTGGTGGCTTCCGCCATCGCTACCCTGCTTCTTGTGCCGCCCTGGCGGTTTACATGAGCCACTGCGGTGATGTTGTCTGACTGAATCAGCACCGGTTGGTTGCGAAGCAGAGGCTCCGCTTGACTCAGGGCGTTGTATATGGCCCTTAGTTCCAGGATATTGATGTGCAGACAAGCCTCCTGACTTGACCACAGCCCTTGGAAGTTTCTTCCCTGAGTGACTGCCCCCCATCCTCGGAGGCTTGCATCCGTGGTCACCAGGACCCAGTCCTGTATGCCGAACCTGCGGCCCTCGAGAAGGTGAGCACTCTGCAGCCACCACAGAAGAGACACCCTGGCCCTGGGGGATAGGGTGATCAGCCAATGCATCTGAAGATGCGATCCGGACCACTTATCCAACAGATCCCACTGAAAGGTCCTCGCATGGAACCTGACGAAGGGAATGGCTTCGTATGACGCCACCATCTTTCCCAGGACTCGCGTGCAGTGATGCACCGACACCTGTTTTGGTTTTAAGAGTTCTCTGACCAGAGTCACGAGCTCCTGAGCCTTCTCCGCCGGGAGAAACACCTTTTTCTGGTCCGTGTCCAGAATCATGCCCAGGAAGGGCAGACGAGTCGTAGGGATCAGCTGCGACTTTGGAATATTCAAAATCCAGCCGTGCTGTTGCAACACTTCCTGAGAGTGTGCTACACTGATCAGCAACTGCTCTCTGGACCTCGCCCTTATGAGGAGATCGTCCAAGTATGGGATAACTGTGACACCCTGCTTTCGGAGGAGCACCATCATTTCCGCCATTACCTTGGTAAATATTCTCGGTGCCGTGGAGAGACCAAACTGCAACGTCTGGAATTGGTAATGACAGTCCTGTACCACAAATCTGAGGTACTCCTGATGAGGTGGATAAATGGGGACATGCAGGTAAGCATCCTTTATGTCCAGAGACACCATAAAATCCCCCTCTTCCAGGCTTGCAATGACCGCTCTGAGCGATTCCGTCTTGAACTTGAACCTTTTCAGGTAAATGTTCCGGGATTTTAAAATTCAATATGGGTCTGACCGAACCGTCCAGTTTCGGAACCACAAACATTGTGGAATAGTAACCCCTTCCCTGTTGAGAGAGGGGAACTTGTACCACCACCTGTTGGAGATATAATTTGTGAATTGCCGCTAACACTACTTCCCTTTCTATGGGGGAAGCAGGCAGGGCTGATTTTAGGTAACGGTGAGGGGGCATCACTTCGAATTCCAGCTTGTATCCCTGAGACACAATCTGTATAGCCCAGGGATCCACCTGTGAGCGAACCCACTGGTGGCTGAATTTTCGGAGACGCGCCCCCACCGCTCCCGGCTCCACCTGTGGAGCCCCAGCGTCATGCGGTGGATTTTGTGGAAGCCGGGGAGGACTTCTGTTCCTGGGAACTAGCTGTATGGTGCAGCTTCTTTCCTCTACCCCTGCCTCTGGCAAGAAAGGACGCACCTCTGACTTTCTTGCCTTTTTGTGATCGAAAGGACTGCATTTGGTAATACGGTGCTTTCTTAGGCTGTGAGGGAATATATGGCAAAAAATTTGACTTCCCAGCTGTAGCTGTGGAAACTAGGTCCGAGAGACCGTCCCCAAACAATTCCTCACCCTTGTAGGGTAAAACCTCCATGTGCTTTTTAGAGTCGGCATCGCCTGTCCCTTGCCGAGTCCACAGGACCCTTCTGGCAGAAATCGACATTGCATTTATTCTAGAGCCCAGTAGGCAAATGTCCCTCTGGGCATCCCTCATATATAGAACAGCGTCTTTTATATGCCCCAGGGTCAGCAAAATAGTATCCTTGTCCAAGGTATCCAGTTCCTCAGACAGTGTATCTGTCCATGCTGCTACAGCACTACACATCCAGGCCGACGCAATTGCCGGCCGCAGTATGGTACCTGAATGTGTATAAACAGACTTCAGGATACCTTCCTGCTTCTGCTTCCTATCCGCAGGATCCTTTAGGGAGGCCGTATCCTGTGACGGCAGGGCCACCTTCTTAGATAAGGGTGTCAGAGCTTTGTCTACCCTAGGGGAGGATTCCCAGCGCATCCTGTCCGTTGGCGGGAAGGGGTACGCCATAAGTAACTTTTTGGAAATCAGTACTTTCCTATCAGGAGAATCCCAAGCTTTTTCACATAACTCATTTAACTCATGTAAAGGGGGAAAAGTCACCTCTTGCTTTTTCTCCCCAAACATATAAACCCTCTTGTCAGGGACAGGGTTTACCTCTGATATGTGCAATACATCCTTCATAGCTACAATCATGTAGCGGATGGCTTTAGCCATTTTAGGCTGCAATTTTGCATCATCGCCATCGACACTGGAGTCAGAATCCGTGTCAATATCTGTGTCAACAATATGGGATAGTGGGCGCTTCTGAGACCCTGACGGCCTCTGCGCTGTAGGATCAGGTATGGGCTGAGACCCCGACTGTCCCAAGGCTTCAGCTTTATCCAACCTTTTATGCAAGGAGTTTACATTATCATTTAACACCTTCCACATATCCATCCAATCAGGTGTCGGCGCCGTCGGCGGGGACACCTCATTCATCTGCACCTGCTCTGCCTCCACATAGCCCTCCTCGACAAACATGTCGACACAAACGTACCGACACACCACACACACAGGGAATGCTCTATATGAGGACAGGACCCCCACAAGGCCTTTTGGAGAGACAGAGAGAGAGTATGCCAGCACACACCCCAGCGCTATATGACCCAGGAATCACACAGTAACTTAGTGTTTACCCAGTAGCTGCTGTATATATGATTATTGCGCTAAATTTATGTGCCCCCCCTCTCTTTTTACCCTCTTTCTACCGTGAGTCTGCAGGGGAGAGCCTGGGGAGCTTCCTCTCAGCGGAGCTGTGGAGAGAAAATGGCGCTGGTGAGTGCTGAGGAAGAAGCCCCGCCCCCTCAGCGACGGGCTTCTGTCCCGCGATTTGGTGTAAAAAATGGCGGGGCTCATGCATATATACAGTGCCCAGCTGTATATATGCTGCATTTGCCAGGAGGTACTCAATTGCTGCCCAGGGCGCCCCCCCCTGCGCCCTGCACCCTACAGTGACCAGAGTGTGTGGGTTAGTGTGGGCGCAATGGCGCACAGCTGCAGTGCTGTGTGCTACCTCATGTGAAGACAGGAGTCTTCTGCCGCCGATTTTGACGTCTTCTTGCTTCATCCGCCGGCTTCTGACTTCTGGCTCTGCGAGGGGGACGGCGGTGCGGCTCCGGGAACGGACGACCAAGGTTAAGTTCCTGTGTTCGAACCCGCTGGAGCTAATGGTGTCCAGTAGCCTAAGAAGCGCAACCTAGCCGCAGTTAGTAGGTTTGCTTCTCTCCCCTCAGTCCCACGTAGCAGAGAGTCTGTTGCCAGCAGAAGCTCTCTGAAAATAAAAAACCTAACTAAAATACTTTCTTATTAGCAAGCTCAGGAGAGCTCACTAAAATGCACCCAGCTCCTTCCGGGCACAGATTCTAACTGAGGTCTGGAGGAGGGGCATAGAGGGAGGAGCCAGTGCACACCAGTAGTACTAATTATTTCTTAGAGTGCCCAGTCTCCTGCGGAGCCCGTCTATTCCCCATGATCCTTACGGAGTCCCCAGCATTCATTAGGACGTTAGAGAAAGGGAAGCTCTATGAATACTTTCCGGATGCACTATATGTATATATATATATATATATATATATATATACATACACACTAGCTGTATCGGTGATAATGGCAGTTGGTTACCTAGGGTTTTCGGATTTTGGTAATATATAGAGTGTTGATGAGGTTGTTACCATGTTTACCCACGAATAAGTCTGTCATGTGCCGCAATGTTCTAATTGGTTGCTTTTGCGGCACATATGCCTATCATTGCCGACTTGTGAAGAGCAGTGCAGGGGACACCTTCCCATGGAGCCCCACCCACGGCCCTCTGTTGATCGATCGTGATGATACATAAACTAAAACCTGCCTGGCAAATTTACCTACACAATGGTGAGAACCAAATCGCAATAGGTTCAGTGGTTTCAGAGTTTATCGCAATCAGACAAACAAACAAACTGATGTTCTTATATATAAGATGAATAGACAGATAGATAGATAGATAGATAGATAGATAGATAGATAGATAGATAGATAGATAGATAGATAGATAGATAGATAGATAGAACATGTATATGTGTGTGTATATATATATATATATAAATATACATACACATATATACACACACACACGAGAACAAATACCCTTCTCCTATGCTATACAAATTTTAAGGAAACTATTATCAAGATATTTTTCAAGTAATTCTCTATACTTTTGAATTTCTGGCTGCTCCCCTGAAAACCCCCCACCAGTAGAGGGTTTACAATATTACATGCAACAAATGTTATCCTATGTATACAGCTGTTTGGGAAGGTTGTACACCCAGGAGACATCCCTATTATAAGAAGGACCAATGCGATAAACAAAAAATTGGGTACAGCCATAGTAGAAGCTTGAGTGAAGTATAAAATTGTTCATTCTACAGCACCTATGACATGTTTTTTCTGGTATGTTTAGAGCCTTGTAGAATTCATGTGAATATGGTTTGTACAAGTGTGACACAAGTAACTACTCTTCTGTCTTTTGTTTTTGCTTTTTGACTATTTTTTTTTTTAATTTCAACTTTTTCATACTTTACGATCCACACGGACTACGATTGGGAATAATGAAAAAACTCCTGTCGACCCTTTCCTGTGTCGACCTTTTCCATGTCAACCTTTTAACCATGTCGACCTATTTTATTTAACGCCGGCCACCCCCGCCTTTCCCTCCGAACAGGCAGAGGCGTTCACATTCCTGCGCTGAGATCGCAAGACTCGTTCGGCACATGCGCAGCCCCTAAGTCTCCTTATTCTCATTATCAACATATACTGAGCTGTTCTATAAGTGTGTAGAGGGGGAACCTAACGTTTTGAATATAAGGGACGTTTAAATGACATTCCCATTTAAACAGGAGTGCAAACCCTTAAAACCAGGTACTATTTGATTTTCCCTGGACAATTCCAAAACAGGAATGTGGTGTCCCCCTATTTATGAGCTAGGGGGACAATTACGGAAACAGTGTGCTGTGTGGTTTTATGCATGACCTTTACTGTCACTCTAGAAATGAAAGCATTAAGACGTGTCACTAGACGGGTGTGGTATGTTAGGTAGATTTGACTTAGGTCGACAGTGTCTAGGTCGACCACTATTGGTCGACAGTAAGTAGGCCCAACGGGTTTCTAGGTCGACAGGCACTGTAGGTCAACATGTACTAGGTCAACATGAGAAAAGGTCCACATTAGTTTTTTTACTTTTATTGGTGTAATTTTCTCCGTACAGTGACCGGGAACCCCAAATGGTGCACCGTGTACGCTCGCCATGCTTCGGGCAAGGTGCTTTGCTGTGCTCAGCACAGGTTACCATTCCCAGTTGTAGTCCACGTGGATCGTAAAGTATGAAAAAGTAAAAAATAAAAAAAATTGTGAAAAACGCATGTCGACCTTTTGTCATGTCGATCTAGAACATGTCGACCTAGAGTCCCTGTCGACATAGAAACCACGTCGACCTACTTACTGTCGACAAATAGTGGTCGACCTAGACAGTGTCGACCTACTTACTGTCAACCTAAAGACCGGATCCCCACTAGACTTAATTAAAGTGTTATTCTCGCTCTCTTCTTTACATACCTCTAAGTACAAAAGCAATGTTAACAATGTAACACAGTCCCAACTTCAATCAGTCCTGACTGATGCCTATTTGTTTATTGGGGGTAATTCCAAGTTGATCGCAGCAGGAATTTTGTTAGCAGTTGGGCAAAACCATGTGCACTGCAGGGGAGGCAGATGTAACATGTGCAGAAAGAGTTAGATTTGGGTGGGTTATTTTGTTTTTGTGCAGGGTAAATAATGGCTGCTTTATTTTTACACTGCAAATTAGATTGCAGATTGAACACACCCCACCCAAATCTAACTCTCCCTGCACATGTTACATCTGCCTCCCCTGCAGTGCACATGGTTTTGCCCAATTGCTAACAAAATTCCTGCTGCGATCAATTTGGAATTACCCCCATTGTAATGGAGAATGTTGAGTTGCAAATTTGCAGTTACACTCGTATATTTATTTTTATTTATTTATCTTATTTGTAGCCGAACATATTTTGTTCATTTTTTTTAAATACAGACACATGAAACCATGAAATAAATAATTGCACAAATTTGTTACGTAAGTATAATAATGAAAAGACCAAATTTAAATGGCAAGAATTTTATCAACTAAATGGGGTAAATTTACTAAGATGGGAGTTCTATTTAAGATGGGATGATGCTCATAGCAATCAATCAGATTCTACTTCTCATTTATATAGCACCTTCTAGAAGATAGTACCTGGAATCTGAGTGGTTGCTATGGGCAACATCCCATCTTAAATAGAACTCCCATCTTAGTAAATTTACCTCCAATGTTACACAGATATGAAATACTGTATTTGGCATCTGCCTGGAACAGGAACAAAGGAAGAATCACAGGTGAAATGATTTGGCATATATTGGTGATTAATTGCTGGCAACACGGTCGATCGGAAGGTAGGAGTTCACAATAAATGACCCTACTGGTAGATACCATTGCTATTCTAGTGCAAAGTAATGGCAGCAAAACACTGTGTATTATAATAATCCACGTCATTTATCCATTGACCGTCTGCAAAGAAAAGCTGTCAGCCACATGCAGAGCTCAGCACCGAGGGCCTGATTCTGAGATGTATACAAACCCATTTATTCTGCAGGTGAGCGGCACTGCGCATATGCCGCGATGGTCTTGTGACACCAGTCGCAGAATAATTTATTTGAAAATGAATGATTGACAGACAGGAACCGTTTAGGGGAGGTGACGAGTGGCGTCTGATCTGTGACGAATGCTGCGGTTTTGTGCGCAGTCGCTGAGATTTCATAAGCCACCAGTAGGTGTCTCAGCCTAGATCCAAGAGGCTGCGACATTTGACATATTTTTGCACAGCTGCTGCGTACAGTTTTACAGCTGCGAATGTACAACTCTAAAAAAGGCCTCAAGTCTGACTTTTATGGTCAATAAAATAAGCAAAATATTGTAAGATAAGGTAAAAGAAATGCTGCATGATCAGTTTTCATGAGGGCATAGAATTTTTTTTAATGCCATTTAAAAATCTTTATGGATGAAAGATCAGCCATTAAATAAATAAATACCTATGAGATACAATCCACATATTGCATGGCTCTGCTGAGAACAGCTCACAAACATGCTGTACATTCAGGGCCGGTTCTAGCCCTTTTGGCGCCCTAGGCGGGAAATAGGGGCGTGGCTTCATACAGGGGGCATGGTCAGTTACGCCCCCTGTACAGTAGAGTAGCGCCGCTGAAAGAGATAAAAAAAAAAAATAATGAATACTTACTATCCCCGCTCCTGATTCCCGACCGCTGCAGACCTCCGCCGGCGCCGCTCCTCTCCTCGGATTTGGCGTAGACAGACACTAGAGGTCAATTATGACCCCTAGCGTCTGTGTCAGTCCCACAATGCTGTGCGGTGCGCGATGACGTCATCGCGCACCGCACAGCAAAGGTCCTCTCCACGAAGGGAAACTAGCCGCGTACCGTCTAGTTCCCTTCACAGCGGGGGACAGAGCGAGCAGCACAGCAATAGCGGATCTTGCCATGGTGCGGCGCCCTCCAGAAGGCGGCGCACCGAGCAACAATCCTGCTTGCCCGTGGCAAGATCCACTACTGTGTACATTCTATCAAGCACAGTGGTTAGCATTGCTGCATCACATCCCTTGGGTCATGGGTGTGATTCCAACTAGGGCTATATGTGTGGTGATTGTATGCTCTTCCTGTGCTTGCGTGGGTTTCTTCCGGGTACTGCGGTTTCCTCCCACATTGCAAAACATACTGGTAGGTTAATTGATAGGGAATATAGGACCTGATTCATGTTAAGTAAGTAAAGCAAAAAAGAAAGCAAATGGGCAAAACCATGCTGCACTGCAGGTGGGACAGATGTAACATGTGCAGAGAGAGAGTTAGATTTGGGTGAGGTGTTTTCAAACTGAAATCTAAATTGCAGTGTAAAAATAAAGTTGTCTAACATTTGCGGGCAAAATGCTAAAGCATCCAGTATTTACCCTGCACAGAAAAAAATAGGATTTTAATTACCTACCGGTAAATCCTTTTCTCGTAGTCCATAAGGAATATTGGGGAATTAGTACGATGGGGTATAGATGGGGTCCAAAGGAGCCGATGTACTTTAAATTTCTTCAACTGGGTGTGCTGGCTCCTCCCCTCTATGCCCCTCCCACAGGAAGTTTTAGGTAAAATAGTGCCCGAAAGAGAAAGGACATACTTGAGAGAAGGAACATAACAACAAGTGGTGAGATTTATACACCAGCACCCCAATAACATAAAACGACCAGCAACAGCTGGTAACAAAACAGCAACAGCTGAACAGGTAACCACATAAGAGACACTCTGCAGAAAAGTCAACGTACTGAGGTGGGCGCCCAATATCCCTTATGGACTAAGAGAAAAGGATGTACCAGTAGGTAATTAAAATTCTATTTTCTCAAGTATCCTAAGGGATATTGGGGAATTAGTACGATGGGGTCGTCCCAAAGCTTTCAGAACGGGCGGGAATGTGTGGAGACGTCTGCAGCACCGCCTGCCCAAACTGGATATCCTCTTTGGCCAGGGTATCAAACTTGTAGAACTTCACAAAGGTGTTCTTCCCCGACCAGGTAGCAGCTCGGCATAGTTGCAAGGCCAAGACTCCACGGGCAGCCGCCCAGGGGGCCCCACCGATCTTGTAGAGTGGGCCTTCAGAGACTTTGGAATAGGCAAGGCTGCCGACACATAGGCCTGTTGTATAGTAAACCTAATCCAATGAGCAATGGACTGCGCATCATACAGCATGAACAAGAAATCCATCTTTCTGATCCGAGCCGTTCTCTTGACATAGATCTTCAAGGCTCGCACAGCATCCAATGCCTCCGGAGGAGCAGAAGTGCCAGAACATGATGGAACCACAATAAGTTAATTCAAGTGGAATGCAGAGACGACCTTTGGCAGGAACTGCCGCCTAGTCCTGAGCTCCGCTCTGTCCTCGTAAAAGACCAAGTAGGGACTTTTACACGATAAGGCCCCCAATTCTGAGACACGCCTAGCAGAAGCCAGAGCCAATAACATCACCATCTTCCACGTGAGGTACTTGTCTTCTACTGTCATCGGAGGTTCAAACCAGGAGGATTGTAGAAATTATAACACTACATTCAAATATCAGGGTGCCGTGGGTGGCACAAAAGGAGGTTGTATGTGAAGCAATACCAACGAAGCTTCTTGTTGAGTTGAGAAGCCGTCATGTGTATTTGTGGGCAGCCCCACCGGTTGATGATCTGCTGAAACACCTGATGGTGGAGCCCTCCCTCTCCCGGGTGGAGATCGTGATGACTCAGGAAATCCGCTTCCCAGTTGTCTACTCCCGGAATGAAGATTGTGGACATTGCTCTTGCATTTCTTTCAGCCAGTAGAGTATCTTTGATACCTCTCGCATACAGGCCCTGATTTTTGTCCCTTTATGCCGATTGATGCCGTGATGTTGTCCGACTGAACTTGGATCGCGTGATCCCTGAGTAGAGGAGAGGCCTGGATCAGAGCATTGTAGATCGCCCAAAGTTCCAGAATGTTGATTGGAAGTAGGGCTTCATGGGCTGACCAACTGCCCTGGAACCGAGCCCCCTGGGTGACAGCTCCCCATCCCATCAGACTCGCATCCGTCGTGAGGAGGATCCAATCCTGAATCCCAAAAGTTCGACCTTGAAGTAGGTTGGAGTACTGCAGCCACCGCAGGAGGGAAATCCTGGCCTGAGGTGACAGCCGTATTATCCGGTGCACCTGAAGATGTGATCCGGACCACTTGCTCAGGAGATCCAATTGAAATGTTCTGGCATAGAACCTTCCATACTGGATTGCTTCGTATGAGGCTACAATCTTCCCCAACAATCTCAAACATTCACATGAACAGGAGACGCTGAGTTGGCTCCAGGTGGGACTTCTGTAAATTGAGGATCCATCCATGATGTGACAGAAGTTGGATAGTGTGGTCTATATGGAGCAATAAAAGCTCCCTGGATCTTGCTTTTATAAAGAGATCATCCAGATAAAGGACAATATTGACCCCCTGGACCCGGATTTGGAACATCATCTCCGCCATCACCTTTGTGAACACCCTCGGAGCTGTGGACAGGCCGAAGGGTAGCGCCTGGAACTGGTAATGATCATTCATCAGGGCAAACCGCAGGTAAGCCTGGTGAGGTGGCCAAATCGGGATATGAAGATAGGCACTCTTTATATCCAATGAGACCATGAACTCCCGTTCTTCCAGGCCCGCAATCACTGCTCGCAAGGATTCCATCTTGAACTTGAAAACCTTTAGGTAAGGGTTCAAGGACTTTAGATTCAAAATGGACCTTACCGAACTGTCCGGTTTCGGTACCACGAACAGGTTTATAGTAGTAACCCTTTCCATGTTGTTGCAGTGGGACTGGACCAATTTTAGATGGCCTGTTGCAGCGTAACATGCATATCCTCCAAAACTGGTAAGCTTGATTTGAAAAATCGATGGGGAGGAGCGCCGTCGTACTCCAGCTTGTAGCCCTGAGAAATTAGGTCCTTTACCCAGGTATCCTGCAAGGAGCTTTCCCAGATGCAGCTGAAGTGACGCCGCCGAGTTCCCACCTCGAGATCCCCTCTGGGTGGGCGGGCACCGTCATGCTGAGGCCTTAGTGGAAGCTGAACTGGTGCTCTCCTGAGAACCTGCGAGTGCTGGTTTTCTTGTCTTACCTCTGGTGCCTCTAGCCGCATTGGAGGCACCTCTGGCCTTTGTCAAAGTCGAAAAATATTGTAATGCATACATCATGTACTAACCCCACACACATCCCCGCTGCGCGTGCACTTGTTCCGCCGTGCGTGCACATATCCGCAATTTGCGTATGATCGCTCCCGCGATCCTGCGCGTGGTATGGGTATTTACGGCGGAGTTTGTAAGCGCATAGAGGGTTATCAGAACATTACATATTTAACCCAAATAGTGCACTTTGTACACATAGCTCCCCTGCACCACATCAGCAAGTATCAGCAGTTTAAATGATTCCAGGACTAAGAGATTCACCTTTGCATGATAGGAAGGGACAGACAAAGGTTATAAGGTGATGTCTAGTATCCAGCTGTAGGGTATTTTAAGGGTAACATTCCGGTGTTGGTTAGAGAAAGATCGCATGTTCCTGCGTATAGTTATGTGCAGAAGTAGAATATAGATATAAACTGTATTTACTGTATATTATGTATGCGGCGGGAATCCAGAGGAGACCACCCACAAGAGCAGTTGGGAAAGACATCGCCCACCTTTTCAAATCAACCTATGACCTCTCCTGTAATCTAAAGATGCATCTCTGTGTCCTTTAGACAAAGGGATTACAGTAACCATTGTATTGTATATGGAAGTAGTGTATAAAAAGCCTGTTGCTGCCTGGCTGGTCAGAAGACTCTGAACACTATCTACCTGATGAGCGGAGGACTGGTCCAGGTTGCGCAAGCGAATATTCTCACGTATGTACATTGACTGTAGCCATTATTCTGTTGTAGATTTATCTTGTTAGCCTTGTAGTGTATAATTTGTATTGTTATCCCCTTTCAAATAATCCACTGTGGCGTTAGAACCCAGCGGTTAACTACAAATCGGTGTTGTGTCCTCTTTTCCCTGCTAGGGTTTAAAGCGTAATACATTACCTAACTGTATAAGGTTTAAGAGTGTATTGATAAGGTGTGTACGCACTGCGGGTACTTTGTACCGTCAGCGCTACATAAGGTTTAAGGTGTAACATCATTGCAGTGCTTTGCTGCATAAGGTTTAAAGTGTAATCATATCATTGCATTGTATTACGAATAAGGTTTAAAGTATATCAATTGAGTGTGTATGCGCTGTGTGTACTTTGTACCCCCAGCGCGGCGTTTGTACGCAAAGTACGTACACGGTGCGGGACTCTGAACGCAAATAGCATGCGAAGTACGTAGCGTGAGTATTAAGTCTAGCGGCCGCAGCGGCTCCATGGTAAAAGTGTATTTAAAGGTATAGCTTTATGGTGTAAGATAATATCGACATTATCACCCTAGATCTAAATCTGTTAGACTGAAAGGACTGGGTAGACGGCCACGGGTAAGAACATCTAGCCGGCGGGGCCTGAGAGGGGAGAAACTTGGATTTCCCCGCAGTTACTTAAGAAAGCCACGTATCCAATTCCACCCCGAAGAGCCAATCCCCTGAAAAAGGTAGAGACTCCACACTGCTCTTGGACTCTGCGTCCGCTATCCACTAACGCAACCACAAAGCTCTGTGCGCCAACACTGACAAAGCAGTGGTCCTAGCATTAATATTGCCTATCTCCTTGAGAGAGTAATACAGGACGCGTGCAGAGTCCTGAATGTGTTTTAGGATAGTCACTGTAGTGACCAGGGACATATCCCCTGAGCGGCCCTCCTGAATTTGTTTAGCCCACGTATGAATGGCATGAGTCATCTAGCAACCTGATATACCTGCGACTGTGTAGATAGACTTCAGTGTAGTCTCTATTTTTCTATCCCCAAGGTCTTCTATGGTAAAGGCGCCTGGGGCTGGCAGTACCACCTTTTTAGATAGGTGAGAGACTGATACGTCAACAGCCGGGGGTTCTTCCCAGATTTTCCTGCCTTCAAGAGCAAATGGAAAGTGTGCAAAAATCATCTTGACATTTGGTATTTTTTATCTGGATTTTTCCAGGCTAACTTAAACAGGTCACCTAAATCTGCAGAATCAAGGAACGTGACACTGAGTTTGTTCTGTGTTAAGAAAAACGACTGCTGTGCCGCAGCATCCTCTAGAGGGAGTTTTAACACGTCCCGAATAGCTAGAATGAAGAGTTCAATACCCTGTGTAGAACGGGAATCCCCAGTAACAGGATCCAATTCCTCCCCCTCCTCCTGTGTCTCATCAGAGTCTGAGAGTAAAGCAGGTAACCCACGCTTTTGTAGTCCTGATCTAGAGAGGGGGGGCTGTGGAACATCTGCCCTTGCAGCTAGGTCTGTAACAGCCTGCTGCAGTTGTTGAGTTTTTTTGAGTATTAGCAGTGAGCTGAGATGACATATCTGACATCATGAATTTTATGGCACCTAGCCAGGAAGGCTCTTGACCCTCCTCCCCAGCCCCCTCACTGAGTTGTGAGGACTGGCTGCATTGTTCACATGATGTGTAACCAGATGTAGAGGGAGAGAATCTGGTGTGACATACACTGCATAATTGGTGTTTTACCATGTTGACAGTAAACAACAATACACATACACACAGACAAATAATACAATAGCAAGGCTGCCCTTACTGTATGTGAGAGGGAGACAGAGAGAAGGGAACAGCACACCCAAGCTAAACAGCCCCAGTGAGGCTGCAAGCTGTTACATCACGGTGTAACACCGGAGTATTAGTCCTGTATAAGACAGATTGTGTACAATAGTGATTCTACCCCTTTGCTACACCCCTGTACCAGTTTTCCTGTGTATCCTAAGTGTCTGGAGGAGCTGTGTGTGCCTGCTGCTGCAGCTGTAAGCAGAGGAAGGCGCCAAAACACCGCTGGTTCCACTCTGAGGAAGCTCCGCTCCCTGTAATGGCGCCTGCCCTTCAGTGATATTTATACTAGCAAAAACTCCTTATAAGTGTAAAACATCACAGCAAGTGTTAGTTTTCACTACCGCTGACAGTGTACACAGGGGGGCTATAGCGGGTCCTCCCCAGGAGGGTCCCGTATGCCGCCCCTGCGTCTTTGCCGCGCCAAGAACTGGGGGACCCCCTAGCGGGGCTCCCGGTTTGTACTCACCACTGTCATCACCTTCAGGCAATGTTAGGGGTGTGCGGCGTGCTGCGATTGTGACCACTAAAGCGCAGTGCCCCGCTGTACAACAACCTCTCAGGACGGTGGTCCTGCAGCGGTGAAGCAGCTCTGACTCCTTACAGAGGCCGGTGACTGTCCCCAACCTAACTCCCACGTTGCAGGTATGCTGTTGCCCAAACAGCATACCGAAAATAATAAAGTTTAAAAATAAACTGAAGAAATCTCTCTGGAGCTGTCTGTGGGAGGGGGCATAGAGGGGAGGAGCCAGCACACCCAGTTGAAGAAATTTAAAGTGCACAGACTCCTTTGGCCCCTTCTATACCCCATCGTACTAATTCCCCAATATCCCTTATGGATGCTAGAGAAATACAAATGTGTTTTGTTTTGTTTTTTTGCTCTACTTACAAACATGAATACATAGAGTGTAAGCTCCACTGGGGCAGGGACTGATGTGTGACTATATGGTCAATGAACTAAGCCTTAGAGAGAGATAAAGTGGACCGAGATAAAATACCAGCCAATCAGCTGCTGTCATGTTACAGGCTGTGTTTGAAACATGACAATTAGAAGCTGATTGGTTGGTACTTTATCCCCATCCACTTTATCTCTCTCCAAGGCATAGCACATTGGGGGTAATTCCAAGATAATTGCAGCAGGAATTTTGTTAGCAGTTGGGCAAAACCATGTGCACTGCAGGGGGGCAGATATAACATGTGCAGAGAGAGTTAGATTTGGGTGGGTTATTTTATTTCTGTGCAGGGTAAATACTGGCTGCTTTATTTTTACACTGCAAATTAGATTGCAGATTGAACCCACCACACCCAAATCTAACTCTCTCTGCACATGTTATATCTGCCCCACCTGGTTTTGCCCAACTGCTAACAAAATTCCTGCTGCGATCAACTTGGAATTACCCCCATTGGGTCTAATTCAGACCTGATCGCAGCAAAATCTTTCTCTAATGTGCAAAACCATGTGCACTGCAGGGGAGGCAGATGTAACATGTGCAGAGAGAGTTAGATTTGGGTGGGTTATATTGTTTCTGTGCAGGGTAAATACTGGCTGCTTTATTTTTACACTGCAATTTAGATTTCAGTTTGAACACACCCCACCCAAATCTTATACCCCTTTTCCACTAGCTCAAAAAACACGGGTAAATGCACGGCATAGGCAAACACAGGGGAGGTTCCGGTTGTCCGGAAACCCCTCTCCTCTTGGCAACTGGCACAAATTATGACAATAGCAATGATATATATCAAGCAGTTTAAGGGACAAAGCAGAACTATTGCACATGCCCAGTGGTAGCAGCTTCTTCTACCAAGTTTGTGTGTGTATCTGAATCCTCAATAGGTGCACCGGACCAGAGAGTAGCTACCAGGAAGAAGAGACAGGAGCCTTACCATGAGGTGGGAGAATGTGTGCTTAGAAAGTGCAGTACTGGTTCTATTCTGTTTGTGTATTTATTTATTAAAGTATGTTTAACCTTTTCCTGACCACTTATCTTATTAGTTAAATATGTTTGATGCAGCCTATACTATAAAGCATCTATAGCGTTAACTATTAATACTGAATTCCGTACACTAACTAGTGTATAAATACTGTAGACCAATGTTTACATTAATGTCCAGGGTCTTTAGGTTCTTCTACTGCTCCCCCAGGCTCCCGCATTTGCTTAAATGTTCTGCAGAGTGGGAAAATGTGGACTGCGTTTGGAAACCCCCATCTAGAAATCCTGCGTTTGCCACTGCACGGGGGCGCACTTTACCCGTGTTTTTTGCTAGTTGAAATGGCTCCCTCTGCAAAAACCCGGATCAAGTGATCCGGGAATCCTACCTGGGTAGCTTACCGGTTTGAACATGAGTTTAGTGTATGGAAGGGCACCGCTGGGAGATCATGTGATCTTCTAGCGCTGCCCCTGCCGCGTCACCAGCAGCGTCACCAACCCGGCAATATGCCGGGTTGGTGAGTGCAGTGGGAAAGGGGGCTCTGATGCGTGTCGCAGCCGAGTAGCACCCGTGTCAGGCTCCCGGATGCGACCCGCATCACTAGTGGAAAAGGGGTATAACTCTCTCTGCATATGTTACATCTGCCCCCCCTGCAGTGCACATAGGTCCTAATTGCGTTTTTTGCTGCCCTGCGATCAGATAGTCGCCACCTACAGGGGGATGGTAAAAGCGCTGTGCGATCGCATGTGTTGCAGAGCTGCACGAAAATCAGTTTGTGCAGTCTCTGCGCAGCCCAGGACTTACTTACTTACTTACTTATCCAGTGCGATTGTATCCTGCTGTTCGGGGCCGGAGCTGACGTCACACACCCTCCCTGAAACCGCTTGAGTCCGCCTGCGTTTTTCCGGACACTTCCTGTAAACGGTCAGTTACCACCTGCCCTCTTCCTGTCAATCACCTTTCGAACGCCCGTGCGAATGGATCCTTCGCACCATCCCGTCGCTGACCAATGAAGCCCATTGCGGCTGTTCCGATGCGCCGGCGTATTGCGGTGCATATGCATGTGCACTTCGGATCTGATCGCCTGCTGTGCAAAAACTCTCCGGAGTCCAGCATCGGGAGCTGCAGCCGCATCTGTCGCGCAAAAAATCCCCTCCAAAATGGCCACTGTGCATGCGCAATTTGAATTTTGTCTCCAGAACATGGCGGGCGCCATGTTTACGGAGACCTGCGCATGCGCAGTAGGCTCCGGTGCAATGTCAGAACGTACGGCGACGTGGAGAGGAGGGGGCCCCCTCCTTGCTTAACACGCCCCTGCGTAGGTCGCTATGTTCTCTGTAAACTCTGTATAATATGTAGCTGATACACAAATAACTTGCAATAAATAATTGTTCTGTCACAGGAGACGGCCACCGCAGGAGAGTCCAATGCATTAAATCCTGCAGAGCACAAAGGGAAAACACTTTTTCATTCCTGCCATATTTTCAAAATAAAAAGCCTAAATGTCAAGTAAATGTTTAAAATTAAAACTGGTTTGTCAGAAATGCCAGACTTCTTGTTAAAACCGCCGAAGCTCATACAAATGCTGGTCTGTAGAAAACAAATTAATTGAGTACTTTGGTTAGTATAAACCAAAAACATTAAGACGTGAGTGGGAATGCGGATGGATCTGTCAGATTTCAGCATACCAGGAATACGCATATTGGGGGTCATTCCGAGTTGTTCGCACGTATCAACTTTTTGCTGCTCGTGCGATCAACTAGACGCTGCCTATGGGGGAGTGTGTTTTAGCATAGCAGGGCTGCGATCGCTTGTGCAGCTCTGCTATGCTAAAAAAGTTTTGTGCAGAACAAGACTAGCCCTGCAGTTACTTACCCTGTGCGATGGATCCAGCGATGAAGGTCCCGGAATTGACATCAGACATCCGCCCTCCAAACACCTGGACACGCCTGCGTTTGCTGCTCCACTCCCAGAAAACGGTCAGTTGATGCCCTGGAACGCCTTCCGCCTGTCACTCTTCTTGCGATTGCGGAAGCGATCGCTGTTGTCGTTATTCCCGTCGTTGCCCAGCGACGGATGTCACTGGCAATGACGACGCGCATGCGCATTGTGATCGGCGCACATGCGCAGAACTGACCCATTCGCACTGCTGCGACAAACAGCAGTGTGCGAACGGGTCGGAATGACCCCCATGGTTAGATGTGGCTAGTGTGTTCATCAGTCAAAGTACCACACTTTCTGTAGAATGGGCTGTAACTGGGCAGAGATCATGTTGATATTACGAACATGTCAAAAATTTCATGGTGACATTATGAATGATTGATGGTATGGCAGAGTTACTGTACACACCAGCGAAAATATGATTAACCCAGAGAAATGTCCGCTTTAGCCTAACCAGGCAGTGTGGTTTATTGAGCAAGTGATGGCACAGCCGTACTCACTGTTACACTGGCTGATGGACATGACAGTGGCAAACGCAGGATTTGCACGGGGGGGTTTCCAGAACTGGGCGGAGCCAATCACGGGGGTGGGGATTGAGGTGACCCAGTATATGTTGGGTCCGTAAAACTAGTGTGTGTGTGTGTGTATATATATATATATATATATATATATATATAATCTCTATCTACACATATATATACATACACACACACACACACATACATATACATAGCATATTAAACATGCATACATATAAATATATATATATATATATATATATATATAATATGTACACACACATACAGTACACATATATATACACATGTATATATATATCATGTGTGTGTGTTTATATGTATGTATGTATGTATATACATGTGTATATATATATGCACATGGATAAATATGTACTATAATTAAAATAAAGTAAACTTTTATTGAACTTACAAGTGCCACCAGGAAGACAGCAGGCTGCTGAGGACGCTAGACAGCCATTAACAATACTCATGCATCTGAAAAAAAAAAAACAAAAACATTTTTTTTTTATTTATTTTTTAGTGGACGGGGGTTTCTGGGTGCTCGGAAACCCCCCCTGGGTGCGCCACTGCATGAAGCGGAGCTTGCAGCAGAGCAGGGTTCAGACAGATTACCAGCTGGTGACTGACTCCTGGATGCGGTAGCGGTACATGGTACTGGAACAACGCTGTACTGGGTAAAAGGTCAGAAAAGTTTGTCTCCCACAAAATCACTTATAAACAGTAACAACACATCACCACTCCTGCCCAGTAGTGGTACTGGCAGCCATTTTGGTAAGGGAATGAAGCATCATACCCAGAGCTGCCATATTGCAGGCTGTGCTGTAGCATTTTCCTGTTCTGACAGATTAATGTCAATGAAATATACCCAACCAATTCTGAAGGCTTTTTTAACCCTGGTTATCAGAGAATAGTGTGATGTGGTTGGATGACAGAGAAATGGTGAGACATGCTGTAAATATTCATATATACATCAAGCATAATAATAATATGGCTATGTAATAAAATAGTCACTTTCAGGAGTTATTTTTCAATTCAAATTCCTCTTTTGGGCCAGTTTCTAGCAGCCACATATGCTGCCGAAATACAAACACTCATTCATGTGGAGGTTGTTCCTTTATTGAGGAATAATTGGGTTTGCAGCAGCCATACTTTTACCCCTCTAGTGCTGTCTGGGGTGGACTTCAGTATGCCGACTGACGGGATCCCTGCGCACAGTATACCGGCACCGGGATCCCGACAGCCGACATACCTACACTTATTCTCCCTCGTGTGGGTCCACGACCCCCCTGGAGGGAGAATAAAATAGCGTGGCGCGTGTAGCGCGTCACCGTGCCCGTAGCGTGGCGAGTGCAGCGAGCCCGCAAGGGGCTCATTTGCGCTCGCCACACTGTCGGCAAGCCGGCGGTCGGGCTCCCGGCGCCGGTATGCTGGTCGCCGGGAGCCCGACCGCCGGCATACCATAGTGAACCCGCTGTCTGTGTCCACTCTGTTAAGTAGGGGAAATGTGAGTTCTCACTGCTATACATTGGGGAGGGATCATCAGGCCACACCTTCTTCATTACTGGGGCCCTGGAAAGCTCTCTACCGCCCTGCACAGGACCAGAGAGCAGCTAGTAAGTGGCTTACCATGATCACTGGTCCTGAATATGTTTGAAGTACGTTATTACATCCACTGCACTTTGTATGGGCAGATTATAGGGCCTAATTCAGATCTGATCGCTGAGCTGCGTTTTTTGCTGGCCTGCGATCAGACAGTCGCCACCTACAGGGGGAGGGTAAAATCGCTGTGCAAGTGTGCGATCGCATGTGTAGCTGAGCTGCACAAAAATCAGTTTGTGCAGTCTCTGCGCAGCCCAGGACTTACTTATCCAGTGCGATTGTATCCTGCTGAACGAGGCTGGAGCTGACGTCAGACACCCTCCCTGAAAACGCTTGAGCCCGTCTGAGTTTTTCCGGACACTCCCTGAAAACGGTCAGTTGCCACCCACAAACGTCCTCTTCCTGTCAATCTCCTTGCGAACGCCCATACTATTATTATTATTATTACATTTTATTTATAAGGCGCCACATGTGTTTCGCAGCGCCGTACAAAGGACAGTACAGGGGACAAAACATTGCATTACAGTAAATAAATAACAGAAATAGAGTACAGGTAACAGAGCACCACACATTCTCAAGACATAATACAGCTAAGATGTAAGTATTGAGGGAGTGATCATCGTACTACTAGAGGCTGGTGGCCATAGATGGAGATGAGCCTTTACTAGCAGTATAAAGATGGTCGTTGAGTAGGGGAGAGCTGTGAGTGAAATGTGTTGAGACGAGGGCTTAGATAACGAGGAAAGAGGGCCCTGCTCTGAAGAGCTAACAATCTATTGGGGAGGGGCGACAGACAGATGACAAGAGGTGCAGGCAAGTGGGAGGTAGCCTGATGGCAGTATGCAAGCAAAGCTGAGATGTTCACGGCATGAGGCAGGGGGGTGGAGGCGCGGCTTAAGAACTGGGTTATGCATCGGGAGGGTATGCTTTGATGAATGGATCATTCGCACCATCCCATCACTGACCAGCATTGTAGCTGTGCGATGCATACACATGCGCAGTTTGGACCTGATCGGCCGCTGTGCGAAAACGCACAGCAGCGATCAGATCTGAATTACGCCCATAGTCTGTTACGTGCTAATTATACCCTCCTCATGGGCTAGACACACTTGCTCTAAAATCAAGCATTTGGAACCCCACCCCCGAGGAATCCTGCATTTGCTCCTGTTCTTCCTATGATTCGCCAATTATCTAAAATATTGTGACTTAACAATAAATAAGTTTTTTACATTGCTCTCATCCAACACATATCCACACATCCTCTGTGTTTCCATAACAATCTTTTCCTCTTTCTCCTATTCCCTTCTCAAGTTTCCAAGTCTTCTCCTGTGCTGCACCTCACGCAGTTCTTCCTGCCTTTTCCCTTCAGACAGTCACTGAACATAATGCTAATAATGGCAATAATAGTAATAGTAAAATTGCTATTGGTAATCGTATGATTAGGGTGATATATACAACATTTTCAGGATGTTATAAGGACATAAAACATTTGTTGTTAATGAGATCGTTTGTTGATTTGTTTTTTCATTTATGAATCACTCGAAACCTAAAATATAACCAGACTATATGGATTCATAGTTTCAGTAATCCACATATTTGATATTTATTATGACCATAAATACTGAAATATCCCTATTCACTTTGAACTTTCTTTTTAGGCTTAAATCATTTTTTTTTCTTTGCAAACTATAATAACATGTTTATATAGAAGACTGTGTCATTTGCATGGAAAGGCCAAAGCAGTTGAGGAATGTAAACAGATGTTTCCTGGAATGCACAATATGCAATTATATCAGATACAGCTGTTTCAGTTTGTGAATGTGACGGCTAAAAGGTACGTTATTGTCAAATAACATCATATTGTTGTGCCCATAAAAACTTTTGGGGACTGCGGTGCTTTACTGAAGGTATCTGCAATCTCTGATGTAATACGAGCAATAAATGACACTTTAACTTCATTTCACCATAATCCTGTAAGAAATGGCCGTTTATGCCTTAATCATAAAGAGACCCTTAATCACAAACTCTACATTTACACTGGGGAAAAGTAGGATACAATTGCCTGGAAATTGGTCTCGAACTGGGAATCATTAAAATAATTGCCATATTTTCAAGCTGAAAACCCCGCTATTAAATGATCATTATTCAGATTGGGAATACGATGGACAGCTGTGGGAATGACTAACCTCCCAAAGATGTTTGCGATACTGTAATACAATGCATCAATTCTCAAAAAGGGTATAATACAAAATCCAGGAGTTTGGAGGTTCCAGTACACACTGTTGGTCCAGTTAAAAAAAAATCTGTTCAGGAAGTGGAAGCTACATGAAACAAAAAAGAGACACTACTAGGAAATAGTACACCCTTAATTCTTCCTGTGCTAAAAGAAGGCTGTCACGGCTGAGCGGAATTCAGTGGGCTCTCAGTTGCCAACCTGGGCTAGTGCTGGCAGGAACAGAGGAACTAAACAAGTCCGTGGATTGGTGGTTAGCTGCTGGTAGGTTTACAGCTTGTGGCCCTCTGCCCCGCCTCCAAGTTCCATGAACTGGTGCCGAATAAAAGAAAATGAAAATTGAATGAGAAGAAGACACCAAGAGAAGCTGGATCCGAATCAGTGTAAGAACCAAATCAGCAAACAAGAAACAGGGGTATCAGGAACAGTCAGGGTCCAAATCACAAGGAACAGTACAGGTAGGAGCCAATATTTTGGCCAAATAATATGTAGCATAGCAGGATTAAACCGGTTTAGATGAACACATTTTCAATGGTCCCATGACCGTAACTTTGTGGCATAGGGCCGTTAAGGACAGGGCAATGAAGACGCAATTTGCACCTTCCTGCCCATCACACTGGCCGCCATTTATCAAACTGTGAACACATGTAGGTGTTACCCATAGTAAACAATCCGCTTCCATTTATCTAATACATTCTACAGAATGAAGCTAGAATGTTCCACTTGTCCTCCATAGGTTTGACCCACTTCCCCTTTGACTTGTTTGACTCTGATGCAATAAATATCTTTGAAAAATGAGTGGATGGACCCTTGAACAGACTCCTTTAGGCCATACAGACTGGTTTTGTCATTAAACAATGCACCTAAGGCCCTGCGTTTTCTTCACCTTATGCAATGGGACCTTATGTAAGACACCAAGTCATTATTACATTGGTAGGCAAAATAGTTCAGATTCTCTCCCACTGTAGAAGACAGAACGTCTCAAACTTATTCCATGGGCTAATATTACACCTTTCTCCTCTCGCCTCCTACACACTTTCCTCTGCAGTTTTCTGGAGGAATTTGAGCATTTGGAAGAAAAGGATTTGTCTGGCGGATTTTGCTGCTGTAAATGAAAGGAAATGGAAATAACTTAAGACTGTTTTTCTTGAAACTGATATATTCCAGTCAGTGTTTTCTACATGTCAGGAACAGTACAATAATAAACCCAGTCTCCATCATAAATAATGGGCATCAGATCATGTCCCTGCCAGTCCATATTTCAACTAATATTTATGGGCAGATGTACTGACCCATGTAGAGTGATAAAATGGAGAGAGATAAAGTACCAACCCAAACAGCTCCTGTCATTTTTCAAATGCAGCCCGTAACATGACAGTAAGGAGCTGATTGGTTGGTACGTTATTCCTCTCTAAGGCTTAGTACATAGAAACCGTCACCAGAGTCAGAACTGCCATTGGTGCAGCAGGTGCTAAGGGGCCCACTGCGGCCCAGACCAGCAATGAGTTATACCCTGGACCCCCGCAGACCATTTTAAGCAATATCGGATAAACAGCCCAGTGCAGAGAGCAGGGTTGGCCCTACTGCCTGAGAGACCTGCACCTTACTTTATGATGGCAGGGCTGATGTTGTGTGTGCCGGACTGATAGAGGAGTCCTGCCACCTATCCGCATTGATGATCACAGCCACACAATTGTCACGTTCGGCGTAAGTTGAGGTTCCGACAACCGAGTTTTGGCTGAAGGGACAGCTACCTGTGAGGAGAGTAAACGAGGTGGCTTAATGTAATTCCTCCTCATTGGGTGGAGGACAAACTAAGTGTTAATGTTGGCCAGAGGGCGTAAACAAAAGGAGGACTTCATAGGAAGATAACTGTAGTTTTAATGAATAATCAGGCTGTACACGAATATTGGAGAAATTAAAGAAACTGGAAGAATTAGAGTCTATGGTTAAATAACTTGAAGAGTGAAGCTGAAAAACTCCGGTACGGAAGAACTGAAGACTGTGTTTTATGATTAAAAGACGAGACTGTAGTACTTGGACTTTAAAGAAATGAAGACGTGGTTTGTGATTGAAAGTCAAGGCTGAAGAACTTGGACTTTGAACAAATGAAGACTGTGGATTGTGATTGAAAGACGAGGCTGAAGAATTTAGACTTTGAAGAAATTAAGACTTCTGCGGGAACCGCCGTTAGCACCTGGAGCTCCTCTATGACCTGGGACCCCGTGAGCGCTTCCACAAGTGGCAACGAACTTAGACAGCAGGACTGCAGCAGCGTTTAGGTTACCGATGGATGAGAGCAACCAGGACCAGGGAACCAGAAGTAACCTGGGAGCACAGAGCTGGAGAACCTTTCACAAGGAGGTAACTTGAAGCACTGGCACTCTCCCTCTGAGCCAGCCCCCTTTTGTAAGGGAAGAACACGCAGGATTGGCTGGACACAGATTTGGAACTTCATTGGTAATACTCTGGTCTCCCACATGGCTGCCTCCAGCACAGGAGACATACTTAGCTGTTAGCACACAGCTTTAGCCAGCTTCTTTCTCTGACACACTATACTGTGCCCGGCCTCTCCAGACCCTCGGCCCCCGGCCCTTGGCAGCCGCACATCCGTCCAGAAGGACCCGCTGCCAGCAGCACCCTGACGCCGCAGCCACGCCAACCAGCGGGGCGGTAACCCGCCGGAGCACCCGCCGGAGGTAAGGCTCCGGAGCCTGACAGTCCCCCCCTTTTTAGTGTGAGCTCTGAACACACTTGTGCTTTCATCGGATTCTTGGTATGAAAGGCCCGGACTAATCTTGGAGCATGGACGTACTCTTCAGAAACCCAGGACCTTTCCTCCGGTCCATATCCCTTCCAATCAATAAGATATTGGAGACGACCATATCTTTTAGGACAGTCAAGGATCCTATGAACTTCAAATTCTTCTCCCTGAGCAGCTTGCACCTTGGGAGGTCTAGGGAGCGCAGCCTAAAAACGGTTAAGTATGAGAGGCTTCACGAAGGAGATGTGAAATGCATTTGGGATCTTTAAGTACGGAGGCAACGTCACTTTGTTTGCTACTGGATTCAATACTTTTTCAACAGGATCTGGTCCAATGAATCTGGGGGCAAATTTCTTGGAAGGGACCTTGAGTCTTAAATTTCGAGTAGAAATCAAGACTTGATCACCCACTTTGAGACTAGGGACAGCCTTCCGTTTCCGATCTGCAAATTTTTTTTATTTATTGGACGTTTTAAGCAGAGCCTCATGAACTTGTTTCCACATCTTAGTGAATTGCTGAAGGGCTAACTCTGCGGCAGGTACTTCGAGAGCTGGAAGAGATTGGAAAGCAGGAACACGTGGATGAAGTCCATAATTCACATAACAGGGTGTGGAATGGGTAGCGGAATGGTAGAGATTATTGTGAGCAAATTCAGCAAATGGAAGATAGTCCAGCCAATCGTCCTGAGAAGAAGACATGAAGAGTCGTTGGAAAGTCTCTAAGTCTTGGTTCACTCTCTCAGTCTGGCCATCCGTTTGGGGATGGTATGCAGAGGAGAAACTTAATTCCATTCCAAGAGCTGAACTCAGTGCTCTCCAGAATTTAGCCACAAACTGAAGCCCTCAATCGGAAACTATCTCTTGTGGAAGTCCATGTAACCGGAAGATGTCTGATATGAACATTTTTGATAGTTGTGGAGCGGTTGGAAGACCTATGAGTGGGACAAAGTGCGCCATTTTGGAAAATCGGTCCACAATGACCCAAATGGTGTTTCGTCCTCTGAAAACAGGTAGGTCAGTTATAAAATCCATGGAGATGTGTGTCCAGGGTTTCTGTGGAACTGATAGCGGATGAAGAAGACCCGATGGTGATCCTCTTGGACTTTTATGTTGGGTGCACTTTGGGCAGGCAACTATGAATTCCAAAACATCCGTCTTCAGATGAGGCGTTGGATGAACTTAAGAGTCTTGAGGCTACCTGCGTGTCCCATACACGGTGAGGTATGAGCCCACGTGAGCAGTTTTTTTCAGAGTTCTGGTGCAACTAAGGTTTTTCCCGGTGGGGGAAGCAAAGTAGTACGAGTTGCAGCAAAGGAGGCAGGATCTAGGATGATACAAAGGCTGATTAAAGGTCCGTACACATTAGACGATGTCGCTCTGTGAGCGATGTCGTCTAATGTTTTCCCTCCTGGGCCGGCCAGTCGGTGGCCAACAGTACACACTGAGCGATATGACCGCTCATATCGCTCAGTGACGTCACGCCTCTGCCAGCCCTGCATTCAGGTCAGGGACGACAGTCCAGATCCTACATGCATGCACTGGCGACAGCGACGATCGTTGCAGACCCGCGGGGCCACACATTGGTCGTCGCTGGCGGCATACACACTTGCCGATAAAATGAGCGATGTCGCTCAGGTAGGGGGAAAATGAGCGACGTCGCTCATTTTATCGGCAAGTGTGTATGGGCCTTAAGAACAGCGCTGTATAGGTTTTTTAAGGTTTTTTCATTTTTTGCATGTGGTGTGGTGCTGATTGGCTGATCAGCGTTCCTTAAAAAACACAGCTGCAGTTTACATCTGAGCGCTTTGATAAGGGTCCCCGTCACACACACACAAACACACCACACACACACATACACACCCCATACGCACACCCTCCCCCCCCCCCCCCACACACACACACACACACACACACACACCCCACACACACACACTTTTTCAATCATTCTCCCCCAACTTACCATCTGGCAGGCAGGACCTGCAGAAGTTTCTGTTTGTCCTCCTCTGCAGCCTGGTCCCATGTAGCTCCGCCCCTCGGTGCCATGTAGCTCTGCCCCCTTTTTGGCCTGGGCCATGGACTGTAACATAACGCTGTCAGGGAAGGAGGAGGCTTCATCATGCTGCCGGTGCCGCTGCCTGTCAGTGTGACAGGTACAGCAGCCGACAGCAGCAGCAGGGTCCCAGGCACAGCACAGGGATGCAAAGCAGGCAGAGCGTCTCTCCTACCCGGCACCTACCTGCTTTGCATCCCTTTGCTGAGTGGGTAGCGCCGGGCCTGTAGCCACCCATCCTGGACAAAATCACCAGCTCCCCCCTGCCCAGACAAAGTCACAAGCTTCCTTCTGCAGACAAAATTACCAGCTTCCTTGCCAAGACAAAGTTACCTACTCCCCCCCCCCCAGACAAAATTACCAGCTTCCCTCTCTGGTCAGAACTGCCAGCAACGCCCCGTCCCGCCCCGAAGAATATATTACAAATATTTTCTTAGTATTATTCTAATCAGTTTTATAGTCAAATGTCTGGAGTAAAAAGTTTATGACAGGTGAGGCAGTGACTCCCCGGCCTATCTTTTCCACACATCCCTGATCAAAACTCAGTATATACTGCTGCACCTGTGTATAATGCCATACCTCCCAAATGACCCTCTCCAGGAGGGACAGAATGCTCTGCTCCTGGACTTCCCACATAGTGTATGATTGCCCTCACCTGTGCTGACACACCTTTCTTATCCACTAAATTGTTCAAAACTGGTGCCGGCAATCATAAATTAAGAAGGAAGTCCAGGAGCAGCACATTGTGTCCCTCCTGGAGAAGGTCATGTTGGGAGGTATGATAATGCCCACATGCACCATTTGGCTCATATATTGTGTGTAAATCTGGCTCTGGTACTAGCCAGTGCCTCCTGAGAAATTTACCTCACCGCACGTCCCTGGGCTCCACCCCCATCACCGTCTACCACCTGATGTCACAGGTAATTCCGGCCGGCTGTACCCGACATGACCAGGCTTCTTCAGCGGCGCCCACGGCTTGGAGGTAATGCAGCACAATGACAAGCAGCTCAGCCAGTTGGTTCGCTTGCGCACTGATGGGAGGCAGCTGGCTAGGCAGGATCAGTTTGCGGGCCGTATTTTTCCCACCCATAGTCTAAATGTTACCTCAAAGCTGGTTTGTTGCTAAGGGAAACTTCTCCACTGATCCACTTCTCCACTCTTTTCACTGCTTGATAAATCAACCCCAAGGTAATGTACCTTAGATGTATCATAATATTTATTATTAATACTACTACTACTACTACTACTACTACTACTACTACTACTACTACAACAACTAATAATAATAATGTTATTTATATAGCACTTTTTCCAATAGGATTCAAAGTACTTTACATTTGTATTTAAAAAACACAAGATACAAATTAAGCTTATCAGGAGAAAATGGGAAGACGATACCATCTGGTCAGACCCGGAGCTTGGCGCAAGTCTCGTCCTATGGACCAGGTACATAGACGATATATTCTTCATTTGGCAGGGAAGTGAGGAATCACTCACATGCTTCATTTCCAACCTCAACCAGAATGATCGCCATTTGAAATTCACCACCAACTATAGCAACTAGACAGAATTCTTAGACCTCAATATATTTATACATGAAGGTGCCATACACACCAACACATTCAATAAGACTGTGGATGTCAATAGCTTTATCTTGGCATCCAGTGGGCACCATCCCACCTAGCTCAAAGGTATACCAATGGGCCAGTTCAAGAGTTTAAGGAGGAACTGCTCCAGAATCAGTGACTATGACACACAAGGGACCACCCTTAGCAATAGATTCAGAGAAAAGAAATACCACCCAGAGTTCATTCAAAAGGCTTTCACCACAGTGAGAGAAAACGATAGAGCACCACTTCTAGAATACAACAAGAAACCAGAACAGGCAACAAGCACTAAAGAACCTCTATTCATTACACAGTTCTCACAACAAGCAAACAAGGTGAATAAGATTCTTGAGAAACACTGGCCCATATTACTACAAGACGACACCTTAGCCGAAATCTTACCACCAAAGCCAAAGGTGGTATACAGAAAAGCACCCGATATAAAACAAAAATTAGTACACAGCTGCATAACACCAACTAACAAAACACAAACCACAATAGATGGGATGCACAAGAAAGGAGGTTTTTCCCACTGTGGGACTTGTATATGATGTAAAACCACGGGCACAAAAAGCACTGCACCCACATGCAACATGAGATCTGTGAGCAATGACTATGAATTTAGGATTAGGGACAGGCTAACATGCCACACCCAGGGCATCATATACATATTACAGTGCCTTTGCGTAAAACACTATATAGGAAGGACGATAAGACCATTAAAAGCAAGAATAGCCGAGCATGTACGGAACATCAGGAAGCGGACGGAAGAACACCCGTTATCTTTACACTTTAGGGACTACCATCATTCAGATCCCACATTACTCAAATTCACGGGGCTAAAAGAGGTGAAAAGAAACTGGAGAGGAGGGGACTTCATTCACAAAATCAACAAGGAAGAATTGAGCATGATTATCAATATGGGGACCCTAGCCCCTAGGGGTCTCAATATTGACAATGAGATCAGGTCGGTCATCTGCAAATAATCTTAAAGACAATAAGGTCCGATACTACAACAGTAGCACAACATCATCCGAATACTGTACACCCCTCTTTTCCTCATTTTAGACACCATCAGCAGGAGAACTACAAATATTAATATAGGGTACCTATTTCTAATATATAATGATGCAGAGGCATTACAAACATGGATTTAACAAATACATAAATAAGATAATAAGATTTTAAACCTACCGATAAATCTTTTTCTCCTAGTCCGTAGAGGATGCTTGGGACTTCGTAAGGACCATGGGGTATAGACGGGCTCCGCAGGAGACATGGGCACTAAAAAGAACTTTATATATGGGTGTGCACTGGCTCCTCCCTCTATGCCCCTCCTCCAGACTTCAGTTAGAGAAACTGTGCCCAGAGGAGACGGACAGTACGAGGAAAGGAGTTTTGTTAATCTAAGGGCAAGATTCATACCAGCCCACACCATCCACACCATATAACATAGAATATACGAACCAGTTAACAGCATGAAAGAAAACAGCATCAGCCCTAGACTGATCAAAACTGTAACATAACCCTTATGTAAGCAAAAACTATATAAAAGCCTTGCAGAATTTAGTCCGCACTGGGACGGGCGCCCAGCATCCTCTGCGGACTAGGAGAAAATAAGCTGAAGGCTGCATAAGCCTGAAGCAATATAAGAGTCCTATTTTTTGTGATTGGTTGTTGGTGACTAAGCAGTTGCTAGGCAGATCAGTGTGTTCTTGGGTATTTTTCCTATAGGATTATAGGGCTGTCCATCAAGAGGGTAGGGGTTGGTCTTGGAATAATATATAAGCCATGGTCATATGACTCAGCTTCCTCTTGCCATTTTGGAATGTACTGAGGTGCAGGTGTGTGTTAAGTCTGGGTTGCTGTATGTATTACTTTCTGCACACTGTTGGTATTTTATTGGTACTTGTTTATTCCCACTGTAGTTGTATTACACTTGCTATTCCCCCCCCCCCCCTTTTTTCTTGCTCTCCCCCCATCCCGGGCTGTGCTTTAGTTTATTCCCAGCGTTAGGTTACATCCCGCCCACGTAGATCTGCTCCCCCCCGCCACCTAGCCGAGGCGGCGGGCCCGCTTACCTCAGCGGATTATCGCTGGCCTCGGGTTCGGTTGGTCCCTGCTGCTGGCGCCCTGCCTGCGCCGCCCGCCGGACTGCTGCCTTTTATCGCTGATGGTGGCCGATTCCTCCGTCACGGCTGCAGCGTCCGGCATCCCTTAGCTTCAGCCTGAAAGCGTCCATGGCCTGCTGCGCCTCACGGAGCGCGGCTGTGTCGGACCGCTGCGGCCACGCTTCTCCCCCTGCTGCTCGTCCGTGCGAGGGACACGGTACCCCTACTGCAGCGGTCGAGGATGTTTGGTTTGGCCGCGCTCCTGGCTGGGGTCTCCCCTGCCCCTGGATCCCGCTCTGGACGGCGGGTCCCTGGGGGTTTGCTATGCTGCGGTCCGCGCCTCTCCTCAGTCGTGCCGGTCTAGTGGAGGACGGGCGCCCCTGCGGCTGCGGGTGTGGTACGGGCGGGGGTGGTTTTCCCAGCGCCCGCGATGCTGCGGGGTCCCCTTTCCGGGCGCGTCGCTTTCCCCTCACCGCCGGCGGCTCCGGCGCCCACGTGGGCCTGGCGGCTCTGGGTTGTATGCGGGGGGGTGACGGGCATTGGCTTTTGCGGGCTGGAGCGGCGCGTGGGAAGCAGCCGCTCCCTGCCCTCATGGTGGACGGTGCATGGGTTGGGGTTTACAGCTCCCCTATGCGGGGGGGGGGGGGGGCATGCTATGATGGCCGAGGGCGGGTAAGGGGGGCCAGACGCTCTGGGTTTGGTGGACGGGTGTCCACGTTTTTTCCTCCCGGGCCCGCGGGGTGTTGGCGACTTCGTGTCGGGGTCACCTGCCGCGGTCCCACCTGGGGGCCCCTGCTCCCTGGGGCTGCGTGGTTCGTTTCCCCCTCCCACCATGTGACACGGTTCACGGGCCTGCCTGTTGCCCCTTTCACAATTTGCGCCATGTGCGGCGGTTCCGGGTCCGGAGCATTTACCCAGGGGTTGCTTCAAGGGGCCTCGGGTCAGCCACCCCTCCTCCCCCCGGCCTTTACGGATCATAGTTCGTTAATCCTCAGCGGCCGCGTACCCACGTGCACGGTTTTTGGCCTCCTGGCTACCGGGCTACACCATTGGTCATCCCGTTAGCCGGGCTTCCCCTCCTGCCGGGTGTTCCTTCCTCCCATCTAGGTGTTTTCCCCCCTCCTCAGCCCACTGTCCATGGGTCGCAGCGTTACTTTGCCCCCGCTTATGCCTCCTGTTTGCTGTCTTTATGCGCGGGCGCTGCCGGCGCTTGTTGTCCCCTCTGTTTTGTCCGCACAGGTGCCTGCGAGTCCAGGGAGTCTGTGGATTCATCGTGGAGGGATCGGTGACAAAGTAGGGATGCGGCTGCAACGACAGTGGATGATGCAACGACAGGGTCGGTGGCGTTGGAGCCGGCTGATGATATGCCACGTCATCCAGACACGGTGAGCATGCTGTTGTTTATTATTACTTTGCAGTTCTTGTACTTTCTTGTAGCGTTTTACTCTGGTTATCCTGGGCGCCCGCGTTAGTTGGCTAGGCTCATGGCGCTGCACGTGGCGTTAGGCTTCTCGGAAAGGCAAGGCGTCGGCGGTTACCGTTTTCCCCGCCCCTTCGGTTCGCGGAGAAAGCGGACGGTGGGGGGAGATTGGGTAGACGGCTTTCCATAATTTTCAGTTGTGGTTACGATTTTCTCGGGGTGATTACGACGTGAAGTCCATCGGGTTCGGGGGTGTGACGTCAATTTCTTGGGTTTATGTTTGGGGGTCGCGCGGCGGGCCGGACCGCACAGTGGGGTCCCAGACCGCAGGTGCCTTGCAGTTTGGCGTTGCTGTTTTTTGCGCTCCTTGGTAGAAAAGGGGGGTGTCGCTTATGGCAGGGGCTAGTACACCATAGGTCCACTCCCGTGTTCGTCACTCCTGCGAATTTGCTAGGCCTGTCTCCCGTATAATGACGGTGCCCCAGCCGGGAACGGGTGTTTGGAGGTCCGCGCACGCTTTCCTGCATCAGGTCCGGCGGAGGGTGGTCGCCGACCCGGCTTAGGGCTTGTGCGAGCCCTATGACGTTTTTGTTTTTTCATCTCTTCCCGGCTTGTGCTTCTTCCCTGGGGGGTTATGGCCAGGGACCCCGGGCGGGGGCCGCCTTAGCCTACATTTGTCGTATCCTCGAGGGGTTTTTTCTTTGCACGCTATGCTGACAGGTCTATTTCCGATACCTCGCGCGGGGTGAGATTAGTCTTTCAGCGACTCTGCGTTTTTGTTCCAGGAATATGGGCCGGGTACCTCAATTTTGGTAACTTATACGTTGGGTAGTGTTTGCGCTGCTTCCCCTGCGTCCCTATCACCTCTAATTTTTCGGGCCTCGGATAGGGGCCTGTTATGCTGACAGGTTGGTGCCCCCGAATTTTTTCTGGCTCATGTGCCTTTTTTGGAGGAATTCTGCACTTTCTTGCGTTGAGGCACACGGTCCGGATCCGGCCCTTTCGGGGTTTCTCGCTACAGGGACTATTTTCTCTTCATGGGTCTGGGAGGCATTTTGGTTTGTAGGTATCCTGCAGTAGGTTGCCAGGTTTTTGTCAGGATCCTGGAATATCCCGTTGCCCCTGTATACGGCTAGGGCCTTACCGGTTGCCTGAGGTTTCAGGGGTTGGCGCTGGGCACAAATGCGGGTTGCTGTCGCCTCCCCGCTGACAAGGTACCGACTCTGTTGGGGTTTTTATTAACGACGGCTGGGGTCGACGTGAAGTCGGTTTAAGCGGGTGCGGTTGTTAGCTCCTCCCCGTTGGCGAGCAGGTTTATCCTCATGGGTGGCATAGGTTTCAAGGATACTACGGGCCCCTGCGGGGTCGACCAGGTAGCATACCGCGGTTTCCCTTCCCGTGGGATCAGAGATGTTTGGGTGGAATTGGTCTTCATTCCTATAGTTTTTTTTTTTTTTTTTTTTACGGGGAGGTGGTTGTGGTCTCCTCCTCCTGGTCCCCTACGGTCCCCCTAGGCTTTGCGGCTGTTGCGACAGCTGCGTGGCTGCTGGCGGTGCATTTTTTGCCATCCCGCTCCGGAGTCGGATTGGTTTGGCGGATGCTTTGTCTCTTTGCAGTGTGATGAGTGCCGCGAGTGTGTTCCGGGGTAGCGTCATAAGGTTTCCTCATGCCCGTCTTCTGGCGGGTGGATTGTCCGGGTAGGTTGGCTACTCGGACTGGTCATGCGTTGGCTCTTTCCTCGTTTGGGGCGTCTGCTACGTCCCGGTGTTTTTTCAGTAGGTTGAATACAGCGGGTGTGTCCCTGGTAGACGGTTTGCTGGTTTTCCTGTTCGAGCGTTATTTGGGAGGGAGGGCCTAGGCGGCCAGGTATCCTGCCTTTGCGGGCATTTCCTTCCGTTCTAGACTGCGCAGGCTGGTGGACCCCTCCTGGTCTGTCGTTAGCACTTTGGGGTGGGGGCTAGGGTGCGCCCGCGCCTGCGGACACACGTAGGCCTGTTACGTGGCAAATTTTGGCAGAGTGCTGGGTGTGCTGCCTCCTGTCGCCAAGTTGGTGTGGGAGGCGGCCCCGGTTTAGATTAGCCTTTGCTTTGGCTTCATTCTGGTTTTGCGGGTGAGCGAAGGGTGGCGAGCAGCAGGCAGTTTCGGAATGCCGGGACCTTTATCTGTAACGCGGGTTGCAGGGTGGTCGGTTGCGCGGCAGGATGGTGTGATCCACATCGGATCAAGCAGCTGGGGGTCGCTGGGTGTCCTTGGAGGCCCAGGAGGTTGTGAGTGTCGGCCCGCTGCGCCTGGCGCAGGAGTATGGATGGGCCTCCGAAGGGGCGACCAGTTGCTGATACAGGCGCTCGCTGGTTATCTCACTAAGGTACAGGGTTGCTGCGGTGTTTTGGGCTGCTGTTCAGGTGCTGGCCCGTTGGCGGTATACTGCTTGGGTCCTATTCCTTACGGATGGGGGAGGCTGCAGTTTGGCAGCCACAGGGGCCTCCACAGCAGCTATTCAGGAGCTGAGCCATTGGGGGTATACTTCTTAGATCCTATTCCTTGCGGTTTGGGGTGGCTACCTTGCGGCAGCCTCAGGGTCATCCTCGGCAACTGTTGAGGAGCAGAGCTTTTGGGGGTGTGCTTATATTAGGTCCTATCCCCGGCGAGCTGGGGAGGCGGACCATGCGCAGCCACAGGGTTCTCCACGACAGTGGTTTCAGGAGCAGGGTCGCTGGGGGGATGCTTGTCGCAGGTCCTATTTCCTGGCCGATTGGGGTGGCTGCTATGCGGCGGCCGCGGGGTCCCCCTCGGCAGCGGTTCCAGTGTTGGGATGTTTGGAGGTATACTTTTTAGGTCCTGTTCCTTGCAGAGGGGGGAGTCTGCCAGGCGGCAACCACAGGGTCCTCCCCGGCGGTTGTTCAGGAACTAGGGAGTTGGAGGTTTACTCCTTATAGGTCCTGTTCCGTTGGATTGGGGTGGCTGCTGGGCGGCAGTCACAGGGTCTCCCGCGGCAGCGGTCCAGGATCTGGGGCGTTGGGGGTGTACTTCTTAGGCCTATTCCTTGCGGATGGCGGTGGCGACCATGCGGCAGCCATGGGGTCCACCGCGGCAGCTATTCAGGGGTCTGCTGGAGGTATATTTGTTTTTTAGATCCATTCCTTGTGGAGGGGGGGTGACTGCCGTGCGGCAGACATAGGGTCCCCCTCGGGAGCTATTCAAGGGGTGTTTCATTGGGGATATACTTCTTAGGTCCTATTCCATAGGGATGGGGGTGGCTACCATGCGGAAGCCACAGGTTCCTCCATGGCAGCGATGCAGGACGTGGTCCGTTGGAGGTATACTTTTGGGTCCTATTCCTTGCGGATGGGGGTGGCTACCGTGCGGCAGCCACAGGGTCCTCCACGGCAGCTATTCAGGAGGTGCTCCGTGGAGGGAGGCTTACTATAAGCCTTCTGCATGTGGATAATGTTTAGTTGTGCCTGTTGTGCTAACCCAAAAACTTGTTTACCCGTCGGTTTTTGAACAAGTAGCGTTCAGGAATCGAGGGTGTGAAGTGAATTTTTAAATTTTCCTCCGAGGGGGCCTAATTACAATTGGCTCAACACAGGTCCACGGGAGGTTTTTTGAGTTTTCTCCTTCACTTGGGTTAGTTCTGCTATCTGTCACTTGGTTTTCTATGTGATGTCGGTCATTGATGATTTCAGGGTGTTTTTCTTTTGCAGCCGTCAAAGGTTGAATGGGAATGGCTGGTTTGGCCACTCTTACATTTTGGGCGGCAGGGCATTACTTGGTGCATAGGACAGCTGATGTTTTGGGTTACGGCTTTTAGGTGGTCAGGCATCCTCTGCTGGTACTGCGTCAGCCGCAGTTTTGGCAAGGGGGGAAGGCGTTTCGTCTTCTCCGGCTGAAATTTTGCAGGTTTTGTCTTACCTGGGGTTCTGGTCCTTTTAGTTAGCTTTCTCCTTTCCTGGTTTCTATTGGTTTGGATGGCGGGGCGGTTTGTTAAACCTCTGTGGCGGGAAGTCGCTACCAACCAGCGGTCAGATAGGCATAAGTGGTCATTGTGGGGCACCCTCTTTAGAAGGACGGCAGGTGTGTCCTTCTCTTGCGGTTGGACATTTAGACGTTCCCCTGCGGGAACCGAACGTTTGCCAGAGAAAAGAGGGGTGAGGCCTGCACAATGCGGGTTATGCAGGTAGGAGGCGGGGTTTGGTGTACTCCCCTCCTTGGTGGTTGGATTTCATCCAACGGACCGGAGCTGGTGTCTGGTAGCGACTGGTCCTTTTGCCATCCTCCAATATAAAATCAATTCAATTACAATTATAGTTTAAAGAACAGGTCAGCGATCAATAAATATCGTCTGGCCTTTAACTACAGCTAACCGTGTCCGTGTCGTTATTTTAGTGTGTCGTTATTTTAGTGATAAGCTAGCTTAAAGAAGTGTTTATGTCAATCGCAATAAAATTATGGGCGCCTTAAAAGATTTACCGGTAGGTTTAAAATCTTATTTTCTCTTACGTCCTAGAGGATGCTGGGGACTCCGTAAGGACCATGGGGATTATACCAAAGCTCCAAAACGGGCGGGAGAGTGCGGATGACTCTGCAGCACCGATTGAACAAACATGAGATCCTCATCAGCCAGGGTATCAAACTTGTAGAACTTTGCAAAGGTGTTTGAACCCAACCAAGTAGCTGCTCGGCAAAGCTGTAATGCCGAGACACCTCGGGCAGCCGCCCAAGAAGAGCCCACCTTCCTAGTGGAATGGGCCTTTACAGAATTTGGTAACGGCAATCCAGCCATAGAATGAGCCTGCTGAATCGTGTTACAGATCCAGCGAGCAATAGTCTGCTTAGAAGCAGGAGCGCCAACCTTGTCGGCTGCATACAGGACAAACATTGCCTCTCTTTTCCTAACCCGAGCCGTTCTGGCCACATAAATTTTCAATGCCCTGACCACATCAAGGGACTCGGAATCCTCCAAGTCCCGCGTAGCCACAGGCACCACCATAGGTTGGTTCATATGAAAAGATGAAACCACCTTAGGCAAAAATTGAGGACGAGTCCGCAACTCCGCTCTATCCACATGTAAAATCAGATAGGGGCTTTTGTGAGATAAAGCCGCCAACTCCGACACTCGCCTTGCCGATGCCAAGGCCAACAACATGACTACTTTCCAAGTGAGATACTTTAATTCCACCGTTTGAAGAGGCTCAAACCAGTGAGACTTAAGGAACCGTAACACCACGTTACTGGAGGCACAAAAGGAGGCTGGATATGCAGCACTCCCTTCACAAAAGTCTGTACTTCTGGGAGAGAAGCCAATTCCTTCTGAAAGAAAATGGATAGGGCCGAAATCTGAACCTTAATGGAGCCTAATTTTAGGCCCAAATTCACTCCAGTCTGTAGGAAGTGAAAGAAACGGCCCAGATGGAATTCTTCCGGAGGAGCATTCCTGGACTCACACCAAGATACATACATACCTCCATATACGGTGATAATGTTTTGCTGTCACGTCCTTCCTAGCCTTTATCAGAGTAGGCATGACCTCATCCGGAATGCCCTTTTCCGCTAGGATCCGGCGTTCAACCGCCATGCCGTCAAACGCAGCCGCGGTAAGTCTTGGAACAGACAGGGCCCCTGTTGTAACAGGTCCTCTCTGAGAGGAAGAGGCCACGGATCTTCTGTGAGCATTTCCTGCAGATCCGTATACCAGGCCCTTCGAGGCCAATCTGGAATAATGAGAATTGTCTGTACTCCTCTTCGTCTTATGATTCTCAATATCTTGGAGATGAGAGGAAGAGGAGGAAACACACAGACCGACTGGAACACCCACGGTGTCACCAGGACGTCCACTGCTACCGCCTGAGGGTCCCTTGACCTGGCGCAATACCTCGGTAGTTTCTTGTTGAGGCGTGATGCCATCATGTCTATCTGAGGCAGTCCCCACTGACTTGCAATCTCTGCAAAGACTTCCTGATGAAGTCCCCACTCTCCTGGATGTAGATTGTGTCTGCTGAGGAAGTCCGCTTCCCAGTTGAACACTCCCGGAATGAAGACTGCTGTCAGAGCGCTTACATGAATTTCCGCCCAGCGAAGAATCCTGGTGGCTTCTGCCATTGCCACTCTGCTCTTTGTTCCGCCTTGACGGTTTCCATGAGCCACTGCGGTGATGTTGTCTGACTGAATCAGAACCGGTAGGTCGCGAAGCAAATTCTCCGCTTGACGAAGGCCGTTGTATATGGCCCTTAATTCCAGTACGTTGATGTGTAGACAAGCCTCCTGGCTTGACCAGAGACCTTGGAAGTTTCTTCCCTGTGTGACTGCTCCCCAACCTCGGAGGCTCGCGTCCGTGGTTACCAGAACCCAATCCTGAATGCCGAACCTGCGACCCTCTAGAAGGTGAGCACTCTGCAGCCACCACAGGAGAGATACCCTGGCCCTGGGGGACAGGGTGATTATCTGATGAATCTGTAGATGTGACCCGGACCACTTGTCCAGAAGGTCCCACTGAAAAGTCCTCGCATGGAACCTGCCGAATGGAATGGCCTCGTAAGACGCCACCATCTTTCCCAGAACTCGAGTGCAGTGATGCACCGACACCCTTTTTGGCTTCAAGAGGTCCCTGACCAAGTTCATGAGTTCTTGGGCCTTTTCCATCAGGAGATAAACACTTTTCTGGTCTGTATCCAGAATCATGCCTAAGAAAGGCAAACGGGTCGTCGGAACCAACTGTGACTTCGGGATATTGAGAATCCAGCCGTGCTGCTGCAACACCCTCAGGGAAAGTGATACGTTGTTCAGCAACTGCTCTCTTGATCTCGCTTTTATTAGGAGATCATCCAAGTAAAGGGATAATTGTGACACCCTGCTTGCGCAGGAGCACCATCATTCCTGCCATTACCTTGGTGAAAATCCTCGGGGCCGTGGAAAGCCCAAATGGCAACGTCTGAAATTGGTAATGACAATCCTGTACAGCAAATCTCAGGAACGCCTGATGAGGCGGATATATGGGGACATGAAGGTATGCATCTTTTATGTCCAGGGACACCATATAATCCCCCCCTTCCAGGCTGGCGATGACCGCTCTGGGCGATTCCATCTTGAACTTGAACCTTTTTAAGTATAGGTTTAAGGATTTTAAATTTAAAATGGGTCTGACCGAACCGTCCGGTTTCGGGACCACAAACAGGGTTGAGTAATACCCCATCCCCTGCTGAAGCAGGAGAACTTTGACCACCACTTGTTGAAGACACAATTTTTGAATTGCATTTAAAACTATCTCCCTCTCTGGGGAAGAAGCCGGTAGGGCCGATTTGAAAAACCGGCGAGGAGGCACCTCTTCGAATTCCAGCTTGTAACCCTGGAAAACAATGTCTATTGCCCAGGGATCCACCTGTGAGTGAACCCAGACGTGGCTGAAAAGTCGAAGACGTGCCCCCACTGGGGCGGACTCCCTCAGCGGAGCCCCAGCGTCATGCGGTGGATTTCGTAGAAGCCGGGGAGGACTTCTGCTCCTGGGAACTAGCTGTAGTTGGCAGCTTTTTCCCCCTGCCCTTACCTCTGGCAAGAAAGGAAGATCCCCGTACTCTCTTGGATTTATGCAACCGAAAAGACTGCATTTGATAATGTGGCGTTTTCTTAGGCTGTGAGGAAACATAAGGCAAAAACAGTTGATTTACCTGCAGTAGCTGTGGAAACTAGGTCCGTGAGACCTTCCGCAAACAATTCCTCACCCTTGTAAGGCAAAACCTCTATATGCCTCTTCGAGTCGGCATCACCCGTCCATTGTCGGGTCCATAGGGCTCGTCTAGCAGAAATCGCCATAGCGTTGGCTTTGGAACCCAGTAGGCCAACGTCTCTCTGAGCATCTCTCATATATAGGACAGCATCCTTAATATGACCGAGGGTCAATAAAATGGTTTCCTTATCCAGCGTATCTATATCAGCAGATAAGGTATCTGTCCATGCTGCTACAGCGCTACAAACCCAAGCCGACGCTATCGCTGGTCTGAGTAATGTACCAGAATGTGTGTAAATGGACTTCAAGGTAGTCTCCTGCCTGCGATCAGCAGGATCCTTGACGGTTGCGGTATCTTGAGATGGCAGCGCTACCTTTTTGGATAAGTGTGTCAACGCTTTGTCCACCCTTGGGGAAGATTCCCACCGTATCCTGTCCTTAGCCGGGAAAGGATACGCCATAAGAATCCTTTTGGGAATCTGCAGTTTCTTGTCTGGAGTTTCCCAAGCCCTTGCAAACAACTCATTTAGCTCATGTGAAGTGGGAAAAGTAACCTCAGGCTTCTTTTCTTTAAACATGTGGACCCTCATGTCAGGTACAGAGGGGTCATCTGTGATATGCCACACATCTTTTATTGCAATAATCATATAATGAATACTTTTAGCCAATTTTGGCTGCAACTTCGCATCATCATAGTCGACACTGGAGTCAGAATCTGTGTCGGTATCCGTGTCTACTACTTGGGATAGTGGGTGCTTTTAAGACCCAGAAGGTCCCTGCGACATAGTGAAAGGCAGGGCTTGACTCCCTGTACATTCCCTGGACTCTGCTTTGTCCAACCTTTTGTGTAATAAATTCACATTTGCATTTAAAACATTCCACATATCCAACCAGTCAGGTGTCGGCGTTGCCAACGGAGACACCACACTCAATTGCTCTACCTCCTCCCTAGAAGAGCCTTCCGCTTCAGACATGCCGACACACACGTACCGACACCCCACACACTCAGGGAAATCTCTAATCTGGAGACAGTTCCCCCACAAGGCCCTTTGGAGAGACAGAGAGAGAGAGTATGCCAGCACACACCCAGCGCCAATGACTTTGGAAAAAATTCCCAGATAGATATAGCGCTTTATATATATATATTGATTGCGCCAAATTATGTGCCCCCCCCCTTCTTTAAAACCCTCTGTCACCGTGTTCAGCAGGGGAGAGTCCGGGGAGCCAGCTTCTCAGCGTGTGCTGTGGAGAAAATGGTGCTGGTTAGTGCTGAGGGATCAAGCTCCGCCCCCTCAGCGTCGGGTTCGGTCCCGCTTGAATCCATTCAAAAACTGGCGGGGGATACACATATACAGCCCACAGAGCCAATATATCTATTTTTGCCAGTCCTAGAGGTGTAAATTGCTGCCCAGGGCGCCCCCCCTGCGCCCTGCACCCATAAGTGCCTGCAGTGTGTGTTCTGTGTGGGAGCAATGGCGCGCAGAGTTACCGCTGCGCGTTACCTCAGTGAAGATCTGAAGTCTTCTGCCGCCTCTGAAGTCTTCTATCTTCTTATACTCACCCGGCTTCTATCTTCCGGCTCTGTGAGGAGGACGGCGGCGCGGCTCCGGGACGAACAGCGAGGAGAGACCTGCGTTCCGACTCCCTCTGGAGCTAATGGTGTCCAGTAGCCTAAGAAGCAGAGCCTAGCATTTAAGTAGGTCTGCTTCTCTCTCCTCAGTCCCACGATGCAGGGAGCCTGTTGCCAGCAGGCTCCCTGAAAATAAAAAACCTAACAAAATTCTTTATTTCAGGAAACTCAGGAGAGCTCCATGTAGTGCACCCAGTCTCCTCTCGGCACAGTATCAAACTGAGGTCTGGAGGAGGGGCATAGAGGGAGGAGCCAGTGCACACCCATATCTAAAGTTCTTTTTAGTGCCCATGTCTCCTGCGGAGCCCGTTTATTCCCCATGGTCCTTACGGAGTCCCCAGCATCCTCTAGGACGTAAGAGAAATCTGTATTATTTGTATATCTCTCCTAAACATTATACTAGATCAGCTATGTCACATCATACTCCAATTTTGGAAATAGGACCCTAGCACTTTAGAGAAATAACACACTGACTTTGATAGACAGGTCAGAGGCCAAATCAGTGATACAATCCTTCATCCAATCAGAACAGGTCTGGTTTGATAGACAGGTCAGAGGCCCATTCAGTGATACAATCCTTCATCCAATCAGAACTGGTATAACCCCCTCAGAAACATACAAATCAGAACAGGTCTGGTTTGATAGACAGGTCAGAGGCCCAATCAGTGATACAATCCTTCATCCAATCAGAACTGGTATGGCCCACTCAGAAACATACAAATCAGAACAGGTCTGATTTGATAGACAGGTCAGAGGCCCAATCAGTGATACAATCCTTCATCCAATCAGAACTGGTATGGCCCCCTCAGAAACATACAAATCAGAACAGGTCTGGTTTGATAGACAGGTCAGAGGCCCAATCAGTGATACAATCCTTCATCCAATCAGAACTAGTATGGCCCCCTCAGAAACATAGAAATCATGTCAATATAGACACTTCAAGCACTCCCAGAGGAAGACCGAAAGGTTGAAACGCGTAGGCGGAACTACAAAGAAAGAACCACTACAGATTCAAAGACTTCATCAGGAAGACTCTTTCCCACGTGCAAAAAGACCCGGTCACGTGACTGGACCAACCCGGAAGCCAGCAGCGCTGCTAGGATACCAGACAGCGGAGGAAGCCGGTGACGGAGCGCGGCGTGTGGCTGGAGCAGGTGAGTTCTCTGTAAGCGGTGGGAGAGGCGCAGCTAGCCGCTCTGCAGAGAAAGGTCCACCTCTCTGACCGACCTGCACCTGGGGGGCGTCTGAACAAGGACGCACCACGGGCAACAGGGGCAGAGAGTGGAAACCAGTCCGGAGACCCCTTTTTTACCCCACTTATGCCACCACCGTAAGCTCAGGGCATCGTGAAGGTTTAAAAGATTTTTTACCACCACCAGCATTTGTTGTTGTTGTTATTATTATTTTTTTCCTAAAGACTTTTCAACAGCAGATGTGCAGGATGCCGCAGTCTGTATTATAACCTGCATGAACTTTATAAGAGACAATATCGCCCACCCTGGGCATTAACCGCACACCTTTAGATTGGCCAGTATACAATAAATACAGTGGCTCACAACAATTAATTTGCATCATATTGTTATTTTGTGATTTCTATATCCAAGTGCAAACTCATATTTGGGTCTGTTCATACATTATCCTTTATTACATCTGATGTGCATTCGTTAGCTAAACACACACACCTTTTGGGGATGAGCGCAGTTCTATTGTGGTATATCCACTAAGCTTCTCCATTTACATATAGGTGGGTTGGAACACCCATCAGAACGAGCAGCACACCCCGGCTAGCTATAGAATAAAGACACTCAGTGCTCAGAACCCTCCAATTTATAGTGTTATCAGGAAAGAGAATTTAGCATTTGGGGTGTATTTTTTTTAGAAACTTAAGAGAGATTAAGGAAAAGCGTGAATGAGGGGCAGTGGCAGAACATGTGAGTGGTGGGCCCAGGTGCAAAAATATAATTTGGGCCCCCCTCCATCACTCCAACCCAAGTTTACAGTATGCCAGACGTCAATGGGTGACAGCAGTAGACAGAGGGTGACAACAGAAGGCAATGGAAGGCAGTGGGTGACAGGGGGAGGCAGAGGGTAATAGGGAGAGGTACAAAAGGCTTTCTTTACCGCTGGTCGTCCACAGGTCCTTTTTCCTGCACACACCTCCTATGCCGCTGATCCTCCAGCTGTTCGCTCTGTATAATATGAACGTCTCCCATTTCTAACACGATCATGACCAAATCCACCTAGTGCCGCCGACTGTGTATAAGCAGGCACCACTACCGGGAACATTATGTATAAAAAGCACTATTATGTATGGGGTGAAGTGAATAAGATTGTGCTACTGTGTGGCGTAATTTGAAATGGGTGTACTATTGTGTGGCCACGCCCCTTCCTTGTGAGACCACACCCTTTTTTGACGTGCGCTGTCCCTTTGTAAAATATGGGAGGGCGCCAAATTAATAGTTTGCAGGGGGGCACCGAACAACCTAGCACCGGCCCTGGGTGGCTGATAGGGAGGCCAATCCCGGGATTTTGGCCCAAAAATGCTGGGATTTGAATCCCGGGATTGGAGCCTCCAATCCCGGGATTCACGGGAATACATTGCGCATGTGCAATTGTGCAGTGAGGGAAGGTGGGTGTAAGTAATACTACTTACTATTAGGCGCGCGGCAGCCGTGGACACACGCTGAGCGCGGCGACACTTCAAATGTAGCGCCGACCGCCAGCCAATCAGAGCTGGTGGACCGGCAGCCAATCAGCGACTGCTGCGGCCGCTTCCCTGATTGGCTGCCGGTCCGCCAGCTCTGGTTGGCTGGCGGCCGGCGCTTCATTTGAAAAGCCGCCGTGTTCAGTGTGTCCATGGCTGCCGCCCACCTAATAGTAAGTAGTATTACTTAAACCCACCCTCCCTCCGTGCAGTGCTCTCTAACAGCCTCCCTCCCACGCCGCTACCTACACTCTCCCTTCCTCCCGCACCGCTACCTACAATCTCCCTCCCGCACCGCTACCTACACCCTCCCTTCCGCACCGCTATCTACAATCTCCCTCCCGTGCCGCTACCTACACTCTCCCTTCCGCACCGCTATCTACAATCTCCCTCCCACGCCGCTACCTACACTCTCCCTTCCTCCCGCACCGCTACCTACAATCTCCCTCCCGCACCGCTACCTACACCCTCCCTTCTGCACCGCTATCTACAATCTCCCTCCCGTGCCGCTACCTACACTCTCCCTCCCGCACCGCTACCTACACTAACCCTCCAGCGCTGCTCCCTACACCCTTCTCCACTGCCCTTCACTGATCCCTACTGCAATTCTGGGATCCCGGGAATCCCAAGATTGAGCGTTTTTCAATCCCGAATCCCGGGATTGAAAAAAACGGCCTGGGATTGGCCTCCCTAGTGGCTGGTAGCTTTGCCAAGGAAGGGAGGGGGTAGGGGGAAGAGAGCTGGTAACTTTGCCCAGGGAGGAAGGTGAGAGGAGCTGGTAAGTTTGCCCAGGAAGGGATTGGGGGTGGGGGAGCTGGTAACTGTATCCAGGGGGAGAGAGGAGCTGCTAATATTATTGATAACATATATAATACTGAATGCTGTTTCTTTGTTTTCAGCACAGTCTTTTGTTTGTTTGTTTGTTTGTTTGTTTTGGGGGGTATTACTGTCTTATAGGGGGTTTTATGGTGCCCACACACGGTGCTATTTGAACTAGATGTGATGTTATTTGAACTAAAAAGATCAAATAGCATGCGAGGATCGCACCATGTGTGGGCACCATTAGACATTCATGTTTATTTTTTATTGTCCCCATTATTAATATGTGAAAGACTTAGTACGTCTCTCCCATAATGCATAATGAGGGGGGATGAGGGGAGGGACACATACAAGGGGGACAGGGGGGTGTGCGGCCCTCGGATATTCACTGGAAAGTGTTAGGTGGACCCCCAGCTGAAATAATTGCCCGCACCTGAATTAGACTATAAAAGGATAGGTCGAAGAAGATTGGTTGCTATTGGCAACTTCTCCACAGGTCCTCTTCGCCATTCCTTTCATTGCTTTATACATTGACCTGTTATACTTAGAACCATTAAGTATATATTAGATTTGTATATCTTGAGAGAATGATTCTCTAGTTATCACTTTATTTGCTGATTGGTGCCATTAAACAACGTTTCTATATTTGTCTGGAATGATGATTTTGCGGATTAGTTAACTCTATTTAAGTTATGTCATTTGTTACCACAACGATTAACCATTCAATTGGCTTTCCAAGTTTGTTTTTACTTATAATCTGAGTCACTATTTTATATTCATAATATAATTATCTCCACTGAGGCGTTTACTGGGAAAGTATTTCCTGAAAAAACTTATGGGAAACTAGTTGGAGCTGCTCTGTTTACATTCCGCCTCACGTTCAGATGACAATTGGCTCATGTAGCCCAAAGAAATGGCCTACTTACAAAGTTCCTGGAGGAACATAGGGGGTAATTCCAAGTTGATTGCAGCAGGAAATTTTTTAGCAGTTGGGCAAAACCATATGCACTGCAGGGGGAGGCAGATATAACATGTGCAGAGAGAGTTAGATTTGGGTGGGTTATATTGTTTCTGTGCAGGGTAAATACTGGCTGCTTTATTTTTACACTGCAATTTAGATTGCAGATTGAACACACCACACCCAAATCTATCTCTCTCTTCACATGTTATATCTGCCCCCCCTGCAGTGCACATGGTTTTGCCCAACTGCTAAAAAATTTCCTGCTGCGATCAACTTGGAATTACCCCCATAGGACATACTTATCTGGCCCATACACCTGTATGCTGAGTCCCCATTCTGCAGCTGATTACAAACGCAGACTGACATCGATGATCGGTGATCCAGAGGAAATTGGAAAAATATTTCTGATTCCAATTGTTTTTGGATTGGAACAACCATATAGAGCAGAGGTTTCCAAACTGTTTGCCGTGGCTCCCTGGGGTGCCTCGGGACACTTGCAGGGGTGCCCTGGGTTGGTGGTCCAGGACCAATTCAAATTATTCATGGTCAATATAATAGGCAAAACCAGTGCTGGTGGCTGCCAGTCATAAAATATGTGGCCAAACAGAAGCAAATCTTGTCCCTCACCACACAACTGACACTAAGGATGACATATAAACGCGATCTACTTAATGTAATATTTATTTCTAAATTTCTGAATACAAAATTTTTGGCCTATGGGGTGCTGTGAAAAAAATTCTGATATTCTAGGGCGCCGTGATTCATAAAAGTTTGGAAACCACTGATATAGAGGATTTCCACAATGTTGGATTTTCACGATCCCCCAACCCAGGCATCTGCAGAACATGGAATCGCCCCAATAGCTGATGTATGTGTCCTATTACATTGCTGTTCTATCTTACGGCTATCAGTGTGTATTTATTGGGGGAGATTCAAATGTTTGAAAAGTCAGTTGGGAGTCTGTTTTTTCCAATCTAATAGACAGGAAAAAACAGACACCCAACCGACTTTTCAAACATTTGAATATCCCCCATTGAATCTATAATAAATACTTCTGCACTATGGGCCTGATTCAGGTTTACAAGGAATTGCACACATGCAAGAAAGTGGCTGCGCAATTCCATGTCATTAAAATTGTAATGCAGCAGAAGGCGTCTGCAGCAGATAGCTACCTTCAGCATTAGCAAGGATCTGAGTGCTGTGTCAGGGGATGCAGTCTTGGATCACTATTGTGACCGTCAGTCGCTATTTGTGATGGTTTTAGGCTGGCCATCAGATCTGGACACCCAGGCTGCGTAGGCAGGGAGCTAGCCGGCAGGTGTGAAAGCATTGCCGCCATTTATTGCTTTTGCATATCTGTGGAGGAGGGGGCAGGACCCGGCATGTAAGGCGGACTTGCCCTGTGCTGGGCGTCCCCCCGCATTTTAAAGATTTTGATCGTAGCTGTGCATTTTTTCGCACATCTACGATCAGCTCTGAATTAGGCCCTATGTACATTTCTTCCTTTAGCTCAGCGGTTCCCAACCTTTTTTTCTCTCCCGTACCCCTTGATTAGGCTTTTCATTTATGAGTACCCCCTCGTTTCATAAATCCCCCCCCCCACCCAGGGTTGGACTGGCCCACAGGGGCACAGGGGAAACCCCCAGTGGCCCAACTGCCTGGGGACCCACCTCCTCCTCTAGGGTTCCAGACTGTACACTTGAATTACACATTATAGATATGTTACCTTATACTACAGAAGACTATAGTTGTCATTATAATGCATGCACTAGCAGTATTTACTATATATATTCAAGGGGCCCAGGCTATGCACTCTCTAATGGTTAGCCAAACCTCTGTGGCAGCTAACCACACCCTGTATGGAGACTGGTCACACCCCTAAACATTAGCCCCTACCACGGCATTCCCCCGGTGGGCCAGTCATGCCCCAGCCCAACACTGCCCACACCCATCCGTCCACGCCAAAAAAGTTTGTTTTTGTTAGGTAGTAATGTTCATAGGTTAGCTAAATAATCTAACCTAAGGCTTTGTAGGTGCATGGGGGCGAGACCGGCAGCAAGATGGGCAGTCCGGGGGCGTGACCGACAGGGAATTGGGCAGTCCGGGGGCATGGCATCAGGATCGCATCATCGTGGCTCCACCCCCCACTATGCAGTGTCGAGAAAATAGGCGCTGTATAGTGTGGGGGCAGAGCTACGATGACGCCGCTGCGGGTGGCCGAGGAGGGGTGTGGAGGGGCTGCAAGGAAAGCGGGAGGCTTGTCCACCTTTCTGGGGGGCGGGAGGGCCACCTGATTTTCAGGAGCCACGCGGCCATTCCGGGAGGGTAGGCAGGTATGGTATATTACCCAAACAGCTACAGTTACAGCTACACAAGGTATCTGAGATTTTGGGCTAACATCTCCAGCTGCCATCCACGTTATATTTCTGTAAATGTTCAGTGAAGGATAAAGGTGAGAGCCTTTCAGTATACAGATATTTGATTGCATTAAAGTGCACCCGAGAGCAACATGGGGTAGTGGTCACCTCACTTCAGGCAGCAGAATATTAGGGGACAGTTTGGGACAGCGGGGGAAAGTTAACTTATTTGTATTTTGGAAAAGTAAAATATGTAAAATTGAATGCTATTCTTCCGCGTTCCACGAGTTGCTCCACGGGCTGGCTCCTTCCTCCAGCTGCGGCTGCGTGACCCGGCGTTCTCCAAGCATGACAGTGCATGCGCCAGGGGGCTCCTTCCCCCAGCCGCTGCAGCGTACCCCCGTGGGTACGTGTACCATGGGTTGGGAACTAAGAGTAAAAAGCAGCAGCTACAAATCCATTCTGTGGATATGTGACAGCTGTATGGTGGGTTTGCACGCAGGGTATGGCTCTGTGTTTTCAGGCGTGATATACAAGTTCTAAATTCTCTATGTCAACATTCAGAATGCTGACACGAAAATGTCGACATGGGTTGAATATCAACATTGTGAATGTCAACAGTGTCAGCCTTTGACATGTAGCGACAGCCTGGAGCGGTGTTACATAAACTCACCCCTCCGATGATCTCTGTCCAGCTATATGCACTATGCTGATGTGACGTGTTTGCTAGTATGGCGTCCCTATTGCACATGTGCAACATTTTTAAAAATTTTTTTTAAATGTTATTTGCAAGGACTGCGCAATATCATCCATAGGCGGCGTCGGTAAGTAAGCATAGCGCCATTCTTAGCTCAGCTCTTCATTGCTTAGTAAGCGACTAGCGCGTTTCACCATCATCGATGGCTATGGTGGCGACATTATTAGGAGGAAACAAAGTCACCGCTGTAGAAATCAGAGATGCCTTTTAATAGATTTGGAGAAGCAATAAAATAACCCACCACCTTTTTTTTTTTTTTTTTACAAAACTGTTTTGTTTTCTCCAGGATGAGATCTTCTCATGCTAAGTCATCCATGTTCCAGACATAACTATTATATCACATTGCGCAGTTACTAGCCGGTATTATGTAACGCTGCTCCATCATTTATAGCGTGGCATTGCCGTGCTGTAGTGACACAATGGATCTTTCAGCCTCGGAACAGTTTGCTGATTGGCAATAACATGAATTTGTTTCCTTTGAAGGAATTTCACAGTCACATTGCCCCATCTTGGAATTGATCTGGAAAAGGTCATCCAACAAGTGGACTATGTTCTATGTTCTATGTATTTGTACAATTTCTAAATGTGAAGAAACTTCTGGATAGGTGCTTTTTAAATTGATTTGCAAATTAATTTAATTTCTAGCTACAAAGAGCCGCAATTATACACATAAGACCAACGTGCCCTTTACTTCGGTTTTATTTTTCACATTTGATCTTTATTGATACCATTTAAGTTTCTGATCACCTCAAATTCCTATAATTAAGTTCAAATATTTTTTTTTCAAGTTTCCGGATTAGCTAATTGCAAGAAATTATTAAAATACTAGGCGATTCATCACGTCCTACAGGCGCTCTTCACACTGTCGTAAGGGGCAACACCCCCTTAACCCTTGCACACCCTTGTGGTGTGCAATATTTGTATTATATGGAGTATTACCTCCAATCTTAATGGTGTGAGTGGTTAAATATTGCACGTACAAAGGGCGTGCGATGGTTAAGGGGACGTAGCCCCTTGCTATGGCGTGAACAGTGTACGCAGGGCCTGATGAATCACCTAGTAGGTGCTGTGGTTGAGAGAGTGGCGGGTGCGGGGGAGACGCGGATGGGGGAGGGGGTCTGGCAAGTGTGGGAGGGGCAGTTACGGGGGTGCCGCGGGTGGGGGAGGGGCTGGTGCGGTGGTGTTGCGGATGAGTGAGGGGCAGGTGCATGGGTGCTGTGGTTGCGGTCCAGAGCCACTGCGAGTGGGGGAGGGGTGTGGGTGGTGGAGGGGCTGTTGCAGGGGTGTTGCGGGGGAGACAGTGGGTCCAGAGCCGCCGCGGCATCACACGCAGAGGTGGCTTCGGGGCTCAGAGAGTATGTGGTGCAGGGAGGGCTATGAAAGCCTTTCCGCTGCGCCGCTTTCATACACATCTATGCCGGTGGCCGCAGCAGCTTTTGTTCCACCTGCGCCACAGCTGATGAGTGGGGATTGTTGATGCCGGAGGAGGCAGGTGGACTGGCAGCAGGACATAGGACACTGCAGTAAAATGTACCGATTTTTGGCTCTCCAAACTTCCACTGAAAGTATAGGAAAAGGGCCACGCGCCATTTTTGAATTTAGAGCTATTTTTATGTGTAAATTGTTGGAGGGTATGTTGCTGCAGATGCAGTGGGCCTTTTTGAGGTGTGGACCTGGTGCTGCAGCTCCATCAATCCCATTGTTAATCCTGCTCTGTGAACACACAGCAGCCAAAGGGCAGAGCCTCCCATTGGATGTAACCTGTGTGGGAGGGCGTTTCTCGCCCAATCAGCTGTGGACTGGGTGTGATAGACCTGCTGCTAACCCAATGAGAGCTACTAGCCACGCCCAGTGTTATACACACAGGCACAGATCTGGGCTATTATATAGGAGATTATCCGCCACAAAAACTGTAGTACACATTAACTACAAAGTAAAGTGCTCAGATAGATAGGGGCAGGTTCAACTACCCATGGGTAAAGTTCCGGGTTTCACGGCCAGGAGCTATTATTTTTCTGCATTTTCCCGCATGGTCAACCCGTGGGTAATGTGCGATGACCAAGAGATTCCTCATTAAGGGGGTTATTCAGGTTGGATTGCAGATTCTGCTAAAAATCAGAATCTGCAATCTTTTATTTCTCTTACGTCCTAGAGGATGCTGGGGATTCCGCAAGAACCAAGGGGTATAGACGGGCTCTGCAGGAGACATGGGCACTCTAAGACTTTAGATGGGTGTGAACTGGCTCCTCCCTCTATGCCCCTCCTCCAGACCTCAGTTAGATCCTGTGCCCAGAGGAGACTGGATGCACTGCAGGGGAGCTCTACTGAGTTTCTCTGAAAAGACTTTTGTTAGGTTTTTTTATTTTCAGGGAGCACTGCTGGCAACAGGCTCCCTGCTTCGTGGGACTGAGGGGAGAGAAGCAGACCTACTTTACTGATAGGCTCTGCTTCTTAGGCTACTGGACACCATTAGCTCCAGAGGGTCGGAACACAGGTGTCGTCCTTGCTGTTCGTCCCGGAGCCGCGCCGCCGTCCTCCTCACAGAGCCGGAAGATAGAAGCCGGGTAAGTATATGAAGAAAGAAGACAACATAGGCGGCAGAAGACTTCAGTTCTTCAGAGAGGTACCGCGCAAAGGTCGCGCTGCGCACCATTGCTCCCACACACACACAGGCGCAGCAAGGGTGCAGGGCGCAGGGGGGGGGTGCCCTGGGCAGCAATAATTACCTCAAATAACACTGGCACCATTGTTAGATACTGCGGAGGCAGTATATTATAAAACCCCCACCAGTATAAAAAAATGAGCGGGACCGAAGTCCGCCGTCGAGGGGACGGGGCTTGATCCTCCAGCACTAACCAGCGCCATTTTTCTCCACAACATGCTGCAGAGAAGCTGCTCCTGGACTCTCCCCTGCTGAACCAAGTAACAGGGGGCAAAAAACGAGGGGGGGGCACATTTATTTGGCGCAAATCATTTATATAAAAAAGCGCTATATAGGCTGGGACTGTGTTTTCAGTGTCTAGTGGCGCTGGGTGTGTGCTGGCATACTCTCTCTCTGTCTCTCCAAAGGGCCTTATTGGGGAGCTGTTCCCATATTCAAATATCCCAGTGTGTGTGGGGGTGTCAGTAACGTGTGTGTCGACATGTCTGAAGCGGAAGGCTCGTCTAGGGAGGATGCAGAGCAGATGGTGGTGGTGTCTCCGTCGGCACAGCCGACACCTGATTGGTTGGACATGTGGAATGTGTTAAATGCTAATGTGACTTTATTACATAAGAGATTGGACAAAACAGAGTCCAAGGACAAAGCAGGGAGTCAATCCATGGCTTTGACTGTGTCACAAGACCCTTCAGGGTCCTATAAACGTCCCTTTTCCCAGGTAGCAGACACTGATATCGACACGGATTCTGACTCCAGTGTCGACTATGATAATGCGATGCTACACCCAAGAGTGGCCAAGAGTATTCAATATATGATTATTGCAATAAAAGATGTTTTGCATATCACAGAGGACCCTTCGGTCCCTGACACGAGGGTACACATGTTTAAGGAAAAGAAACCTGAGGTAACGTTTCCCCCATCTCATGAGCTGAACGCTTTATTTGAAAAGGTTTGGGAGACTCCAGATAAGAGACTGCAGGTTCCCATGAGAATTAGTATGGCGTATCCTTTCCCCTCGAAGGACAGGTTATGGTGGGAATCCTCGCCCACGGTGGACAAGGCCTTAACGCGCTTATCCAAAAAGGTGGCACTACCGTCCCCGGATACGGCGGCCCTAAAGGATCCTGCGGATTGCAGGCAGGAAACTACCTTAAAATCAATTTACGCGCATACGGGAGCCCTACTCAGGCCTGCAATAGCGTCGGCATGGGTTGGTAGCGCAATTGCAGCGTGGGTAGATAACTTGTCATCAGACATTGACACCTTAGATAAGGATAGTATTTTGTTGACCTTTGGTCACATTAAGGACGCAGCGTTATATATGAGAGAGGCTGCGCGAGATATTGGGCTGTTGGGTTCACGAGCCAATGCCATGGCAGTTTCTGCTAGAAGGTCCCTGTGGACCCGTCAATGGTCGAGTGATGCTGATTCAAAGAGACTTATGGAGGCTTTGCCTTACAAAGGTGAAGTTTTATTTGGGGAAGGCCTCGCGGACCTGGTTTCCACAGCTACCGCGGGTAAGTCTTCTTTTTTGCCTTATGTTCCCCCACAGCAAAAGAAAACACCTCAATACCAGATGCAGTCCTTTCGGTCGCATAAGTTCAAAAAGGGTTGGGGCTCTTCCTTCCTTGCCAGAGGTAGAGGTAGGGGGAAAAGATCACCAGCTACAGCCAGTTCCCAGGAACAAAATTCCACCCCGGCCTCTACAAAATCCACCGCATGACGCTGGGGCTTCGCTGGGGGAGTCCGCACTGGTGGGGACACGTCTTCGTCTCTTCAGCCAGGTCTGGGTTCAGTCAGATTTGGATCCTTGGGTGATCGACATTGTATCCCAAGGCTACAAACTGGAGTTCGAGGATGTGCCTCCACACCGATTTTTCAAATCGGCCTTGCCAGCTTCTCCCCCAGAGAGGGAAATAGTTTCAGCTGCCATACAAAAGCTGTGTCAACAGCAGGTGATTATCAAGGTTCCTCTAGGACAACAGGGAAAAGGGTTTTATTCAACCCTATTTGTGGTCCTGAAGCCGGATGGCTCGGTTAGACCTATCCTGAATCTAAAATCCCTAAACCTATATTTGAAAAGGTTCAAATTCAAGATGGAATCTCTCCGGGCAGTGATCTCCAGCCTCGAAGGGGGGGATTTAATGGTGTCACTAGACATAAAGGATGCTTACCTTCATGTCCCCATATATCCTCCTCATCAGGTGTACCTGAGATTCGCTGTACAGGATTGTCATTACCAGTTTCAGACATTGCCGTTTGGGCTTTCCACGGCCCCGAGAATTTTCACCAAGGTGATGGCGGAAATTATGGTGCTCCTGCGCAGGCAGGGGGTCATAATTATCCCATACTTGGATGATCTCCTGATAAAGGCAAGATCGAGAGATCAGTTACTAAAGCGCGTGTCTCTCTCCCTGAGAGTACTACAACAACATGGCTGGATTCTAAATCTGCCGAAGTCGCAGTTGGTTCCAACGACTCGGCTGTCATTTTTGGGCATGGTTCTGGACACGGAAAAAAAGAGGGTTTTTTTCCCAATGGAAAAAGCCCAGGAACTCCAGAACATGGTCAAGGACCTGCTGAAACCAAAAAGAGTGTCAGTTCATCAATGCACTCGAGTATTGGGAAAAATGGTGGCAGCCTACGAGGCCCTTCCGTTCGGCAGGTTCCATGCAAGAACTTTTCAGTGGGACCTTCTGGACAAATGGTCAGGATCCCATCTACAGATACATCAGAGGATAAGCCTGTACCCCAAGGCCAGGGTCTCTCTCCTGTGGTGGCTCCAGAGTGCTCACCTTCTAGAGGGTCGCAGGTTCGGCATTCAAGATTGGGTTCTTGTGACCACGGACGCGAGATTCCGAGGGTGGGGAGCTGTCACACAAGGAAGAAATTTTCAGGGAATATGGTCAAGCCAGGAGGCTTGTCTACACATCAATGTGTTAGAATTAAGGGCCATATACAACGGCCTGCAACAAGCGGAGAGTCTTCTTCGCAACCTACCCGTTCTGATCCAATCAGACAACGTCACAGCCGTGGCGCATGTAAACCGCCAGGGCGGGACAAGGAGCAGAGCAGCAATGGCAGAAGCCACCAGGATTCTTCGCTGGGCAGAAAATCATGTATGCGCTCTGTCAGCTGTCATCATTCCGGGAGTGGACAACTGGGAAGCAGACTTCCTCAGCAGACACGATCTCCATCCAGGAGAGTGGGGACTTCATCAAGAGGTCTTTGCAGAAATAACAAGTCGTTGGGGACTTCCTCAAATAGACATGATGGCGTCACGCCTCAACAAAAAGCTTTGGACGTACTGTTCCAGGTCAAGGGACCCTCAGGCAGTGGCGGTGGACGCACTAGTGACACCGTGGGTGTTTCAGTCGGTCTATGTGTTCCCTCCACTTCCGCTTATCACAAAAATATTGAGAATCATAAGACGAACAAGAGTGCAGACAATACTCATTGTTCCAGATTGGCCTCGGAGGGCCTGGTATTCAGATCTTCAGGAAATGATCGCGGAAGATCCGTGGCCTCTTCCTCCCAGGGAGGACCTGTTGCAACAGGGGCCCTGTCTGTTCCAAGACTTACCGCGGTTACGTTTGACGGCATGGCGGTTGAACACCAAATCCTAGCTAGGAAAGGTATTCCGAGGGAAGTCTTCCCTACTCTAATCAAAGCTAGGAAGGAGGTAACGGCGAAGCATTATCACCGTATCTGGAGAAAATATATCTCTTGGTGTGAGGCCAAGCATGCTCCTACGGAGGATTTTCAGCTGGGGCGTTTTCTCCACTTTCTACAGACAGGAGTGGATATGGTCCTTAAGTTAGGCTCCATTAAGGTGCAGATTTCGCCCTTATCTATATTCTTTCAGAAGGAATTGGCTTCTCTCCCAGAAGTCCAGACTTTTGTAAAGGGAGTGCTGCACATCCAACCTCCTTTTGTGCCCCCTGTGGCACTGTGGAACCTTAACGTGGTGTTACGGTTCCTTAAATCACACTGGTTTGAACCTCCTCAAACGGTGGAGTTAAAATTTCTCACTTGGAAAGTGGTCATGTTGTTGGCCTTGGCATCTGCGAGGCGGGTGTCTGAATTGGCGGCTTTGTCTCACAAGAGCCCCTATCTGATTTTCCATGTGGATCGAGCGGAGTTGAGAACGCGTCCTCAATTTCTACCTAAGGTGGTTTTGTTGTTCCATATGAACCAACCTATTGTGGTGCCTGTGGCTACGGGTGACTTGCTGTAGTCAGGGCCTTAAAAATTTATGTAGCCAGGACGGCTCGAGTTAGGAAAACAAAGGCACTGTTTGTGTTTGTCCTGTATGCGGCCAACAAGGTTGGCGCTCCTGCTTCTAAGCAGACTATTGCTTGCTGGATCTTTAACACTATTCAGCAGGCTCATTCTACGGCGGGATTACCGTTACCAAATTCAGTAAAGGCCCATTCCAGTAGGAAGGTGGGCTCTTCTTGGGTGGCTGCCAGAGGTGTCTCGGCATTACAGCTGTGCCGAGCAGCTATTTGGTCGGGTTCAAACACTTTTGCAAAATTCTACAAGTTTGATACCCTGGCTGATGAGGACCTCATGTTTGCTCAGTCGGTGCTGCAGAGTCATCCGCACTCTCCCGCCCGGTTTGGAGCTTTAGTATAATCCCCTTGGTCCTTACGGAGTCCCCAGCATCCTCTAGGATGTAAGAGAAAATAAGATTTTAAGCCTACCGGTAAATCTTTTTCTCCTAGTCCGTAGAGGATGCTGTGCGCCCGTCCCAGTGCGGACATTTTTCTGCAAGGCTTGTATATAGTTGTTGCTTACATAAGGGTTATGTTACAGTTGTGATGAGTCTCTGGCTGATGCTGTTTTATTCATACTGTTAACTGGTTTTGGTATATTCAATGTTGTACGGTGTGTATGGTGTGGGCTGGTATGTATCTCGCCCTTAGATTAACAAAAATCCTTTCCTCGTACTGTCCGTCTCCTCTGGGCACAGTTCTTTAACTGAGGTCTGGAGGAGGGGCATAGAGGGAGGAGCCAGTTCACACCCATCTAAAGTCTTAGAGTGCCCATGTCTCCTGCGGAGCCCGTCTATACCCCTTGGTCCTTACGGAGTCCCCAGCATCCTCTACGGACTAGGAGAAAAAGATTTACCGGTAGGTTTAAAATCTTATTTTTGAATGTTTGGTGCCGCCCATCGCAGGGCAAGGCCGCCCAGCATGCAGAATGGCCTGCCCAGTGGCTGTGGCGGCAATTTAATTACGGTCGCAGCAACTGTGGATGACCCCCTGCCTTTGCAGCCTGCTGCGCAGGCAGGCAACCCGCCGCCATTTTTTCCTTTCAGAGTTACTGCGTGTGACGTCACTCAACCGCCCCAAAAATGCCGTAGTTCAGCCCCGTTTTCTCCGTCTACACCCTGCTGGCGATTGCATTACCCGGGCCATGCACGTGCAGGACACGACCTGCGCATGCATATTAGCGCCGGGAACGGGAATATTGCAGTCACATCACTGATGACCTGAACAACCCCCGAAGTGCCAGAATCTGTGGGCTCAAGCCCCAGAGTTCCTGAGGCTGTGAGGAAAAACCTGCATTAAGTGCATCCTCTGGGGCTTAACGCTCAGGAATGTGGCTTCTGAATAAAGTGCTCGGAGTAATCTAATGTCTAATGAAGAGGCCTATTCACCGAGTTGTGCTGATGGATACTACAATACAGGAGCAATGCAGTATTGCTCCGGTGCATGGATGGCTGCTCTGAAAACGCAGTCGTCCTCACAAAATTTACAGCAGCTGGTTGCAGGGTCCGGTCCAGCATTCTATGTATTGCTCTCTGATATTACTGTATATTTCATGATATATAACAATGATATTACATACTGTAGTAAATTATTTGTAATTGTCAAGGTTCAGATGTATTGAACCTTGGAGAAAGATAAAGTACCAACCAATCAGCTCCTGTTATTTTTCAAACACAGACTATAAAATGTCAGTTAGGTACTTAGGTGATTGGCTCTTACTTTATATCTCTCCATTTTATCTCTCTCCAAAGTTTGATACATCTTTCCCCATGAGGGGTGGCCCCCCCCAACATCCACAGTTAGAGTGTGAGACAGGGACGCATCTACAGAAGAGTAGGCCTGTGTCCAGGCTCCTACTGAGCCCCCTTCTCTCTAGCTGACAGCGCCATAGCTCTGGGCACTAGGGTCATTAGGTGACCCTAGCGCAGGCTTGCCTACCCTCCCGCATTTAGCGGGAGGCTCCCGATTTTTACATGAGCCTCCCGCTGACCCGCAAACCTTGCCAGCCCTCCTGGATTTTAAGGGTCCCCATGAAAAAACAGGACTGCGCAGGCGCAAGACCGACGAGGCCGGGCGGCAGGGCCTGCACGGGAGACTTCCGGGTGGGCCCGCGCAGGGTTGTGTGTAGCAGCGGCCATCCTGCTGTGCACACTGAGAAGCCGTCTCAATCAGGGGTGTGCTTCCCTGTGGCTGGCCCCTCCCACCACACTCAGAGAGAGAGCTGGCTGCGTGTATCAGCCCAGCAGCAGCAGCAGCAGCTCTCCTCTGTCTCTGCTCCTCGGCTCTCACTGCTCCCTTCCCACACTGTCCTGGGGTCAGAGGAAGGAGCAACATAGGCAAGTGAGTGCTGTGTGTAATGAGGGGAATGTAAAGTAGCACTGGGTGTAATATGTGAGAGGAGAGTACTGTATATAAGGTTATATTATGGTGCTCTGTGTACTAGGTGTAATATGTATGTGGGTGTAGTGTGTGAGTGAGTGCTTGAAGTGGGCCAGTATACACTTCGAGCACTGACTGAAGACCCCTGCCACCGCATCTTTTCAAATTCGGCGCAATCCACGCACCAATTGGAGCTCTCGAACTGGCAGCCAATCAGGAGTGTCCGCTCCTGATTGGCTGCAGGTCCGCGGCAGATTTGAAATAGTGATGGTCATAGGCGGACCGAAGCTGCACCGAAGCCTGCTGCCCACAGCCTCCTCCGCAGCAGCACCGCCGCTGCCCACAGCCTCCTCCGCAGCACAGCTGACCACAGCCTTCTCCGCACCGCAGCTGCTCATTATGTAATCTTACCCTACTGTATGTCCTTGCTGTCCCTCTGTCACTCTCCCTGTCCCTCTGTCACACTCCCTGTCTCTATGTCCCTCTGTCACTCTCTCTGTCCCTATGTCCCTGCTGTCACACTCCATGTTCCTGCTGTCACTTTCCCTGTCCCTATGTCCCTGCTGTCACTCTCCCTGTCCCTGAATTTTGACTCATTCTGTGTGGCATAATGTGAATTTTGTCTCATTCCGTGTGAATTGTGGATCATGTTGTGTGGCATAATGTGATTTGTGGCTCATACTGTGTGGCTTAATGTGAATTTCGGCTCATACCGTGTGGCATAATGTGAATTTCGGCTCATACCATGTGGCATAATGTGAATTTCGGCTTATACCGTGTGGTATAATGTGAATTTTGGCTTATACCGTGTGGTATAATGTGAATTCCGGCTCATACCATGTGGCATAATGTGAATTTCGGTTCATACTGTGTGGCATAATGTGAATTTCGGCTCATACTGTGTGGCATATGTGAATTTCGGCTTATACCGTGTGGTATAATGTGAATTTTGGCTTATACCGTGTGGTATAATGTGAATTTTGGCTCATACCGTGTGGTATAATGTGAATTCCGGCTCATACCATGTGGCATAATGTGAATTTCGGTTCATACTGTGTGGCATAATGTGAATTTCGGCTCATACTGTGTGGCATATGTGAATTTCGGCTTATACCGTGTGGTATAATGTGAATTTTGGCTTATACCGTGTGGTATAATGTGAATTTTGGCTCATACCGTGTGGCATAATGTGAATTTCGGTTCATACTGTGTGGCATAATGTGAATTTTGGCTTATACCGTGTGGTATAATGTGAATTTCGGCTCATACCGTGTGGCATAATGTGAATTTCGGTTCATACTGTGTGGCATAATGTGAATTTCGGCTCATACCATGTGGCATATGTGAATTTCGTCTCATACTGTGTCGCATAGTGTGAATTTTGTCTGATTCCATGTAGCATAATGTGAAAGGGGCACCAGTACTAGTATAAGGCATCCTACTATTGTGGTGCATAATGTGTATAAGGGGTATATGGTGTAGTAAACTACAATTAAGGACACGCCCCCTTTTGAGTGGCCACACCGCCTTTTCCAGAACACGCGCGCCTTCGGCGCGCATATAATTACTACCGTCACTTTTTCATACCCCCACTTCAAAATTTCCACTTCAACCACTGTATATAATCCCACACCAGTGTACTGTATATAGATTTCGGTTTTCTCAGTCACTTAATGTACACGGTACATTAATATATCTTACTCCTATATTGTTACTTTTTTTTTTTTGCTTTTTTGCTGCTTTTAGTACTATAGTTTTCACCTGCCATTGGAAAACACACCCCTGATTGCAATAAATATGTCCATAGGCAGAACTAGACACGCCCCTTGGGCGGAGCATGACACACCCCTGCACGGCGCATTCTGCTGCCACTTGGAATCTCCCTGAAACTAGTTTTGAAAATTAGGCAAGTATGCCCTAGCGCCATCCCAGAGTCTACGTTGGCGGATGTACTCACTGAAAGGAGTCTGTCGAAGGCAATTAAGATGATTGAAGATAGGGGTCACCCCTGTAATATGTTTTTTTCCCTTTTGCCATCGAGGAGACGTTATAGGTGTTTAAGATGTCGTACCACTAGGTTAAGGAATAGTTTCTTCCCTTCTGTGTTTGTTGGCTTGAATTCTCAACTTTGCTAAATTTTATGTGATGTATTTTACTTGGTGTATATGATATGAGAACTGCATGTAATTTCCCTGTACATGTTTATGTTATAGTGACAATAAATTATTCTTCTATTCTATGCACAGGTCTCTCGGAAAATGGTGTGGGGGCCATTTTCCCAGTGATTTCCTTACTGCTCATGCGCAAAACACCTACTGGGCCCCCTTTTCTCTAGCTGACAGCGCCATAGCTCTGGGCACTAGGCGACCCTAGTGCCATCCCAGAGTCTAGTGTGCATGTGCAGGTCTCTGGGAAAATGGTGTGGCGGCCATTTTCCCAGTGATTTCCTTACTGCACATGCCAAAACACCTGGAAAAAAGCGCAATTTTCCTGGTGATTTCTGCAGCGCTGCTGCTGTGACGCGGGACTCCAGAGGGTAAGT